>NC_056555.1:9137500-10337500 GCF_910596095.1 Thunnus maccoyii
CTTTCATTAGAGTTGGCACGGAAAAGACAAGGCAGTGGTGGCTTACGGGCACAGACGACCTTGCTGTGGGGGAGCAGGAGCTTTAAACACTAATTAGGATGACTTTGGGAGACAAAACAGGTAGGGAGGGAGGGAGTAGACAAGCGGAGGAGTGGTTGGAGATTTGAAAATACGAGAGGGAGGGACAGCAGAGGTGATGCATTCAGATACAAATGGCAGGGGGGGATAGGAAGTAGAGAGGGAAGGAGGAAGACAAAGATGTGAGGAATGACAATGACGGAAAAAGTCAGACGCAAATGGACAGAGACAGTGGTTGAAGATGAAGACAGAGGTTTAAAAAAAATCATGGATAATTTAGACAGAGTGAAACTCAGAGAGGGAAATTGGCAGCTTTACTGCAATCAGACAGGTCTGGCTGGTGAAGGGAGGTATATGAGGCTTCTAAAAATACCAGAGTACCTGATATGTCCACAGAGCTCGATGGTGGCTGTTCATATCCAGGGTACTTGGTCAGAAATATAATTCATCACTCATTTCCTCCCCTATTTTTGACTGTAAGAGAGAACAGTTATTATCCCCGCTGATGTCAGGGACTGCTACAGACATGACAGTCACTATGAGCGCAACACAAGGTCAACAAGAAATATCTATTTGACACTTTTGCATAAGGACTTATAGTCTTCTGAAAAGGGGGGTTTGCGCACACAGGAATAATACTCTTTCTTTGCTCGTAATATGCTTACGTATTAGATGTAATAACACCACGGCTGCTCTATAAAACCCATTATTCTAAACAGGAAGTGAAGTACAAAGCCAGCCAGGATGGGATAGAAGGATGTCAGCTCTTTTTCACAAACCAAATTAGAGCTGCAATAATTAGTTGATTAATCGATTAGTCTACTGACAGAAAATTAATCTGTAACATTTTTGATTGTTGGTTAGTCAGTAGTTTTTCTTTTTTTGAGTGAGTAAGGGTCTAAACACAATACATTCAATATTTCAACATGTTACATCATCATCATTTCTTCAAGAAATCAAATTTCATGATTTGACCTGTTTGTTTGAGTAACAAGTAACATCATATCACAGGTAATATTGCATCCCCACCCACTCAAACATACACACTTCTCTCTCTCTCTCTCTCTCTCTCTCTCTCTCTCTCTCTCTCTCTCTCTCTTTCTCTCTCTCTTTCTCTCTCTCACTCGCACACACACACGACAAAACTGAACAAAAATAGATGATACACAGGGTTCCTTTTAAATTTATGGATGCTGGGTGATTTTGCAGCTGCACTCAATCTACAGAGCTTCATAAATTGAGCTCCATATCTTGTGAAATTGTTTCTCTTCGTTGCTGTCCTCCCACATTGTCTTTCCAAAACTCAAGCAATATTTCATTAATGTTTTCCATTTTTGAAGTGTAGGCGCTTCCCTATTGTTCCTGTGTTGCAATATTAGCTTCTAGTACACTAATGATGAAAAAATGAATTTGCCATTCAGTTTGGTATCTTATTTTCCCAGCATTTTGAAAGAGACAAATCACTGTTGAAAATGCAACTTTACAGTTACAAGTTCTTGAAATCCATCTTTCAGTTTTCTCCCAAGTCTTTCTAATTTTCACACAATACCAAGAGGAATGTATGAGGGAGTCACTCTGTGTGCCACATTTTAAACATCTATCAAAGGAGCTGGTGTCAAACTTGTGAATTTTATCTCCACTATAGTGTATTCTTGTCATTAATTTATACTGAATTAGATGTAATTGTCATTAGTGGTAATTTTATATGTGAATTGTAAACATTCCTTCCATTTTTCTTTTGCATCTGCTGTACCAAGATCTCCATTCCATTTGTTATTATATGTTTTGTAGCAATTCTTCATTGCCTTCAGCTTTGGTAAGAATATTGTATACAGCACCCACTAATCATCTATTTAGAATTCCCCACATCTCAGTTGCAACTCTATTTCCGAAGTTCTGTTGTCAGATAATTAGTATAGTCATTAGAATTAAAATAAGCTCTCTTTCTAATCAAACATCCCAAGATATGAGTGGAAAGTATTGTTCTTGCAACTGCATTTATAACCTTTTTTACTCAAATGTAGCTTAACCATGTCATGTGACGCTACTTCGGTACACTTTGACAACAAATATTACTGGGACCACTAATTGCAGATGAACATTTAATATCCAGGAATTCACATAATTAACACTAACACTGACTATCCTTGTAACAAATTGGCCACAATTTCACACATTGGCCATACACGGTCTAGCTATATACTAGGTTTTGTTCCTTGTTCCAGATTACAGAATGTCCTTTTGAATGGAGGTCACAAGTTCAAAAACATACAGTAAATTACATCCACTCAAATATAAAAGGAACATGTTCTCATTCAAAATAAATGAATAAAAAGCATACAAGCACTGTGTCTTTTTAATTTTATAAAAATCCACACACCCACACATTTAAAGCAACATGAATACACACCCAAACTGCTCCCAAACACTGTATTTTACACAAACCAACATGCTCAGTCTAACCACTGAATCAAACGAGAGTGTAGCTGCTGTATAATGGTGGCTGTGGTGCATGTACACATGTGCACACTGACAAGTTGGCAGTCTGCTACCTGTCAGTTTGAACAGTGCAGCAAACAGAGCTAAATAGCTCTACTGTACAGCTCTGTGTCCTCCGCTCCTGTTGTAACACTAGACAACACCTGCTCAGGGGCTCCACTGCTTCACCTGTCAGCCCCAAAGCCAAAAGGCTGCCATATCACACACACACACACACACACACACACACACACACACACACACACACACACACACAAGAACAAGGACAACAACAACATATGTAGATATGGACACATACAGTTCATCCAGCTGCAGATTGTATGCACAGCACACACATACACACACACACACACATGCACCAACATACACATTTTGTTTTTTTGGTACTGTCAGTTTAGCCAAATCGCTGCTGGAACCGCTCATCACTACAGCACCTCATGGGCTGCTTCAGCCAGCAGAGGACAGATGCTGCGTAGGAGTGTGATTGCGTGCATGTGTGTGTTCAATTGTTTGTGCCTGGGAGGTGTTATGTCGAGGAGTACTCTTTCTGTGCGTGTGTGTGTGTGTGTGTGTGAGGGAGCCTGCCTAGCAGAAGCAGGACAGACTAGTTTAGCTCAGGGCCACTGCTCTGCACACACACACGCAAACACACATCTGCTTGCCTCTCAGCCATCTCTTCTCTCTCTGCTCCACAGTGGCCTCCCTTCAGTAAATAACACCATTCATTATCTGCATGAAGCCCTGAAATCAACTCCATGGAATAGATTGGTGTGTTGGTGAATACAGATTCCTTGTATCCGCCGAATATGACCAACAGCTGCTGTCGGGGAAATCCTTGTAACTGTTGTCTTCAGTACTTCTGTTAATTGAACTCAAGGTTTTTGTGATGTAATTATTTCTGTGTTCTCAGTATGACGCTGTGAAACCAAGAATGTGTATAATGCAGAATAGCTTGTCAAAACTCAAAGTGCTTTAAAAATGATAGTAGATAATAAGATGAGACTGCAATTTTTAAAATTTTTATTTTTAAACAGAGATTGAGTATTAAAAAATGCCCTTCAGAATGTAACGTATTTAGAGTTGGATAAAATCTTCTATCACAGTATATGAAATTTTACTTAAAAAGAGAAATAAATATGAAACAATATAGTTTTTAGAAAATTCAATGTTAAACAATTGAAATTTTTGAGTTTTAGTCAATACAGTAAATTGAATACCCTAAAAATCAAGGTATTTCGTCAAATTATTGCAAAATACATTGGTTACCACAATTTCCATAAAGACCCGCAAGTTGTTTGATTTTGATAATTGATCGATTTTCAAATTCTCTACTGGTTGACTCGCTTTGATGACTTCAGGGTACAGATTATCATATCACCCCAACCCTTTGTGAAATTCATCAGTCTCCACAGACACACACACAAACACACACACGAACAACTCATAATGACATACTGAAAACAAAATCCAAAAACATAAGATGGGAATGGGATTACAAATTGCATGTCTGCCAAGCAGATCTGCATTCTGTCATATATTTACTGATTATTCCTTGCAGATTTAGGGAGCATCTGTGAGCAGCTATTTTAATTCATCGCACAGATTCCCAAGAAGATTCAAGTCTGGGCTTTTGGCTTGAAAAATTATGGAATTCCATTCTCTTGTTCTGAAGCCATCCGATGTTAGTTTTGTTGTTGTATTTTTATTATCAGAATCAGCACTACAATCAGAAGTTTTTCTCTAGAAAAGTCCCTGTAGCTGCTCCCATTATGGTCCCTTCTATCATCACAAATCTCTGTGTGCTGCCACTGAAAAGCCCCCCAAACTCCGCCTGATTCTTCCACCTGCACGCATCACAGTATGGCGTTAGATGAATGATGAGCAGTGCTGTGCCAGGGTTCTGTCAAACATAACACCGGCTGAAGGTCAATTTTCCTTTCAACAGACCACATATTTTGTGTCACGGTCTCAGAGCTTTAACATGATCCCCTCGCCCCCCCAACATTGGACCTGCTGCTTTGGGTCTTTGGTCATGTCCCTGACCCGAGGTCCTTCATACCCGATTACTCAACTTGATAAAGCAGGAAGTTGATGGAAGAACCCACAGTTCCTATAGTTTTTCCATATCTTTTTAGGCATGCTGGCATCATGGCTGTATGGATGGTTGGTCAGTCGAGCTGACACTGGTCCAGATAGAAATACCTCAACAACTATTGGATAGACTGCAATCCTCCGACTTTTCCTCCAGCTCATCATCAGGTCAAAATTTCAATTTCTCCAATACTTTTATGTTTATGACTAAATACCTGCAAAAGTAATTGCATTTCTGTCAGCCTCAGCTGTGAAAGTTGCACAAAAATGACACAAATCGTATTCATTTTAAGTCGGGTATGGGTAATTTAAAAATAGGAACCATGGTTTTGGTGGAAACATTTCTGCTAAAATCTATGTTAATCACACATTTTTTGGTAATTGATGTTGCACAAAAACTGAGGGTTGATCTAAAAACTGTGTTATTTACTATAAACAAAATTTTCCAAGTGGGAGGTTGTTCCAAAACATGGTTTGGTAGCCAAAACCTTGCCATTTAAAAATATATAATCAATATTTGGAAATAATCAGCTATAATATAATATTTTTTCAAATGTTTTGTCCCAGTTCTCAAGAAGCAGTGATAGACTAAAAGTTATCCATTTCTAAAGATGTGTCTATTACCCAGTATCGAAATGTCTAGATATATGTAAATTTTAACACTTTTTAAGCAAAGTGGAAATAATTAAACTATGTAAAGCACAAAGTGTTTCTTTAACATGTAATTATATAAAATCAGAAAAGTTGAGATATAATCCAAAATAAAACTTTCTCATGGGAAACTCATATGTTTATGTTTTGTCTCAGTTCTCAAGAATCACTGACCCATAATAGAAACATTTAAGTATGAGCTATAGTTTGACAATCATACTTTAAATTTGTTCTGTTTTGTTTGGAGAGCTGATACACTGTTTCGGTTTTTCAGTTTTTGTCACTCACCTAGAAAAAAACTAGTTTTATTTGGGGTTGTGACCTTTTTCCCCCTGTAGTCCTCTTTTTCTCCTCCATGGCAAACAAAATAGTTAACGGACAGATAAATATTTATGGGATCAAGCTGCTTTGGGATTTTTACCAGGGTTCCCTATGAATTTTTCATCTACGGCAAAACTGTAGGAGCGCGCTGGGAGCTGTTCAGGCATCTGAGTGAACCTAATGTCAGGAGGCGCGTTGGGCCAATGTCGCAGTTAAAGTACATCTCCAGTGATACTAATGCTGCAGTGCTATGACAAGAAAACGCATGTTGGAGGATTGAATTACATTGAGGGTTACACTGTAGAGTTACACTGAAGAGGGTAAATGCTCTCTTGATCTGATAACTGCAGGGAGGCGGTGTGTGTGTGTGTGTGTGTATACACATGTGCACAATACAGTGTGTTTACAGTAAGGTGCACAGACTCCTGGATGTGCATGCAGATGTAATAATTGAGAGCATCCTTCCATTTGAATTTCTGCAAATTTTATAGACTTCCCTCCTCACTGCTCTGGGGGTCAAAGGTGACACCACAAGGTGAGAGGTCAGACAGTCAGAAATGAGACATCAGTGTGCAGGGCATCACATCTGCACAGACGCGGTCGATGTGTCTGAAAGCGGAGAGGCCAGCAAAGGTCTTGTTTCATGACAGAGGCTACAACCGCGCTGCAATTGCGGTTGCGTAGGGAATCTGTGTTTGTGTGTGTGTCCTGTTTACAGCGGGTCAGGCTCATTTGTAAGCTGTCAAACAGAGATGCTCGGACAGAGATCAAGAGCAGCTCACAGGGGCTAGTCCTGCTCTGCTTGGGGAAATGGATTCTGTTTGATGTTGTATACGAGTAGGAGCGAATGATGGCATTTGGCAGGGAACGGAGAATGGGTGAGAGTTGTAGTTGGAGTACACAGAGAGAGAAATGAATCAAAAGAGAGGCGTTAAGACAGACTATGCTTGAATGAAAGAGAGGAAAAAGTGAAAGAAAGCTAGAGAGCAGCTGTGAAGTTTGTCAGATTGAAGGTGACAACAAGGACATCAACAATTTGAGATGAGATAAGAAAACACAAGCTTGACTAATGGCTGCCAAAAAAAAAGGAAAAATCTCTAACTGAAGGGGAGGTGAGAAGAGAGGAGGGGAATGGTTTTCTGTTGCTAATACTCATCTGAGTGTTAATGAATGTTCTTGTATGAAGAGACAAGCCAAAGTCTCATTATCGCCCTAGCTCTGGAAACTAAACTGGATGAGTGGGCCACAAAGGGAATGAATTACAGAAAATCTGAGATGGTCAAAAGTCTTATTTCATTGAGACAAGATTTTAGAGTATATTGTTTGGAGTACCAGACATAGACATTTTCTGTGTAAGTTTTCTTTCTACTCTTGTTTATTTCATTTAAAAGAGGACTTGGCAGTTTTATTAAAAATGGACACATCTGGCTACTGGATACAAAGTGCTTGTGAGCTTCATGCTAACAAGATGCTCTGCAATTAGGGCTTTATCCATTTCAGTTTAATCAAGCGAGAAGCCCCAGATTGAAATATCATGTTGTCAACCTTTTTTTCCACTGCTGCATCATTGTCATAGAACAACACGGGTAAATGGCAAAGGGAAGCTACAAAGTTTGGCATTCTTTCAGGAACTGACAGTACCTGCCCCTTTGAGGAGGCTTTTTCGTGTTGGCACAGAGCGCAATTGCTCAACAGTTAACCTTAAATTTGAAAAGCTCTTGTAGATAAATGTGGAAAAAAGTCAGTTGTGATGTGATACTACTGCTACTTAAAGCCCGATTTGGCCAAGCAATGGATGAGACAGTCTTTAGTTTAAGTCTGACATGAAACTGATTAAGTTCATTACCTGAAGTATCACCATATAATAATACACAAACACAAGCACACCGTCTATAACCAGTATATCCAAGGGTTAATTAAGACTCCTCCGCTTCACATCAGGGTCCTGCATCACCTTGTCAGGGTTCATTTCGCAATAATGACCCGCTCACTGTACATTATCCCTTACATGGATGCACTCCCTAGAACGAGTCTCAGAGAAACACCCCTGCAAAAAACTGTAACATTACTTTGTGCTTTTCCTGCGTTAATGCATCACACATTCTGTTTTTTAATAGGAAAGGACATTGTGCTAATAGGTGCTGTTAAAAATGAGGGCTTTTAACTGATGAATGTAACTGATCAAGATATACTGTAAGCTCCCTAGCTGTAAACATTTCATACTGTGAGATTCATAAGGATTTAGACTGACAGTACTGAACTTTTTTGATTTTCTATGATATAATTTATTCTGTTTGCAGTTCATACATTTCTTGCCCATTTTCCAGGTTCTAAATCTCCTACTAGGGAATTTCAAGCTTAAGGGAATCTAAACCTCAACAGATATGGTGACTTAATTTATATCATGATAAATATTGACTGACATGAAAAAATACTGTCACACTGTCAAACCAAACTGTGGAAGAGTGATGGAAATTTTTTTCCTTCACCCTCGTTTCAGCTTGTTGCACCGGTGCTAAATGCTAGCAAGGTTGACCATACCACTCCTGATCTAGATGGGACTCTTGTACCACTTACTCTACTGTCATCACTACTTTGTCAGAAGACATGCAAGTGAAGCACCCCGCAGCACCTTACAGGCTGTTTGCACAGGATGCATTTCAGCCATTTTTTCAGTCATCCGTCACGTCATGTGTCTGACAACACACACTCTGTTTTGATCAATACAACTGTTGAGACAGGCTGTGGAATGGCTTCTGTAACCACAACCTCAACCTGTGTTTTAGGTACTAGGTACTGAAAAAAATGTGTAACCACACAGCAGTGCTGTGGCTAAATGCACTCTATGTAGACATCGATGATGAACCAAAGCTGCTGCTGTTGCTTTACTAAACAGCCTTTGTGGACACAGCGTTAGGATTTTACTACTGAACCATGGGATGGAAGTTTTTTGTTGTTTCTTTTTTGAGTGTGTTGTTTAAGTTTTTACATCACATATGTTGATCATGTCAGAATCATAAATTATGAGTAAAAAATACATAAGGTAATATGTACCATAACTGTGCAAAACTGTAAAAAATATTCAATATGTAAGGCCATATTGCTCAGCTCTAATGTGCTCAATCTCAATGTATGTCATCTCCACAAAGGATTAATATAGTTACAGGAATGGCACATTATGGAACATATTCCCATCATTCTGTGTACAGTACTATGATCAAATATAAAAATAACAGCTCAGAGGTTGTTATTTATAATGCGTGAGGGTATAGCAGTGCTGTCTTGGCATCACATCACAAGTACAGAGAGTCACAGAACAAAATCTCCCCCGAGAATCAAGGCCTTTATACAATTGCCATATGGCTGATGTATGGTGTGAAACGTTTTATTCAGGTTATTGCACATAAAGAATAAAAATTTTTAATGATCATTTGCTTGAGAGAAGGAAAAAAGTGTTGCACACTTTGTTCTTTGAATACACCATTGAATTGACAATCAGATTCAAGCATATGGCAATGTTTTGTCATTATTCCCTTTATCTGTTCTGCACCTTTAGAATACTCTGGTATAAATATTATACGGTTATTTGATTTTACTGTAGGTTTATTTTTTAAGAGATCAGACCTAGATCTGTCTTTTATTTTGGTGGCAGCATCATTTAGGACAGATTTCTTGTATCCTCTTTGTTGAAAGTTGTTTTTCACTCATGTTCCTGCCAAAATCATCAGTTTTCTTGAAAATTCGTTTTAATCTGCAAAACTGACAATTCGGCCCTTGGGTCAAAACATCATCTAAATAAAAAAGAGAAAAACATATAGAGCCAGAAATTGCCGCACTTTTTTCCTACTCTTAAGTCTACTTCCATTGATTAGCACCTCACTACAACCCTTGGTGTGTGTTACTTTTCCATTACATATTATCTTCCGTATATTGCACCCAAAAGTAAAAGAGCTCCAAGATGTCTACTATACAGTCAACAGAACTGTTAGATGCTGACCAGATATGCCAAGGATCATTTGAATTTAGCCAACACTAAAGAGAAGGTATCATCTGCAGCAAATCTTTGTTTAACCAATCATTGCTACAGTCTACAGAAGTCTCCAATGAACTTTTCAACCTTTTCAGATGCTGGGTCAAAACCCACCTACATGCAATCACTTTGAGTGATTACGTCAGACAAGCAGTCATTCCCTGAGGTCTTGGATGGCAGAAGGAACCCATGCTGGGCAAAAAAAAAAGAAGAATTCTGTGAACACTGGTGTGCCATCTTGAATAAGTGTGCTTTTGACCTTAGGACTCTGCTTGTTGATCAACAAAAAAGACCTGGATGAATTGGACAAATCAATTTGTGAGAAAAAACTGTCTCTATCCCAAGCAATGAGAAATGAAGAAAAATTCAATGACCTTCTCAAGGCTGATCAAGACATACAGGAGAAGCCCTCTAGAGAGATCAAAGAAATGAAAATCAAAAAATTTAACAGAGACAAAAAGGATGTGAGCGAGGGCAACATCTATTTCTGGAGGAACCTCAAACGGAGCACCAAAAGACGGCCTGCAGGACGTCAACAAATGGAGCAGCTCTCCTCTGACCAGTTCTCATCAGCCTCAAGTTCTAACTTTTTATCCAAACAAGCCATAGACGAGCCAGGCATGACAGTCGGAAAAAGGGGTTGAGGCTGAGGAAAGGCTGTACACGATGCAGGGAAGAAAGACCTTGGACCTGCTCCATGCTCCATCAATGGAGGAAATGACTGGCTTTAATCTGTCTGCTAAGTCTTTAAATGAATCTCATCTCTCTGTGTGTTAAACAAAGGACTCTCTTTCGTGCCTACTAATCATGTCAAAGATTTTGATGTCAAAGTACACCTGTTTAAGTTTTTTTTCTTCAACACTTCTACTAGACTAGTAGATGATGTTAATGAACTTTAAAAAAAAAACAGAATCATAAATTTAAAAAAAAAAATAACCAGAGAAGAGATGGCTGCCCTGAAGGACATGGAGTCAGATGAATCTATTATCATTAAACAAGCAGACAAAGGGGGTGCTATTGTGGTCATGAATAGAGTTGATTATGTTAATGAATGTCTAAGACAACTTTCTGATGAGATTTTTTACAATGAACTTCCAGGGGACCCAACTCATTCTTTTAAGAATATAGTTCATGAAGCCCTTGAGAATCTATTACAAAATGGTGAAATTTCTAGAAAAGAATATGACTTTCTAAAAGTTGAACACCCTATTATTCCTACTTTTTATACATTACCAAAAATACATAAAAGTCTTGAACATCCTCCAGGCTGACCCATTGTTACCAGTATTGGCTCTTACCTCTAGTTTGTCTACCTTTGTAGATTACTTTATCAGACCATTAGCTGAAAACTCTCTTCTTTTACAAAGGACACAGGACACATAGTAAACATTACAGAATCCAGCGACCCTCTCTTAGATGAGGAGGAACTTTATTTATTGTTCTTTGATGTGAATGCTATGTGTACATCCAAACCACATAATGGATGTATTGAGGCCCTGAAATTGAAACACAATTCTATTTGAAGTCCATCAAAGAACTGTCTTTTAGAGTTGGCTAAGTTGATTCTAAAATACAACTATTGGATGTTCTAAGATACCTTTTATATTCAGAAACATGGAGTACCTATGGGTAGTTCCTTTTCACTCTCATTTTCTAACTTATATATGGGCTTGTTTGAAGAGAAGTTTATTTACACTAATCATGGGTTCAAAGAGAATATATTCTTATTGAAGAGGTACTTGGATGATGTGTTTTGTTTATTTAAAGGGTCCAAGCCCCATCTAGAGTCATTTCTTTACATACTCAACTCATGTTCTGAATTTCTGTCATTTACTATAGATTATGACTACAAACACATCAGTTTTCTAGATTTATGGATCATTAGAGAGAATAATTACTTGTATACAGATCTGTTCAGAAAACCTACTGCTAGAAATACTTTACTTTGTCCTAAATGATGCTGCCACTAAAATAAAAGACAGATCTAGGTCTGATCTCTTTTAAACCTACAGTAAAATCAAATGACTGTTAATGTGTACAACAGAGTATTTAAAGGGTGCAGAATAGATAAAGAGAATAATAACAAAACATTGGCATATACTTGAATCTGATTGTCAGCTCAATGGGGTATTCAAAGAACGACCTCTCATGGTATATAAAAGAGGTGAAAACCTGAGAGACCACCTAGTACACTCATATTTACCTCCCCTTCAATCAGTAACAGCCCAAGCTACTTTAGCACTTATCCCTGAGGGCAGCTGCAGCTGTGGTTGTTGTAGTCAATAGCTGTGTCTCAATTCAGGGGCCGCGTCCTTCAAAGGCTGTATTTGACGACCGAATACATCGTCATCCCGGGGAGAATGTGATCCGATGAACTGATCTGTGCAGCTTTTTGGTGATCTACCACTGACTCTAATGTCTCAGCAGCATTTTGATATGTGATATAATTCCTTTTGAAAGGTAAATGTTAGATGAAATCTAACAATTGTAGCTGCCACATTAGTTTGTCTGAATATAAAGTGAAGCTTAATGTTTTTACTGGACAGCAACAGTCCTGCCACTGGGGCTCTTTATGTCCAGATATCACCACATTTAAATAAATATAAATGTATTAAAATGAACAGATCAGTCTGTATTACATTTCATTTTATTGTATTAAACTAGACAGTTTGGAATTTTATTTTAGCTACAGACCAAATAACATAATTTACTGCATCTCTCTGTCAATTAGGTTACTATTTTTTGTGAGAAAAAAAATGTCAGTGGAGCTTTGAGTTGAGATTATTTCAGGTCAGGTACAGTCAAGTAGTTGTTGTTGGAAGCTGAGCTGCTGCTGTCAGCAAGTACACTGCTGCAGAGAGAAAAGGGGGGGGGGGGCTCTGCAGGTCCAAAGTCTTAAATTCAATTCAAAATGTGTTTATGTATATTTTGTTTTAGCTGAGCAGGGAGTCCCTGGTGGTGCTTTTGGACCTGGATGGGCTGCCACAATGACAAAATTAAAATTTCTGGCTTCATTTCTACTAGCTGTGTCCCGATTGTCAACTGCAGCTGTCAAGGTTGCTAGGCGACAGGAGTGGCACTTTGTGACGCAAGGTTAAGGGCAGGAACAGCTAGTGACGCAGCTGGGAATCCTCCGTACACCAGACCGTCTCATTTAACAACACTCAGTTCTGGCCTTCTCAGTCTACGAAGGACAAGCCTTTGTAGATCGCATTCTTCCAAGGATGCGAATTGAATGGAATTGCAATGAATTGAGACACAGCTGGTGTAACTATACTTACCACTGTAACAGTTTTAAACATCCTCACTCAGATTAAGAGATCCCTATAAAGGGAGTTATTTCATGTCACACTAAGTCACACTATCTTATCACTTGCTCTTGTGGAAAGTCACATGTTTGAAAGAGGAGTAAAGCACTGAAAACTCATATTGAATATAGAAGCAGTAATAGATGCAAAAAATTAATTATCCAGCACATTATCAGCAGATTTTGTTGAATTTAATCATCCTATTTCCTTTTTAAGATATATTGGTATTGAGAAGGTATCACTCCCCCTAAGAGGAGGTAACTTGAATGTTTTACTTTCCAGGAGGGAACACTATTGGATCCACCATCTGAGAACCCTGTCACCTCATGGACTGAATATAGATTATGACTTGATGTGTTTTCTGTAATGTACCTCTATTTATTGGATATTTAGATTAAGTTGTTTATGATGTTCATCCACAGCTGAGGTTTAACTTTCTCTGTATATCTATTGGAAATCTATTCAAAATAAATGTATTTTTAAAAAATATTTTTTGAATATACTTAATAAAAAAAAAAATGTAAAATTTAAATCTGTGTGAAGTGATTTGATTGGCTGTAGTTCCTGTCACTGTTTGTTAAAAGTTTTGATTTGCTGAAGGTGTCGTGATTGTTTTTTTTTCACCCTATTGGTGGAACATGATTACCTTATCACCATCAGATGTGTTACTAGGGTGTGGCCTACATAACATACCAGTGCCTGTGTCCTGATATTATTGTTGATCTTGAAGGACGCCAGAGTGCCAAAATATCATCTAATTAAAAAGAGAAAAGCATATCGAGCCAGAGAGTGTGACATTTTGTTCCTACTCTCAAGTCTACTTCCAGTGATCAACACCTCAATACAACCCTTGGTATGTGTTACTTTTCCATTATATAAATGATCATTTGCTGCAAATGCTTCTTGAACTGCTATATAATTCAAATTCCACCAGTAGCTTACTACATGAAACTGTAAAATGTCATATAGCATGTACAGGTGATATATTGTAATGGCTGCTGTGACTCATTTCTGCAGTATCTTTTTTCACTAGTAGCTGTGAGGGTGAGATTCTGGTCATCATCATTTCATAATTACACTTCAGCACTTGAAGAGATGGAGCGAGAGGTATAGATTCCTAAAGAAAAAAGAAGTGAGGAGGGGAGTGTCATATGCAGTCTCAGCCCTATCTCTCCGTTCGTAATACCTCGTCACATATCTCCATGTGTCTCTTCATCATTCCCTCTGTCAGCACCTCTCCTTCACCTCTGCTCCCCCAGTCCTCCTCTCGCTCCCTCCTTTTCCTATCAAACTTTCTTCACTACACTGTCTTACTTTCTGTATCCATCTCTCCGTCCCTGTCTGAATCCTATTCCATCTCATTCTCACCTCTCAAACTCTTACCCTTCACTAGCCATCTCTTCCACCGCCCCCTATCCATCCTATTTTACTTCTGTTGGCATGACTGATTGCTGAAACTGGGCCGATTCTCCACCACACTGCCTGCAAAGTATCTCTTACAACCACAACTATGTCGCCCCCGATACCCAGCTGCTACGTGCATTGATTACCCCACATTGCAAGGAGATAATCAGTGGGCGTGACCAGATTTTGAAACATGATGGGTCCGTGCTTGTGTTTAAATGAAGCTGATCTTGCTGGTTTTTAATCAGAGGCGCAGAGGACGCTTAATCAAGCAGTATTTTGATGGATTCACGGAATGGGAAACCCATTCATCAAGTCAATTACACATTAATCACAAGCTCACCCGCAGATTTGGGAGTGAGACATGAGGAGGGGCTCCACTTTGTTCTTGGAATGAATAGCAAGCGGCATTATGTAAAACCCTCTTATCCATGGCAATGAGTCTGTGAATTATTGTACAATAACACACGGTCGTGAAAGATGTTGATCAGCCAACCATTTGTATGTTTTTCAAAGACAGATTCTTGAAGTGGCTCCATTTGATCAATGCTCAGTAAATTTCACCGTGGGAATATTAGCCTACATCAAAGGGCCATGTACAGTATTGTAATAAGTAAAAAGAAAATTGTTGATTGCATTGTCTATACGGTAATGCAGAGCTCTGAACAATGTGCATGAGATTGGATGTAAATTAAAACCCAGTCACTGCCAAGTGTAGACACAGTGTGATTGATATTTAAATATTGATTATCATATTTGCTTGCATTTGGAGTGCACTGAATGGACCATTTAATTTGCATAACTTCCAATACCAGTTAGTATTGAGGTCACAACAGGTGAACTATTCCCACAAAAGCTCTGGCAGCTTTCATCAATAAATCATTCAGATGGACAAGCTTTCAAGTTGTCAGGAAATCAAGGATGAAATATGAATTAGGAAAACTGTGGCAGAGAAATGATAGCGTGTGTGTGTATAATCATAACTTTTTTTTGCTCTAAACATAACACATCTTGGCAGCAACTGAGGCGAGTTAACTGAGAGAGTGAAGATGAAAGCGTAGTGTGGCCATTCTGTAAATTATGTACATCTCTTTCTATAAGCTCCACATCTGCCAAGGAATTGACCTGAAAAATCACAGCCTGTGCATATTCATAAAGGATGCAAAAACACTCAACATAAAAATAGTTTTCTTTCTTAAGAGCCATGACCTCGGTGTAGACAAGAACCAGAATAAAGATAAAGCAATGAAATTTAAAGTGAGATCTGACAGTTGACCCTGAAAGTGCATACATTATACATACAACATATACAGTAGATGATCTGAGTCAAAGTGGTTTAAATATGATTCCCTTCAGCTGTGATTTGGCCTTCATTCTGCTCAGATTTGATGCTTTCATTTGTTGCTGGTTAGGGTCAAGAATAAAGGTTTTTGTTGTCAATGAATTACAAAAGAAACATGAATCAGAAATACTCCTGAAAATTGTGTCCACTGCCACACTGACAATAGCAAATACAGGCAGTGACACGCTGGGTACCTGGTTAACAAGATTATTTTTTTACAAGCAGCAGCTACCGTGGCTTGATGCTGAAGTCAATGTGGAAGTACCTTAAACAGCAATGCCTTCGATGGCTGCTAGATGACTCCCAAAAAGCACTAAGTTCTCCCTAGAAGTACTAAGTTAATAATATTTTGACAAGTCACTATGGTTTAAATCACTAAATTCAGGCCCTCTAACAAGTGTGTTGGTGGTCATTTTGGAAATTGTTGCTCCATTGATGAGATTTGAAGACTTACAGTAAGCTTTTGTGGCTGCCATGTGGATGTTGATTGACAACTGTGATTGACAGTTGGCTCACCTGCTGATCTCCCTGGCTCCCGAATTCACTGTCTTGGACTTTTAGAGCTCATGTTTAAAGAATTAGAAGAAGCAGTTCTAGTGTTTTTCTGATTAAGGAGTTAAATTAACAAAACGGTCATAGGATGCTGTCACGCAATATTTCGGTATGTTTACTGTTTCTAGATTACAATACCTGCCCTGTTAGCACAATTTAGCTGAAGTAGCTAATGTTAGCCCAAGTGTCCACCAGTCAGTGTCCTAAGTTGTCAGAGCGTGTTTCCAAAGTATGAAAGGCAACATCCTGCACTCCTTATTTGGAAAGTCATGGCTCCGAATGGAAAAGATGGTGCTGACTATAAGCTTCAACTCTGGACTTCAGACTGGCTACAATGCAAACTAATGTGTGACATCATACCTCACTATGTCCGTCGTTATGTACAGTCCATGATTTTTCACTAAAGTGTTGCCATATGGGCTCATTTCAATAAAATAACATTGGAAGTAGCATTAGCTGCTAATACTAGTGTTACTCACCCTACTTTGACTGCTTCTTCTACTTTAAGAAGGTGACATGGTTTGTTGTGCAACTTGTAATATGATCATACAGCTACACATTTAAAGTCTGACATTTCTTTCACTAATATTTTTTTGATAAATTTCGCACAGAATTTGCTTTGAATCTGTAGTTCTACATTGGCGTAACTGTATCTCTGATTCTTCCATTTTCCAAAACGTATTGGTTAAACTTACATCTATTGTATTTGAGCATGAAGGCTATACAGTATGATACAAAAAACGACTACACATGTTCTCCCTTTTGTACATGAGATTGCACTCACAGATTTAGTGAGTGCAATCTCATGTAAAAAGGGGGAAAGTACACTCACTAATTTAATTCTCTGATTCAGGTTGTGAGAGGGAGGTAGCATTGTAGCAGGTGTGAGTCCTTATCTTCTTATAAATCGCAATTAACCTGAAAATTGGGTGCTCGTGAACAAGCTAAATTTACAGCAAGGGGACTGAATAGATGAATAATTAAATAATGGATAAAATAAAAACCAAGTCAATGACTCCTCAAGGGTACAGTACAGATCTAACTCCTACTGGTATTTTTAGACTGAAGGCACATATAAGGACTCTTGTTGGTCATCAGGTTGATTGAAGGAGGAGAGACAATACTTTTTATTACTACATGGTATATTGCCCAACAATATTGCAGGCCTCCTCTGGTTGATGGAACATTTTCACCCCACTTGATTATAGACGGCAACATTTACTTCTCTTTAGGAAACCAATGGTGCATACTCCCATGCTGTGTGCAGTTATAAACTGTCTGCTGTGTGCAACCAGGGATTTAGGGGTTGCCATTGCAAGACGAGTTAATATATTTAAAGTGCGCCTAACGTGCTGCTAAATGGACTAACTTAGTAGTAGACATGTCAGGTAACCACATTTGTCAGAACCACTTTTGCATCACAAATGATTAGCACAGTGATGGAGCATTATTTTTTAATCATGGAAAACCAATTCATCATCCTTAGGTGCCCTTAATTTAACATGAGTGCAGTCAATCATGGCAGTTAAATTTGGGAAAGTGGACATTACTGTAAATTGTGTTGTAATAACTGCCTGTTCACCTGCAGTGTGACAGAACCAGATGTATCTCCTATTAAATGCAATATTTCCCTTTTAAAATGTACCACTTACCAGTAACCCTATGTGTTTTAACTACCTTAATATGAGAAGGCTCTGTGTGTATTTCATGCAAGCACAAGACTAAGAGTGGCATAAAGCTTCAACAGATTGGCTCTAAGGGAAATCAAAACTGATTCATTCATGTGTCGTTATTAGAGGCTAGAAAAAGAAAGTCATTCCAAATTCAAATATTGCAGCACTAAAGCAGCCATTGTAATGGATATTGTTATGTAAGTTAGTACCATAATCCGTATGTACACTATTATACTAGATGGTATTGCTCTAATTTCATGTCAGTATTGTTTCTTACAGTTATTACGGAGCCCCCCTTGTGTCAGCTGAGAAAAAAAATGATCAATGTGTAAATCTGTACTCTTGGTTTATAAATCCTGTCCTTAGATTCATAATCTGTGCCCTCGAATTATGAATCCATGCCAATGGATTTGTAAACTGTCCAATTTTGAATAGTTCCATATATGACCTTGGCATATATGCGACAAATAAGAGCAACATCTATTTAACACACATGTGCAACAGATGTATGTTACATAATACTAAAATACAAACATGAAAGCATATTTGGTTAAAATATATGCCCAATATTTTAAAAAAGTGCACATATGACTTTATACTTTTTTTTATGTATGTAATACATAGATTGTTAACCATATAAGTGCATATGTATGTATGTACATACATGACATATATGATATTTTCATAAATGCTCATGTACTAGATTACCATATGGGCTAATTTGATTAAATTTGCATTTAATTATTTCAGTTGTTTCAAAGGTTTTATAATTTTCAACAATAACATAGTTTGTAATTCAAGGGCACAGATTATGAATCTGTGCGCACAGTTTATAAACCGTGCACACAGATTTCTTAACTGAGAGTACAGATTTACACATGGATCTTTTTCTTTTCCTCAGCTGCTCCATAAGTCACAGACCACTGCAATAACTGTCCCTCTTTCTGAGGGCTGGTGAAGACATGTGAAATATGATGACACCTATAACAAGGAAGGATACTGTAGATAGCATGGCTTAATATGGCTCTTTTTTGCATTGATTTGTTTACGCTGTGAGACGTACAATATGTTTTAATGAACTCTCCTCACCCAGGCAGCATGCCTAAGGAAGATTGCTAAGCTTGAAATGTGTTGTTTTTGCTGCGTGTAATAGTTGCAATTTATGATTCTTTTCTTTTACACTTGATGTGCTCTGCTTCATTGCCCCTACCAGCAAACAAAACCAAATAAAAATCATTTCATCCAATCTACTTTATTATTGTAGGGAATTTCAGAATTGGAAAATGTACCTACCTACTTCTTGCCTAAACATTTGTGTATGTAATGAGAATATCTAATGCCAATGTCTTTTCTATTTTGTGTTTCTGCCAGGTCCAGTCCAAATGTAGCTGGGTGCTTTCACCCTCCCCTAGATTTTAAGCCATGAATGGTTGAGTGTTGTTGGCCAACCTTAGCCAATAGCTGTCTCTCCCAGAACCCCTTTCTCCTCTGGCAGTCCCCAAGACCATATTTCTCCTGTCAGTTCACGTCCAGACCTGGAGTAAGCCAGCTGGCCTTTCTCAATCTCTGTCCCCAGCCAGGAAGCCATAGGGCTCTCTATCCGCTGAACAATTTCATCCAGAAAAAGTCACATTTGTCTCCCAGTGCCAAACAGCAGAGAGACATATGCACATTAAGTTCTCGATGCATGGCAGAGCTACAAAAAGTTGCATGAAATGAAAGGATCAGCAGAAAAAGCTATCATTTCCTATTTTAATATGATGCTGTTAGGTGAAACTCTGTACAATAAGGTCCAATCATATTGGAGCCATGAAAACTTACTGGCAAACAATGAAAGTGCTAATGGCTTAGTTCACTGTGTTGACACAGCTGCAGCTGCAGTGGGAGGGTTTATCTGTCTCCATTCACTCTGCTTCACTTTCTCATATAGATTTTGGCCTGCAAATCCTTATTGATGTGTCTATCCATGCAGCCTCTAAGGCTGACCAAGATAACCTCAGCAAAGTTAGATCACCTGCATCAGATAAGATGGCCTAAATCAGAGAGAGAAAAACAAAAACACATTGGTATCAGATACAAAACCACTTCAAAATAACACAATAACAGAGTACTTTCCAGCCACATTGAACCATAGATCCTCACCGGGGGATGAAGTATGTTCTGTAATATAGTTTTGACACGTCCTTACCAAAAATAATTTTTTTCCTTAAATATGAATGTGATTTTTCATGGTTCCGACTTGTTGGACTACATAATCTCTTCATTTGGAGAATAATCTATCCCTCTGTCTGATAACCTGCCAACAGAGTGCTGAGCAACATGCCTGGGATCAGGGACGCTGGTCCAGGGACCTGACTTTGAATAATGGCCCTCTATAGTTCCATGTAGATAAGACCGGCCAGAAACATACTGTAGGGATCTATCTGACCAGCCAAATGAGACGCACTAGTTTGCTCATTCACTGAGCTGTAGCCAGGAGAAAAATGTGTATCTTTCCGCAGCCACCACTCGCCAGAAACACTCTCACAAGGTGTCTCTATTATACAGTCCTGCTTATATGGGACTAGTGTTATTTCAGGACTGTTATGTCAGTAATTATCATCAGATCTAGTAGTTTATTGACAATGGAAAGGCCTATTCACTCAAATTTAATTCACAAATGTCTCCTATACATGGGCTCCTTTACAGAAATGTAAAATATCCTCCATATGATTAAACATGTTTAATGAAGAGATAATTCATATATTATTTAATTTGACTTGTTAAACTTATACATCCCATATTATTCAATTTTCAGGGCTTTGTTTTCAAATATGTGATCTGAAGTGTTTCAGGATAACAATGGCCTTAATAGTGTTTTGCAAAGAAAAAAAAAGTGTTTAACTGAATTTATTAAATTTAACTGAACTTGAAGCCAATTCCTCACAGGCAGTCACAATAAAAGCTCCTGATTGGCAGACAACACCAGCTCCACCAGCTCAACCTGCTGAGAGATTTACAGTCAGTGTGTCAGTTTAGATGCAGCAAACTGGCCTCATTACAAAGACGCCAGTACTTCTTTGCAGTTTGCCTGCAATTGACTTTTTAAGAAAACAGGCAAAGAAAAGTGTTGAGTAGAAACAATTAGTCGATTAACCCACACTGGATCAACTCTCACTCCTTAGTTGCTCCTTTTTGTTAGGGCAAAATTTACTGAAACTCAACCAATAATCAAAGTGAAATTGAGCGATAAGCCGATTTGGTACACCAGAGCATATGTCTTCGAATATTCTCCTGTGCCAAAGAGAATCCAGTATACTGACCTGTAAAAAAATATGATCTCTTTCACAGCGACAGTTCTGATATCTCTTTAATTCACAAAAATAACCTGCAACAACTGGCAGTCACCCTCCAAAAACTGCCAGTGAGTAAGTGGAAATTGTCACCATCTATCACTAATTGTCGAGCAATGACATATTACTTTAGCTGTGTTATTGTCCACATCAGTGCCTGGCGTGCATTAACCGGTGAAGATACAGGGGGCCACACAGATGTAACTGTTTGGAAGGGGCCTGGGGGTTTAAAATGCCAGAGCGGATTAATTCACCTCCTGCCATGACGGCTGCCCACTGTTTAGATCCACGGCCCGACAGCTGTCCTCACTGGCTTTGATATGAGAGTGCTAGGGAGGCTGAGATAGACAGGAGGGAGAGGGAGAATGAGGGATAGGATGGAGGGAACCAAAAAAGAAGTAGAGAGACAGAAACAGAGGATGACTGCATTCTATCCGCTTGTTAATTCCTGACATATCGACCTTCTGATAATACTCTTTCCAGGTCCAAACCTCTACCGCATTGGCTGAGGCTCCTGTCTTTTCAGTATGCCCCTTGTTGTTTGAATTGTTTGAATATATTCTAAATGAAGCTTGTCAAGGGCTTGATAACGTGTTAATAATTAGAATCAGGTGTTTTAGAGTGGGGAGATACCTAAACATGCAGGGCAGTAGCTCTCCAGGAGCAGGGTTGGTGACCACCGACCTTGACAGTGCTTGCTTAACTGGCATAAGAGTTACAGTTAAAAACAATCTGACCATCTGCAGCCAGCAGTTGCTACAATTTCTCAAAGTTTCTCAAAAAAGTTTTTGAAAAATTCAACAGTTTTAATTACTAGTTTTGTTTTGTTTTTGTGCTTTCTCACCATAATGTGTTCTTTGCTTACCCAACTGTGGCTCTCTCACTCTGCTGCTTCTCCTTATCTATGACAGCAAGCAATGACAGCACATAAAGAGCCTTGTCCTCAGCTTTTGGTCATAACCTGGGCTGGTCACCAGCCCATCAAAGGTCTTGAGCAGGAGAGTCTAGATTTAAAGTTAAGCACATAGTGTCACATATTTACAAATAAAAATGGTTGATTTCCTTGTAATTCAATGAGGTTTCAGTGAGGTGTCCACATAATTTTGACCACATAGTGTATACAAAATACCTTTCAATTAAAGCAGACAGTCTAAAGTCTGTGATTTACAAGGGTTTACACACATGTGTCAAACCGAATTAGTCATCAGCCTAGACTATGTAATGTTTGTTTTGAACTACACATTACACCAGTTTGACACCCCTGGTTCAAATTATGAGAAATGATGAAAATACTTCCTTCAAAGGTTGCCCAAACTTTTGACATTGTACAAAATTATTGAGTGTAGGATGACTTTACGCAAGCTGAACTGTCACTGATTTAATGTAGTGTAATTGTAATATTTCTGGTAACGTGGAGGGCACATCAAAGTACAAAAGACATAAGTTGTACTGGAGGCGTTTCTGGACTCAAAATCCACCCCATCCCAGTAAAACGCCCTTCCTTGTCCTCCTGGGTGACAGGTCTTTTGATTCCAGCTGAAATAATAGTATATAATGGGCAATAAAATGAGTAATAGTAATTGAGATCGTTTCAAGTGAGAATACTGTCTCAACTTAACAGCCTTTTATTAGCACTATTCATTTATAGCACATCTTTAAGCTAAGCCTTTAAAACTCAAAGTGTACAGCAGTGGTCACCAACCCTTCTCCTGGAGAGCTACTGCTCTGCATGTTTTAGGTATCTCCCTGCTCTAACACACCTGATTCTAATTATTAACTCTTTATGCAGCAGCTGAAGCTTGTCAAAGGCTTGATAACGAGTTAATAATTAGAGTCAGGTGAGTTAGAGTGGGGAGATACCTAAAACATGCAGGGCAGTAGCTCTCCAGGAGCAGGGTTGATGACCACTGCTGTACAGCACACCAATATTTTAATGCTTCAGAAAAGATGAATCACTGTCTGGCCAACTAAGATTTCAGTATGGGGATAAAGCTCAGGATCATGATTTTTCAGTAGTGCTACATCACACTATGAGTATGTGGTAGCACTGTTTGATAGATATGATTCACCTTCACGTAATACGATGACTTTAAACCACAACATTAAGCAAATAATTGAAACCATGAAACAACATCATCACCACTTGCAAATTAATTACTAACCTCGTGTTGTGGATGGTGTCATCTTGGACCCTCTTTTGGCTGCAATTTCATCCATTTTTGGTGTCTTCACCTTCTTCCACGTGTTCCATGTCAGTACATGTTTTTCTCCACCCAAATCAACAAGGCTGCCATATGGTGGCACTTGTCTCTGCCGAATGGGCGCTCGCAGGTGCTGTAGCTCACTGACTGACCCTTAACATTCATCTTCATTTATGTCCAAAGTTATAGAATTCCTGTACCATTCTGTTTTTTGTTTTTTTTAGAAATACCTCAGTCAGAACATGGCATCTTTAGATGTCAACTAGCTAGCTACTTCTAACTTCTAACTCATCTCAACCTTGTAAATCCTCTTTTTCATGGATGCCTGGACGCTACCCTTGATCATACCACCTGGGAGAACAGATAACTTAATCACTTTATTGGAGCTGAAAGAATTTAGATTCTTTATAACTCTCAATAGTGCCTCACTAAAGAAGGAAGTGATTGTGAAAAGGTTCACATGTTCTGCCATTGTGGTTTGCTTTTATGATCTGAAGGAACGTTTGGACCCGGAAATGGCTATTACGTCACATGTGGCGTCAGAATTAACAAGCGAATAAGCAAGGACATAGTCCAGATCGGAGGGGCGTGTGTATGATTGACAGTGCTTTGCTTTTGATCAGCCAGGGGAGAAATGGGATGGGACAAATGTGTGTGTGGCTGTGTGTTTGTGTGTGTGTAGCTAGGAGACAGTCCCCATGGAGACAGCTAGACTAAGCATTCAGTCAAGAGAGGGGAAGTGAGCACAGAGGGCAGTGTGTGTGTGTGTGTGTGTGTGTGTGTGTGTGTGTGCTGTGCACAAATGTGACAGTGATGTGATGAGACTGATGTCAGTGTTTGATCCTTTGGTTCTGGACTTTGGGAGTATGTTTCTACTTCTAATAGAAGCCCGGTGCTATAGTGGAACTAGTGGAAGTACACACATTCAAATACAGTTTGTATACAGTAAAGAAACAGAATGTGCATACATACAGTACATGTCAGTGTTGAATATGTTTGCCTATTTTGCTTCTGGCTGCATTATTCCTCGACCTGCATCATGAAACATGTGCAGTACACACGGGTTCAACCACTCTAAAAGACTGTTACAACCATCCAGCATCAACTACTGAAATTCTAAAACAAGGCTCTGTTTTCCTGCACAAATGTAAAGAAAAGGTTTAACAATCAGAGCTAATTTACACTGTCACATAAAACTATGACTGACATTGGAATATCTCCTTAAAGTCCAGTAGTTCACTCGATTATGAGAATCCAGTCATGATTTACTCACTTTAATGAAATAAAAAACCTATTGTACTTTGTATTTTGTATGATAAAATACTGTACATGAAGAATAAGTTGGCAATAGAGTAGAAATCTTTTCACAAATGCAAAAAAACGACAAACAAACATAAAACAAAAAACAACAAAAGACAATGTCTATCAGATATCTCTGTGATGTGCAGCGTAACCAAAGACGTTTGTAGCCAAACAGTTGTTAACCTCAAACAAAGGTTGTGTTGCTGATTCATTGCTTCACCGCCATCAATCTCAATGATGACATGTATTTACATGTAGCCTTATAGACATCGGGTCGATGTTTAAATTAGTGTCCAAACAGTTAATCGAGTTTTTGATCAACATAAAATTTACAACTTTTAATGACAAATGACAACCATTCACTGATTCCAGCTACTCAAAAGCCAAGATTTTGCTGCATTCCTCTTTTTTATATCAGTGTAAATGTAATGTCCTTGGGTTATATATAGTTGGTCAGACAAAAAACAGCTGATTGAAGATGTTGCTGTGGACTCTGGGCAAACATAATTTCCAACAATGACTGTGATGACTGAATTCTTCACAAATATGTAGTCTAAAGGCCTTTACACACCAGGGACATGACGAATAAACAACATGAAAATGCGAAATACACACCTGCGAACATTTTGCATCAAAACTATCCATACTGGCAGCGATACGAATTTGCAACAGAAACACAAATTTGCAAAAGAATTTGCAACAGCTCATTCCTCAGAAAAAATGATGGATTCAACATTATTCAGTGATTTTGATCTCCGACCTGCCTTCAGCATCTCTGTCCACAGAAGCAGCCGTCTGTCAGCAGCAGCTCGTGGGGAGGTGAGAGGACAGCGGCCGGCCAAACTGCCTTTATCAGACTGACTGACAGCAGAAATATACTGAACCAAAATAGTTTTCATGTTGGCTCCACAGGAAGAAATTGACAGTGCTTGTATTTATTGATTCATTGATTTTATTTCCCCGCCCACCATAGTGAATGAGAGGAGTCTGTCTGTAGTGAACAGACAGACTGGGAGCCTTGATCAATCAATGTAGATACAGTAAATAAGTTAAAAACACATATACAGTGGGATATTTGTGTGATTTAAACAGCTGTCTGTGCACAATCTCTAATCACAAGCCTTCCTGTAGTGTACAGAACTTCCCATCATGCTCCATCTCATTGTCCATGCCGCTAAATGGGCGATTTGTTCCCAGATGCCCTGGATCAAAGAGCTGCAGTACATGACACCGGGTCATGGAAAAGGGCAGAACGACATAGTGTACAGATGCCTGCGGGCTCCCAGGCAGCTATACATGCACATGTACATGTAGTTTCAAAGCACTACATTACAGCAATCAATAATGAATCAAAAAGATGAATATGTCTAAAAAAAACACAAATCAACTCAGTCATTGAACACTAATGAGTCCTTTGATGGTTTATAAATGATACAACAGCATAAGAAAAACCTCAATTAAACTCAAATTTGTGCTAGAAGAATGGCGATACATTATTTAGTCTTAAAATGTATTATTAATGCAGGTTAATGAATAAAATGGCCACAGCACATTTCATAATATTAAAATGTACAGAGTTTTTTGCAGCTGTGTTTAATTTAGCTTTGGTAAGGCTGACCACCGCAACAGCTTTCTGATGTATACAGTAAATTAATACAAATAAACAGAGCAGTACTGATTTAAATTGATTTTTTAAGACTAAGGTCTGGGAACAATTTTACAGTGACTCAACAAATGGAGCGTGCACATAATGCATGTCATCCTGCTTGATTGATGAAATGAACTGAATATGAGGTCATGATATACACTCACATAATGCATACTCTCATGATACTGTGAGGCACTATGCATAAAAGCATTTTGCTTTCCTTCTTATTGTTATGATGTTATTGACTTGTTGGTTGATTGGATGAGGATTACCACTGTTTATAGAGGCATTGTTTTGGCATGATTTATTGAATTAGAGGAAATTAATCATATTTTAATTTCCCCAAAGCTACAATCCAAATGGTAACGTTACCAACCAGTTATTAGAAAGAAAAAACAAAAAACAAATAAAACTGCCATCCCTCCGAGAACATCTCCTCACAGGCTCATAGATCAACTTTAACTTCCATTTGGCAAAGTTTAATGTTGCATCAGCAAGTCACATTTCACAAAAGAGTGGCTACAGGTAGCCAGTTAAAAGCAAAAGAGGGCATTTGAATTAAGAAAGAATCCCATTTCAGACAAAGTGCTCATGTCATCAACTTTTTAACCCTTTATGGCCATTAAAAAGTTCTACTTAATAGAGGTAGCCAAGTCTGCGCTGAAGAGGAATAGTAATCAAGCAGCATCCTTATACCACTGCTTTAACACACACACATGCACACACACACTTGTACAGTGCATACTAAACAGAACAGTATAGCCCAGCATTTTAAGGCTGAAATGGAGGCAAAACAACATCAACAAACTGTAAAACATGAGCAGAAAACGTTACAAAATATCCTGTAAAGAAACTTTCCAATCCCAGTCATTAAAAAAAAAAAAAAAAATTAACAATTTTTTATTGAAACTTTTTATTCTTAATCTTGGGATGGTGAGTTTTGGAGAGTGCACATCAAAAGTACAAGAGTGAAAGCAATATGTGTAGAGACAGTAAGAGGCTATTTGAGTCAAGTTTGTCTCATGCAAGTGAGTGATGGAATGAAGATAAAAGTTGTGATTACTGTAACTATTCTGCAAAGCAGATATAACTTTGTTAAGTCTAGTATGGTGTCCAAAAGACTGCCAACCTAGAACAGTTTGATCCAATTCACCCTCTTTACATTTTAGATTTTATTTTGAAGTAATTACAAATATTTGTGAAAGCATTTTATTGTAAAGATGAAAAATAAAAAATAAATCAAAACTAAACGCAAAGGAACACCACAAACCAAATAAGATCACCTAACAATGAGAAGAAGAGTGCAATCACATTTCAAGAATCGTGCACCAAAATAACAGCAATCCTGTTGTTAAGATAGTTTCCCAGACAGAATCTGACTCACCTGCTGAGCAGGATAACAATTTTCCACATTTGAGATTTCATCATTAAAATTCAAACTTTAGCTAAAACCGTTAACAAGTTGGTGCTAGGAAATGGAAATCCTCTCAAAGTAATTGGAGCTTCTTTTTTTTTTATCCCATTGTAGTGTTACTCTCATTTTCCCAGGCCGATTGCATGAAAAGCTGAGCACAGCAATTGGCTCTGCCTTTTATTGCCAATATTTTTTCCCAAGATGCCCTAAAATTTAATGAACTAGAATGCTTAACGTTTTATGACAATTTTTGGTGAAAGTTTCCTGTCTTGTGTGTGTTACATCCCCAACCTCACAAGACAAGGCATCCACATGTTATATACTGTACGTGCAGACATGCTGTAAGGCAGGCAGGATGAATAACATGCCTGCGAGAAACGCTCCTAATAGCCTTATATGTTTCCTTTCTCCTCTCAGATAGAGAAAAGGAGAGACAGAATTCATTTCCGTCACTTTCAATATTTTTCACATTCATTCCAGTAAAGGCAAAAGAATTTAACTGCAGAGGAAAAGCAATCAGAGAGTATAAAAGGGGTAGGGTGATGGAGAGTTAGCATACAAGATCAAGAAATACATACAGATTCACCAATATTTAGAGAGCAAGCCAAGAAAAATGTAAACTAGCCAGTCAGCATTATAGAGGAATCAGGACAAAAACACAGAGACATAAAAAGACAACTATTCAGAGAAACTGCAATAGGCTTTCAAATGTGACAGATGTGTTTGCATAGTAAATGCTCCTCTCTATTAGCAATGTCGCATACAGTATGTGTGGGGTAAGGGTGGTGATCACTGAGTTACTCGGGGTAAAATGTAATTGAGTATACTTTTGCAAAGTTAATTTTACACTATGCATTTCATGTAGTAGTAACTAAACCCAGAAGCAGAGAGTAAAATTAATGACAGTAAACAGCAAAGTAAATGAAAAATAATGAAGAAACAAACATTCTAGACAAATCCCAGGCTATTAACACAAGCTTATGTTTAAAATATTTCCAGCTCACCTCAAATCCTTAGGGAGGCTGTTATAGTGTCTATGGGAACATAGGATGTCTGCTTTCTCATCAAAGCTTTCTGTTCTACACTTTGGCACAGTTAGAAGTCTGCTCCCACTGGGTCTGACGGGTCTGCCTGGCAAAGACATGAACAGATTTTCAGACATGCAGCCCGGTCCAAGTCCATCCAGTACTTTATAATCCAAGTGAGAAAGTATCCCATACCCATACTGAAAGGATATTTTTTGTCTGAATTATGTTAAATACTTGCAATGTTCGGACAAATATGTTGTTTTAGCCCTGGTTTGACCCACTGGCCACTGTTAGGCAGCAATATAAGACAGTTCATAGGTGGACAAGTACAATTACTCTGTATTGGTGAGTATTGGCTCAATTCAAGCACTGCTGTCCACTGTGTTTCCCTGCCATCTGTCCATTGCATGCTGGAGTTGGCTCCATCCACCACTGTGACACTGAACATGAAGTAAGTGGGTAAAGATGATAAAAGAAGAGTTAATAATGTTTTTCCAATGTGATGTTTTTCCATTCTGGTTTGGGTTAAATAACAAGTAGGTGTGACTGCTTCATACAGCATACATGGAATCACAACTGCATTAAAACTAGGCAAGGTGTCAACAGTGAAAGAGACCAAATTGAGTTTTAAACCACACTTTGGAGTGGCAATATCCAGATTTTGAAACTGTGGAAAATCCATTTTCTCACAGGTTGGGTTTGTGACTTTTTTGGGGGGGAAGATACTGGGAGAACCGTCATGCCTGATTGGGGTGGGGTCTTTGAAAACGTCTCTGTGAGAGATAACCAGCACCATTCACGCATATCCTAAAATTCTGTATTTTAATACCAAGTACTCAAGTTTGTTTTCATCTATGTATTCTCACAACAAAATCTCTGTGAAGAGCTGGGCCTCAGCTGTCTGTCAAACACACATGCACAACTCAGGTGAGTGTGTAAGATGCATAGAGAAAATGCAGAGAAGAAAAAAGTAAATACTATGACTGAAACTGAACTGCTCTCACTTTTTGCAGAAGGAAATCTAAACTATAATGATGTAGCTAACTTATAAGGTGTAGCTAACTTTCCATTTTTCAAAAGAGAATAAAACCTTTTTATATTTTGGTAAATTTATGCAAGTGCTGATAGCGAACCAAAAATTAGCTGGCGAACACTAATGTGTATGGCTAGTGACTAGCCTAAAGTCTAAAATTTAATAAACCCATTAATATGCTGATAATGGCAGCGGATCTTTTTATTAACTGAATGTATGATTTAGTCTATGAAACACTTACATTCCTGCCCATGCGTAATGATTGGCCTATCTCTACAATGAGACAATTTTTAAAAAAAGGCATGGCCTCTAATGTCACCTCAATTATTAGAAAAAGCATTTAAGCAGCAAAATTGAAAACTCCCTGTAATAATAAACTTGACATGAAAAAAGAAAAACTTTTATTATGCTTTATTCTAAATTATTTCACCGGATAAACGTCTTACTGTTCTTATGTTCAGAAAAACACAGAACATCAATTACGGTTATATCCTGACCGAGCCTGTAGCCGTGTTGAGGGATTTAATAATTAAGTTAACGATACTGTGCCTTGTGCATAATGCGCATAGTGCGCCCTCAACTTTGAGATACACTTATATCGATCCTGCTTCTGTATGATGGCTATTTAATAAACTCCAAGGGTCAAATTTTACATACAAAGAGAACATAAGTAGTGATGTTTCTGCAAAAATCTGTAGGCTACAGCTATATTTTGTCATTAAGCAGTGGCTTTGACATAGACATCAGCTCCTCCGGCCCCTCAATAGTCTTAATTTTGGCATCACAGCAGCGCTATCACAGCAGAAAGATAAATAAAACTTAAATTTCTTCTTTTTGGGTAGTATAATTCTGACAAACTATGCAAGTCAAAACAAACACCAAGGATATGTATGCAGATGTCAATGAATTTTTAACGATTTTTGACTACGTAAGTGATTTATTATCTAATTTCAATTTGGTGCATTTTACCAGTGTTAACTATTGCAGCTTTAATTTCTGATCTTGGACTTTATTGATCTCTTTAATAAATATTAACTATCTCTCTGACTTTGACACTCTTTTCATCTCAATCTGCAGTATTTTTTTTTCTTTCTCTCCCACTCAGCTCATCTCCTGCTCACTTGCTTGCACACGCACACACACCAATCCTTTGGTGAGCTCTTCAAGTATTACCAAACCCTCCCCTAAAACTAAAACAGAGTAGATTTTTTTTTGGGTCAAAAAACAACATATTCCCTCCACAATTAACCAGCTGCTTTTTAAAACTAGTTTGAACACAGTATAACAAGAGTATCAACATAACACCTGTCACCATTTGTAAACTTACAACTTGAAATGGGAGGCAGTTTGTGAGAAAATGCTCGGCATACTGCCCTGAATTCCAATCATTTCCGCTTTAGGAGCTTAAGGGACAGATGCTACATAACATCTTTAATTGCAACCTTCTGCTCATTAATTTACAAGATATGTTTTCTAATGTAAATGAGAGTTAGGGTTGTAGGAGGAGGGGGTATGTGGGAACAAAGCACACCTCTGGGAATAATATGTTGGGTAGGTTGTTTATTGGATGAGAAAACACTGCACAATTTACCCTTACACCTACCCACTATGGGAGTTACCTGGCACCTGTGCTTTCAGTGTTTATTTTTTCATATTACCCACCATGAAATATTCTTCTTTTACGTTACTGAACTTGCTTTTCTCACACAAACTGATCCATCATTCACATTAACTATCAAGTGTACAGAAAAAAATGAATATGTATCTTCTTGTCATCCTGCCTGTCATCTAATAGATTGTCATTTGTAAAATTGAGCGGGGGTATTAGAAAACTAATTATTGAAGCATTCTGCAACAACAAGAAAAAAGAAGGTTGTATAAACATTATATCTGCATTCATAGCGTATATTATAACTTTGCAAGTAAACCTGCTGCATCATGACCCTTGACATCAGCTGTTGTTTTTTTCATGCTGATGCAACTCCTATTGTCCATATTCACAGAGAAAAACAGCAGGAAACAAGTAAAAAAAAACAACATATGTCAACACCCACACCGCGACAAGTAAGCTATACTTTGTCACTGTAATTCAGTTTGTTGACTCTGAACTGAGGTCGCAATTCTTCCAATACAATAACAGTGTGCAGTCTGTATAAGGTTTAGTAATGTACAAAAACCATGAATGGGCGGGGGGGAAGGAAGCTGGCCCAGATGAGCTGTTTACTGGATGCAATATCAACTACAGCACCGCACTTATCAAACTCAAAAACTGCGCCTAAGATTTTGTTGTACTATTTTTCTCTGCATCAGTGTCAAATGCTGTGACCTTAGGTGTAAATGCAACTTTACTGAAAGTAATGTAGTCAATAATCTGTTACATATACTCATATACTCAAGCAGGTTTATTTTAGGTGATAACAGGCTCTTTTCATTGCAGGCACTTTGGATTGTAATGGCATGAGGAGTCCAGGTGTAATTAAAAACATAAATGATGGCTCTGTTCCATTTAAGTGGTCCAGTTCCAGGACTGTGGTATTGAGCATGCTGCTTCACTGGCAGGACATGTAAATGGAAAAGAGCCATTAGTAATGTTATTAGTTACACATGTCAAAATGTCTACTATGAAAAAAAAGATCTGTCTTTGTGAAAGTGAATAAGCCTGTTGGTATAAATTGCCTGCATTGTTGATTATTAAAAATAATGAACACAGACTTAAATATGATATCCCCAGTGAACAATAAAATAAATGAAAATATGACAGAATTTAGTCTTAAGAGGCAGAGACTTTGACTTGTCATGGTAGAGAAAGCACAGGTGTTACTAATAACATTTACGATGGCTCCACTGTATTCAAGTGTACCAATAAGCCATGACAGTGTGACAGAGTGCCAGGGGGCTCCCTAAAAACTTGGTACTTCACCCTGAGGCAGTGCCTGTGTAGCTGATGTGTGTTCTCGTCAGCTAATCTTTGCCTCAACCCCAAGATTAAACCTACAGGAGACCTCATGCCTAATCAGAGATGATTTTTTATTTTTTTGTGATCCTCCAAAGGTACACTAAGATTTTTGCTCCTTGTACTGCTGGCGTGGCTGCAACCGTGACTAGACTTCCCTGCAGATTTTCAAATGACTTTTACCTGACTGTTGATAAATTCAAAAATTGACCATCATAACGATACACTGGAGAACTTGTACAACTTGCACTTTTTAGACGGTCCCTGTGCACTTCTCTCACAGCCAGCTGTACATAGAGACCAATGTTATTTGTCCAGCTCTGAGGACAGCTCGTTTTGGTGAAAACAAGGTTGTAGCTCTTACTATGGTAGGTAAGAGGCGTCATTTGTGTTTTAACAACATTTCGCTTATGAGTTCAGCACTATTAAGCGTCCTCTGGAAACACTTCTGTTGTCATCTCTGTAATGTGTTGTGGTATTTCTAAATGCTGTGCATGTGTTGTCAAATTGATACTGTTACATGACGTTACCAAGCGCTCTGCACATGAGGCTTGTTTACAAAGGAAACCTGTTAACGTAAAGTTAGCTTGTTAACAGTTAGCTAGCATTAATTAGCCAGTAAATTTCGTGGACTCTTTTCTCCACTTGAACCACATTTCCAGATAGAAGAAGGGAGAAAATGTGCAAATTCTTCTCCCTTGTGGCAGAAGGCCTTGGTGGCGACATATGTTCTGAGGGAGCTCTGTCGAAATCAACAGATGTGGATGGGCCTTGACTCCCACAGCTTGTCCTCTTGCCTTGCACCTCAAAGCACATCTCCACACAAAGAGTCCTTTGAAAGGATTCTTCCTCCACAACTGCAGTGAAACTGTTGAAGGTGATGTGATGGCTCTCACTTAAATTTGACTGAAAAAATCCACCATTATCCTCAGGCTTTAGTGAACAATGGCTATTTAAAAAAGTTTTAAAAGTAGTATGAGAAAATGGTGATGTTGAGTTAGGATGGAGACAGATTAAAAAGATAACCAAAGGTAACCAATTGAGCCATGGAGAGGCCAATTAGAGATGACAGATGGATATTGCAAATCTGTCTGCATGAATGTCATTGTGTGGTCTATTAATATAATTTTTAAGAGGACAGGGTTGCATTGTGTGCACATTTCATAAAATGGGAAGTGAGACCAACTTTAATTTCTCCAACTGGTTTCCTGGGACATGGCAAATTCACCCTCTGTGCATCTTGTGTGCATACTATAATGATCATGTATTTGTGTGACTACGGGAGTGCGTGACCATGCCCATGTGCACGTGTGTCTCTGTGCGTGAGAGCTCATCTCTTTAATGGGACCCATCCTTTGTCTACCACTGACAAGCGTGACCACTGTCCCAATCCCCCTCAATGTAGTTTCATGCATGGTTGAAACTAATCATTATGCATGTGGACACAGTGACAGTTTTACAGGGAAAGATGGAGGATATTGCAGCGGCATAAAAAAAGAGCCTGTTACTACTTTCTATGTAAGTAACAAATGTGAAAAATAGCTTTGATTATATGAGCTTTCAGATTTAAAGATATATGAAACATTTGCAGAAATTAAGTTTACTAGGAAAGTTGAACTTGTGCAATTTAAGACTCACAATATGTAAAATTATGTGATAGTATTTTATTCAAAAAGTGTTACCTCAGGTGAAAATTTGATAAAACAAGATAAAACTTTTCTCACCCACATTGAAAAGTCTGATTCAATTTTATTGATCCCCAAAGGAAAAATAATAAAGTATCATATAAATAATAGTGGCATTAAATAAACAAATATTATTGTGAATTTCAATATATTAAATACACCTTTGGCTGATTTTCAGGTTTATTTTAATTTCCAATATGATTTCTACTGCTATGATTACTGATTACAGTTTTTAATATATGCCCAGTATCTTTCCAGCTGCAGAGGCCTTACTTCTGCTGCCTACTGATGTGTTCTGACATTAATGGGAAATTTTGGCTGTGATATGTTTTGCTTGCTTCTCTCTGTATGCCTGTCAGTGTCTTTACAGCTATTTGAGTTGAGAACCACAATTCAAAACAATTTCCCAGCGGGATGTTATGAATACCCGGACATTTTAGAAGCTCAGGCTGATGTTGATAGTGCTGCTGCCTGGCTAATGGCCAGCTGACAGAAAAGCTAGCTGGACAATAAAGAAAGCTGCTTGGAGCCAACGGGTAGACTCAAGTGGTAATATTCATATTCCAGCTTGCTCCCAATTCCAACGGAAACTGAATCACATTGCTGCGGATTTTTTTGCCAGCAACTGGCCATACAATCCCCAAACCACTACAGAGAGAAGTTTAAGGTGGGGTATATTTCAAACCTGACATGGACAGCAGATGCAAATACAGTTCTGTTTATACTACACTGAATGCACACACTCAGTGTAGTATAAACAGGACTGTTTGTCATCATGTACAATCCTCACCAACATCAGCAAATGCTGAAATTTATGTCACACAGACCATCATGGCTACACAGAGGCAGACATTATAATTTGGTATTTACTCCGCAATTTCACTGCCATTGGCTGACAGCAATGAAAGGGTAAAAGCAACTTAGAACTGAAGCCAGTAGGAGCATTCTACAGTGCATTTGGATTTTTTTAATGAAACAGTTTACTTTTAGGAACACCCAGTTTCCAATGTTCATTAGTCCTTGGCTACTACTGGAGAGCCTGTGGAGGTCTATAGACAGACGTACACAGTACTACCTTCATGACAAATATTGTCACCATCCACTTCTTTTCACCTGCAAGTAATGAGCTTTATCAGGTAATGCAGGGGAGCTTCACCTTATCACCCCAGTGGGAGTCCCTGGTGCAGCATTATTACTTGAATCCTTAGTGGGCTTCCATGTGCAAACATGACAATTTGTGCTTATTGGAAAGCATGATGCTACTAAGCAAGAACATAAACACAGGTAGAAGGTCCTGAAGAAGGTCCTCTAGACAAATACAACATTCTTTGTTGAACTAGTCCAGGTTGGACCTCAATAAATTCTTCGGCTATTTGATAGCAACTGTTAAATTCACTCATCCGCATCCCAGAATGTGAAGCACACCTGAGGGAAAAACTGGCATAGCCATTTTCAAAGGGGTCCCTTGACCTCTCAACTCAAGATATCTGAATGAAAATGGGTTTTATGGTTACCCACAAGTCTCCCCTTCACAGTCATGCCCATTTTATGCTAACCTCATGTAGTATGTATTTTTGCCTATTCTAAAAATTGTGTATTTGAATATTTCTGTATACTGGGGTCACTAAACAGTCTTGGAATTACATAAATTGCATATGACTGGAAAGCTGAGACTCTTGTGGATTCAATGAGCCCAGTTGTATTCATGTGTGATGATGCGAGTCCCCATAGTAACCATTTCATTGTGGTGAGACCGTTTTTTGAAACTTGACCTCACTGTATAAAATGACCAATTGTGACCTCTAGGATAATCACAGCCTCATGAAACTTTACAACCACAAACTAGAGAGTGAGGGCATTCAGAGGATGTATCGCTTTCTAGGCATATTGACAATAAGGGGGTTTCTGAGCAATTTCCAGAACATAAGTGCTCGCCATCCAATCACCGAAAAATGCAATTCTTACAGAAATCTCCAAATGTCAAAAGTTTTTGATACCAAATCACAGCATGATTTGTGTTATGGTGTTCCTCAAGGTCTTGGTGTAACTGAGCATGGGAATGGCCATCATACACTTCTATCATAATGTTCTAAGCCCTTATACACTCTAAACATTCAAAATTTGAATAGGCACCTAACTAAAACACAATGTTCATTACAGATTTATTACTAGAAACACTTGATACACAGTGCTGAGCTGCATCTCATATTAATCTTCAGGCTCTCAGCTTTCAGATGATATATACCACTTCTATGTGGCATATACTGTTAACCTGCTATATCCCCCTAAACATCCCCTCCCCTGTCCCTGCCAAAAATGGGTCTAAGGTAGAGGGGTGGTAGTGGAAGAGGTTAATGATCAAGATGACCATAAACATCATGAGACTATCACTTCACTGTGAAATTTCAGCATTGGCACTAAAATGTAAATCATGATTAAAGGAGAGCAACCACTTTATCAGAAGAGACATTTTTACAAAACCCTGGATTATGTTTACCATCTTATCCCAATGCTTTTAGAATGATTTATTTCACAATATTTGCACATGGTAATAATAGTTTGTTCAGGGAAAGTTCATGGTTATGGGTTAATTGCAGTCTCTGGTCTCCTGCATTAAAGTTAGATGCATCAAATGCTCATCCACCACTCCAACCAAAAACCCTTCCATGTCCACTTCACTACTTTAATTTTACACTACTGGTGCTGGACTTAAATTGTGCATTGCAGGTTTCTTCAATATGAATATACTGATGGGGTGACATGTAACATGACAGGTATGTTGTCAGGTAAACAAAAATGCTAGCTTTTAACTTAACTCACTCAGGTATTGTAGACAATCTATCCCTCCTGGCCTATGTCATGTGTAATACATACTGGTACATATAGGCATGTCCATTTTATGTTTGCATCCAGTATCTAATACTTCACAAGTGCCCTGATCATTTCATATGAGAAAGTTAAATGGCAGCAAGAGAAATGCCATGGGACCAATATTACTGCAGTTTATGGCAGGAGGGAAATGATTGATGTGGCTTAGCCTGTTGGGAAGATTGTGTTTGACATAATCAGATAATTACTATAATATGGATGACTGCATATAAATGAAAACATTAATGGGATATTATTTTCCCTAGAATCAAAACATAATAATGAATGCATTTAAACAAAGGCATTGCTGATTTACCAAAAGCATCGCTCTCTAAATTAATTGTTTCCTCTTGAAGTCTCACAAGCTGAAAGGCTAAATGAAAAAAAAAAAAATGAATTTCAGCTAAAAAGCAAATCAGTGTTTAATAGCATTATAAGGCCATAAATGTGTCTGTTAATGATGTGCTCCTATCTCTGAATGATTGCTCATTTCCATTTCTAGTGTCTTCATTAGGCTCGACAGAACATGTAAAATTCAAGAACATATAGCATACACACACACAACAGTAGACAATAACTTGGCGCAACGCTGTAAGCACTTAGAGTACAATGTTATCTTGATCAGCTAATTAAACACCCAGTGTCAGAGCATACATGGTACTAATGATAATGAATTCTACTCCTAGTTTGTGTAAGATTTAATCAGTACCACGTGTCATCACCTTAAGGCACATTCAACCCTACCATTATTTTACACCATAAACAGTGGAAAGGTCAGAGTGTTGTAGAGAAGAGATAATATTTATACCCTCGTTTGAGATTTATTTGTGCAAAATCTTTGACCTATTTAATGGCATTCAGCTGCATATGAGCTCCATACTGTGATTACGAATGTTTTACATTGAATTATAACACCACTCTTTGTACTTGGCATAGACAGAGAGAGCATCACATACTCCGTATGTATGGACTTTGATGTATATTATAAAAAAAACAAGGGCACATTTACTGTTCTCTACTTGGACAATTTTCTAGTGTGCAGTGGTAGTCTTTAGAGTATCAAGTTTGTGGCTGGAAAGCTGCTCTGCTTATTTTCCCAAATCCTATGATTATGCAATAAAAGAAAGCATTTATTTTTGATGAATACCAGTGCAGAACCTTTGAAAAAGGTATTAGAGCCACAGCAGATCCTATTGTTCACTAGACAGCCTGAAGATAGTGGTTTCACTTGACGGCAATTTGATTGATTTTTAAAAATTCTACAAACAAACAAACCCATCCTTTTATAATACATTTTGCTGTCATTATTCATATGCCTACATTCAAACAAGAGCTATTTGTACAAATTTCCAGGGTCTTGTTAGGTAAAATTAAGGGCAGTAAGTTGTCAGTTGCAATGTAACGTGAAATTAATTCATTTGGAGGGCATGTTTGAAATCTTTTCAGTTGCGGTATCAGACCTCAGTTGGCCTTGCTGTGGAGAAAAACCGGTTATTTGATCATTATCTTCCATGCATAGAGTTATAGCTCCTCCATTCATGCTACGGTCTTTTCAGTCTGTTCAGTTTCTCTGGTTTAAAAATGCTCTCTGTCATTTGGTCTCAAGCCTGTCTTTCCGTCTACATTTTATCTCTCTTTGAATACTCTCTCTTTTATGTCACTTCTGGTTAAGACTTGAAATCACTTCTTACATCTGTCTATATGTGCACATACTCAAAATGGACTACATGTATTTCTTTTGTACTACAGGCACCACATAGGTTACATGGCTGAGGCAGCTTTGCTCCAACCTTCACTACTGGTCAGCAAGAAAGGACACAACAGCAACAGTTTACACCTGCAGATAAAGACATGCTAATGTTCGCCTCCAGCAGGTAAGCGATATTATGGCTTAAAGTGATTTGTTTCACCAACAGGCAATGAGTGTTATCCCTGCATTTTTTGTGTGTGTCTGTGTATTTGAGGCTTAATGTTTTACATTTAATTTTTGCAAGACGAAGGACTTAACTTTTAAAATAATCAGCTTTCTTTATGAAAAATGAGGTTGGAATCTCAGAAGCTTGGGACACTGGGTTTAGTTGAGCACACAGCTTATTCAACTTGTTTCGCATTAAAGACTAAGCAGATGTTGATGGATCCTAAATTAGTCTTAAGGCCCAGTCACACTTTAAAGTTCTTGCAAAATAGGTGGTGCTACAATCTTGGTGAAGAAGGTACTACTCACAGAGCTAGTTGGGGAACTACTGTACTGGCCAGCTGACGACTAACACACTAGAAAGCCATGCACATGCTAGCTCTAGTCAGTCACAGTAACTCTCTGAGCTTCTTTCTATTTTCTCTGTACTGTGCAGTTTAATCCTCTGTGGCATTTTATTCTCAGAACTGTACATCATTTCATTCAATAGAGGGTTACTGAAGACGAGGAAAAAGCTCTTCCAGCTAGATAGCTTTCTAAGTATCATTTAACAAGCTTGGTAGCTCAATAACGGGAAAATAAATTCACACAGTTTACACTGAATTTTCTCTCATAACTGTCTGTAAACCATGTGTGGAAGAATTTATTGGAGGGCTAAATAAAAGTGGATGGTGCAACATAGCTAATAAGCTATGATCACTCACTCAGTCCTCTGTTTTGGACTTTTCCGCCCGGGAGGCTCTCGAGGGACAACTATGACCTGCAAGGAGAGGATCATGTGACCGGTGTGGGTAGCCGAGCTAGCACTTTTGATAGAGAGCTAATCTACTAGCTTGTTTACCACCATGTACTACTAGCTGATACGCTATCTTACAGACCACACTGACTATGGTTGTACCGATGTTTATTTGATGAGTTTTTAATGAAAAATGTTACAATAGACACATTATAGTAGGAAATTACTGTTAAAAATGATGTTTTTTTTTCTATATTGGCATTGAACATTGAACTGTGACCTCTTTAATATCTGATATTTCTCTGAACAGACATACTGATCTGAGTTGGTGGAGGTCTTTTGCTGGGCGACAGATCCACACATTAAAAAATTTGATGGAAAATTCTGCTCATAGAACTATGATCCATAAATTGGGAGGTAATACTGAAGGGATCATTGTAATATAGTTTTCAAATTCTGATAAATGTGATTTGCATAAATAATCATAATGAACGTGTCTTATTTTGGAGGGAGGTTAGTTGCCACAAGTATTAAGTTTGTTTCACATCATTTAAACATTTATAAATCTTGCATTGTTCCAATCATAATTTGTCCAAACAAAAGAAAAGTGATAGCATAAAGAAATACAGCAGGATGGTTAACAAACTTAACTGTGTTTTTCTTTGTAGAGAGTTTTACCCATTTTCTGGTGACAGTGTTTTTCTCAGTGTTGTGTTCTTTTTGTTCTTCTTTACTGTTTTACAGTACAACTGGACAAGCTAGTAAGGCTACTGAAAACTCACCTAGTAACACCTTTGACTGTCTCTGTTGGTCATGTGAGCCTCTCCTTGCAGGTCATAGCAGTCCATTGAGAGAGTCCCTTCCAAAGGCCAACACTGTCAAGGCTGCTTGCTATTGGTCAGCAGTGCAAATTGGCGTGTGCAAAATATTTGCATAGATTTACCTCACCCTTGCAAGCGAATCCACTGATTGCTGCAATTCCATTGAAATGAGTTGATTTTGCCACAAAATGTGGCCATTTTAAATGCTTGTGGAAATGGGCCTTAAATGTAAGACTCAGCCTCAGAAAATTTTCCAGGTCATGCTTTGTAACACAATTTAGCGCAGAGGTGGATGAAATTAAAATTGAATTGAATTAGACACAACTGGGCTGTCTTCACGTATGATCCACCTGAGAAATGAACAGTGAGTACGTTTGCGCGGACCCTAATATTCCACTAATTATTGGAATAATAGCCCAGTGAGCATAATAGTGCCTCATGTAACCACCCCAATCGTAAAAGACTTGCCCAATAAGAAGGAATTTTCAATCGGGTTGAAAGAGATGGTGTAAACCTTTGATAATCCATTCAATAGGAAAATATTGGCACCGAATAACCATGTAAAAACTTAATCTTATTGTTTCTCTCTAGTTGGAATACATTTATTCTTTCTGCATGTAACCATGGCTAATGTTTGCTTAAAAATAAGTAGAAAACCAATTTAATTCAAATGTTGATATTGAGTAAATGTCCATGTTGGCAATTTCCATGTATGTTACACTAAAAGACTGCTGTTTTGCATTCATGTGTCTTTGTGTGATTCTGTATCTGTGCGTGTGTATGTGTTTGTTTATACTGTTTATGTGTAAGTGTGTGTACAAGTATATGGGCGTGTGTTTGTCATTGTGTTCCTGACTTGTTGCATCTTTATTTCGTGATCCTTCATACTGACACATGATTCTTCCATATCAGTATCTAATGGCTGTCTCGTGGCAGAAACACCAGGAACACACACACACACACACTTGCACATGCACACAACCTTTGCAACCCGTCCAAACATCCTTTTCAGACCAGGGTAAACAAGATATGCGAGGGCAGGTTTCGACCTACACTGTGTTAATCCACTCAAAGAACACACACACACACTATATATTTTTGATTCAGACCACATTCATCCAATCTGATGCAGCAGACTTGTTGTGTTTGCAGAGCAGACAAAGAAGGTAAAGAGACACAAGCCAATAAGTGCCTTTGCTATATTTGTATGGTCATCAGGCTCCCTCCGCTGCCACACTCATCAATGCTGAAATAGAGTTTGCAAAGCCTTTAGAGTAGGTGTGTTTGTGTTTTTGTTTGTGTGTTTGTGTCAAAGTGAGCAAGAGAAGGAGAGACTGAAAGAGACAGAGAGAACATTTTAAATGACAGTCTCCAAGTCATCCTAATTGATGAAGAAAAACTCCATTTCTAACTACCAGGACCTAAGTGCATCCACCATTAAGAAAATGACCATTTTCTAATGACAACTACCACTTGAGAGAGGCTTTCATTTGTGTGTGTGTGTGTGTGTGTGTGTGTGTGTATACTTGTGTGTGTGTGTGTGTACACATTTGAGATTGTGCACCACTTTGTCATCCTAATATTTTCTTTTGGTAATCACCGCAATTTGGAATTATAGGACATGTTGGTAATTGCTAGTTGGTAAAAGGACAGATGATAAGTGTGGCTGTCTTTTTCTATTTTGCTGGTCTTTTCCACTCATTCTACAATATATTGGTTTGTATGGCAGCGTGGCTCTTGCATACTTTACAAGTAGAAAGACTTTTTTCCTAATTGCAGAATTAGCCCTTACGCGATTCCATTAGAATCCATTTTCCATCACTTTTAGACTTGTTACTAATTACAGTTTTACGTTCATTCTATGAAACTCCAATTTTAAAAATAATCGGCACATAATCTATTTCAGAATTTCACATGATTTATAAAGCTTTAATAGAGATTACTACACAGTAATTGTACACAGTTTTATCAAACTGCCAATGTCTGAAAATACATGAAAAGGAATTACATTTGCATAGTATAAATTAGTGTTTGGACCGATGTATTGGTTTCCCGTTACTTAAGATGAATGTGTCAAGTCCTCCATTTCCTCATTCCTGTTGCCAGGAATGTGTAACAATAACACAATATACATCATTAACATTCAAAATGACCAAAAGAATAAGCTAGTTTCCCAGTGGATATTTAACCACCAATATCCCAGCATACCATTGTTTAAGGAATGGATCAACTTGAACTCCTTTTAGAAAAGTAGTACCTTAAAAGGCCTTTGATGAACCACTTTATAACATGTCATACAAGTATAACACATGGCCAGTGATATGGCTATTTTTAGAGTGGTGGATACCTCGTGAGTACAAATGCAGTTGCCTGGTTATATTCATGGACTGAATCTCAGATCTTCCAAATTGTAAACATTTACACAGGAGGTCAAATAGGAATCTTTAGCAGTGGGAGGTATAATAGTCTAAGACAAGACTACCAGAGCCAGAGCTTTTTTTATTGTGCATTCAGTAGAATAGTTTTCAGAATGTGAATAGACCTCTGGAACTGACATCTCATAATATAAGATGTGCAAAGGCTCAGCCTTAAATAGGGAGTGGAGTGGAATATGAACCTTTGCATGGGTCAGAGGCAATTGACATTGGCTGAGACATGGATCTTAAGACAGTGCACATCAATTAGTGTAATTGGAAGGCAGACACTAAGAGTAATTAAGGTGGATGTAATGGGATTTGTGACATCTGTAAAGTACATGGAGGCATATTGTTCTGTAAGCATGTGCTTGATGGAGAAACCTGTCTTGTGTTTCCTGGGAGGATTATGTGCAATGTGTGCAGTTTATCCCAGTGGGCCCACTCCTGCTATAGCTTGATAAAGAGAGCAACAACTTGCAATAAACAGGTTGTCTAACATCCATACACAGTTATTGTTGTCACAGATGCTTCAAACTGCCTGTCAAAATGGTAACCAGCGATCCTTCGGTGCCAAATGTGTAGAATATAGTGCTGAAAATTCCAGGTTGAGTGGTTTGATTATAACTCCGGGTTTAACTAAAATTGTCCACTAAAATTCATAGAATTACACCTCAGAGTCATTTTGACATAACAAGATGACTGCCTATTTTTTACATCTTTAAAGAATGCCATGTTCCTGTGATTACTCACATTTTGATGTGCAGGAGCTTAACTTAAAGTGGTTTGATTACAACATACTTACACTGAGAATTCCTTTGGACACAAATGGAGGCTTTTAGCAAAATGTCATGGAAAATGTGGACATTACTCTAATGTCAGATTGCTGTTTATGTAATTGACATGCAGTTTGATTTGTGTGAGGGCATGAACATATGTGTTTATCTGTGTGAGTGGTGTTTGCAAGTGTTTGACTGTGAGCCTGTCTGTCTGTTTCTAGATAGTCCAGTTGACTTGCTGTGTGGAAAACTGTACACCCACCCTTGGGATAAAAAAACATCAATAGTCACCTTAAATAGATGAAAAATGTACTAGGATGGTCAAGTGTTACTCTGTTAACACTTTACTTTAACCCACACTTTAACATTTATGGACAGTATATAAACACTTAATAAATGTTTTTTAACACACTATGCTAAAATGCTGTATAATGTTAACATGTTCGCCATCGTTTAACATGTTTGCTTGCTAACATCTGTTGATTAGTGTGAAACAAAGTGTAGCAGAGGCTGGTGAGAATGTCAGGTATGTGGTAATAAACCCATGTATTGGATAAAATTTTGACCTGCTGGTGTTGAAATTCACCCTGAGGGAAAGATGACTGTCTATAACAAATATAATGAGAATCTATCTAGTATTGTTGAGACATACCCGTAAAAGAAAAAAAATGTCAATCCTCATGGTGGCGCTTGAGGAAATCATGAAATTTTCCCCAGAGGAAAGTCCCCAGAGGACTTTCCTCTGGGGACCATGAACGGTGCAAAATTTCATGACCATGCATCCAATATTTTTTGAGATATTTCATTCTGGACCGACCTATAGCCCTAGAGCAACAATGGTAATGTGACTTACTGCATAAAAATAAAAACATACTGTAAGTACAGATTTTAAAAGGGCTTGAAACATTGACATTTCTCATGATTTTTTTCTTTGGCAAGGCAAAGTGATGAATACTTCCTCATTCCACTGTAGTTTGTTATGGCTGTCTATTGTTTGGAAAGAAATGCAAGCTACAATTGGTTTGGTGTATCCAACATTGCACAAAAAAAGAACAATACCCTTTCACAGACTCATATACTTCCCATGACTTTTATTCCATCATTTTTTTCCCCCCATTTTTCTGATCATTGCTCAGGGTTTTCCTTAGTCAGTGGGGCTCTGTACAGACGCTGGTGCAGCAACCCGAGCCATCCCCTGCGTCTTTACTGGCTAGGTGTATGTGAGCACGGCTTCATGCTGCTGTACAGTATGTGTGCACACATGAGGCTAGTCACACACCCAGTGGTTTAGAAAATGACTCAGTCTGACCTTAGTCTCGACTGACAGTGTGTAGGAGCTGCATGCCCTATAAACTGCACAATAGGCCCAGCGGCTGGCAGGTAAACACAGATATACCGAGAAAGGTCATCCTATACAGCTCCTAACAAGATTAAAAATGATTCATGAGACCTCAGTGATGCTTTTCATCCACCTACAGAGAATACTTCCTTACTTTCACAGCGGAGACAGAGGAAGAATATATATATATATATATATATATATATATATATATAAATTTTTTTTTTTTTTTACTTTCCAAACTTTTCGAACACCCAAACTATTACAGGGGTGAAACAGTGGCCTGATTGCCTGGCAGGTTGATCTTGAGAAGGACCTTATAGTAGAGTGTATTCGCCATAGCAGTTTAAAACTAGATGGAAAGTGCTACCGGTGCGGTCTTCCTCCACTGCAGTCGATTCACATCCACCCTCATAGTTCAGATGAGGTACAGCTTTGTGCACGAGCCTGTAAAAATATTGTCCTTCCTCCTATCTGCATGTGTCTATTTGTGTGTGCACGCACTGCATTTGCATCTGTATGTATGAGTCCTGAGACTGCAGGCCATTTTATTATCTAAATGGGCCCAGGCAGTGCTGGGCTGGAACCAATCACACAGACCTGCTATGATAGGAATCCCAGGGGACAGCATCAACTAAATTCCTTCACTATTCCATCTCAAATGTGGCTCTTCTTTACTTTATATGCACATGAATCAGCCAAATATGACCATTTAAGATAACAGCGGTCATCAAATTGTCAAACAGAAGAACACCACCTACATATGCATTGTAGTGGAATACAGAGTAATCATAACAACTTTTTACCTCGCCATTTGCATCCACACAGCCTATGCTTTTTATAGTTTAATATTTTGAAAAACTGATGACAAAACACTAACTCTTGCTGTATAACTGCTGCCACCAACATAATTTGATTTTTGATTTGATTTGATTTGATTTATCAAAAAAAAAAAAAAAAATATATATATATATATATATAAAATGCCATACACTGCAACAAATACATATTAATTGAAAATGTCGAAGATAACACAATAAATTTAAAGGATAACTTATTTCCATTGTGGTCCTCATTCAAGTTCTAATATTCTAGAACAAATCAAATGTAATTGTATCTCTGATTGTTGAAAAACTGGCATTTTATGGTGAAGTTTCATCACAGAGTCAGTGATTATAGAGTATGAGCAGTTTGTTTTATTTGTTATTTCTAAATTAAAAATGAAAGTTCACTTAAACAAACTGTAACAATAATTGTTTCAGGTGTCTTCTTCTTGTCTTCTTCTTGTATACACACAATGCAAAACGAAACAAAGAGTCTTGTTTACCATGATCACAATCTTAGTTTTACATGTTAACATGCTCACATTTGCTAATTAGCACTAAATACAAAGGAAAGCTAAGGCTGATGGGAATGTCATTCATTTTGTAGGGATTTGGTCATAAACTAAAGTATTGGACAAACTGAAATTTTGACCAGATGATGGCAATAGAAGAAAAGTTAGGGGGTCACCAGTGTGATCACAATTCATCCTGAGGGGGGTATGAATGTATGCACCAAACTTCATGGCAATAGTTACTGTTATATTTCACCAAACAGAAATGTCAGCCTCAGTGTGGTGCTAGAAGAAAAGAACAGGATTATCAAAGTCATCAGGATTCATCATCTCGGAACCATGAGTTTCTGCACCAAATTTTAAGTTGATTGATCAAGTAGATGTTGAGATATTTCACAAAATATGCAAAAACTTTGACCTGCAAGAGGTGGCACTAGAGGTATCACCAAAGTCATCGGAATTCATTCTCTGTGATTCTTGCAATTCATCCAATAGTTGTTAAGACATCTCCATCTGGATCTAAGTGGTGGACCAATCGACAGTCCAAATGATAAATGGACCACATTTATATAGCGCCTTCCTAATTTTCCGACCACTCAAAAGTGCTTTTTACACTACATGTCAACATTTACCTATTCACATGCTGATGGCAGAGGCTGCAATGCAAGCTGCCTGCTCATCAGGAGCAGTTTCTAATCATTCACACACCGATGGCAAAGCCTTCGGGAGCAATTTGGGGTTCAAAATCTTGCCCAAGGACACTTTGACATGCAAACTGGAGGAGCCAGGGATCGAACCACTGATCTTCTGATGAGTGGACGACCTGCTCTACCTCCTGAGCCACGACCGCCCCAACAGACCAACAGATCGACATTGCCATCCATACAGTCATATATTGCTAGCATGGCTAAAAGACATTCAGTATTCATTAGACCTTCGTCAAAGCCCCAAAGTAAGAAATTATCCCACTAAAATCTGTCCACAGCCTTTGTTTATTACATTTATAATTAAAAAAGGAGTGCAAATATGAAATGCAGCAGCCTTATTACTTATTCCAATTTTAAAGTGGTTGGGAGGCATTAGAAGTATGACTACTGATTTCTAATCTCAATAAACACCTGCAAAGTTGCTTCTTAGCTTCAAGGGAGTTTTACATTATTCCATATTAGTAGTGTTGTCGTGACCATGGGTTTGTATGCGGATATGATGGGCTGCATTGGTGGAGGAAGCGTTTCATAAATTGTGCTTTGTTTGCTTTACTCCCTCGTATTGATTGAGGATGGAAACTGCACCGAGCAGTTGTGCTGCTAAATGTTTCATAGAGCATGAATCAACAATGTGAGGATCCCCAAGGAAAGACAAAAGAAGGCAGGCAGATAGTGGGAGGAAAAAGCTATTGAACACTAGTGGGGATCACTGACAGAGAGTGTGTGTGTGTGTGTGCATGTGTGCACATGGTAGGTTAGTTTTTCTGGAAAGCCATGGGGCACAGATGCAGTAGCTTCTATGCTGCAAGGAACACACCAGAGGCAGGATATGCCCACACAAACAGAAAAGCACAAATCCTTGCACACACAAAAACCAAGTCACACACATATTTAGTGGAAGTCCACTCATGCATATCAGTAAAGCTGATGATCTTAAAGTGTAATCCATCCTAAACAGCAGCTTTGCTTGTTCCTTCAAACCCATTTCAGAGCATTTGGTTGTCTTAAATTTATGCTGGGATCAAAAACCATTTACCCATGTTTTGAAGCTCCTTAATTCAAATCAATAACAAAAAAAAGCTTGCAAAATCTCCTAAGGCTATATAAGAGTGGGAGACACAGAGAGATAGTGAGAGGAGAGCAGTGGGATACTGCAAACAAGGAAAACAAGTGACTGGATCAAACTTCATTCACAAATTGATGCTCTAGTACATTTATCTAAGGAAATCTCTGAATATCAGATCCACTTCCCTTTTATCGAAATCAGTTAAAGGGGACCCATTATGCTTTTCCTTATTTTCAGTCATATATATAATGTTACAGTATTGGATGTTTATATTAAATGAGGCTAAAGTGTCAAATAATGAGGTAAACGTATGTAGAAGTAATCCCTGTGAGCAAAAAGCACCGGCTTCAGATTGCTCTTGGGTCTCATTTATAAAACAGCGTGTAGCATCCATACTAAAAGTGTACGTGAGTACAAAAGCCAAAAAACAATCAGATTTATAAAACCGTGTGTATGGACGAATGCACATTTATTTCCCTTATTTCCCTTATAAATCATAGTCCACCTGGAAATGTGCGCATGTGGATCAGCCTCATATCCTGCCCTCTACACGCCCACATTCAACCATAAATGGATGATGCGAAAGTATTCATGAATATTGATATACATGTGTTTCTTTCACCGCACCAATCAGTCTCTCTGTCTTGAGACACCTGACCAGTGTTGAGAGTCAGTGTATGTGCCCTCTCACTCAGACTTGCACTCGGGCAGCTGCAGATGAAGGACAGCCATGAATGGACTTTTACTGTTTTAGTTCCCCGTTGTCGGACCTCTTGAAGTTATGTGTGTAAACCAAAACAACCATATACAAATTCAGTAAACATTCCTGTGGATCATAAAGTCAGACATCTCTGGTTAAGTTCTTACCGGACACCCTGCAGTGGGCCAGTTCCCAGTTAATCAGTTTTAAGCAGTTTTTAGACCACATTCTCAATATCTATATTCACTGATATTTACTCCAAAATCCAGCATACAGATGTTTCTCTAATTTACACAGTCCATATATGAGTGCAGTTGGTGAAGATGTGCCGGTGAGGTGACTGGAGAAGACAGAGTGTGTGTGGCAGCCACTGCAGTGTCTCCAGTGACAGCACAATCATATGTTCACTGCAGCGATTTTACACACATAAACTATATGGAAACTAAAATCATACCTGGTAATATATGCACAGTATTAGAGGATATTAAAAATCTATTAGCGATCTGTTCTGCAATTATTTACATTACGTTAGTTAGTGACCTAAGTTATTTGATGTCATCTTGGATTTCTACAACTGATGATGATAATTTCATCAGTTAGTTAACGTGGTTGAGGTGAAAAGGATCAGTATATTCACAATTAATATCGGGGAAAAGCAAGGCAGACTTTCCTGCAGCTGCTGTGCACTCCACAGCTGAGCCTCTCCTCTGTGCTCCGGGTGGGACAGTGCTGATGCAATGTTGAGCAGACTTTGATTTAAGATTTGAGTTAGCTTATATCTTCTCAAATTGAAAGGTACTTATGGAATAGCTATGGCTCACTACAAGCGCAAGTATTTTGAATGTTTATGATAATGTGGATCTATAAATAACGTGTGATATTAAGTGAAATGACGTGTGAGAGGATTATTGTACAATCTGGCTTCAATTCACTACCACATCTGCGTTGCCAGTTTCCCCTGTCTTTTAAATGTTGCATGGGTCACAGTTTACATACAGGTGTGCATATTCTCCCGTCAAGTTTGTTTCTATAGATCACGACTTTTGCATAGGAAGTGGCATACTTCTCTTTCAGGCCCCGATTTGTGCGTATGCAACGGTTATAAATGAGACCCTTGAATACTTGGTTTCCAACAGTTTTTTCTACTTTCAGCCTGGGCCAACGTCAGCTTGTGACGGATTTCTTTATATAGTCATCTGCTACATGCAGAGCGCACAAGTTCATTGCTCTGCTCTGCTAACATTATGGCATTTTTTTATTGTTTTCGTTGTTTTTCATTGTTCTCTGATATGCTTGCCCTTCGGCGGGCTTCTGGAAAGCTGGCCAATCAGAACAGATTGGGCTCATCAGTAGGGTGGCCTTAAAGAGACAGGCGCTAAGACTGCCTGTTAAGAGACAGAGGCTGAGCTGATGGGCTGCATAAATGGCCAGTATAAGATAAATAAGGATTTTTTTGAACTGTGAATCATGCAAAGCTACTCTAGGGGAGTTCTGGAATAAAAATATAGAGCTTAATATAGAGCATAATAGGTCCCCTTTAAACTTAAGTGAAGTGATGAAAGACTCCACCTTTTTCACCCAACTGCAACGTGTTTTTGGTGAGCTTTTAACTATAACACTTTGAGCTTTTTCAGTTCACAGTTACGCTAAATAACAGCTCAAGACAGTTGATTTTCCAATCCAAAGCAGCTGAGTAAAATCTACAGCCTACACTAAAGCCAGTGGGTTTTTTCAGGTTGCTTCAGTTTTGGGCATCAGCCTCACACCCTTCCTTGTTTATAGACAATTGACTACTACTGGGCCAAGGAGAAAATATACCTGATCTAAATGAGTGCTGAAAGAGAGGGAGGACTGAGCTCTCCAGGAAAGTGGGCTTTCTTCAGTTGTGGAAATGAGTGTTGGGTGTAATGGGTTCATTAAGGACTTTGCCAGCAGCCTGCACACTGGCATAGCTGTTCAAATTGTCCCTCTTTCAGTGAATTCCAGAGAGTTGCTTTTCATTGGGAAGAGAGGTGAGCAAGCATAGTAAGTTTGTGAAGACAGCCAGGTCTGTGTAGGTAAAGAAGCAAACAGACACACAACAGGCATTAGTGAACAAAAATCTAACTGCATGATTGAATTAAAGCAGGAAAATAGATGAAAAGATGTCTGATACAGTCGTGCCCTTCTGGGATACAGATGGTGAAAAACTAAAGGCAAGTTTCTGGAACTTCACTGAAGGGACGAACACCATTCCTGCAAAAGATATTCTCTCATTTGTGTTTGAGGGATTATCTAAGGCCTTGTTTTGACTGACTACCACTGTGTCTAAAAATGATCCTTCTCATCCAATTTAATGAGGCTACCAAGTTGCCACAGTGGAGGTCCCCACGGTGAGCGTCTCTTGCAAAAAAAAAATGCAGAGCAGTCTTTCAAATGAGGTGGACCTTGCTGAACTTTTTGCTGTAATGCAGTGCAACACATTTGCCAATCAAATACATACAAATTCACATTCTTAATAGATTACCTTGTAACTTATATGGCATAATTCTACTCTTCACCTTGAGATAAAATGACTTTTCAGAGTTAAAACCACAGTACAGTCCTTAGGTGTGCACTGGACTTTCATGGATCATACTTCAGGATTATGGTAGCTGTGGCAACATGCAAGGGGCATCAATGTAGCTCCTTGTTTTTCTCAGATGCAGTGCTATTTTAGGGTCGAACACATGCCAATCATAGGTGTCCAACTAGGTTGAGATCCGCTGTCATGTAGGCCACAACATATGATTTACATAAGTTTCACACTCATCAAAACAACTCATGATCCCTCTCTTCTGTGTGGAAACATCTGCATACCTTACAGTGTGTTTCTCTACTAATTTATTCAGGTCCTTAGAAATTATCTATATTGGACAACTCTGCACCTGACAATTTGCATCCATTGTCAAAGTTCAGTGCCAATGCAGGATGTAGTGTGCCCTTTGTGTAGCAAGGCAGAGAAGTAGGGTTTTGGAGGTTGGGGGTCGTGGATGGGCATGTAGTGTGTCAGAATTTCATATAGAAAACCAGAGTCCCATCACAAACTTGCAATCAACAATGGTCCATAACCACAATCTTTCCCTAAACCTTAACCATAGAATAGTTGACATGCACAGATATTGTAGAAAGCAAGTTTAAAAATGGTGGCATTGGAGGGAAAAAAACAAAACCTTATCTTGGGTTCTGCAGAGTTTTCCAATCTTTCCGTTCTTGTCTAGTGATAGGGTTGTTCTTCCTTTAATATGTCTGTAGACACACACACTGTGTACCAATTGCTTGAACTTTGCCTTATACAGTAGTTTGATTTGGTGCACACACAACCAGGCATCTTTGCAAAGGGCAGGCAGAGGAACATAGTGACATTTTAGGGAGCCTTGCAATCATTCATTCATCCCCATCTCTCTCCCGCTCTCCCTCAGACTCCCTCTGTAAACCAATACTGATCCCAAGCAGCAGAGTGGCTGACTGAGTGCCTGTCTGGTAGACACACCGACTGTGCCCAGTGGTGGATTAATGTGGTTACTATTGAATCCCCGGGTTAGGAATCGATCTGTCCGTTCGTGGCATGAATGCATAAGGAGGTGGGATCTGTGTGAGTGTGCTGTTTGTGTGTGTAGCTGCCTATGTGTCTACAATACAGAGGTGGATGAATGCATGTGTGCCGGTTTGGCCTATACTGTACTGTATGTGCTAGTACAGTGTCTGTTCCTTGAATTTGTCATGACCTTTAAGCTGTGCTTGTTTGTCCAGTTGTGAAGAGTGTGTAATACATTGATTTCAATACACTGCTCTCTCCAGTTTCCTATTACATAAATGCATCTTTGTTTTTTCATGTTTCCGTGTGTGTGTATAGTTTCTAGTCTACTTCTTTGATTCTTGTTAATTGTGTCTGTGGGCCATGTCTTTGCTGATCACCCGCCTCCATTTGGTCGATGGTTGGGGGGCTGATTTCACGATAGGTTTCTTCATTGCCCGATAGAGCTCTATTAAATCTGGTGTAATTTCATTTTCCTTGGTGATTTGGCCACATGTCTCCAGCACACAGGTCTCAATGAGCTCTAGATTGAATTGGATCAAGGCATATCAGCCTCTGAAGAGATCACCTTTACTTCCATGGCAGCATGTGTGTCTGTGTTTGATTTGACTGTGATAAGAAGGATCTTTTGTATGTTTTTGTGTGTTGTGTCGGCCCAAAAGTAATTGTGCTGTTTCTGAACCATCTGCCCCTTTTTCTGAACATCTGTGGGAAAGTGGTGGCAAGTGATAGATGCACACAGAAAATCCAGAAGGCAAGACTTGCCATGAATACTCAAATAACAGTAGATGGGAAGAATCACAAAAGACATTTCCATTGTAGAAAAAATTGGATGTGTAAACTGGAAGTAATCTGTCTTAATATCTAACTGATGAAGCTAGCTCACCCAGCATTTTTAGAAAATCTGTTTACAATTGTCGTTTCATGCTCTAACTTGCACTTTTAAGTTGTGTTGCAGCTGTTGAACTTGCACAGTCATCTCAGAGTGATTTTATAAAGATTTCATGCTTTGTCTTATCAGGCGTTCTGGGAAAGCAGGTCACACTCTATGGTAATCTTAGTTTCTAGGCGAAATCAACTGAGATCAAATGGGCTGTTTGAAAGTTTAAAAAACCAAGAACAACAACAAAAAAGACCAAACAAATGGAATTGAGTCCCATTGGTCTGTTGTAGAAGAATAAAATATTACTAGTTATTGTCGCTTTTCTTTTCATTTATTGTTCAAGAAAGGGTTCATTATTTCATTTGGATCTTTTGTAACCAAGGCTCTCAAACCAAGCTCTCATTCATTTATTAAAACCTTTATTCAGTAATCAGGATTATTGAGGAAAAGGCCTCATTTGTGCTTGTGTCAATAATTAAGAAAGCATACAATGATAAAAACACATAATAATATTACAACAAAAAACCTAGATTAATTTATTATATTTAAACCCAAATACGTATGATGTAATAGTGGACTCTTGATGTACACCATATACTATATGACTAATCCAAAGACACCAAAGTTACCCACAAATACCATATGTAGTAGGGATGTGCAGAGAGCCCAGTATTTGTATCTGTATTTGTTGAGGCAGGAAAATTATTTGTATTTGTATTTGTATTTGAATAAAAGTGGAAAGAGGCTTAAATATCCTGTTTTTGTTTTTATTCCACTTTTATTTTCAGAAAATTAAAGTGTTACAATAAGTGTTCACGAATGAACTACCTATGAAGGAGGTCCCCACACCGGGTCTTGAACTGGAGTCTCTGAGCTAAAACTTTACTCATTGCCTCATTGCAGACAGACCTCTACCTATTTATACACCCATAACACAGAGACAGCACACTGTGTAACATGTAGAGAAGTACTTCAAAGGTGATTATTGCTTTGCACTTTTTATTTATTGTCTATATTTTACAACCTAACATTATGGAAAGGAGAAGGGGAACAACAGGTTATGGAGAGTCCCTTGGGAGCACTTTGCTTGTATCAGTAGCTCAGCTTTATCTCTGGGGAACACCCCCGACTCTGGGAGTGATGTCCAAATTAGGAAATGTGCGTCATGTAGCAGGTGGATGTGACTCCCCTCGTTGAGATCTGCTGATAGATGTAACAGTGGAGCAGAGGACAAAGATTGAGATAGCAATGTAACTGACCTATGCACGGGTATTTCACGTTTTTTCAAAATATTTGTATGAAACAAATATTTGTAAAAAAAACCCCACTATTTGTGCTTTGCCAAATGACATATTTGTATTCAGACACACCCCTAGTATGTAGTACACATACAGTGAACGCACTCAACAATTTTGGCAGAAATTTTGAGCCTCCGCCTCCTTCCACTCACCAGTTATCACCTCTGGTCTCTAAATCAGTAGCTTCTGGTCGCATCCTTCCAGCTTGCTGCCTCAGTGTCTCCATGGGTGGGTCTGTTTGACTAAGACCATGCAGCAGCATGCAGCCTCTGGTGATGGATTGTCCCATTACTCTGTGACTTCCCTGCTGTTTGCCTGTGGTCTACCACAGTGTGTTAGAGTGGATTGTAGACTGTTTGTGTATGTGGGAGGCACTTTTGTATTCCTATACTTTTGAGGTCCAAATGTTCTCATAGGCATTCAAGTATAAGGAAAATCTCCAAATAAATACATTTTTCCACAGTTCTTGCCTTGTTAAGAGGTGAGTTTAGGGTTATTTGGATTGGATTTGGCTAATTTTGATTTGGCTTCAAGTTCAAAATTGATTGTTTTCCTTGGCAATTAGGAGACATTGGAATAAACTATAAATACAGTATTAATATATTATCTTGTTTTGTCAACCAAGTTGCTAACAATTGTTTATTTACATGTCCAGATGCAACATTAGCATTAATTTGAAGCTGTGTTTCCAGCTACCTAAAAATGATTTTATATTCATTTGTTTTTTACTGGCTCTTTAGCTGCTAAAAGCTATGGTAGTGTATAGTATATAGTATTGTGGTGTACAGTAGGTTTATGAAAGCTTTGCTGAAAACAGCTGCCTGCTGCGACTAGAAACAACACTGATGAGAGAGGAATTTGCAGACCAGAAAACCAAAACACAGAGCTGAAAGACACTCTGTAGAGCTGCGGGGAACTACAGAGTTGGGTGATACTCTGTGAGTTTCACATTGAGAGAATCACCTTTCATATTACACTTCACATCATTTGATTCATTGTTGATAAGTGCATCTTAAAGTTAAATATAAGGTTAATTTAAGACTTAAGAGTATAGAGTTCAGGTTTGAGTTAACATTAACCTTGAATGAAGAGTAAATGATTTGCATGTACTGTTGAGGATTAAGGTGTTAATGAATGTAAAAAGAAGGGAAGCAGAAGTGTAGTAATATAAATGTTTTAACTAGGAGTGTACATACAGTATGTATACATGAAAATACACATGGATAGAAGAACAGAAGAAATAGAAGAAACTAATGAGCCACTTTAAAGGGAATTTTGTGGACACTGAGTTTGTGCTTGTGGTCCACATGGTTCATTAAAATCATTAACACTTTGGCAGCATACACAATGACAGAGAAATTAGATCCTGTCCGACAGTACTTGCATGTGCAGTACCAGAATATTAAAACCACAGTTGGCCTGTTTTTCCATCATTAATACGATAAATAATATGTTAATACATTGCTGGATATAAAATATATGGGTCACAGTTATTTGTAATCTTCTGCTCTCTTTTTCTTGTAGCATTGATTCTTCCAGATTGTATTGGAAGAAACTAAACGTCTGCACAGGTCTTCTTTTTGAAGAATGCACAGATCTCCTCCCTTATTTTCCCCAAAAGCCTACACTCACAGAAGTGTCTCCCATGCCCACCCACCTCCTCAGCCCCTTGTATCTAGTCCACCCACTAGCCCATATTCTGCACCCATTTCCATCATGTCACCAAATGAGTTTTGAGCCCTTATTGAAAAGTTTGAATAAATATCCTCATAAACACAGTCTGTCAAACAGATCAATTGTCAGCTTTTTCCAGCACCATCAGTGTGAAGTACAACTCCTGTGCCCACCTGTAGCCTTGGACAAAGACCCTGCAGGTCCTGTACACCCATGGGCCAGCCCAACTCACACACATATACCTCTTTTTCAAGCTTTATTATACAGTCCTACATGCTGCATTGCAGAAAGAGGCAAAAGAAAATAGTCCACGGTCAAAAACTCATAACAGCACAGTGATTTGTGTTCTATTAGCATTGGCACAAATAGAACCAGTCAGCTTCTGGCAGCTCAATGTGAGTCATTTGGTGCTGTGGCCTGCCAAAATCAGCCACTGTCTCTGAGGCTGGGCTACTTCCTCCCTTTGTTGCATCTCCTCAGTACTGGACTCATATTGAGCTCATATAAGTACACTTTGACTCTGTCATCACTTTATAATATATGAGATAATATATGATAACCTCAGCAAATGTTCATTTAGGAAGAATACTTTGTTCATCTCGGCTTTTCCTTCATTCATCACCCTCTAAGCCATGCCTCCTGGCTCCTGTCTATTCATATTTTCCTGCTTCCCTATATCATCCTATCAACTTAAATCTAAGAGACAACTCATTTCATTCAATCAAGTAAGCCTGAAGCTACCACTCCTTTCACTTACCCACACAAGAACCAATCACTAATCACCATCTTCTTTATCAATCCAATTAGGTGTACCTGTAGAACACTTCCTCCAGATCCTAATGCTGATGCAAAGATCCAGCTGTGTTTGGATTCTTATCACTGCTTTTTCTAACTTCCTGCGGCACATTGCTGTTGCTGTTAAGAGCTGTTTGCTGTGCTCTTTCATCTTGTGTGGAGCTGGTTAGTGAATCTCCAGGGGCACCGCCTTCAACCTTGATGTAAACCTGCTGTTGAATCCTTTCTAATGTAAAAAAGTCTGTTGATACTGCCTCAAGAAGGCTTGTTATGGAAATTAAACTGTTTGCACCATCCAACCCATTGCTGTTGGTGAAAATACAGCAACTTGTTTCAGATGGTGTTCGTAATATTCAGACTGGCACATAGTAATAATGCCTTCAACCCAAAGTCACAGGGTTACTGTCATAATCATCATCATCAATGCTTTAAAGTCTGTCCTGATTGAAATACAGCACACCAGCTAGTAATTTTGACTTCCCAAAATGTATTTCTGAGTTTTTGGCTGACTCAGCTGTGGTATGCTGCCCAGAGACAGAGAGGGGAAAAATAATTTATCTCAGCCAAAAATCCTTGTCAATCTTTGCCATCCATTTTAAATACAAATTTGAACATGAATACATCAGTAGATGGCAGAGGAAAACTAAGCTGCTACAACAAGCAATAGTGAATGTAATAAACACTCCACCACTGTGACTAATGGAATGCATGGGAATTATGAGATATTAGAGAAACAAGATTAAGACTCTACAGCCAAGCTAGTGGCTCTGTGAGGCTGTAGATAGGCACAGTGGTGCTTAGAGCTCAAAATGGCAATGCTAACATGCTGTCAATGCTAACAAAGAAAGTATAGCCAAGAAGAGGTTGAAGGGAATGTCATTCATTTTGCAGGTACTTGGTCATATACTGAAGTAATGAGATGCAAAGTTGATATAGTTCATCCTGAGGCAGGCATGAATGGCTGTACCAAATTTCATGGCAATCCATCAAGTAGTTGCTGGGAAGTTGCATTTCACTCAAAACCACAAATATCAGCCTCATGGTGGCACTAGAGGGGGTGCTAAAGGAAAAGTGAGGGGATCACCAAAGACAGTAGGACACCTCATCTGGGGACCATGAATGTCTGAACAAAATTTTATGCCAATCCCTCTAGTTGATATTGACATATTTCACTGGATGAATGAGTGAAAACTTGGACCAGCAGTCAGCACTAGATGAAAGTCAGGGGATCACCAAAGTCAGTAAGATTAATCCTCTGAGCATATCTGTACCAAATTCACAGCAATCTATAAAATGGATGTTGAGATATTTCACACAAAAAAGACAACCTCAAAAGTAAGGGAATCATCAGACTTATTAGGATTCATCCTATGGTAACCATGGATGTAAGTACAAAATTTTCATTGCAATCTGTCTAATAGATATTTCAGTGTGGATTAGTAGTGGATCAACCAACAGACAGATCAACATTGCCATCAATAGAGCCAATTGTGCCACTCGTGTGGCTAAAAATGGACACGATAATAACATTTTATCATACTCCCAAGAGAAGGGGGAATAGTACATGGCAATCTTCTTTTTTTCCATCTTCTTCTGAAGAAATGATGAGTATTAGTGGTAATAATTGTGAGGAAACAAGGTGAGTTTCTAAACGAGGATAGTGGAAGGTTGAGGAAAAATAGTGGTTGACTCAGATAAAGGTTGAGACTGTGATTGGTGACTAGAGTGAGGACTGTGGCTTAATGAATAGGGAGCCTTTTTTTTTTTTTTTTACCAGTTAGCTCTGCCCTGCAGAGTTATGGCATTAAAATACAGGCCTTTTTTCTTCCCACTGAAGGGTCCTGACTCAGGGAAGGCTTTACAGAGTAAGCTCCTCAAGTATTTGGACAGTGACACACTTTCTTATTATTTTGGATGTGAAATGACAGTGTCACTGCTGACTGCCAGCTTTAATTTCAAGATATTTTTTATTATTTTTTTTAATGTATTGGTGAAAAAGCAGAGCAACAGTCCTTATTTTCATGTCACCCTTTATTACACTGCCCTTAAAAGAATTTTAACAGATAAGGATTTCAATGTGTTATCATCAGGTCCCTTTTCTTACTTGTCAGAAATTCTTTATGTGCAATTACTTCTGGGAGAAAAGACAGAATTGGAGAGGCAGAGCTCATTGCTGATTTGAGACAAGCAAGGTGATGGAGATGTGGAGACAAAATTAGAGAGGGAGCAGTGAAGGACAGAAAAAGACAGATAGGCAAAAAGAGAAACACCTGACAGCTCCGGCCCTTCCCTCCACTTTGTCAGTGTGAAGCTTTACAGTTCTGCAATATTTGCCCCCTAAACAGCTCCCTCCGTGGGCTGTCAGCCTCAAGACTGTCCATCTTCAGACCCAGAAGCTATCCAGAGTCTGACAGGCATGCACAAAGCCAAACTAACACAGAGACAGACATACACAGCCTGAAAAAAATAGTACACAGGTAAGCTGGTACACACACGCATCCCCTGATGGGTGCACACACATAAAAGCCCATGCAGATATACTCATAAGGCCAAGTGAGGTGGATGAAGAATCCTATCACCTGTCCACCTACAGATTGAGAAAGGCTGGAGCCTCACCTGGACACACACACACACACACACACACACACACACACACACACACAAGCACATGCAGGCTTGTCACTTTAACTGTACTAACCTGCTGTAGCTTGCATCTGATGGTGAAATATGGATGACAGTCTTCACCCTAACTTCCCTGCATCAGGATATAAACAAGTGAGGTGAAGTAAGTCACAGTTTGGATTACAGTTTGCCAATAAGAAATCCTGCCTTTGAGAATCATCATTTCATCAAATTGAATACCAGGAAGCAAATAGGACTCCTTTCAGCTAATTGTCTAAAAGGTGTGAATTGACTGATCTTTGTAAAAATGTTGTTTAGCCAGTGGAAATTTAGGTTACCTGACCCTGAAATAGTTGGTTCATTAAATGAATGACTAAACTGCTGAATAAACAAATAAATCACATTTTTACTGTGCTTTTTGACAAAAATTGGTTCTGCTTGCCAGCCTGAATGTTTTATTCAGTGCCATACAGAAATAGCTTTTTAGCCTAAAAAAAAAAGATGTTGATTCTCCAGCTGCACCACAAAGCCATACACCAGCAAATGAGCTTTTGAATGAACTGTCTTTACCTGAGTGAAATGTCTTTAACTGACATGAATCTGATATTACTTTCCTGACATCAATATGCACTATGTTTTTCAGGTGTCTCCTAATGAAAACAATTAAAGAGAAAGGAGCAACAGACGTTTTTGTGTCTGTATTTGATTAAGCCCACTCTGGCATCTTTTTTTGGCATCTAAAATGAATGATGAACACCATTCCTAATCAATAACAATATGTTTCACAGTTGAGCCAATTTGTGTGACACAGGAGATGTTATTAATGCAATTATCTCCTCTCATGCACCCCAATCAAATCAAATTAAAAAAATCTAAATCTAAATGTATCTTTATAGGCACATGTTCTGCAACTATGATTACCACTTCCCTGTACTGTCCATTCTGATGTCTTGCAGACAGAAACAAAGGAGACAGTGGAATTGGATCTGAATTTATATTGCACTCTTTATATTTTTATGACAGTTTGTGATTTGTAATATTGGGATTTACAAATAAAAAAATAACTTGACTTGATATAAAATAACTGAGTCAAGATACTTAAACAAGAAAAAATATCAAATTATCAGCCAACTTCAGCCTGGACCAGATGTGACCTGCTTGACCTCTGCCCGAATACCACCTATTTGAAATACAACAAGGGTTTTTACAGAAAGAGGCACAGCTGCGCCATGGGTTCACCAGTGCCTCCAATTGTGGCTAACCTCTAAATGCAGAGCCCTGAGTAGCACCTAGCCACTGGTTCAGATATGTGGACAACACCTGGTCCAAATAAAAACACAGGAGGATGTCTGGCTTTTGGCTAGTTTGATAGTTGATAGTTTGGCTTTTTTGGACTGTGCAGTGAACATTGTAGAGGACAGAAGCCATCACATCGAGGTACACAGGAAACCCACACACACCGATCAATATTGACTCTTTGACTCTCACTATCCCTTCGAACATACGCTCAGAGTCATCAGAACCCTGCAGCACTGTAATGAGAATTTGTACTGAGGTGCTGAGGTGGAAGAGAAGGAGCAACAACACTGCAAGAAAGTGCTAAAAGCGTGTGGCTACCCAAAATTGGCCTTTGGCAAAACAGCAACAAGACAATAAGACCACTACAACAACAGGTGGAGAAGAAAACAAGAACGCATACAACAACATTGTCATTCCATAGTTGCTGGAGTATCCAAGAAGCTCAGGAGGTTCTTCAACAAACACTGCATCCCTGTGTTTTTCAAGCTCAGCAACACATCCTAAAGACAACAAACCCAAGTGTGTGCACAGACCTATACATCAGGGGGACAAGACAACTGCTAAATAAGCACATGGCCCAACACAGGAGAACCAAGACCTTAATCTGAAGGGACAATGCTTTGAGGACTATAGCAATATTTTAGGGAGAAGATGCTTTGAAAGAGGAGTGAAGGCAGTCTACGACACCACTTATCAGCCAATTACAATGCTGTCCTAACATCCCTTCCCAGGCAGTTTAACATCCATTGACTCATGTGACTCTCACACGACAGCCAGGTGGACTAATAACCCACATGTGACCTCAATGACTCTCAGGATATAAATGACCCTACAGAGGTTAAAAGCCTGGGACTCCCCACCAGTCAGTCAGAACTGAAGAAGCCTGACATTAAAAACTCTGTATACTGTGAAATACAGAAAGAGTCATCGGGTGGAAATAAATAAAATTGATCAACAACAACTGAGCAATTATAATCAGTATCAGGAATGGGTCAGAATTTTAAGCAGATCTGAATTCACTTTTATCTCAGAAATTCTGGCTATAGTGATGTTAGCTCTCAGACATTAGCACAGAAATTATTGCTGATTAAAGCACTTAATATTGGCATTTTAAGGCCTATAATCAGTGTTAAGAATATAAGGTAAAAACATCAAAATTAAGTAAAAACTTGAAAACATAGTAAAATGAAAACAACTTCATGCATGGTTCAAATCAAAACATTTAATCAATGTTACATTGTTTTCATCATGATCTATTCTCCATAGTAATATTGCAAAATGCTGTCTTGAGCAAATAAACTTAGCACAAAAAGTAAGAAAATTTGTGTTTGGTAGATTATTTTTTTGTTTTGAGCCTCTGGCACCTGTGAGCGTGGGCCCTGCTACAGTGGTCAGTAGGTGTCTGCTCCAAGAATCGGCATGCTACGTTTGACTGATCTGGATAGGGCCCGTGCGATAGGGCAACTTGAAGTTGGTGTTCCACAAAACCAATTTGCGGCATTATTTGGAGTGAGCCCTAGTACCATCTCCAAAGTGAAGGCCAAGTTCCATATAAGGGGGATGTCAGAGACAGGCCGTGAAGTGGGTGTTCCAAGAATACAACACCCCAAGAAGACCGTTTCCTCACCCTGTCAGCAGTTAGGTACCGTAGGCTGTCTTCTACAGATTTACAGTCAAGGTTTGCAAGACGATATGGCTGACGGCTGTCTGCCCAGACAATCCGGAACAGACTGCATGCAGCCAATCTCCTGTCTCATAGGGCTGCCAGGAGGCCTGCCATGACTGCCCTTCACCGTCAGACCTGTTTGCGCTGGTGTCGGCAACATGTGCACTGGAACCTGAACATGTGGAGGAACGTTATGTTCAGTGATGAGTCCAGATTCTGCCTACGGCACTTTGATCGTAGGGTCAAAGTGTGGAGAAGACGCAGAGAATGCTATGCTGATTGCTGCACCAATAGAGTAACATCTTTTGGTGGAGGCAGTGTGATGGTGTGGGGTGGCATCTCCATCACTGGAAAAACGAGGCTTGTCATCATTGGAGGCAATCTTAAAGCAGAGAGACATCAAGATGAGATTCTGCAACCAGTGGCAATCCCATATCTCTACAGTCTGGGACCGAACTCTGTCCTCCCAAGATGACAACGCTTGCCCCCACAGAGTGGGGTTTATTAGAGACTACCTCCAGAATTTGGGAGTGGAGAGGATGGAATGGCCTGCCAGCAGTCCTGACCTCAACCCCATTGAGCACTTGTGGGATCAGTTTGGGCGTGCTGTTCGTGCCAGAGTGACCAACACAACCACGTTGGCTGACTTGTGACAATTGCTGGTTGAAGAATGGGATGCTGTCCCACAGCAGTGTGTGACCAGGCTGGTGACCAGCATGAGGAGGAGGTGCTAGGCTGTTGTGGCTGTGTATGGTTCTTCCACACGCTACTGAGGCTCCTGTTTGTTAAATGAATAAATTGTTAAATTGCCAATATGTCTTATTTCTTCAAACTTCAATCATCCAATCCACCAAACACCAAAGAGTCAATGGCAGAATAAGCTGTTTGGCATTGGCAGAGAAGATTTGGCAAATTTTTCATGGGTGCAACCCATATACTCAGCTCTGCTGCTCATCCCACAAATGCATGTTCCTTACAAATGTGGCACCATTTAAAAGGGAAATAAACAGGCTTTCCAATGGTATTAGATTTATTGCCAAGAAGCATTGTTACAACAAAGAAATAATCTACCAAACACAAATTTCCTTACTTTTTGTGCTAAGTTTATATGTTTAAGCAAGCAAAGTAAAATAAAATCATTTAGACATTTGTGTCAAAGTCCTCACAATCATTATCATTGCTTTTCTTCCAATCTGGAGTCAGGAACAAGTCATGATAATCTGTCCTCATTTGTTCAAAGTCAGGTTTGGTTTTACCAGTTTTCTCTTCATCTTTGATAGGTCACTTTACATATTGTTGGATTTGTCCTCCCACAACACCACCTATCCATCTGTACATCAAAGCTTTCATGCATGTCAGGGTATAAGTACAGATACAGTACACTGGAGTATGCCAAATACTGTCAGGACTGGAATGACAACTTGAATCATAACTACTCCCAATGGACCAAGTTTGTCATGCAGTCATTTCTTGAAATTGTAGCCTGCAGAATCTGAGGGACCAAAAGCATCTCTGATTTTTCCAAGAGCAGTTAACACACTTGTAACATTATCTTCATCGTCTGGGATTTACGTCATGCAAGCTTCTCCCATAAAGTTCACAGTTACACACAATCCCCCCATCTTAGCCATCAAGTAATCAAGTGCCATTTCATGCTTCAACAGAGTAAAGTGGTGAGATCTGTCATTGTCTGAGAGGAGTCGTAGTCCTTCGATAGTTTCATTAGCAAACCCTGACAGGGTGTAGGTTATGCTATCCAGGTGATCAGCCAGAAGAGTGACCCCATACCAAGGGGAAATGCTAATTCCCCATTTTTCCCCTAGAGATATTCTCCAATGGTAGGACTCAAGGGTATTAAACTCTGCCATTTCTCTCTTTTGCTGACTAGAACCTGGTTTAATGGGTTCCCCTGGTATGAAAACAACATTAATAGTTAGGTTCACTAACTGACAGCGTCCCTTCCAATTGTTAGGTAAATAGAGAAAAGCCTTCTTACCACACTGCCAATGATGATTTGTAATCGGGCCAACTCATTAGCAAAATCCACTCTGACAGAACTGTTAGCAACAATTGTAACTTAATCTATGTCCAAAGAAACATTTCAAAGGTTGGATTTCCAGTCAGACCTGCCGAATTAACAGTAAATTTAGTAACCCCTAGAAACTGTTTTCTTCCGTTATTACAGATAGAAACTGTCTCATTGTCTGACAATAATGGACAGCACATGCTAGAACTTCTGGAGTCAGTAAATCTGTAGCGTTTGCTCAAGGCTGCATGTGCCACACATACTCCCATCCTGTGTGCCCAATTCCTGTGAATACTGCATTTCAGTGTGGATTGGCTATGTAGAATACTCAGGATTTGTGGGACGCGTGGTGTAGGTTTGGCAGTCAGATTGAACATATTAGACCATGACATTGATGGCCCTTGTATGGCCAAAAGTGGCTTGTCCTCTCCCTTAGATAGCTTAGCTAAGTACCTGAGAAATGAATACCAAGAGCTCCCATTGCTTAAGTCATCTGATTTTAAGGAATTGGCATCAAATCCCCAGGGTTTCCATTCATTATGTTGAAACAGTTCTCTTTTTCATCTATTCTACGATGGCCAGATTTGTTGGATTCTTTGGTTTTGATTGGGTTTGGTTGCTGCTGTGAACAATGGTCATAGTCAGTGGTTTAGCGTCTTGTCTGAGTTGAAAGGAGGGCAGAGTGGTTGTACTGACATTGGCACTCCTGTTTGGTTCAAGAAACAAAACACTTGGGGCAACAATCACAAAGGCTAAGATCATAAGACAACATGTTATTCCCCTGAGACCATAGCCTGTACCCCTGAAGGGGTGCCAGTGTCTGTTTTCAGACATTGCCCTCAAATACCTCAAGAGCCTTAACTAAATCAGCATGTGTAAATGCATTGCTCCAAGCCTATCTTTCCTATATCTGTTGTTGTGACTTGTGGCTTCCCAAATGTGTTAGAATTGCTCAGCTTTGGACGGTGTCTTTCATGCATTCCTCAGCTAGGTCTGATAGCCCTTTTAATTGTTTACGTGAGTGTGCAAGTTTGCACAATACATCAGCATTTGATCAGTACATTCCTCTGTGCCAGGGAGCTGTCTTCTATCTGGTCCAATGCCTGTGTTCATTGGTCTGCCAACTAGGGTTTCAAAAGCACTAAGATTATTTCTGGGTCTGATGCATGCTTTCCAGGGGGAGAACCTTTGTCAAGCCCAGTCCTGTAATAGCACAATATTTGGTCAGTTTGCTTTTGAGAGTGCCATTTTCTCTCTCTACTGCCCCTCCACTCTGTGGGTTGTAGGGACAGTGTTGTTTTAGGTCAATTCCCAAATATTCAGCTAGCAAAACAATTGCTTTGTTCACAAAATGTGTGCCATAATTACTGCTGATTTTTCTTGGTATCCCAAACTTGGATAATATTCTCTTTCAGCACCTTTGCTACAGCACTAGCATCCATTTTTGTTGTTGGGAAGGCTTCGACCCATTTTTGGAAAACATGTCTACTATGACTAGACGGTATTTTTTCTCTCACTTGGACTCAGTTCAATAAAGTCCATATGTAGGTGATCAAATGGCTCATTTGGTGGATGGTGTGCATTCTGCAGTATTTGTTGTCCCCCACCAGCACTGTTTTTTGCACAGATTAGACATCTTTCACAAAAACTTTTTGAGTAATTTGAGAAGCCTTTTGTGTACCAATATCTGTTTACTTCTGTCAGCCTTCCCCCTTTTAACATGTGGTCTACACCATGTGACAACTTTGCATAAAAGGGAAAGAACTATTCAGATCGGCACGGATTACCCTTTGGTCCTACTCAGATACCATCCTGCTTTCTTTCGCTGGGCTTTTTCATGAAAAGGTGCATCTGCTCTCACATTTCCTGTTGAGACAGAGTCTGTGTTATTTGTGTGCGCCTTGCATTTGGATATTGCCAGCTGTTCAGGTAACATTACAGCATCCAATAAATCTGCTACCAGTTTGTGACATGCCACAGGTTTTCCCTGTCGCAGTCACAAACTGTCTGTTTTTCCACAATGTCCCGAAATCATGTACCACCCCGAAAGCATTCCTACTATCTGTATAAATAGTGGCTGTTTTCCCTTTTGCCAATTTGCATTTTTCTGTTAAGGCTTTCAATTCTGCTGCTTGTGCAGAGAAATGGGTGGGGGGTGGTTCTGCTTTCAGTGTCTCATGTTGTGTTACTACAGCATAACCTGCTCTTTTTACCCCAGTGTTTTGGATGGATGCTGATCCATCCATGGACAGCTCCAACTCTGCATTAACCAGTGGTGTGTCCTTAACGTCCAGCCTCAGGCTGCACACCTATAGGGTTTTTCCATTTGCGCTTTTGGCCGCACCGACTCAAACCATGCGGCGCTGATTTGCATTACCATTACCGGTTTTACTGCACTGAGTTGTACTGATTTGCACCTGAGATGGACCATTTCCAGAGTTGGGCGAAAACGCGCCTGACCCACCCCCAAGCAGGTTGCAGTGATGTCTCAATAACCATGGCCAACCTGTGAAGACTCCTCTTCTCCCCGTTTCTCCCCAAGACCAGAGAGAAAGCCATTTTTAAAAGCCTCTGTATGTTCAGCTCTCAGTACTTTTGTAGCTTCTAAGTGAATCTCTGTGCTTTGAGATTTAGTTTCTCTCCTGCTGCTGTTGCTTCCTATCAAAAGCTTTCCACTGATTGACAAACTAACTGGACTTTTATTGTAAAGAATTTATAGGAAATTAAATGTGTTTATCCACTGTTTACAGCTGCGACTTTGATCACCAGCCACAGCCATGATATGTACAGCTCGCTGCTTTTTGACTCAAGATGAGGGCATCATCCGTTAAAAACACACCCTCAAGTGGGTAGCCCTGTTGTAATGGAGATACAAATCCCAGCTGTACTGGGCTGATGCGCTGAGTAAAAACAAGGCATGCCAAACCAGCATGTGTGTATGAAGAAAGCCTGCTGGTTGACTGCAGCCACATAGTCGTATGGATCAACATCTTCTGCAGCGGGAAGGAGAGTTGCAGGGCTAAGCACAGTACATTGTTTCACTGTAATGTTTGGCATTTCCAACAACATTGCACGATATCTCAACCATCTAGCTGGAGAAAGGTGAGCATTCTTTTGCTCCAACTGAATGACTGACATGGAGTGTGGTACCTGTAGTGTCAAGTTTTGATAATCTACCAAATCTCTGGATTCCATAATGGTTTTTGCTACTCTTTCTGCTACTGTAGTAGTATGGAGGACATGTAGCCATTTTTCTTGTCAACAGTCTGTGTGATTGCTTTAGTCATGTCATGTCTAGTCATTTCTCGTCCTAATGTCGGTGTATTTTGTAGAGCTATTTTTAAGTCTGTAAAAGTTTTTTCAGCTTCAGTAAATGTCCCTCTCTGATGTGAAGTCAGCCCCTTCCTAAGTATCATGCTACTAACTGGCACTTCCAGCTCTGCGTAATTAGGGATCCATTATCTGCAATATGATGTCATTCCTAGACATGACATCACCTGCTTCTTTGTTTGTGGTTTTGGAATGGTTTAGATTCCTTTTAAATTTTTTGGGGATAAGCATTTAAACTGTTGTGTGACCACGTGCCCCATGAAGATCACTTTTTGTTGTACCCATTATAATTTGCTCAAACTTGCCTTGGGACTGTTATCAGCTAGATGTTGCACCAAATTTGTTGTGTCTTCTTCACAGGCCTCTTTTGTTGGAGAGCAGAACATCAAATCATCAACATATTGCAAGAGAGCACTCCTCCCTGGTAAGGTCAAACCCTCCAGATTTTATTTTAATGCTGCAGAAAATATTGCTGGACTTTGACAATACCACTGTTCTTATCTAGTCCATTTGCTTATTGCAAATCTGCGTGCACTAGGATACTGAAAAAGACATTTGGCAAATCAACCATTGAGAACCACTGTATATCTGAAGGCATCTGTGATACTATAGTGTGTAGATTTAGTACATTAGGTACTTGAACATGAAGTGTTGCATTTCTCCATTCATCTGGCTGTCCCTCATCTCTTATCTTTTTCAAAGGAAATATTGGGGTTCTCACTGGGTATGTGTCACATGGTACAATAATTCCTGCTTTCAGGAGAGAGCCAAACACCAGTGTTATACCTTCTTTTGCTTCTGGCTTCAATGGATATTGATCATTTCATGGTTAGTATTCTGATTTAGGTAAAATTTCAACTGGTTACATGCGCTCAAGCAGACCAACATCATATTTAATGTTAGCCCAGAGAATTGTAGGAATATCTGTCAGCTCTGGGGAATCAGCTGCTAATTGAACCATGGTTGTTGTTTTTCTGCGCAGGCCTTCTGCTTCTGAGCGTACACACCTTTTCCCAACAAATACCATACCACATGGTGTACTGTATGATTTCAATCTGTTGTAGAAATAAATTAAAGGCTTGTACTGAAGCCCTGAGAAGCAAGTGAGAAAAAAATTCTGGTTATCTATTTTCTAAGCCTGATTTAAATTGTTTTCTCTCCTGTGTTTATGACTTAGGAACAGGTGAAAAAAAGGTTTTGCCAGGATAGTCTTTCAAAGTTCCTTTTTTTCATTTTGAAACAGGTGGGAGGTGATTTTTTTTTTACTTCCTTTGTTGTTTGTTAGGATAAAGTTTTACTTTCTCCATGCACTCTAAACACAAGGTACATATATTGTGTGTTAGCAAGTTATGTAACATTACTGTCAAGTCTTTCTTTTGGCTAGAAATGTATTTAAATCAAAATACATGTATATTTGTACTGTATTTTAATGTGTGTTTGTTTGTTTTTTCACAACAAAAATGCTTGAAAAATATACAACTCTGACACAATACTGAAAAGCCAGAAACGTGTCATGTCCTCATCTGATCAGGTTCAGGTACTTATACGTGCCAACAATGGAACCTTCAGGTGTGCTTGGACCCTTGAATTGTGCACACAGTATTTTTCCTATAGATTATATCAAGAGAAAGAATGCTTCATTTAAATGAAATGACTCTACTCCAGTCAGTAATAATATTAAATTGTATATCATGGCAAACAGTGGGAAGGGGAAAATCCACTACTTAAAGTGAGAAGCATTCATGAGATATGACTGACAACACATTCTTATTTTCTCTCTGAGCACTTTCATCTGCCAACAAAATCAAGTTTGGCTCACTGTTCCAATATGCTTGGATAGCCTGGGTCATATTTTATAACACCTTACCAAGCACCACTGATCAGGTTTGAATTTCTCCCCAATAGTATGTAGGTCTCATTCTACCCTCTGTGAAACAAGACAACATCACTCAGAGTCATAGTCATTGATAGTCATTAAGTCATTGTTGTTACTTGAGTATTTTATTCATTAAATAAATAAACAAAGCTTATTAACCTTTCATGGCCTCCTCCTTCACTGATGTGGCTTACACCTCTAGGATGAAATTGTTGGACCCACAAGTCAAATGTTGGACTTCCATCTGGAATATTAAACAAACAAAAATGAGCTGACTGGCCTCAAGGGTGATTTAGATTGGTCTCAGTCATTGGTTCCAAAATTGTGGTCCGGGGACCTCCAGGGGTCCTTGAGGGGGTTCCAGGGGGTCCCCTTAAAAATGGGGAGTAATTCAATTTTACTAATATTCTATTCACTAGAAGTTAGCACCATGTATAAGAATGACTATTCTGATCAGAGATTTCACTGTTTCCAGTTATCTCCCCACCTACACTATAGAAAGTTGGAATGCTCTACTAAATCATATCTAACAATTAGCTACCTTCTCAGATAGGGGTCTCTGGAACAAAAATCTTATCAAATGGGGGTCCATGGTTTGTTATATATCAATTTGGGGGTCCTTGACATGAAAAGGTTTGAGAACCATTTGTCTAAGTATCAATGGTTCAACTGTCAACTGAGGACCGATTAAGAATAAGCATTGCACTATAATTGCAATATTCAATAAACAGCATCCAATTCTATATCATAAATCTGTATAATAACTGTATAAATTTAAATGCCAAAATCAAAATGTATCCAAAGTGCTTATTCTATTTTGAATAGCTATCAATAAATGTACACAATTATCCCATTTACTTAGCAAATGTCCAGATGTCCCACTCATTTTTAAGATTTTTTTTTTATCTTTATTGGTAAAGCATCCCACTCATAAGGGGTGGAGTGTCCCTGTTACCATGACTAACATTACTGTAAACTAACATTAGCTATGCAGTCGACTTAACCTAGGTTGTAGCTGTTGGTTAGCCATGAACAATATGTTTTTCACTCACTAGTTAGTAGGCTAATGGCTAACATCAATATAGCTAATGCTAACGGCAGATTAGCGCTGATTAAAATACATTTCTAGCCAAAAGTAAGACATGACAGTAATGTTACATAACTTGCCCACACACAATATATGTACCTTGTGTTTAGAATGCATGGAGAAATTAAAACTCACTTGGAAGAAAACATTAATGCCTTTAGTCCTATTTAGCACATGTGGTAGTGGTGCACTTCACCCTCTGGCCCTCTGGTTGAGTATTACAACAACAAACACTTTCACAGATTAAAAAAAAAGAGGAACCTAAAAAGATTATCCTGGCAAAACCTTTTTTATAATTAGTTCTTACATCATAAACACATGAGAGAAAACAATTTAGATCAGACTTAGAAAATGGATTACCAGAATTTTGTTCTCACTTGCTTCTCAGGGCTGATGATGACTCAACACAGTCTTTCACCCACGGACCTAAGTCCTTCCGGTTTCTGATTGATCCTTTTGCTAAAGGGATAGCTGAGTCATGCATTTTGAAAAAGCTGTGTTTTAGGTCCTCTGGTATTTTCACTAGTGCTGCACACATATCCTCTTGCCAGTACAGCCACCACATATTCAATCTGTCACTTTCAGCACCTGTTTTAAGCCAACCCTGTCCACATGTCTCATCCTGTTCATATGAGTGTGTTGTGCAGTGCAAATCCTCTTGCTTTATGTTTTGCACTTCCTGCCACTCATACACATACAGTAGATTTCTTGGATCATATTTTACAAATTGTGGTGCACAATTTAGTTGTGCACCACAATTTATCTGATATCACAACATATCTGATATTCTGCTGATATTTACCCCTTTACCCCTCCATCAATTCATCACCCTGGTTAAATGACAATATTTGTTGTTTCCGCTGGAAATGTCAGAGGGTAGAGCGACTGTGGAAATTTACCAAGCTCCAAGTGCACCGTCCCCAATACAAAGACCTTTAACTGAATTTAACAACATGGTTAAAGACGTGAGGGCTTCCTATTTTGCCAACCTAATCTCGTCCAGTAAATGCAACCCCAAAGTCCTGTTTGATACCATCAGCAGTATTGTCACTCCTGCACCTCCTGATGTGACTTTTTTTTCAAATAAAGATTGCGGCAACTTTCTCTCTTACTTTGTGGATAAGATTAGAGATGTCAGGGCTAGAATCACCCCCTCCTCTACCCCCTTTTATGCCTATTCAACTCGGCAGTCAATTTTGGACTGCTTCTCTCCTATTTCTCCTATTCCCCAAGACCTTACTGATCTGGTGGGCAGCATGAAACCTTCCTATAGCCTTGTAGATATTTTACCGACATCCATGCTTAAAAATGTACTTGGGTCTATTGATCCATACCTGGTCTGTATTATAAATAGCTCCCTGCAATCTGGTTGTGTCCCAGCTCTTTTTAACACGCAATTGTTCAGTCTCTTCTGAAAAAACTAACCTTGACCCATCCCTTCCCAAAAACTACAGGCCTACATCCAAGCTGCCTTTTATTTCAAAAGTCTTAGAGAAAATTATTGCCTAACAGCTCACTGCTGTCTTGACTGCACACAACACTTTAGATAAATTCCAATCTGGTTTCCATCAGAAGTATTCCACTGAAACAGCTCTTCTCAGGGTCTCCAATGACATAATGATGTCTTCTGATGTGGGTGAATGATTTGTTTTGGTGCTGCTGGATCTTAGTGCAGCTTTTGATACTGTAGATCACAGCATCCTGATTGAAAGGCTTAGGCAGTGAGTGGCACTGGGAGCACCCTGGACTGTTTCTCCTCCTATCTCTTAGATAGGAGTTTTTCCGTGTCGCTTGGTCCCTACATGTCTGAAACTGCTGCTCTTTCTTGTGGTGTGCCCCAGGGTTCTGTCTTGAGTCCTATATTATTTGCTCTGTATATGATTCCCTTAGGTCATATTATTATCAATTTAAAGGTATCTCTTATCACTGTTACGCTGATGACATTCAGCTGTATGTCTCTTTTAACACTGATGAGATTGATAATCTGTTTTGCACAATTGTCTAACTGCCATAAAGGACTAGATGGCTAACAATTTTTTACAACTAAACACAGATAAGACTGAGATCCTTATCATTGCATCAGATAGCAAAGCCTCCAAGGTTGCTCAGTGTATTGGGTTCCTTTCTTCAGCTGTACAGTCTAATCTTAGAAATCTCAGTGTTATATTTGATCAGGCAGTGCACTTTGATCAACGTATAAAATCGTGAACCTGTTCATGTTTCTTTCATTAAAGAAACATTGCCAAACTCAGGTCTGTCATTTCACAACCTGAGGTAGAGATGATTATTCACACTTTTATATCATCCCGGCTGGACTACTGCAAATCCCTTTCACTTGCCTCTATTTGTAGACAGTCATCCCTGGACCATCTACAAATAGTCCAGAACACTGCTGCAAGGCAGCTGTTAACCTTTCCTGCTTCAGCGTCCAGACTGTGGTCGGGAAGCACAGGGGAGACAACGCCACTTGTATAACACAGCATTCTGGACTAGGGACCAGGTCCAGCAGGATGTCTCACATCACACCCATCTTATCATCTTTACATCAGCTTCCCATCAAATTTAGGATTCATTTTAAGGTTCTTGTTTTCACATAGAGAGCCCTGTATGGTCAGGCACCTGGACACATCTCTGACTTGCTCCATCCTTATGTCATCAGCAGGTCACTTAGGCCTTCTAACCAGGGCTTACTGGTTGTCTTTTGCACTTGACTGACAACAAAAGGTGATCATGCCTTTGAAGTGGTGGCTCCAACACAGGAATACTCTTCCTATAGAAATATGATTTGCAGTCTCTGGCAATGCCTTTAAAAAACAGCTGAAGTCTTGTTTATTTAAACTGACCTTTGTCTCGCCTCATAGTGTCTATTGTTTGTATTTTGTGTGTTTTTAAGGTATGTTGTTGCTTATGTTTTATTGTTTGTTCCTTTTATTGAATGTTTGTCTGCTCAGTGAAAGGTGCTACATTAAATTAACTTTACTTACTTACTTACTTACTTTTTCAGTACTGATTATCACAATGCTCAGACAGCACATTAAGTTGCGTCCCCTTAGGTTTATTGGACAACACAAGGAGAGGAGAAAAGAGTGTTTCAATTTTTCCCCCTCATCATCCACAACAGATAAGGGAGCTGTGTATTTTTCTTTGACAACTTGACCACTAACCCCTATAGCTGACATTGTCCTCCCGCTCATTTTTGGAGCTGGAGCTAGATCACATTTCTTTATTACCAACTCTATTGCCCCTGAGTCGACCAAAAATTTGACCATTTGGCCTGAGACTTGTCGTGTTAGTGTTGGCAGGGTGTGATCTTTCTGTTTTTGTTCTAAGTTCTCGATAACTTCTTGTATTAATTGATAGTTGTGTATTTATGTGAGTGTCTGTGTTTGTGTTCTCACTGTTCCCCTGGTCTTCTGGGTCCCGACCTTTCCCTGATCCTGCGTACCATCAGTCTCCACCTTTTTCTTTGTTTTCTGGGTTTTGTCTGCACTCATGGGTAAAATATCCAAGCTTTCCACAGACGAAACATTCTTTGCCAGTTTTGCTGTTCCCTCTGCCTGGCCTGTAGCTTCATCCCCTGCCATGGCCATGGGTGTGACTTTGTCCTTGGTACATTGTCATCACTCCTTGTGATTGGCCTTGGAACATGGCCAGCTGTGCCATCTGGAGCTTTGCTGCTGTGTCTTCACTCTTCTTGATCTTTTTCTTTTCATTCTCTCTGAATCTTTTTTCAGAATGTATGGCATATCTTCTCAACAGCTGCCAATCTTCTTGTGTCACAATCAATACAATGTCACTTTACGTTGGACTGTATCTCTGGAAGCAGTCCTTGGATGAAGGATTTCAGATGTGCTCCCATGGTGAGTCATTTTGGTTATTGCAGGTTCTGTCTGACCGTTGTTTGCATTGTAATCTTTGGTCAGACACACTAGATAATCTGCCACTGTTTCATTTGGTTCTTGTTTGAAGGCTGTGATTTTCTTTAGGTCCATCTGTGGAGTGCACCTTGGCTCTACTCATGTGAGCAGTGCATCGACATAGCCCTGGTAATTTGTATGGTCGGGTCTCAGGTCAGTTGGTGGCCAGTCTCCCTGCACTGCTCCCCATTTGAATTTCGGGTACCACTGCAATAGACACTGGATTTCTCCAGTAGTGGGGTGATGTTTGATAATTTGGTGGAGCACCTGTTATATGCAGCTCCTCTGGCTCCTAGTCGGTTTGGCAGTTCTTCATCCACCCATACCATGTCTTTGTGTGTCCATGGTCTGAACACACTTTGTGTTCGGAAGATCACATCATTGGCGTCTCTGTCATTGAGAGGGATAACACACTCTACCATGGGGAATATACCGCCCTCATGTTCTTCATCTTCTTTTTCTTCTTCTTCACCCTCTGGATCTGTGGGATAAGGAAATGCTTGTGTCTTGCCTCTAGTGTTCATGTATGGCGGTCCTTGCACTGGAGGTGCTGCAAGGGGTGGGTGTGGCCTTCTGGTCCCTTTCTTTGGACCCTTTATTCTTGTTGGTGGTGGTGGCTCAAGAATCTCAGGGTATTCAGTGAAGGTAGTGAGGTCAGGATAGATGCCAGGACCAGGGTATGGTGGAGGACTATGGTCCTCTTCTTGACGGTTGTTTTGTGGCTGAAGACATTGTGGCAGGGCTGCGTCCAGGTCAAGATCCCATTTGTCTGTTTTGAGACACTGCACGGCCTGGTTAGACACCCCTCCCTGACCTACTGCTGATACTGCACTTTGTTTTGCTGCTTCTACAGTTTTTCATCTCTCCTCTATTTACCTCTTCCAGCCACAGCATAAATGCTTTCCAGTCCCCAGTAAATGGAGTGAACTTCTTTCTTTCTTTATTTGACATTTCTTCTGCTTTCTTTTTATCTTCCTCCTCCTTTCTTACCACATTCTTTTTTAATTATTCCGGATTTCTTGGGCTGAAATTCCCTTCTGAAAGGAAGCCAAATTTTCTTACCTAGACCTCAAATTGACTACAACTTTGTTCACCATATGTCCTTAGCATATATGGAACTAGGGGTGAGACTGATTTTTTCACATTACTGGGTTCTGTTTCTCGTTTGCTATTTCTGGTACCCATCTCATGGCAATTTGATTGAAATTACCCAGTAATTATCAATAAGTTGTCACTTCGGTGCAGACACTGTTCTTATTTCCTTGTTTTAAATTGTCCAATTTATGGCAGTCTGCTACCTCGTCTTTTTTGTTTAATAATCACAGGATTCATTCTGCCCAACCTTAACCCTCACACACTGTTTATATTCTGACCCACAATCAGCCTCTGTACTAAACTTTTGAACTAAAATCTAGTTTACATTCATCAACACCTTATCAGTCATTAATAAACAGGTGATTTATTCGGTAACACTGTACAATAAGGGTATATTAATTAACATTAGCTAATGCAGTAATAAACATGCAGTAATAAACATAAACCAACAGTTAATTAACAGTTAACTAATATGTCTAGAAATCATTTAGTAATGGTGTTCATGTTAACTAAGCTATTAATACATTATTTAAATCGTTCATAAAGATGCTATTAATATTAGTAATACAGTAATAAGCATTAACCAACTGTTAATTAATACAATCATAAGCATTAAGTAACTTAACAAATGTCTCTTGTTAACATTTATTAAGGGTTTACATGCTTATTAAGGTACTAACTAATATTAGCAAATGGTTGATAAAGATATTAATTAACATGTATGTGATGAAGTTCATCAGCTAAGCCATTTCATTAAGAAAAAACTGTTTTCATAAATGTTTATTTAAGAGTAATGATTGTCCACTTACTTGTCCATCCTCCAACTTATGACTTATTTTTGGTAAAAGTTTAGATCAGTGGACACACTCCATGGTCTTCATTTAGAGGTTGTAAAGTTGAAACATGTATCCCTTAAGTAACACTTCATAAATGCATCAGAGTGCTGAATAAGCATTAGTACTTAACCATAATTAACTATGTATTACTTCTCTTTGTGACGCTTATTGTCAAGTTGAAAATGTGTATCCCTTAAGTAACATTTCATAAATGCAAAAGAGTGCTGAATAAGCATTACTTAACCATAATTAACCATGTATTCATTCTCTTTGTGACCCGTATTGTAAAGTTGAAAACATGAATTCCTTAAGTAACACTTCATAAATACATGAGTGCTGAAAAAAACAAACAAACAAGTATTAATGCTCTTTGTGACTCTTATAAATTTGAAACAATCACTCAGCTGCTAAACTTTAGTGAAACGTTTCCAACTAGAAATAAATTCATCATGACAACCATCTGTTATCAACATGATTCATTCCAAATTTAAAAAGATGAAGACTTTTGCTACATGTTAAAAGAAAATGCAATGATTTTAGCGTTCTTTGAAAGGAATAATGAAAAGTGATTTAACAATTTCAATCTTCTATGAAAATAACGATAAAAATGACAGGCATTTTCTGACAGGCATGTCACTTGCGTTATTTTGGAAACTAGATTTTCAACAAAAATTGAAGAGCCAAGAGCAATTAACCATAAAAAACATGTTTTTGAGTGGAGGGGATCTCTAAAAATTGGGACCATATATTTTACCATATATGTTCTGCAATGTTACTAAGACATTACAATTTACGGAGTGAGTAAACTGAAACTGTACCGTAAAAGAGAGCATCATTTAATCCCAGGACATTACAAAGTCCACACCACATCCGTTCATCAAAATAGATGGTTTCCTTTCCTATGCAATATGGACAAACTTGCACCATATTTTCCAGTGTTACTAACTAAAACATGACATTTTATTGAACAAGAATGCTGAAACAGAAGAACTGTCAAAGAAAGTAAGAGTTAATGATATGGTAGTTACATTGTACTAAAAAAGTGTGCTTTTGATGTAAGGATCATAAAATAAACATGTTAATACAATGTAACAATATGTACCAACACAAAGCTTAAACTGTTGTTACCATGTAAATATACTATATAAATATTACTCACTTAATAGAAACTGGGTTGAAAGAGGCAACTCCCTACTGTAGCACTTGTGTTCAACTTAGGCTATGACGCTACTTTGTTTACCTGGGCCCTGATGACTAAATATGAAAAGACTGAGTGGTTAATGAAACAGTTGGCAGGTATATTACAGTGCATTCAATATTTGTCTTACACTTAATGAAATAATTGGAATAATTGAAAAAAACAAAAACAATGAAAAGAGCTCTTGTAATTAAAAAGAAAATGATATAGTCCTTGAAGTGTGTGATGATCATTCCTCATCCGGTAATTTTCTGCAAATCCGTTGTGTCAATTCTGTAGAATAGAATCTGAAGCAGCTGGCCACACCACTGCCAGGTTTCACCACTGGGACTGGCTCACCATCACATTCCAGCAAAGAGTTAATTTTAAGCTACAAACCCAGGGTCATCAAAAAACCAATCTGCAAGTACAGTACAGAATAAATCAGATAAATCATCATAGTCTACTTTCAAATGAGATCTCATCCACTTCCTCAAAACTCAATTTCACAACTCTATTGTCTAGGGATTTTTCTTATAATTTTATGGTATTGCACCAAAAATTAACTTCATCTGGTATCAGTAAAGCAAGGCATTCTCATATAAATAAAATATATTTCCTACATCTCTCATGCAACATAAAACTAGAATCCCTTTAAACAGGATCTGACAAAAACAGAATAACTTTTGCAAAAATTAGAGTAGCATAACTACATTCAACATATTACCATGAATACAACCAATACAAATACATTTGGACACACCATATACATTTAAAATACTTTGTAGTACTGTTCAAAATACTACTAACAATAAAATAATAACCTAATAATAGTAATTTTTTTTAACTTAATTTCACACAAATTAACTGAATTCCTCATATTCACTTCAACTAGCAAAGCTAGCTATGTTATTAATTATGCCTCTAGCGCAGTCTAATTCAACTCACCAGAGCTTCCAGAATAAAAAAACCCCACAATCCCTTTGGCATATGTGACAAAACAGTTATAAACGTTTAAGAAAGAAAACTGATAGTCTAGCTGAGGTTTAATACTTGTTTCTGCACTTCTGCTTTCTCATTTATCAACCAGATTTTTTAGCTCTTCAGTTTCACACACTTCCCTTTATCTCTCGATCAGTGGAATCTGACACTAACAGGGGTGCACTCTCTCACTGGGTGAGCTGACAGGATGCACTGAAGTTCAAAACACCCTGACTTGTGAGGAGTTGACCCTTTAGTGCCCCATTTTGCTAGTCATCTTGGATCATAGGAGGGGTCAGGTGTACCACAGATGACACTCACACCACCCTTTTCACAAGTTCTGAGTTGCTCCTGCAAGTATAGACCTTGAAAAGGAGCCCGTCATGTCCAAGAGATAGAACCTTATGAACAGACAAGGTATAGACCAAGACACTGCCGTGCATATGTCCTCAACACTCACTCCACTGAACAAGGCCATAGAGACTGCTACACCACATGTGAAATGCGCTCGGACCACAGTGGGGGGTTCCTAAGCCACCTGCCTGTATGCTTGGAAGACACTCACAAAGCCAACTAGCTAGGCTATTCTTGGATAAGGCTTTACCAGCCACTCTATCTCCATAGTACACAAACAGCTGTTCTGTGCGCCGAAAGGGGGCAGTGCGTTCAACATAGCATGCCAGTGTATGTACTGTGCACAATAGATGCAGTTTTGCCCCCCTGACATCCCAATGGGAATGAGGAAAAAATGCCTCTAGCTGAATAGTTCTCAACCTAAAGGAACTCCTTATGTTCTTGAGTACAAAGGAGGGTTTGGTCTGAGAGTAGCACCGCTGTGGTCACCACAAAGCAGCAGACAGCTGGGTTGAACCGACAGCGTGCACAATTCACTCATTCTCTTAGCTGAGGTAAGAGCAAGCAGCAAAGCTGTCTTGAATGACAATGCCTTCAGAGAGGAGCGCTCCAGAGGAGGACATGGAAGTAAGCATCTTTCAGGTTGATGGCTGTGAACCAGTCACCTGGTTGAACCAGTTCCAGCAATCTCCTGATGGATAGTATGTGGAATGTCTTTCGGGTGATACATTGGCTCAGAATGTGGAGATCCAAAATGGGTCTGAAGCCTCCTGTCTTCTTGGGAACCAGGAAGTATGTGGAGTAAAACCCCCTCTGTTTGTTGTGAGCGGGAACTATTGAGACAGCCTGTTTCAGTAACTGGTCCTGGATCTCCTTGGAGAGAGAATCCATCTCCTCTAGGATAGAATTATCTCCTTGATGCCCAAGAACAGAGGAAGAACATTTCAGAATTGGAGTGAATAAGCTGGTGTCAATGTTTTGTCCATTCACTCCAATAATGGGCAGTTGTGACGCCATTCCTTGTGTCAGAGGACCGGCAGCCAGTTGGGCAGGCTGGCAGCCAGGAAGCTGTGATACTCCAATTTGGCCATCTCCGCTGACAAACCTTCCATAAATGGAAGATTGGCCCATGGGGGGTTGGTATCGAAAGGGCCAAGCCAGTGGAGTGGTTCATGAATGCATCACTGTCAGCTGCCTCAACACAGCATTGATGTTGTGTCAGTACATCCGTCACCTTCCATATATCCCACAGATATAACCGGAGGGGAATGGAGAGGACTTGGTGTATCCTCTCCTTGGTCTGTGTGTGGGCCTGGGGCATTACTCCCTGAGGAGGAAGTAATACCGCCGGCCGGGGAACACAGTCTGTCTCTGTCTCTGTCTCTCTCAGGAAGGAAACCAGTCCTGCCACTGGTAACTTCATTTTCAGTGGCTCCCTCCAGGACACTTCGACACAGGCTGTAAAAGCCCTCACAAAGTCAGCTGACCAGTAGGTGGGATGGGGAGGGGGGGGTCTTAGAGAGCCCTACACGCTCTGCTGCCATGGCCACAACCTTCAGGAAATACTGGCAAACTGAAGTTGGTGGTGGATTACTGAAGGTCAGCAATGTTGTTGAGAGGTGTCATCATCTATTGGCGAAGCCGTTCAGAGAGTCTCAGCTGAGGTGTCTGGTGGCAGAGGCCCAGACGAAGTGGGAAACTCATCCTCACTGTGGAGATCAATCTCAAGCTCCAGTTAGTTCTCGTCACAGCGAAGTGAGATGTCACACAGCCGAAAATAGTCCCACTGTTGCCAACGTTGAGTCCACGAAAGACCCTGGCAGTGCACACAAGGTGGTGGATGCATTATGCCACTCTCTGCATGGTCCTGGCTGAGGCACTCAAAGCAGAAGAGATGCCCGGCAGCGGTGGCGATGACACCAGGGCACAACGGGCAGGAACAAGCTTGGTGGGGTGACTCCATCTGTGGAGATGTAAGATCAGTGAGCTGATTTCACCGTCGCTGAAGTGAGAAGGAGGTGAGCTGCAGCAAGACGTTGCCTTTTATACAGTGTGAGACACATATAATTAGTAGGCGTGTCCTGATCGGCCAGCTACGTACATGTGAATTTCAGTAGGCGATTGCGTGCGTGTGATTGGAGGAGAGTATTACCCATAGAGTCCACTAGAGGCAGAGCCTGTGTGAGATAGAACTTTCTCATTTTACAGCTAAACAGGACACTAAAGTATGTTTCTGACAACATTTGAAGTGTAAAATAGGCAATGCAGTGACAGAATCTTGATTCATATTTGATCAGCACTGCCTAGTTTGATAGTTTGATCTGAGTTCGTGTTCTGTTCGCGTTGCGCTGGATGGAACTCATCTGCATGGGGTTGAGGTCGAGTTATGATTATGCCAATTCAGATGCGGTGGTTGATCCATAGACTTGCCGTGGCGTATCCATCACGCACCACTCAGCTGGATCTCCTGCTTTCCATAGAAAATGAAGTGGATCAGTTGACTTGACATCCGTCAATAGATCCAGTGTGTCTGCACCATCAGGCTGTTTTGACCCTCAGTGCATACCATCAGCTCATCCAGTGAGAGAGTACGCCCCTGTTAGCTCCGGGTTCCACCAATCTAGAGAGAATGGGAAGCATGTGAAACTGCAGAGCTAAAAAATCTTGTGATAAATAATAAGAAAGCACAAGTGCAAAAACAAGTTATAAACCTTAGAGAGACTATCAGTTTTGTTTCTTGATGGATTAGAACTGTTTGCCAAGGACATATGCCAAGGAAGTTGCATTGTGTTTTTTTTTTTCTTACTCTTGAAGCTCTGGTGAGTTAAATTAGCCTGCACTAATAGCATACTTAATAGCATACCTAGCTTTGCTAGTTGAAGAGAATATGAAAAATTCAGTTAATTTGTGTAAAATTAAGCTAAAACCAATCAGAGTATTTTGAACGGTACTACAAAGTATTTTGGATGTATATGGTGTGTCCAAATGTATTTGTATTGGTTGTATTCATGGTAATATGTTGAATGTAGTTATGCTACTCTAATTTCTGCAAAAGATATTCTGTTTTTGTCAGATCCTGTTATATTATAATTGTATGTTATGTGAAAGATGTGGGAAATATATTTAATTTATATGAGAATGCCTTGCTTTACTGATACCAGATGAAGTAAATTTTTGGTGCAATATCATAAAATTATAAGAAAGACAATAAGGTTGTGAAATTGAGGAAGTGGATGAAATATCATTTGAAAGTAGACTGTATGATGATTTATCTGATTTATTCTGTGCTGTACATTCAGATTGTTTTTTTTTGATGATTTTGGATTTGTAGCTTTGAGTTAACCCTGTGCTGGAATGTGATGGTGAGCCAGTCCCAGTGGTGAAACCTGGCAGCGGTGTGGCCAGCTGCTTCAGATTCTGTTTTACAGAATTGACACAACGGATTTGCAGAAAATTACCAGATAAGGAATGATCATCACAAACTTCAAGGACTATATCGTTTTCTTCTTGGTTACAAGAGCTCTTTTCATTGTGGGTTTTTTTTCAGTTTTCGTAAACTGTAAGAGAAATGTTGAATGCACTGTAATAAACCTGCCAAGTGTTTCATTAACCACTCACTCTTTTCATATTTACCCATCAGAGCCCAGGTAAACAAAGTAGCATCATAGCCTAAGTTTAATACAAGTGCTACAGTAGGGAGTTGTCTCTTTGAACCCAGTTTCTATTAAGTGTGTAATATTTATATAGTATATTTACATAGTAACAACAGTTTAAGCTTTGTGTCGGTACATATTGTTACATTGTATTATCATGTTTATTTTATGATTCTTACATCAAAAGCACACTTTTTTAGTACAATGTAACTACCATATCATTAACTCTTACTTTCTTTGACAGTTCTTCTGTTTCAGCATTCTTGTTCAATAAAATGTCATGTTTTAGTTAGTAACACTGGAAAATATGGTGCAAGTTTGTCTATATTGCATAGGAAAGGAAACCATCTATTTTGATGAACGGATGTGGTGTGGACTTTGTAATGTCCTGGGATTAAATGATGCTCTCTTTTACAGTACAGTTTCAGTTTACTTACTCTGTAAATTGTAATGTCTTAGTAACATTGCAGAACATATATGGTAAAACATATGTTCCCAATTTTTAGAGATCCCCTCCACTCAAAAACATGTTTTTTATGGTTAACTGCTCTTGGCTCTTCATTTTTTGTTGAAAATCGAGTTTTCAAAATAAAGTGGCATGTCTGTCAGAAAAACGTTTTTGTTGTTATTTTCATAGAACAGTGAAATTGTTAAATCACTTTTCATTATTCCTTTCAAAGAACGCTAAAATTATTGCATTTTCTAAATAAAATCATTACATTTTCTTTTAATAAGTAGCATAAATCTTCATCTTTTTAAATTTGGAATGAATCATGTTGATAACAGATGGTCATGACAAATTGATTTCCAGTTGGAAATGTTTCACTAACGTTTAATAGCTGTTTGATTGTTTCAAAATTACAAGGGTAACAAAGAGCTTTAATAAATGGTTAATTACGGTTAAGTAATGCTTTTTCAGCATTCTTATGCATTTATGAAGTGTCATTTAAGGGATACATGTTTTCAATTTTACAATATGGATCACAAAAAGCATTCGTTAATGTCCAATTATGGTTAAGTAATGTTTATACAGTATAACATGCACAATTATGTATAGGTTAGGCTATAAGTTAAGAAACATCTACATAAAGATAAAGGAACAAGCAGACCTCTAAATGAAGACCATTGAGTGTGTCCACAGATCTCAACCTTTATCAAAAATAAGTCATAAGTTGGAGGATGGACAAGTAAGTGGACAATCATTACCCTTAAATAAACATTTATAAAAACAAACAGTTTTCTCTTAATGAAATGGCTTAGCTATGACCTGTGACATACATGTTAATTAACATCTTTATCAACCATTTACTAATATAAGTTAGTACCTTAATTAACATGAAAACCCTTAATAAATGTTAACAAGAGACATTTGTTAAGGTACTTAATGCTGATTATTGTATTAATTACCTGTTAGTTAATGCTTATTACTGTATTAACTAATGTTAATTGCATCTTTATAAACTATTAAATAATGTGTACATTGTTAGTTAACATGAACACCATTAGTAAATAATTACTAGAGACATTACTTAACTGTTAATTATCTGCTAGTTAATGCTTATTACTGCATTAACTAATGTTAATTAATGTACCTGTATTGTAAAGTGTTAGCATTTACTCCTTAATAAAGCTTTCAGAGAGCAGAAAGAGTTTCACTCTTTAGGTCTTTTACAGCATCTATTCTGAATGAACAAAGTAGAAGAGAAAAAAAAACTCTGCTGCTTGTAGCAGCATGTCTGTCTGTGAGAGGGAGAAGGAGAAGGGAAAGAAAACTCTGCTGCAGCTCCTCTGTGAGTGTGTCTTGCCGAGGGCGGGGCACACACACACAAGAGAACAGTCTGCTATGAGCACTTTATTTGATGAAAGAAAGAGTGCAGGTGTTGTGTTACATCAAATCCATTGATATTCATTAAAATTTGAATGTTTTCTTATTGAATCATTGAAATTTTATTTATCCACCACAGCATTAGACAGTCTTTCTGATGACATGATGCACTCACATCATAAAACGCAGAATTCAGACTAAAAAACAACTTTCACTGTTGCTTTCAAAATGTCAACAGTATAATCCTGTCATCTTTAATTAAATATAGTACATTACTGTCAACTTGGGTTGATGAAATGGCTGAGATTTAAAAAGTTGCAAATGAACACCAATAAACTGAACACCTTTTGGCAGTATTTTACAGTAAAAGTAGAAAACAACAGTTCTATGATGTATTTATAAAACAGCAACAAACTGCCAATTTCAGCAACAGCAAGACACTGTAAATTTTACAGTAAATTAATGGCAATCCTGCTACCAGTTCTTCTATCATTTTTTGACAGAAAAAAATCTTTAACAGTGCACCATGGGATGGGGAACAATAAAAGAAACAGTGAGTGGTTATCCAGTAAATTTTAATAACTATTCTTAATTATATTTAAATGTCAAGTCATGTCAGTTCAATCTGTACAGCGCCAAATCACAACAAAACTTATCTCATGACACTTTTCATATAGGGCATGTCAACTCTTTAATAAGGCCATACACTTTAAATGTCCTTTTGTAATGTAGTTCTTTCACACTTAATCTTGATACTTTTAATGTTTTATGTAAAGCACTTTGAATTGTCTTGTTGTTGAAATGTACTATACAAATAGACTTGACCAGCCTTGCCTCCTTTTTTTCTCTCTTCCACACACACACACACACATTGGTTCTTGCTTCTATCTAATTCAAAACGCACTATATCATTATTGTCCGCAATTACACAACCACAATAATTTCGTTGAATGTTAAGAAAACAAAAACAATTTTGAGTAGTGCCTTTTGAATAAGTATGGGTTGAATTTAACCCTCCCTACATACAAAAGTGTGTATCAGCTGCATAAAAAATTAATACAAGTTGAAATATTTTCATTTCTGTGCGTTCTGGATCACTTTGGGAAAAGTCAAAAATCATCAGGCTAAATGAACACAGTTTCCAGGGTCTTTTACTGCTCTCAAATGTAAACATGAGTCAGATTTGACTCTGAACAGTAAGTAAGGGCCAAACAGCATTCCAGGATAACTATTCTGCCTGATCTTATCACAATTATGTTAAAATCACAGAACAGCTTGTTCTCTTACGGACAATTTCTCTGAGTGAATTTGCTGTTTTGAGATGTCTTCAGTGACCCAGCGCCATCTCAATGCCTCGGTCGCCCCCTTTTCACCAACCGGGCCTTTGGTTAAGACACAGTTGCATGGAAGGGAGGTTTGGAGCTTGTGAGGTTTCCTGACCGCTGCCATGCACGGTTTTTCCCTCAGCAATGAGCCGTCGCTGGTTCACATGACAACATACCCGTCCTTGTGGCCAGTTTTTGAATTTTATTGCAATATTTAGTAAATCATTTGCAAATGGACCTCTGAGCTTGTTGGGCTAAAAGATCTATCATGTAGTTCAATGAAGGTATTTGTACATACAAGCATGCATCACAGAACATCCCATATTCGTCATCCTAACAAGAGTCTTTTAATCAATGCACAATGTTCCATCTATTCATTCATAGCTTTATCTATCTTTCTTCCTTTGGGGGTTTCCTTCTCTGCCTCTGTCTACTGAGAAGTAAAAGTTGAAGGCCAAATCCCACAGCTCGGGTTTGTTAACTTATCCACATCTGTCGGAACTGGCAGTGGAACATCCTCACATGAGAGGCAGAGAGTATTATATTGTGCACTTAGCTGTAAGACAGTTTAACATAAGACATTATAACATAATCTTAAGACAATAAACATATAGATTATATAGAGTATAAACTTCCATTTCAGTAACCACAAACAAGATTTGAATGCACAGCTTTAGGAGTGCATATAGAACATTTCAGCTCAATGAGTCAACACAGCACTCCATTTATATATTTTTATAAGGCAGCAGACAGACTCTACTGGCAGTACAACCGAACTGTTGCCACACTAAAATTAGCCCCCTTAACTACCTGCTTCTCTTTGTGAATCTCTGTTATGCACAACGTATCCTCCCACCCCCAGACATAAGGTCAGCTCCTTACAGTTTTGACCGGATCATGAATTCTGGACGGACACAACATGAATGTCAATAATCCAGGCATGACAAAACTTAACAGCAGCTCCAACAAACTTCACAGCTCCTATAAGATCATCTCTCAGCTATGAAAACTCCTGATAGCAGTCATTAATCACTCCAGTAATAACGAGACAGAAAATAAACAGGGGAGGTGTGCTCTCTCTCTCTATTCTTCTTTCAGCCATTCACTTAATCTCTCATCATTCCTTTCGATATCATATGCCTTCCTGCTTCTTTCTTGCTTCAACTATGATCTCCGGACTCTTTCTTGCTATCAGTCATTTATTCCTTCCACCTCCAATTCTCTATTTTTGCCTTTGCATTGTGTCTCTGGCTGAGAGAAAGAGAAAGCATTGGCAGGTAATTTGAGAGAAAACAGTGCCTCTGTTCTATATGATATGCCAACAGCGATACTTACCAACTCAACCTTCTCTAATTACCTCCCAGCCAGACGTAGACTCATTGTTGTTTACTTGTGTGTGATTTCAGAACTATGTGTGCATCTCTGCTGCATTGTTTGCAGCTGGGCATTTTTCATTGGAATGGGACAGTGTCTCCAGAGCTCGCTGGCTAGCTTTGAGCCTGGGCAGTAAAAGTCATTTGGGGGTATTATGGACTGAGCGAGAAAGGTTCTGTGAATGGTGGAGTAGATTATGGAGCGATTCCCTTGTGCTCTCCTCCGCCTCTTCACATTACACAGCTAATACACACACAGGCTCAGTGGCATTGCTTGTCCACTGGATCAAACCAGATTTTTATTTAGTCAGCTGGGAGCCGGCCAAATCATGCTGCACTCCACAGTATGGCTGTGACTGTTTTGCCATGCATTTACATTTGTTTGGCTGACAACCAATTTAGGTACAATATAACAACAGGTTAGGATTTGGCAAGGTTAGATTTTATTGCACTCCAATAGGAAATCACAAGAAAGTGCTCCCACCTGCAAGCATTCCTGCATGTTTGCGATCGTTGCCACATGTACACACATCAACAACAAACACCCACCAAACTACCAATTCCTCTTGTGCTGTTATATCCCTTGAGTTTACTGTGTATTGCTATTCTAGCCGACTGAGATTGTTTGATAGCGCAGACACATATCCCATATCCCCGAATCTCTTTCTGGGTTATTTTATATTTAGCCTTCTAGTGGCTGGTCTCGCATGGCTGCACGAGCCTCTTGCTCAACGCTGCGCCAAGAATCCATAAAGCTGCCCTGAGGATTCAGGCCTGTCAATTTGTGTTTTATTTTCCCTGAGAATACTGATTCCTGCCCTTCATGCTTCTTCTCTATTCCTCAGTTGCAAGGTTGAGGAAAAAGAGATGAAAAGAGAGAGACAGAAAGTAGAATGTGCAAAAAAGACTTGGGATGGACCAGGCAGGAGGCTGGAGATCTACGAGTTGTAAAGAGGTCTGGTGGTTTGGAAGAGATGCCCAGGCGCTCTCTCTCTTGGCCATGAGAGAGGGCCTGGGGTTTGACAGAAAATATGAAAGGGTGCGAATTCGATGCCAGGGGCTGCGGGAGAGAGCAGAGACTGAAGTGAGGATATTAAAATGCTGGAGCGGAAAGCTAGTGCTGGGAGCAACAGAATGGAAATGGTCTGAAGGGAAAGTATGGTGCGAAGGAAAGAGTTGAGATAGAAAGGGGCATCGGGGTTGGAAAAGCAGTTTGGAAAGGGAATGAAGGAATGACTGAGCGCAGTGGTCAGGGATGTTGAAAAGTTCCCTCAGATTGGGAGTTGAGGGCAAGGGCACAAATAGAGAGAAGAGGTTAGTGTGAAAGGCTAGAGCATGGCTATGACTGGAGGAGAGGGCTGAGGAGAGATTAGACTGCTGCCTGCGTGCCTGCGATTGATCTAATACACTACAAGGTGGCTGTTCCTGATCAAATATGGATGATGAGCTAGCAGATTGACAAACAGCCCAAAGCATGATAGGAAAATGACATAGAAAAGCACTTCCTCCACTCCTCATGTAAATCTTTAGTTTTGTATTTGTTTATGATCTAATTCTGAAAGTTCTTAACCCATTTATGAATCAATCATGTTTTCAAAAAGGGATTTGTTTTCACTAAGACACAGTCTTGTTACAGCAAAACAATACTCGTCAGTTAAGCTTCTGTAAGGAGACACAGTTTCCCTTCTATAAATGGCCCTTTTATAGGCTTTAGACAGAGCCTGGCAGATTTAAACCAACGGGAAATTTACACACAATGGCTTTGATTAGAGCCTTGCTTCATGCTCACCTCCTATTCCCAGACTTCTATTTCCAAGTATCTCATAGCTTGCTTCCAAAAAGCTCATATGGGAGCATTTCAGATTCCCAGAGAAATATATTAATTACCATGCAAATTAGTTTGGGAGTCATTGACTTAAAGCATTCGCCATACTTCATTTCAGAGTCTGTAAATGCAATTAATGGGACCTCGTTCACAAGAAAGAGAATTGCCTGCAGATAATTGTCATTGTCGGGATCCTATTAAAAAGTTTCTCCCCCCAGTAAAACATGGCATTGAGAGAAAATGCTAGCCATCACGTCACTGCGACATAGGCCCCATAATGGGATAATAAAACCTCTTTCATCTGCCGTGAATAGAGTGATACTCAAAACAAAGCAACATAAAATGATTTCCGACATGATTTCTGAGAGCCCCCCATTCAATTACAGTTCTTGGGCAATCTGTGCAAATAGGCTACTGTCGTGGCAATTTTGCAATTCCACTCTGACAAAGAGGAGCAAGACAAAAATCTCTTACAGTATTGTCACACTTTATTAAGGTTCAGAGCAGGGTACACAGCACAAAGTTAGTTTGTAGTATCCACACAGATGAATGGCTGTTCACACCTTTTATACTTTGGAACTATTCCCTCTTGTCAAAGCTGCTTCCTCCAGTAAACATCCTCATCTGGTTTTGTTCCCTTCTAAGGTACTGTAGCAATTTTGCTACTCTCTGACACACCATTTCAGTGAACAGTTATCAAATTCTCTGCTCACACCCCAAAAAAACCAAGATACACATTCAATGAACCCTTCTGTTGTTACATTGATAATACCTTAGTATGTAATCAGTATGTAAAGTTCTCTCAGTTAGAAGTTACATGGTAAGATTCAGAAAGATCAAATATAGTGGAAATGAAACATGATTACATGTGCAGTAACTGTGTTCAAACCTGCAAAAAAGATATTCAAACTTGATTATAGGTGTAGTATGTGTAATTTCCATCCCTCCCTACCTGCAGCACCCAGCTGCGACGGATGCCTTACGAAATCTTACTTAGCAGAGATTGGGAAGAGAAATATTGAGGTGGAGGAGAGATGAATGCAATTGGAGGATAGAAGTAATTCAAACAGAAGGTTTCAAATGACCTACATAAGTGAGGAAGAAACACACTTTTTTATGAATGCAGCTTGTTTCCATGTTGTAAAATAAGCAGCACTGTCAAATCTTGAGGAGGAAGGAGCAGAAAAGGAATTGAAGGAAGCTCCATGTTTAAATCTGGGGCAACTGGTCCATCACTATGGTGATAATCTATGATCCGGCATGATAGGGGTCAAAAACAGGTGACAGACAAACAGCCCCAAGCAAACACAGATAGAGTCATTGGATGCATGTTGTGTATGCTCAAGCTCAGCAAATTTTTGCCACGGAGGGCAAATAGCACATGAGTTGTGATTTTCTTTAACCATGGGCCAGGAAGTTGAGTCCATTAAATCAAATTGTTTTTTCTTAGGTCCTGAGATGTAAAGATTAAGGCTGCATTTATCAAACATATAGTGTGAGGTTGTTTGTATTACTGGCTGCTGCAGTTTCAAAAACCCAGAGAATTATGATCAAACTCTATTAGCTCATTGGTTTGGTTTTATGTTATATTTTCAGGTTCCCAGCTTTCATCAATCTTGTTCACTGCCTTCGATAACCCAGTTGCACACTATATGCCTAGCACCAAACAGCATACAAACAAAATAAGTGACAAGAAGGTTAAGACAGTCAAAAATCCAGCAAAAAAAAAAATCCAAAAATTTTTTCAGGAAGAAGTGAACACAAAAATTAAGTTAAAAGATAAGTGAAATGACCAGAAACTAGACGAATACTAATGTTCCCACATGTCTTCTGTATGTGCAATTTTACACATTTGTTTTGTGTTTTGTCTGCCCCCTACAGGCCAGAAATTGATTGATGCAGCTTTAACGATTGGGTTTTCAGTGTTAAGGTTATGTTTAAATTTCTGTCCAAATAAATCAGGTTTCAATTGCTTAGAAGAACAAGAAAATTCATAATTCAAAGGTGCAGTCAGACATTGTAATGTCTATATTACAACTTCCCTCATCCATACACCCAGAACCATAGCAAAAAATCAAAAAGTAGAGAAAAATCACTGTCTTTAATAATTCTGATTTGACTTGCATGGTATGTGGCAATTGTTTATTTAATTTTGGAACTGACTAAGCCTTATTTCAATAGCAAATGCAACTTTTCTCTTTGTTATTTAAATTTCTTCTGGCTTTTGGCAAGATGCCAAGCCAGGAGGCAACACAAGCAAATGCACCTGTTATCCATTTGGAAATGACAGCAAAGAGATCAGCATGTGGAACAGGTGGGTCACTCCATTCCCACCATGTTGTTTACCTGGGATCAACATTTACCCCTGCTGCTGGAAGGCATATTGCCCCTTAGCTCTGCTTCCATTAGTCAAATGGCTGTGCTGAAATGTTAATTTGCTGTGAGAAGAGAAAACAGGTGGTAAAGGGTTCACCAACTACTGCACTACGGTCAACTATGGTAAGCTATGTGAGATGGGGGAGCGATGAGGGGTCAAGACATTTATCTCATGCGTGTAATCATTGCTGTCAGCATTGTCATCATCATCTGTAATGTTAGAATTGGATTATTTTCTGCTTGTGGGAGAGTGCACCATCACACATGCACATGCATTTATCATATGTGCCCATTCCCACTGGACCCTCAGGTAATCAGAGATGTCAGCGGAAGGTGCTGGAATGGAACGTACTTTGATTGTAGTAGCACATCTCCATTAGCAGAGAAGATAATTACACAGTATTATCATATCATCTCATAGCTGGATGTTCTGTTGTCGCTGTTTGGGTTATGGCAAGCTGACAGAAAATGTTAACACTAGATTAAAGAGTGGACAAATTATGTTTCAATTCTGCCTCATAAACACAGCGGCACATTACAATACATGACAAAAAAACACTTTATTTTTCACTGATAGAAGCAGGATATTGAGTATTGGATTGAAGAGAGATCACACAGTGACACAGTAATAAATTCATCAAAAATTTAACAGCAGGTTATTTTTCATGTACACAGTAATTCAGTAGTAATATATCAGAAGAGGAGGGTAATGTGAAATGCTGGAGTGCAATGGGAGAGTTCATCAATGATTTAATGTTTTCTCATCTCATACCATCAACACAGAGATAGATTAGGCAATAAAAAGATTTTTTTTCCTCATATATAGGCAGATTATTGACATCCACTGTGGCATTGGAGACTGCAGGAATTAATGATCAGTTGGACATCAACTTCTTCACTGTCCCCTCTTTTGGCCTACAAGTAATGTGGCACAATAACTGCAGTTATTTAAAAGTACTTTGTTGACACATTGTTTTGAAGCATATCATTGCATCACCCAGTAAAAAACTAATTTGGTGAATACAGATTTTTTTCTGATAAATTGAAGGATATAAATGTTCTCCTGTACTTCTTATGTTACATAAACCATTTTAAACCCATTGGACTATCAAAAACGCATTGCCACTATGCTGAAAACACTATTTTTTTTAGCTCTCAACTTCCCCTCTAGTGCCACCATGCAGTTGACATTTGAGGTTTTGAGTGAAAATACTGGATGGACTGCCATGGAATTTGGTTCAGACATCTATGTTCACCACTGTTGAAGTGTAAAACTAAGATGGTGAACATAGTAAGCATTACCCACTAATGCTGTGTTCACTTCATATCTCTCAGACCACATTCATGAGCAACCGTGTTGGAAAAACCATTCACTTCAGCCTCTGAGTTGTAATTCCAAGTCGAAGATATTGGGAATTTATGAAACCAGTGATATCTTCCACTTGGTAAAAGTAAATACAGAGCTGTCAACAAACCAGTGCCAACATGGCTGCAAAGCCTCCATTGGTGGGAGTTACATCTAAATAAAATTCTATATTAACAGTAATTCAGTAGTTTCAGATCATTTCAAAGCAGCCATACACTGTTTGTTGTGTATCTGATTTCACTTGTTAAGGAACCACTTTAAATGCCTGAGAAAAGGAGCTAATTTAGTCTATTTAAATGGTGTGACTACAAGGCTAGCGGTGGGGGTAATAATCTTGTACATCATGCAGACATAGCTTGAATGCAGCATAAACATCAGCATATTAGCATTGTCAGTGTGAACATTTTAGCATCGTGATGTTAGCATTTAGCTGAAAGAACTTATGTGCCTACAGTAAGTACAGTATCACAGAACTGTTTACATGGCTGTAGACTCTTTGACTTGTTGAATGACAAATGTATTGTTAATGGAAGGCAATGGTGGATAATGACTTTTCCATTAAAACAAACAGCCTGTCATCAAAAGAGCTAAAAGGAAAACATTGTATGTATTTGTATTTCAAGGTTTTTTATGTTACACTGATACTGTTGTTTACTGGAGGCCGAAATGAGAAATGTTACTATTACTCTGACTTGTTATCTACACAGCAATTAACTGGCTGACTCTGTGAAACCACTCAGCTGCAGTATTAAGTCTGAGATCTCTTTCTTCCTTCCTTTCCGTGGTGAACCACTGTCTCGCAGATATTCAGAGAGCTGAAAAGGCTTCTCGGTTTCCTCTCTTTCTCTTAATCCATGACAGTAAGAGAGAGACTGCCATGGTACCAATAAGAAGACTTTGTTCGCTTAAATCACTGAGTGGCAAGCTAAGTTCAAAGCCCTCCTCGGTGGCCCAATAAAGAGGAAGTAGCTTGTGTCTGGACAGATCAAAGGGAAGACGCATAGAGAAAGGTCAGGTCTCAGACGGTCCCACACTGAGAAGCTCAGTGTAGCACCGAGAGAAGGAGAAGCTCCCTACCAGGTTTTCTATTACTGTCACAATGGCTGCTGCTAGGCTCATGCTAGGTGATATGTTATTTTACATGTTGGGCCTAAGTCATTGTTGTACAAAAAGAAAGAAAAACCCAGTAATTACCAGCAGTGTCCCTTCTCCAAACTACCTATTGATACTTAGGATGTCATTATTTTTAGATTTTATGTCGAAATAAACAACTCTCATCAGGCTAAAAATACATGGTGCCCCAAGAGAGAAAAGCCTCCTGCCCTGCCTAATTAGATCTTCATGGATTCACCTTATGTTGAACATGTGACTTTGTAGATACAGGACACTCTGACCGCTAAGACCCCCCGTTCTGTCCTGCCCTGCTGTTCTTGGTCATACACCATTTTAATTTATGGGTGAATATACTTTTTAAAGTAACTTGTGATGGCAGGATTTTAAGTGTATGCCGCTAAAGTTATCAGTTTCTGGGAAACTGCTTGCAAGGCTCAAAGATAACGCATTGACCACCCGGCATGCTGTGTACTTCTAAGACTCCCTACTATGCAAACTGTTATTAGGCCACTACTGCAAATAATTTATTACAAGAACACTGCATCTTGACTATAGTTACTGCAAAGCATATTTTTCAGGATATGAGTTATTGGCTCTCCATACCAGTATCCATTGTTATACTAGTGTCCAGGCTCAGGTTCTACTAATTGTCACATTAAAGTGTGTCAACTGTAGAGCTAGGAGATAATTGTATAGTCAGAAATCACTGTTTCCTGCTGTAACTCCATAATTGAACACTATACTACTGTGTAGAGCCCTTTTTGCTCATTCTCTTTGGCTTATTAAGGTTCCACTGACGTGTAAAATCCTTGCACAATCAATAAAACATGATGTTGAGTGCTGCCAATAATCAGTTAAAGGCATGAAAACTGAGGTAAAGATCGAAGTTTAGCATTAAGATATGGAGCACCAAAGTGTGCAATATTGAATAAATAATGAAGGCATATGAAATAAGTAATAATTTAAATAAACAGTGAAGGATATATAAATGAACCAATACATTGTGAAATCATTGAAGAATTCATTAAAATTCAGCCTCATGTTATTCCATTATTCTTAGTTTCAAATTGAAATTTTTACTTCACTTCATAGAAGAATTGTGTATATCAAAATACTCGTTTTTAAAAAGTCTGTTTTTAGTTCATAATGGAATTTTTCATCACTTTTCATATCACCTTTTACTTCATAATGTAACTTTTTATAATGTCAGCTTTATTTCATCACGTCACTTTTTTTATAATGTCACTTTTAATGACAGTATTGTTGTCACCGGTCACCGCCCCCTCATTTTTTTAATCAAATACTCTGATCATCTCTTAGACAAGCAAGCTCAGCAAATAAGTCACTGGTTCTAGATACCAATATCCACTGCTGTTAGTGTCCACTGCTTAGGTTCTAATAAGTGTTGTATTGTACCATTAAAGTTTGTTAACTACAGAGTTAGAAGATCACTGTGTTGTCAGAAATTAATCCATTCAAGGTTCCACATCTGGCACATTGACCCTAAGCAGTGCCTTATCTTCACAGCATCTCACAGAGTAAGACTTGGGATACTACACCCAGTGTAGAATGGAAAAGTCCCTCAGCCAGTGTGTCAGCCCATGCATCATGCTGGATCAAGATGCCACAACTGGTCCCTTGTCCTCAGAGCATCTCACTGAGTACTTTGGTATCACATTCAGAGTAAGCCCCTTCAGCCAGGCTCTCTGTCATTGATGTGGACATCCAAGGACAAATTTCATCTGAATCCAAAAAGAAGTCAACGATGAGGTCAACTCTCTCCAAGCAGTGGTTCTCGACTGAAGATCCTCCACCATCACTGCTGTTGCCAGCTTCTAGATGTCAAATGACAGAGAAACAAAGAAGGGTTTGGCTGGAGCTGTTGCAACCATGAAATCCTTCGTCAAAGGATGAGTCACTGCAGTGCCTTTATGGGATTCCTCCATGTGCTCCATGTGCACGTTAGGTTAATTGGAAACTCCAAATTGACTATCTTGCATTGTCTTTTAATTAAACATTAGTACATTAATTGGATATAGATTGTGTTGTGTTTCATTCAGTGTTTTTACCTGTTTGCTACTCTAAATGAATACTTGAATATCGATTGTTGTAGCCGTTTGTTGGAGACATACATGATGAGATTGAGCTAGAACATGACTTTCTCTCCTAGACATCATGCTAAGAGTCTGAAGTCCTGTTAGCATCCCCTAGTGGTTGCAAGTGCAGTCTTCATTATGGACACGATATGAAAGCATTGGATAAAATACAACATATTAATGATGTAGCTATTCTTGGAGTCTTAACAGCCCTACCATAGTTTGTCCTGAGGATGGCACCAGAAGAATGGGCAGGAAATCACCAAAATCTTTAGGATTCGTCCTCTGGGGAGCAGGAGTCAAATGGTAAAACAGTCTGTTTAGTAGAATTTGATATTTATTGTGAACAAGTATAAATTTTGTCCTGATGGGGCTGTTAGAGGAAAGTTCAGTAAGTCAACAAAATGATTACGATTCATCCTCTGGGTATCAGCAATATCCACAGTTTGGAGAGTTGCTCCTCTTTAACCAAATAAAGGAAAGGAAAAAAAAAGAACAAGTGACATGAAATTTAAAAAAACAGACTTGGAAAGGGCATTTTTAAATAATAGCAATTATTTTAATTGTATAATTCAATAAAAATAAACTCAAAACTCTGTTATTATAAGTGATGAAATAATATTTCATTATAATTTGTTGAAATTTAAGAATTTCATAAATTATTCACAATTTATTTGTTCGTTCATATGCTATTTCAATTTATGCAAGCAGTTTTTAAAAAATTTTATGATTATTTGTTTATATTAAATCAAAACTTTGGGATTCCATATTAAGAGGGATTGATTTATTTGGCATTTTATCAAACACTATTGGCAAATGACAAAATAAATGAAAACAAAAGCAAAAAATGGTCATGCACAAATGCAAAAAACAATATTATAGCAAAAATATAAAAGGGAGGTCATTACCCAATAATTAAAGGTTCTTGCATAAAAGCATTTCTGTGACAGTCACTTTCAAGAAGAAAATGATTCAGGTAGCCAGCCTACACTCTAAGGTCTTGGAACAAAAGGCTTTAATGGCAAAGGCCCGATTAATTCTTTTTCGTTTGTTTTTCTAGGCTTGGGAGCTGCTATTGATTATTAATCATTATTTCACCCACTCAAGCTCATTTTACTTCACTACTTAGAGATAGTGATTGTTTTACTCCGTGACTTGAAGGTTCAAGTTCAACAGGTTGCCAGGTCAATGACAAAATTCTCCCTTTCTACTCATATATTTCCCTAAATTTAAAGAGAAAAAGAAAAGAAAAAAAACCCATAACAACAAAATAAATAAAATAAAATAAACCCACCCACACCTATCCCCCCCCCAATTGCTTGATCAGTAAGTTATCCTGGACACAGTTGAATATTTGCAATCTGGATCACTGGAAGTACAGCTAGAGGGTAAAGCCTCAAGGGAACATGATGAAGTTTACACAGTCTTTTTTCATGGTTTTTTTTTTAATGTTTTTTCCATTCATGTGTCATTGTATTTTCTTGTGCTCATGAGGTTATTGTATAAGTGGGTTAAGGATTAGTCATTGTCTAATTGTAATCATTTGAAATTTCGGAAATATTGAGGCTTTTAAGTGTGTTATTTCTATTGTGCTTCATGAAATACCAACTGTTTGTTTAATTTAGTGTCTTTCTTTTTTATACAATGAGATGGCACTTAATTCATTCAGTTCATTGAATATTGCCTTTGAAAACAATGACTCTTCAAAAGCATCATTAACCATCAAGTAAACAGACAGAACAACAGAGCTCCCTCCCGTGCTTGCTTATCTGTCCTTGCTGCCTTTGTTACAGGTATCATTCACTGCTTCCTGCACAGTTGAGTCTTTCTTAAGTCTCAACTAAAGCTGCTAAGATGGGGGATCATATTTTCACCGAAAAAGCATTTATCTGATTTTTCAAAGCGGTTGTACTTGACAGCAGCTTGTGAATGTTTCACTTGAAATTCTCATCTACATTTTAAAACACCATTTAAACTCCACAGATATTTGTCAAATCCATTTGAACTCCAACAGAGGCCAGACTGCCGGCGCTACACACCAGTGAACACAAAGAGTCAACAGAGCCAGTGCCACAATGTTGATTCATGTTGAGAGAGAATAAAATACTACTTTATTATGGTTCACAGCCAAAAAAGTGAGTCAGCCAGTATCTTTTTGTATAACTTTGAAGCCTTTGAAGGGGTTACATCCTCCAAAATAGCGGGATCCGAGTCAGTGTTTTCAAGCCTTGTGTGCTTCATTCTGTTTGGAGTTTTAGAAAAGTTATGTAAAAGTGAAGGGAAGGGATAACATATGTAGGCCACAGCTCATGAATTATATTCAAGCCGAAGTGAATGGCTGTTTGTGTGCGAGTGTGTGAGACAGAAAAGGCAAGGGAATGTGAATATGTACTTAACTGCATGATTTGCATCAAAATAGTGTATGTCTGAATTAACGTGTATGTGTGTGCAGGTTTTGTGCTTGAGTATTTGTGTGTGTGCCAACCAGACTTTGGCCTTTCTGTACAGTCAGTGCCACAGCCACTGACACAGCACCATTCAGAAGGCAATGTGCCAGTGACTTCCAACCAAGTCTCTAATTGACTGTCTACAATGAATCCTTTGCTTTTAAAAGAGAGGAAGAGAGATGGAGATGAGAGAGGGGAAAGGGGCACAGTTTATTTTGGTACAAATTGTCCACTTTCCCCATTATTAGTGCATAAGTTACCGAATAGGGCAATTACACACAGATTTAGAGGATTACAAGGACTGATAAGGACACATATACAGCAATTAACTATTTTATTACACTCATGTGGTTTATAGTCTGGTTTACAAGAGGTCCAGTCTAGTGCACATTACTACAGCAAGGCTAAGCAGGAACTGTTTACTTATTGAAAATGATAGCCTAGTTGACAAACCATCTCTGTTGGCTGCAAAATAGAATAGCAAAATGTCTCGCTTGAATATTGAGTAATTCATGCTGAGGCTTATTTGTTCCCTGAGGACCAGAGGATAGTGTGGGCACAGTGTTTTGGTTTAGTATGCATGGCAGGGTGTGTTGAGGTGAATGCATTGAGGTCTCCAGAGCACACTGCCAGCAGACAGAGCCAACTCTAGCTTGACGGGAGCAGCCAGAGTGTAGAGCTCTCAGTGGCGCTGTCCATGGTGCTGAGGTCCAGTAACTGTGGTACTGCAGCAGCATTGTGTTGGTCATATATAGGTGAGCGTCAGTGCCTGGAGCTGTCTGTGGTCCTGAAGCTCCATTGCTCTAGTGTGCTGTCCATGGGGCTTAGTGAATGGTGCTGTCCATGGTGCCAACACTCTATTGTGTGCCATGGACGGAGGTACTGTAGACATATGACGAAAAAGTAATCAAAAAAAGTGAAATCTGACTGTTGTATCATTATATATTAGATATTTGATTGATGATGCATTATGTGTAAGTACCTTTTGCTGCTGTAGTTGGTCATGGTGAAGCTAATTTTCACAACTTGTGGTATTATGATTAGTTGAATCTCTGACAATGCACCTTATCTTATAAGATGATTATGAGATATGTTTTTTAAAGTAAAATCTTCATCTGAACAAGTGTGAAGTGACAGTGGATATACTTAAGATAGGTTCAGTAACTTCAAAATACTTGAAAAATAAACTATGTGACATTGCCTTTAGGCTCAGTCATTGTCACTAAACATAAAGCTGAGGGTCAGTGGTCTGTCTGTCTTTGCTGCAGACAGACTACAGCCAGGCTGTGCATATTTTAAAGCATATGTTTAATATTTCAGCAAGGACAATAATTGTATTATTTAGAAGGTGTTAATCAACATTGGTTTTTCAGATAATACAGAACATTACAGCCATGACTAGGCACAAGATGGCAATAAAATCAATTCTAAATTGAAGTTAGTGCACTCCTGGTGATTTTATTATTCAGTATTTTTTTTAAAAAAGTGAATACATTTGAAATAAGTGCTGAAAATGTGGAAATCTTGATTTTGTTTGACTTGTTAATGGTAGTCATTATGCAAAATACAAAGCTCCTATATTAAAGGTACAAATATGTCGTTTTGCCCACATAAACACATAACAAAATGAATATCTTTTCAAAATAACATGAAAATTACAATCCATTACACATATATGCTGACAAGGAAACCTAACCTCCCTCTATCCCACAGTAAAACGACTGAAATAAAGCAAAAATTCACTATTCACATAATATGTATATATGTGCATGTGAGAATTACTGTATATACCTCTTATTGAAGGAATATATTGCTCGTAGGAAAATATCACTCAATTATTATTGATTCAAAAATCGAATAAACATACAGCATATGCAATATCAATAAACAACTGTGAGCCGTGATTCCAACTGATGCCATGATGTAAAACGATTTCGTCCGCGTAACAGCATCTAGCTGTTGTCATACCACTGTAAACCGCGACCTCAAGTGGTTTATTGCTGACGTAATATCGATTATCTGAATGTTTCACTTTGAACAAAATCACTTGGAGTCGCACAGTGCGCACTTTTCCCCTCGCTCTTTTCTCCCACTGTCTCTCTGTCCACTCTCCATCCTCCGCTTCCTCCTGCAAGCATGCTGTGATCTTCATCTACTTCATCCCCAAACCGTGAGCTCAAAGGACTTTTTTTTTTCCTACGACCATCCCTCTTTCATTCATCCAGGCGTGTATTCACCGGATTTTATAGGACTCCGTTTATTTTTCAACCCAGTCTTTGGACTATGCCAGCGGGGCTGCTGAGGCTGAAGAGAATCGAGGAACCTACCACAGGTGAAAGGAGATTTTACGACGCTGCGGTATAGATGATTGAACACTTTGAGCAACGCAATCATCAGGCACCAGCGCTTCCTTATACTGAAATATAAAACGGAAATTGAGATTAACACACTTTGGGACAACTAAAGGGACGTTTACCAACTTGCGTTTCTGAACGAATATAAAAATCATTTCCCAACTGGGATTGCTAAGGAAGATGTGACCTTTTCTTTTGCGCACCGGCAATCCGACTACCCAAGGAGCAGATCACCGCTTTTCTATCAGTTGCTCGATCTTGACATGTCTTTTTGGGGGATTACACGCGGAGATATGAGCATTGTAAGAGGCCGAGCTGGATTGTGAGATTAATACCTTTTCTTTTTATTTGTCTCTTCAAAGAGGAAGTGCTCTGTTTGTTCAATGGCTTCAGTGTCAAGGTTGGCAAGACGCAAAGATGCCAGTCGCTGGCCGAGAATGTCGTCAACTTTCTGGGCTGTGGTGCTTCTGACAGCGCTGCTGGTTCTCTACTGCGGTAAGTCGCGGCGCTCATTTTGACCACACATATCGGCATTTGGAGCGTTTGGCACAAACACTGGTGCGCAGTGGGTGACCGTGTCATGCGGGGACGCTTTGACAACAAAATTATGCGCCTGGTATTGGCAATCGCTCTTAGTGTATTGATCTCACTAGTTGTCGACGTGTCAATTTTTTTTTTTTCTTTTTCCTAACAGTTATCGGAAAACACTTGTCCGCACAGCTGCGCGCGCACACACACACTAAAACCCACACACAGACATGCATGAGCTATACAGAGAGACAGAGAGAGAGACTGAGAGGGAGAGAGCTTAGATAAGAGTAAAATGTGTCTTTTTGTCTGTGAAATGTGCTGAAAACACTTTGGATAGGAGAATGAACTTCAGTTTGCCAGAGGCCTAATTAAGTCTCTTGTGGCTCCCTTTAATTCTCTCTCTCTCTGTGTGTCTCTCGCTCTCGTGGACACACACATACACATCTCTGTCCTGAGGGCTGTATTACTGTCAGACTGACTTACTGGGGTCAGACAGTCATGTATCTGTCACATTGACTCTGGACTAAAGACTGGCTACAGAAAATGTCTGAATTTCAGATGTAACATACTGTATAAAGAATAGACTTTCCATTTATGAACAAGCCCTGTTAGTTGGTCAAACAGTAAGTCTTACCCCGGGTGGTAAATTCAACTATTGCCTGAGGATAACCTTATTAGGCAAATGTATTCACACACACACATACACACACACACACACATGGTTGCACAATCACTCTCTCTCTCTCTCTCTCTCTCTCTGAGGCTACTTCTCTGGCCGAGGATGTCTTTTCATTTCTTGTTTCCTGGCACCTTCACACCTTCTCCCTTCTTGCTTCCCTTCTCTGTCTCAAACTGCATCTGAGTCACATATGAGCAAAAATCCAGCTGGCACACTGTGCTCCAGTCTGCTATGTGTAAAAACGGAGGCTATGTGCAATAGCCATGATAAACCCATTAAAAACTGAGCTATTTCATTAGCCGCTGAGCTAATGATTAATATAATCATCTTGTCTTCGAGCACATTAGCAATGCTGGTGTTGTAGAGAAATGAACAGATTCGTTATTTGATCATTTTAGCCTTCTGGAGTATTCCGTATGATGTCCAGAATGGCTAGAGCTCTGTCTTTTTCTCTTTTCTCCTTAAACAATGAACAAAAGATTGAGTTTGCTTTGTAATCACACAGGCACGGGTTAATCAATAGGGGGTTTGGTTTATAAGAGCGAAAGGTTCTGGACAGGGGGTCTTTTTCTTTTATGGTGCCTTCGGCCATGTCGATTGATCTCCTGCTTGTGTCCAATCAATGGTGCCTGGATGTTTGTTTCAGTCAGCAGTCTTTGAGTTCCCCAAGGACCTCGACCTCCTACCCAGCAACACCTCACCACTTCTGGAACTTAATAATCCAAGCAATAGTGATTCCTTGATTTGTTGTATTTTTTCTTTTATAACGTCTTCAACCCAAACTGCTCAGAGTTGTTTGCTATTTTCAGTCTGAAATGCTATTTGTGCAACAATGAGACTGGAATCTTTTTTCTTATTGGGTACTTTAACTGTAGCAAAAAGATAAATGTCCATTATAATGGATATATATTATTTCCTCCCTTTTTGCTTTTTGTTCTCGTTTCTTGTCTTGTGGACTTTTTGGCTGATAAATCTCCACTCATTTGAATTTGCAGCTCTGAAGATTTCACTGTTCTCTCTCTTTCTTTTTTAGCTTTGTCTTTCTTATCATCCATTTCCATTTTGTTTGACCTTCCTCCTTTTTTGCTGTCTTTCTGTTTTGTCATTTTCTCTTATTTATTGTACCCTCTCCTCTACTTTGTTCTTGTGTCCTTCAATACCCTGGTCAGCTGGCTGGTCCATTTCGCTGTGTCGTCTTACATACCTCCAGATTTTTTTGAAGATGTTTTTTTTTGGTCTAACTCCATCTCCATTTTCTGCATACTTTATTTTTCTAGATCTATTTTGGGTCTTTTTAGCAGACAGTTTTTCTGTTGAAGGTCTGAGCTGAACTGACTGCTGCATGTTACTGTATGTTATTCTGACGGAGGTCTCTGCTCTCTCAGCAGTTTGTACCGCCTCTCTCTTGTCATCTATTGTCCTCTGGCCTGTCCCACTTCTCTTCTCTTCTCTTCTCTACTCTTCTCTTCTTCTCTTCTCTTCTCTTCTTCTCATTCATTAGTCCAAGAAACATCCAAAGTCATTTATTTATAATTGGATTACTTTTTTTATTTTCAGATTTGGGCATCTTGAAAAAAAGTATTACTTTGCAATTTTTGACATAGGCAGTAAAATCTTAATGTCTCTAGCTCTCTACATTATACTGTATGCTTAACAGTGTTATTGAATTTGCATTTACATTGTCATCTGATCATTTTATGGTTTTTCTTGGCTATCAAAACATGTTTGTGGGGATTGTTTTTGCAATTCTGCCATGATTAGTTCAGCACATATGGAGGAAATGGCTGTTGTGCAGGCTATAAAAATGGCTATACACATATGCACATATAAATGCCACCATAGATGATTCACAACTTTTTTATCTGTACATCTGTTTCTAATGCTTATATGCAAATACGAATAAGTGGCATCCATTTTTACTGTACCATGTGGATATTATTATGTTTAGATTTTAATATGTACTTTTCACTGTAGTCCGTGAGAGAAAAAATACTGTACATATTGTAGATATTTACATGCATGGTGTGTACTGTATAGCTATTGTTTGTACCAAGGGCAATTTTGCTTTGCAGTGCTGCTGTGTTGTGCAGCCAAAGGGGGGAAATGAGGGAGCTCTGTGATTATGGCTATGACTCATATGGTGCCTGTCACCTAGAATCAACATCCAACTTCACACGATCTGCTGTCCTCACTCAGGCCCTTCTGAGAGGGAGAGATTGAAGAGGAGAGGGAGAGAGAGAGAGAGAGGTGTGGTGGAGAGAGGAAAAGGGAGGGATAGAAGAGGAGGCATTGAAAGAGGTGAGGCCAGGAGGTAGCTTGATATCCTCACTAATGCTTTGATAAGAGAAAGGTGGAGGTGTGGGGAGCGGGATAAAAAAAAGGGAGGAAAGGAAGGGGAGATGGAAGGAGGCAAGATGGAGGAGGGAAAGGGACTAATGAAAAGCAGATTTGGAGGGATGAGAGGATGAGCCACAGGAAGGAGGATAGAAGGAGGGAGAAGAGAGAGAGACAGAAGCTCCGCTGAGGATGAAAAGGGAAGCATGGTGGTGAGGGGGCAAAAGGTGAAAAAAGTGGAAAAAGAAAGTGAAAAGAGTCAGACAGGGAGAGACAAACATAGGGCTGAGAGAGAAAGAGAGACGCTTGCAAGATAAATGACAACTGCACAACAATTTAGCGGCTCAAATCATAAGCTCCTGTTGGAAACTGTAATCACACAAGAATGCTTTGGTACCCTCTGATTACATTAGAAATTTTTTTAACATGCATTGTATTCTGCACAGTAGCTCCCTCCTCTGGAAGCTCTCAGCCATGCATTGGTTTGCCGACGGTGTTATGTATTCATGAGGCTGTAGCCCTGCATGTGAGCTTGGAGGAAGGTGATGATAGCCACAAGGCTAGCTAATCAGTATGCTAATCTTAGCTTGGGATAGCTAAGGAGTGTAGCACGACTGTAGTCCTGGTCTGAACTGCAAATAGAAAGAGAAGGAGATGAGGAAAGATAGAATAACAGGCAGTTAAGCAGGGGAAAAGGTGGGGGAAGCAATAGAGAAAAAGAGGCGGGAGACAGAAAGAAAGAGAGGTCACGTATAATTCATTCCTTGTACCAACCTTCAATGTCAAAAATGTAGCGACTGCTGATTCATTCCAGCCTTTAATGTAATCTTCTGTGCACTGTTACATCCACAACATGGACACATACACGTGCACAGACAGATATAAACACTCAAGGGCAAACACATACATTAGAGATATTAATGAACATAACATCAAAGTAGGCACATAGGTTACAGTGACGCGCACACACCGGCACAACTGAATCAAAGCAGGCATTCAGGGTCACACATACAGAAGCAAACATCCATGACCTACTTGCACATACATGAACATCACCCTGGAAGGATACAGATTTTGAGAATGCAGAAAGGTTGGACACACACATGCATGAGCACACATTCAACTGCTATCAGGGACAAAAGCTCTCTGCTGCTTAAAACCATTGCCATCAGATCACTCTGTCTCTCAGCATGGTCTCCTGTGTTTCCTTCTGCCTGTTTGTTTATGGCTTGCTGTTGTTGTGCAGCTGAATCGATGGAATGTTGACTGTTACTGAGAACTGCAGCTTGGGGGCATCCATGGAGAAAAGATGGTGTGACGTGCCCTGATAGCTGAGGCATCTCATCGCCTGGCGAGCTCAAAACACATAATCAAGCATATGTAGTGATATGTGGAGGCTCGTATCTGCGGACGTGTGTACACACACATACACGCACATACACACACACAATTTCCGTCGGAGATGTCTGAGAACCTTGCAAGTCTGATTCACCAGCTGAGAAAACGGGAGCCGACTGACCTCGAAAACGCAAGAACTTGTAGGTGAACGCATGCACATATTTGAATATCTTATCCTATTTTCAGCATAGCCTCGAGCCTCTTCCTCTGCAGGGAGGGAGACTGAGAGAGGAGCCACTGTCAGGAAGCAGCAGAAAGGGCTGCCGATGGCCTGGGGACGTAAATTCATAAAGGGAGTCAACTTGTTGAGTTTTCCGCCGAGAAAGCACAGAGCCACATTATGGACCCCCGGAAATGGGGCCAGAGACCATATACATATTTCAACAGCTTTTTAGAAGGCAGCTTTGCAAAATTTAAAGACCATGATGAGTGTCATTTGAAATATTAAGTAGCAATGGGATCTTATTCAGTGTGTGCAGGGATCCATTGACATTAAATGGGAGATGGCAGTGTGGCCACAGGTGGTGTGTTTTTTTTTCTGTGTGTGTGCAGCCTGCACTCGTGTCAACTCACTGCTGCACTTTTGACTGAATAGAACAATTTAGAGTTATGGGAATGCTTGTTGATGGTGATCTTCAGGTTGGCATATGTTCGGCGCTCTTGGCTCTCTCTCTCTCTCTCTGTGAGGCAATGGGCATCCATCATCCCATACGTTTTAAAAATGTCTTGATGTTTGCACACTCTGGACTGTGGAAAGGCAACACCAGGATACACTGACTTATAGCTGAGGCTGACAAGAAGCTTCCTTCCTTTCTGAACCACTTTTTTTTTCCACAGTGAACATCTGGTGTATAAATAGTTTGTTGTTTCACCTTGGATTCTAGTCAGCCTTCTCAATAATAGACCACAGTTACGGAATTTCTTTTAAGGATGAGCAGCCAACCTGCAGCTTCTAAAATGGTACTCTCTTGATGTACACTGAAACACAGAAGTCAAACAGAATTATTTAGAAATTACATTGACAGGGTGCATTGTTCCCTGCAGCCTCACACTGAATCAATGGATGTTGACCTTTTCGATGACAAGCTTAACACACACAACACTTATAAATGCAGATATGCAATCAATTACAGCCTTGGTGCTCCTCATTTCAATTTTAGCATTGTGTGTGTTTCTGCTTCTTGTTAAAACTATTGATTGTAGGGAAAACTTGTGAGGAAAAATCTCCTTAATAAAACAAAGGATGTGATGTCATCCCTTGTGGCAAGCAGCACATACTGACTGGCAGACCCCTCCTGGCGAAGAGACAGTGGCAATAGCTTTTAAATTATAGAAGGATTTTTGCTGTATAGCTACAGTAACTCCTACAAGTCAGCATCATGCCTGTGTTTTGCAGTTTCGTTATCACAGCTTTATATGTAGAGTAGCACCACACAGCCTGTTCCTTCGCAGCTGCTCCACAGCCTCAGAACAGTTAACACCTACAACAGTTGGCTCACTTGTTTACGCTGAGACGCAGTAAAAGTTGCATTAAAGCCGCCTCTCTGTCTCACTGATTCTATTTTCCTCATCGCTTCATCCTCAAAACCATCTCCCCCTCAGTTCCCGTTTCTCTCTCTGTGTTCCTCAGTTTTAAGATGCCTCTACATGCACCTTTGTAACCAGACCCTGCTGTGTGAAAAACGTGGATGCCATAATGGCACGCTAATATACTGTGACATTACCTTAATGTGAAAACAAATTGTGTAGTGTTTGGAGTTTTCAGTTAGGCAAAGTATTGTCATATGCGTCTCCATGGCTAATTGCACCCTAAATGCTCCGTGTCCCATTGGGAATTAATTTGGTGTCAATGTGACTTTAATTACCATTTAAACTGCATTTATAATATTTACATATCATATTGTAAGTGGTGTATGACAGCAGGGTTCAACAGGTTGCGTTCAAAGAAAGGCAATGTTTGTGCATAAATGCTTGGCTGCCACTGTAGCATGCAAATGTCCCACATTAACTGCTTTTCCAGCTCTACCATGACAATATAGCTCATTAAAAAAAATTACAAACACAGAATTTGAGATCCAGGCGCCTTTGACAAAGAAAAAGTGATTAATGATAAGTTCTTGAAACCAATCTTTTAAATTGTGCAAGGCGGCTTAATTGGGTCGGAATCCGGACAGAGTCTTGCGGTGTGCTTCTGTCTCAAGAGGATTCATGGATGTGCACTTGTGCTTGTTTTGCCTACGGCCAGTAAGCCCATTCAGAGAGAGATGCTAAAGCTACTCCCCCTTTATTACTGCAAAAAGCAATTGCTTGGAAGAAAATGCCAGAATGGTGCTTTGAATTCCTGGAGGGGCCCATCACTGAGACGCGGCCCATGGAGCTGAGACAGCTAGCATCTGGAGCAAAAACATGGCGGTAAAGTGAGGAGAGGGAGGAGGAGGGAGGAAAAGAGGGAGTACGATGGCAGAGGGGCAATGAGAATGAGAGAGTAGGAGAGGGAAGAGAGACAGGCAGAGAGCACAAGGGAGACAGAGAAATGGTGAGTGCGAGACAGACAGAGCCAGGGGTTGACGAGGGAGCAGTAGAAAGAGCTTGAGAGAGAGAGAAAAGGACTGCGCAGGCAATGAGACAAAAGACAGACAGACGAGAACACTCAGACGGTCCGCAATTGACAGCCGGTTGGGGAATAAAGTCAGCTAACACAATGAAGCAGTCGGCAGACAGACTCGCTGCAGAGTAGCCGAGAGGCTCTCAGAAGTAGAAACAAATATTACATTAGAAGAGACAGAAGCCATTTGTCACAGTGGGAGGCCTGAGAGGTAGTTAAGCTGCAGAATATGGGGACCCGTGGCCTCGTTGATACATGTCGCCACGAGGAGGAAATTGTGCTGAAGTCAACTCCGTTCAATCAATTGTCTGGTGTCCTTCAATGACTCCCGCACTTAACGAGATAACGCCAGCACAAAGTTTCGCCAGTCCAACTCTCGAGAACTTGTTATGGGGCCTTGAAGGCCTCCCCTCATTCCCTCCCTCAATCCTTTCCCTCCTCCTTTCATCCACTCTTCCCTTTTCCTGCCAGCCTGTCAGCCCCACCACTTCCACATCAAGGCCCGGTGACATATATGCTGACAGCAACGATTCAGTGTTAATGTTTCCGGATGATAAATCTGCTGGACATGTATGGCCTAAATGACAGCTGCACTCTGTTTGCACCCAGACGTCAGAGACGGTTGATATTCTGAAACTGTTTCAAGGATTGTAGGAATCAGACAGCCAGTCGGTCAGTCAGTCGGTCAGTCACCTGGTCAGTCAGTCAGAGTTTTGGCTGTGAGCCACAAGGTCCATTACCTGGCTCTCAATATGAAATTGATTTCATTAAATAACAGCTGAAGTAGAATGTTCATAATAACAAAAGCATCTATTGTCTGTTTTTTCTCTCTTTGTTTCTGCCTTTCCTTTCACTCTCTTTCTCCTTAGTTAAGCTGCTGACACTATCTGTGATTGATATGGAAATTACAATGCGCTTGCCCTCATTTATCTTGCAGTGTTGCTTGTTGCTGCTCCAACAACCATTTTGGGATGCAGAAACGATGAACTGATTTGTGGTAGCTGTTGTATAGAGCAAAAGGGATATACAGTAAAGATTTGATTTGAGACCCTGCATAGCCCAGAGGATGAGAAAGTTTTCCTGTTTTAATGGAAAAACAACCACTGTGCCTATGAACAAGGCAGTAACTTCAATATTTCTAGACGCACACATGGAGTCCCGGAAGCAACAAATGTCACTAATCAGTCAAATGTATCATTGAATACATAAATAAATAATACAATGCAGTTAAATAATTTAAATGTATGTATTAATGACTGTAAAACCTCCTCGTTTACCGCCCATTCACCCATGACTATGAATTTTTACAAATTTTTCATGTTTGTTAGTTGCAGGGGTGTGCAGAGAGCCCAGTATTTGTATTCAAATTAAAGTGGAAACAGGTGTAAAAATACAGTTTTTATTATATTATTTTCATTTTAGGATATTAAAGTGTTAAAATAACTGTTTATGAATAAGCTATCTTATGAAGAAGGTCCCCACACTGGGTCTTGAACTCGAGTCTCCCAGATCATAGACGACTGCGCTGACTACTGAGCTAAAACCATGTGTCCTGCCAATGTGCAGCCAGACCTATGCCTTTATCTCTGGCAAACAACCCGAACTCCGGGAATGATGTCCAAATAAGGAAATGTGCGTCATGTAGCAGGTGGATGTGACTCCCCTAGTTGAGACCTGCTGATAGACGTAACAGCGGAGCAGAGGAGAGAGACTGAGATAGCGATGTAACTGACCTGTGCACTGGTATTTAACATGTAAAAAGAAATCATTTTCAAATTATTTGTATGAAAATAAATGTTCGTAAAAAAACTCACTATTTGTGCTTTGCTGAATAACTTATTTGTATTCGGGCCCATCCGTAGTGGGTCGCAGCATACGTTTAATCCCCTATTCTACCAACATGTGTTTATATAGTATTACATATACGTATTTTGGTGTAATGTGGTATAAATATATGTTAGAGTAGTTATTGTATGAAACACTTACCCCCTGTGGATGACATTTAAATATGTTGTTTTATTATGTCCAACGTTAATAATTTATACTCAGAACTCCAATATTAAGTTAAGTATGGCATCGTGGCTTAAAAATATAGTAAAGTCATTTGTGCAATCTCCTTTTGCAATGAGGGCATTAAGAGAGCAGTTTAAGATGAATAAACCTTGGAGTGGATAAGCCTGATGTCACATTGCAGCAGTAGAAAAGAGAACTGGTATGACAGAAAACACTGGAGGATGCTGCTGCCTGGAAAGAGACAATCTAGTCAGATGAAGTAAGTACTGGAGCTGAGCTGTTGCAGTTTTAACTTCTTTGAGAGCTTTAACTTACTCTTGCAACGAGATGCTATCAAATTTGACAGATGCGGTGTGTTTACTTTTCTAAATTTAAATGGTGTTCATGTGAGTAAATGTGACACACTTACTGCATGTAGTTGGAGTTCTTAGTTCATGGCAATGATAGAGTTTTAACTACCTGCTACCAGACAACCATTTATCTTTGTGTACAAGCATACACCCTCAGTGACTGTAGCTCCACCAGTCACCAGCCACTACTGGTTCCGAGTTATTTTTATATGATCAAAGTAACTGCCAGCAATCAAGATGTTCTGTGTGACAAAGTTGACTGGTGGTGACTGACACATTTGTTCCCCTCGGGGCTTACTGTTGCTGTATGCTGCTGAGATCGTTCAGCATTACAAACTTGTATACTTGACTCGACCTGAATCGACCCGAGTGCTGCTTGCTGTGTTAACTGATTTACATACCTCACGTTTCTAATTCTTGATTACTACTGCCATGATACAACATACTGTACATATGTACTACACAAATTTACCACAGTGTGGCCTTATGGAGGGTACAAGTGGTTGGTTAGCCAGACACTTCACCACTTTGGTCCAGACTGAAATATCTTAACAACTGGATTGCCATGAAATTTTGTACAGACATTCATGTTGCATAGATGATGTGCTGTAACAACTTTTCATCCAGCACCACCATCCAGTCAAATTTGAATTTGCCCAAAAGTTTGATTTATTATAAAATAACTGCAAGACTAATGATTCCCATCAGACTCTGCTGTATTTTGTGTTTAGTGCTAATTAGAAAATGTTAGCTTGCTAACACACTAAACTAAGACGGTGAACAGTATTTAATGTAAAACACAAAAACACAATTTTACAAGTCATCTGTAAATGTAGCCCACACATTTTTAAAGATAAATTACTTTATTTCCAGTCAATACTGGTGTGAATGTCACAGAAAACTCAAAGGTTTGATATATTTTAAGGTCCAATATATACAAAGGCAATATAACACTCAAATGCCTGGTTCCAAACAGTAATTTCTGCCAAAAATACAGCTAAATATGCTTTAGTTTGTGCATATTAGAGCCTTTTGTAAAGTTGTCACCCTCTGGGGCTCCATCCAGTAAAAGGGGGTGAAGATGATCCCCTGTCTTCTCTGAACAAGAGAATAACAGCGTGCAGGAATAGAGGTAGAGATTCCAGAGAGACAGCCTGACGAAAAGTGTGAGAAGCAGAGGGGTGGGACAGACAGAAGGTTAGGACTGCTGCAAGGGACACAGTAGGAAATGTTGCCCGAGAGTGCTCAGCGAGCTGCAGCAGTGTAATTCCAGCTGATACTCCTCTACATGCTGAAACATGCCTCAGTTATGCATGCATGGCACGATGGAGGAGATTTAAGATTTTCTCTCATGCTCTCTTGCTATCTCAGTTTCTCTCTGTGTCTCTTTGTATACAGTATTTCCTCCCTTCCCAATCTCCCCAGCGCCCCTCGCTCACACTCTCTCCCCCTCCAAGCCTTTGGCAGTGATAAACCCTTCCATTGTTACAATGACAGCAGAACATGCGAGTTATGCCTGCCTCTTCAGGGTTGAAGAGCTCATTACGACTTCTCAGCGGGGACCCTATAGGCAACAATATATGTGATGTGCATGTGACACAATCAGTGAAATTCATGCAAATGCACCCTGTTATGAATTACACTGTTGGATATTGCCCTTTGTGATATGTAACAATCACTTTATTGCTGGCATACCCTATATCTTATATGAAGACCAAGTATTTAGATAAAAAGCAGGACATGGTATCTTTTGATTTCTTGCTTTTTCCCCCCAATTTCTGTCTGGTTTCTTTCCATACTGTATTTAAATGATAAAAGTGGCTGATTGTAGAAGCGTGGTGCCATTTGAGAAAATGACACATTTTCACTCAGATAATCTGATCTGATATTGGACTTGTAACTTTGAAGAAAACACTATCTCATCTCTGGCATAAAACCAGAATATTCAATATAGATCATTATTTTCTGAGAAAGACACAATCTACATCATTTCAGCACCATCTCTGACAAAATGGAATCAATGTGAATATGACTGGGAAAAGATATTAGGTAACTCACTAGGGCTCAACCATTTATATATGTAGGTTGTTAATATCACTTGCTCTGAGTAGAAAATGGTTGGTTCACCCAGTAAATTACAAAACAAAAACATAATTTCTCACATACAGTACTTCTAGTGGTACCCATCCATGTCCATACTTAATATTATTTGTCGCAGTTTTGAGATATCGTACTCGTATTCATACCTCCACCCTAATACAATGTAAGTGAATGGAACTTTGCTTTCAACAGTTTTCATTGGAACTACATTCTCCTAAAAATAGAAAATAATATTGATGACAGTATATTCTGTGGATTATCCAGAATAACAGGGACACTGTTTCTAGAAGGGATGTTACCTTTTTTTAAATGTCAATTTTAAATGCTGTGAGCACCAGAAACAAATATCTGTTTACCTCCATCCTATTGGGGTAGAGGCAGATATGTGGCTAGATACTACACGGCAACTCTGTCTCCTAGACATTAAGTTTATATATTGTTTCGCCACATATGTTTTGGTGGAAACATAGTTTCTCCCTGGATTATGTTTGCTGGCATTATTTTCTACAGTGCAGGATGTGCTGTGCTCTTGTACAGCAAAGATGTTGTAGGATAATAGTCAGGGTGGGTCATGACAACCCAAGTCTCACATGTGGTTATAACACTTCGGTTAAGGTTAGGGAAAGCTCATGGTAAATATTAAAAAAAATAAAAGCCACTCTGTTTCTGGTCACCATTGAGAGCTAAATATTAAACCAAGACAAGAATCATTCACTAGCCTTAAGCCAGTGCTTAGAGTTGCCAAAATATAACCAAGAAACACTTAATCACGCTTTAGTTGCCACAAGCAGATATCGTAGAGACATAAGTTGTCAGTTAAAGTTTTGCAGATATGTTCAATATTAGCATTTTGCGACTTTGTGTTTATTTCAAAATGTTTTTGCTGTTGCACATTAGTAGTATATAAAAATAATTTCTAGGAGACAAGGTTGCACTGGTGGTAAATAAGAAAATATGTTTTTTTTCATAATGTGGATGAACTGATCCTTTTAAGACTGAAACCATTTGTACACCAGAACATCTCATCAATGCTTAATTTACAGCATGTACATTTTATATTTACAACTGAAGTATCAAGGGGTTTTTTAGATTGTACTTTTTTTTTTTTAAAACTTCAAACACGCTGACGGAGACACAATAACATATTTCTTGTAATTATTGTCATAGATATAGTCTAACATACACCATAGTGTGCATCATTAACTCAGGGCTGTGGTGAATGCAGTACATAATATTGGTGGGTGATTTCATTTTTATAAAAAATGATCTGTTATCACAGGAAGATGCATGTCACCAGCTCCCCAATTAAATCAGAAGCTCTTGGTAGCGAGCGTTGGTTGATGAATCAATCCTACACACTCACATAAATGTAATTACTTCATTTGTCAACGTCTGGGGAGACCACATCGAGCTCCATGTACCCAAAGCTTCCAGCAGAGAAGTGAATAAAGAGAACTCTTCGCCATTTCGCCCTCCTCTTCATCTCCGGTAGGGTCTGCCCCGTACAACTTAATCACAGCTATAATCATTCAGTAAGAGCAGAAGTTATCATTTCATCAATTCCCTTTGGCCTGTGGCGGACATTACAAGCAAGATATGAGTTTCACATCAAAGTAGATACCACCCCCATTCACATCCACCTTCACATACATACACACACAAACTATTGCTGTACTGTACTCTCCAGAAGAACAGCATGCATTATTCATCAACATGCTAACATCAATTAAAGAAAGATCACATAAAAAATGAGTTGTTTCTTTTAACCCCTGAGCTATTGAGGTGGGGGTGGGCGGTGGCTGACATCTGTTGTTATGGGTGCTGTTGCGGGAAGGTGGTAATCAGATGATGGGCGTTATTTTTTTGTATTCTAATCCCATCTTGCATTGAGAGGACAGATGTTGGCAAGCTAATTAACAAATCCTTGGGCGATGTCGACGTAAGTCTTCACATTCAGAAGCTGTAGGAGGGGAGGGAGATATTTTGTTGGATCATACACAGTCAGCATCTTAAGCATTACACATAAGTGTGTGAGTATAAATGCTCACTCTCTCGCTTCCTTTGCCACAAACCACCTACTAAACCCTGATTTTGAAGTCACACATATTTTTTTAGTGAGAGACATTAAGCTGAAGAAGAGGTGGGGTGACTTTTTTCTCCTGTTGACACAGTATGTCATCACCAGCCATCAACTGTTGCTAATTTATGAGCAACAAGACAGAGGCATCATTTTATGGCTTTGATAAATCAAACAAAAGTAAATACTGAATATTTCAATGTTTTTGCATCATGGATATGTAATAATTATGAATCAGTTTTCTCAGCAGTTGTATTAATACATTTTAATTGGAACATAATTGCAGATTAAGCATTTTTGTTAACTGCAATGCTACTTTGCTCTCCTTTCTGTTGTTTTATTGTATCTTTGTAAACCCAATAATTTCATGCAGACGTATATTCTATTGTAATTATTAGCTAGATGTTGATAATGAACCGATAATGAACAAACAAAGAATTGCATTTGATCACATATTCTATTCATTTTTACATTTCTAAAGACTTGCAAACCATGCAGCTAATCTGTCTCTTGACACTGTGTGTTCTGTGCAGTAGTGAAAAGTGTTCAGGTCTTTTACCTAACTCAGGGTAAAAATACTCCAACCAAAATGTATTCAAGTATTAGCAGCAAAATAAGTATTAAAAGTAATAATGCAAAAGAATGACCCCTGTCAGCGTATTATTAAATTATTATTACTGATGCATTACATCTTTATTTTATTTATTAGTTTATTCAGTAGGAACAACACAGATAAACATTGTTGCACAGGGAAAAGCAGTGTAACAGATGTAATGTATTTAGTAATGTACATAGGGCATCAAGCCCCCGTCCCTGCTCTGGTTTTTAAATTCTGGTTTAAACAGCTGAACAAATATGTAGATAAAACAGACAGAACCAATAAAACAGGCTGTGTACATGTGTCTATGTATTGTACATGACTGTGTACATGACTGACATATAGGTGCAAGAGTGTGTGTGCATATATTATTCAGCATGTAGGCAAGGCAAGTTTATTTGTATAGCACATTTCAACAACAAGGCAATTCAAAGTGCTTTAGCATGAAAGACATCAAGACAGATTACAAAAGCAACACTAGGCGATGTAAAGAGACATTTAAATACAATTGAAAAGTGTTAAATTTGGAAATAAAAAAAGAAGCTAAAATAGAATAGTAGGCATAAATGTATGTGACAAGTGAATCCATTTGAAAGTAATTGAGCGCTCACATCTTTGTTGTCGTTTAAAATATTCATACTTTACTGTATAAGGTGGTCATACATTTTGTATGTGACTATAGCTGTAAATTAAATGTAGTGGAGTAAAAACTAAAATATATGTAGTGGAATCGAAGTATAAAATAGCGTAAAATGGAAAAACAAATACCTCAAAATAGCACGTGCTGTACTGTATTACTGTTCAGACTTTAATATGCTGTATGTTCATGAATAGTTAACTTTTTTCTTAATTATACAATTGCAAACAATTTATCTCTTAAAATGTTAAAATGTTTTCTGACTCTGCTTCTCTCTCTCTCTCTCTCTCTGCTGACTCACTTTGACTTCTGGGTTAACACTTGCTTTTAAGCTTGCACTTTTCGTTGACTCAGCTTTGAGGGTCTGATCAGAGGGTTGGATGTCCACTCACTCCCAGCAGGAACTGGGGCTGCCCTTGTCATAGCTGCGGCTCACAGGAAGCATTAGTGGTTCGGTTAGCGTGTAGGGCGACCGGTCATGAGACAGTTTAGTGTACAGGGGTGTTGCACTTGAACACACACACTCATATGTATACATTGATGCATAATCATTTTTAAAATCAGACGAATTTTCACACACACACTTGCCGTCTTACTTTCACTGTCTTTTTCTCATTTTCGCACACAGTCATATTCTCAGTCCTCCACAAGGAAACCCACACACAGAAGCACACACACACACACACACACACACACATTAGCTTGCCATTTCTTATGAGGACATTGTTTTAATTTACATTGATTTCCTGGAGGTTTACCTTAACCTGAACCTAACCCCACTTTTAACCCTGCATACAGTCTTAATCCTCGCCCTCACGAATACAGCTAAAGGCAAGCACAAAGATACACACACACGCACATACCCACACACACACACACACACACACTCATCCATGTATGCAGAGTATGCAAATTTATAAGATAGTGGAGAGAGGGTACCAAATAATGAATCCTCTTCCTACTACTGCAGGGAGATGAATGGCCAGGAGAGTGGAAATAGAATTTCTCGATTTCATAACCCCGTTCTTTTGTTGTATTGTCAGCCTCCGTAACGAGGTCACCTCAAATCGCTCCCCACCTACTGGAAATCAGGGAACAGGAGTATGTTAAAAGAGAAAAAAAAAGAGGAGAGAAAGAGGGCGAAATGTAATGTCAGAAATGTAGGGTTCTCAAGGGCCAATTTTAAGTGTGTAGATTTAGTTGAAAACGTGTTGATGCCATTGTAAATCCCAGTTTTAACCTATGGCATCCTGCTTGCAATCAGCATAAATTGCTACTCATTTGAATGTCTAGCTGGAGTTTGCATGAAAGCAGTTTTGTTCAGGCTTTCTGCTGTTCACTCAGAGCATGTGGATGTATTATATGACTGAAATGAATTATCAGAAGCTTACGAGTAAACGCGCCTGTGAATACACATACAGGCACTCACACATGCATGCTTTCTCCTCCACTTTTTAATCTTCCTCTCTGTCCCACAACCACACACACACACACACACACACACACACACACACACACACACACACACACACATCCTGCACCTACAGCCATGGGAAGGGGCACTAAGATCTCATCCTGAGGGAACCACCGAGAGAGATTAACGTGAAGTATTTCTCTCTCCACGGTGGTTCACTTCTGTAGTGCTGCTAATCTAATGCACACATTATTCAGAGAGGCCCTGCATCTATTAATGGAGAGCACAGCCAGATTTATCGCCCAGGTTTAACTGTATGGTAAAATAGCGCATTAAGCAGATGATATCACAGCGTATATGAAATGATTATGCGAGCTTGCAGATAAAAAAAAAAAGAGGCTGAGGGGACCTGCTTAATTAAATGCAAGGTCCACTGTTATACATCAATGGTTTTCTCACGCGCAGGCCACTTAATGTAAACTGTGAGGAAGGGAGCTGTTTTTCTTTTTGCTTCTCTTTTAATAGTAAAGAGCTGATCTGCAGTGTTTTATCCCTCCTCCGCCCACTCCTCCTCCTCCTTCTCATCCTCCTTATTCTTCTTCTCTGCTGTGTCATCTCTAGAAGCCGCTGTGCCCAAATTATTCCTCAAATTTCCTCCCGCTCGCCGGATTTTCACAAAAAGGGGCCAAATGGCTTCCTCTATGGCTCATTCCTGCGTCATCTGTAATCTCTTCCTCACCCTGAGAGAACAGTGCGCTTGATGTCCATTAATACTCCAGAAATCTGTTGTATGACATTGTTAACAGTTTGTGCTCAGAAATTTTTATTGACTATATGGGAGTAATGATTGCTGACTCTGGAAAGCTGTGACCTTTGCGTGAGGACACGCACTTTGCCACACTTCTGACGACCACCCAGTTTTGCTCTAGTACAAGTAAAATAGGCCTCACAAGTCAGCAAGACATCCCAACACGCAGCATCACACTTAACAATGTACTATGCTACTCTGTAAAGCACAGAAGCAGTTCCCTCATGGGCATGTAAAATTTAGGTCCTGTTAGAGAAAGACGAATTTGAGCATGATGCAGCAGCCATTAAATAAGCCATAGATTTCTTCTCTGTTCTTTTATCAGGGTAAGCACACAAACCCTGGGATAATTCAGGCAGAATTGAATGCTCACTCTATTTTTCTGTTCTGCTCCTCCGAGCTCCCTGAAGCTTCTTTATTGAATAGCCCTAGATGCTGTAAAGAGGAAAGTGGGAAGGGACCACCACGGCTGCCAAAAATGCAACGGTGGCGCCAGGGTGAAGCTGTAAAAATATCATCGCATGCGTCCTGTAAGTGCTTGAGTGTATGTGTTATATGTGCATGCTTTTTATTGTATGTACAGTGCATAGGCATTGTGTGTGAAAAGATGGGGGCAGGTGACATAAACAGTTTCTTTCCCCCTCTCTTTATCAGTAATGAAATGTACGTTTGGTAACCTACAGTTTACATTGTGTTAAATTATGATAATTAAAGTGCTGAGAAATATACTGTATACCTATTGTAGACATCCTTCAGGGTTGCAAGTCCCCTCTTGGCAATTCAAAACAAAAGATAAAAACTGCATAGTTGCAATTATATTATGAAACTAGGAGAGTGCAGATCTCTGCCTGGTCTGTTAAGTCAAGATTGTGGCGAAGATAACAGAAACAGGGATTTACTCATCTCATATCTTGCCTAAGTTTAGTGGATCATAACATATTAATTATGGAATTAATCAGCAGATGCTCTGGTTCAAGATGAGACCAAACTTTTCTATGGATGTCAGTTTTTGAGCCACAACGAAGGCCAAAATGTGGCCTGCAACAGACTAGTTAAGCCTTGTTTTAAGCCTAGCTGATTGCCACAAATGCCTTTTGCTATGTTGTAACACATATTGTAAAATGGCGAGGACTGCTCATAAAGAACATTTTTTTTCATTACTGTTACTTTTACTGTGCAAAATTGATGTTATATCTCACTTAAAAGCAGTTATGTTTGGGTTGGTTTCACATCGGGGTTTGAAGAGCTGCACCTCAACGTAACTGCAAAGTGCATCAGTAAGCTCTCATCTGTGTGATACTACTAAAATGTGAGCCAAAACCTTTTAATGGTTGCATCATAAAAAAAATTGCAAAAAGAGGGGGCTGATTTAAACGTGAGACACCCCAGCTGTGAAGAGCTCTGTGAGTTAGCGGGAGACCTTGTGTTGTGCTGGTTGTGCTCGTGCCAGGCAGCCCCTTGTGAGTGCTTAGCTGGTCTTTAACTGCACACACACACACACACACACACACACACACACACACACACACACACACACACACACACACACACGTGTATCAGGTTACCTTGACTGACAGCGACTGGGAATACAGCCATACAGTCAGGTGGCAGATAGACCTACTCATGAAAACATGCAGCAAATGATATGGAAACACTTGCAGAAAGATAGACACACAGGTATGATATGATCCCGCTTACACAAACGATTTTTTTCACCTTGTGCACCTACAATCGACAACTCCTACTACTGAAGCATGCATGGACTCTGTTCCCTTCGAGAAATACACACATGTGTACACACAAACATACAGTCACATGCAACACACCTCCATTGTATAAAGTAAAAAACATGTAAGTGGTTCCCTTGGGAGAGAGTAGGTGGAATATATAGGGGCATTTTCAACGCCCAAGGCACAGTAAGTCACTGCACTCTTAGACAACAGGCTCCTAATAGGCTTTGCCTGAACTCAGTAGGAGTGAGGTTTGAACAATGGTTGATGGAAAAACAAATTCTTATAGCACCCAAGATACTTTGTTGATATGGGAATAAACAGCAACACTTGGTGGAATAAAAGCTGTAGTTTTATAGGTGCTGCCCTCGGGACTTGGTATATGTGAAAGTAAATACCAGGAGGACCATGTTATCTTTGATTTTGATAGATGATAGAAGATAGAGGATAGAAGACAGAAGAGAACTATGCCTTTTTTAGTGTTTTTGTCATTTATTTCATGTCATTTTCTCACTTCCTCTGTCACTCTTTTTCCTCTCTTAACCCATCCCTCATATCTTTTTCTACTGTCCCCTTTCCTGTCTTCTCCCAAACTCTCCTCCTCTCCATCATTTCTCTTGCAAATGTCTCATGTTTCTTTCACATTCCTCCAATTCCTTACCTTCCCGACTTCCTTGTTTCTTTCCATTCCCCTTTTCCCTTTGTCTGTGTCCATTTTTCTCCTACTGCTTAACAGGAACTATCAGCAGCAGCAGCAGCAGAGCTATAAAGTGCTGTATTTTACGGTAAAGCTTCTGGCCCCAAACAACTCTTGGACAACTTTGCCTAGTCATGCAGTTAAAATCTGTGTCACAATTGCTGACCAAAACATCAGCTGCCGTCAAAGGCAGCAATTTTGATGCAATTTAAATGGAGAGGAAATGTGTATAAAGGCCAATTACCACTGTGGTTTTCCTCACTTAAGAACCTCAGGGCTACTCCACTTCCTTCCTCTCTTTCTCTCTTTGCCCCTTCATCCAAATCAGTGGAGGGAAGAGGAGTGGAGTAGAGAGGGAAAGTCTCTACGAAGATGAGATAGGAGGAGAGGAGAGGACTGGAGAGGAGGAAAGAGGCACATGTGACAACTGGAAAGGGAAGGAAATGAAGGGAAAGAAGAGGAGGTGATAGTGGATTAAAAGAAAAATTAAGTCCTGAAGAAGAAAGAATAGAAGAAGACAGGAAACAAATGGAGAGCTTTACATAGGTAATTACAGCAATGGGTGACATTTTGGCTTTAAAGAGCACTTTATTGACCACTGCACTTGTAAGCTCTTTCAAGAAGGCTCTCATACACTGTGGTATAAAAGCTGAGCAGGATCAAGATGAGCCCATTCAACTCCATGGAGGGTTCATATGAATATACATGCCTCCTACAAGACCATCAGTGGTCAGTGTTTTCCCAGACTATCCTCCCCAGAAAAACGACACAATGGGTCATAATGTCAGTTGCCTAAAACAACATAGTGTATAGTTACGTTTGAGTGACAGATGCCATCTAGCAGCTGTAGTAATTATGACCCGGAGCAGTGGCGCAGTTCAAATGACGTATATATAAGACATGGTCAAAAAATGAATTTGGTCATTTAATTTTGAGGACTTATTATTTCAATCAGTAACACACCTCAGCACCTGATACATCTGGGATTTGTTGTAAACTGGAAAAAATGCACCCTGTGTCGGCCAAAAAGTGCCTTTATTTGGAGTTTCAGATGGATTTTCCCAAAACAAACTCATATACATGGCTAGTTGATAATGGTAGCTAGTTGGTAGTGCTAACTGGGGTTACATTGTTGCAAGTCCATCTTTCTGTTTATGGTGGACTGGCTAGAGGAGAGATCCCAGAGGGCCTGCACAAAAGATATTTGCTAATATCAACAAGGTAGCATTCAAAATTGGTAAAACATTGACAGTAAAAGAATTGGGGCATTCCTTTAATAGTGTCATCATAACAGGAACTGCCCTTCACCTTCCTGCCACATTAGAACAGATGTGCAATTTAGGGAGGGGAATGATCACATTGGTCAGAAAAAGAACAGGTCACTCTTTTTTGGTGGCCTGGCAGAGACACAAAGATCTTGGTCAACGCAGATCAGAGCTGGGCTCAAATCCCGGTGGCCTCCAAGTGGCCCAGTTCAACAAAGCCTGCCAAAAACGAAAGCCAGAACAGCTGATGTCAGTGTCCCTGAGATAATGCAGGAGCTGAGGCACTGGTCAGGGTGGCAGAGGACGGGACAGGACGGGCCAGGAGAGGACAAGAAAATAGAAAAGGCTTCATTTTATGGTTTTTGCCTTGAGAGTGTCCTTGGCTTTGCATATTTATGATGGTGAGGAGACAAGTAGGAAAATCGGAGACAGGGTTTAGAATAATTCCCAATTGACCCCCCTGGCAGTAAAATTGTAATAATCCAGAAGCCATCTGATATTCAAAGGTATATTAACTGTGGGGGTTCACTGTCTCTCCTCTCAATGACTGACCATGTTTGACTGTGCTGGTGGATAACTTTCACCTTAAGTGACGGAGCTGAATTTCACAAATTCACATTTTGTTGTTGGTGTTGTTTATAATTAAATTGCATTTCATCTTATTTTAGTTGTCTGGTTTAAGCTGACAGCGTCTTCCCCCCCTCCAACAACATACTGCTACTCTACCACCACACCCTCAACATCAAGCCCTTGCATGACATTACTGGGTCATACTATTAATACACACCACGGGGTTTCATTACCACATGCATTCTTTGTAAATATTACTTTAATTTCAAAACTGCTATTTTTAGGCAGCCAGTTGTCAGTGGGGGTCAAAAAGACACTCACTAGCCTTATGGAGTAGGTGCGTGTTTGACTGTTCATGTCAAATCCTGGTAAATTATGTTTTTTTAACATATCTGTGCTAAATCTATTATGCAAAGCTGCTGCATATATAACATTTGTTTTATTGTATCAGAGTAGTATGTGTCTAGAGAGGATCCTGAAGCTAAGAAACTTGCCAAAAATCATGTAATCATTATTTGAAAAAAGTCAAAACAGTCAAACACATTAATGTCACATCAACATCATTCCCTGGCCCCATCAAAATTCACTTCAAAGTCCCTTAGCAGGAACCTGTCAAGCAAATCACTGAGGAGTACAAAGTGCATTGAAGAACCTCTTCCCGAGTACAGATCAATTTTCTTTGTGATCAGCCGAGCTTGATGAGATAAAAGTGTTTCAAAACGTTTTAAAGGCAAAGCTGTTTCCCTCTCTGTCTCCCCAGTCAGCCACTTTGAAGGCTTAGGGCTTTTTTTCCCTCTTTCTTCTCTTTTGTTGACTACGCTGAGGGTGTTAAAGCGGGCTTCTCATTTTGTGAGCGCAGCATGAAGCAGCAAGAGGCCACCATGCAAAATATCAAAACTAACAGTAATTGTATTGTTGTATCAGTCGGGTAGACGCAAAAAAAATGATCTTATATCTGATATTTAGATTGGTAAAACATGAAAAACCCTATGTACCGTTTGTTCTTTTTGTTGAATGTTAAGCTCTTAAAAAGCACTCAAAGCACTCCCGCAAATATTATCCTCTCTAATTCAAACATATTTGCCTCTGAAGAGGTAAGACGGTGGATTGTGGTATCACAGTGTGGTTCAGGATTTAAACCTGCATGGGTGGTGGCAGTCTGTGCAAGCGCCAGGCTATGGTGTTAGCCACCGGTCCTGCCAAGCGAGGCCCCGCCACATAAACAGGATTTCCCCCTTGGCAGGCAGGCTGGCATAGCGGGCCCCACGGCCCTTTGAAGTGACAGGCCCCCTGAGTCCCCCGGGAGAGGCTTGGGATCTGATCCCTTTGCTCATACACACTCGCCAGGACACAAACACGCACATATACACATTCACGCATGCACCAACACATAATCTGTTCTCGCTCAATCAAGCACCCAAAAAATATGATCTACCCCTGTGTCCAGCAAATACACACATGCAGCAACACACAAACCATGCTTACATCTTTGTAGCCAATGCTGATAAAGGGCAAGCAGGAAGCTCCCAGAGTGCACCTGGCCCTGTGTTGATAAAGGAGCAGGTCACGGCTCCCGGCATGCATCCAGGATTGGGCCAAGAAAAGACGGATGAGGTTGAATGGCAGAAGGATAAGACCAAGAATAAGTAGGAAAAAAACAACTTTTTTTTTGTCTCTTCTAGCACCACTTATCTATTACATGTAATACTGATGACAATAAAAATGTCTACATATTCCACTTGCTGCATAATGGCTAAAGCTGCAGGGCGTAAAGGGTCATTTCACCTGGAATCAAGAAAAAAACAACATTTTCCTCAAATGTATTCAAGTTATGCAGATTTTTCTATTATTTGCCCAGGTTTTGAGTTCTCTATCCTTGAGATTTCTGCCTCCACCCCATAACACCAATGCAATGGAAAAGCCAGTTGCCAGGAAAAAAAACTCACTGCTTTTAATTTATCCTATTTCACTTATCAAACACTTATCAAATGTTTTCCTACATGATTTAAATACTTTTTGGCCTCAGAATTTGCAAACTGACAATTATAATTATTGGATTTTGCCTGGAGGAGAAAGCTAATGATTTGAGCTATTTCATTGGGATTAATTTAATTTATATTTTGAAGATTGCGTGTACTAATTGATTAGCTTTAATCTTTCTAAATGTGGAATGTCACTTTGCCCATGGCGGTGTGGATTATGTCATGCTGCCGGGGCTTTGGTTGGGTTATTAGGCTACACATTTCCTCTAAAACGCATTGCATTACTCATCTATCCACAAACCAACTCATAGGTGTTTGTTATAGAAGAACACTTTGCACATCTATTTCATGAGACAGGTGCGTAGGAGAGGGACGAGTGGATCAAAAGTCAAAAGTTGCAAACAAACTCTCACACACTGTCTAACTTGCAATGATGTGTGTACTGTATATGCAACGTGGAGCTAGACCTTTCGCCTGATGAAGGTCTAGCTCCAAAACGTTGCATATAAATGTACCATTGCAAGTTAGACAGTGTGCAAGGGTTTGTTTGCAACAGGTATTTGTTATGCACATCAGTGGTAGACACTGAGATTGATTACACCGCAAATAGTAGAAAAGATTAAGAGAAAGGGGAAGACAGAGGCATAAATAAAGACAGTGCTTGGTGGGAAATACAATTGAAAAGTGCAAGAGAGTTAAACGGAAAGATAAAGGGAAAGACAGAGGGAGGGAAAGAGAAAGAGAGAGGCTAGAAATCAAGAGAGAATCAATGAAGAGGGAGAGGCTATCAAAAGCTTTCAACTCAGCGCCAATCTTTGAAAGGGACTTAATCAAAATTGCTCTGCTCCATCCCCGGCCACCCCTCCTCCTGTTGACTGTGGTGCGCTTCGTCAGCCGGGGGCTTGGCAGTAGTGATGGTAATATTGCAGGAGTTGCCTATTATCGATTTGCTCATGGCAGCGCTCCTTCATTCTATCTGTCACTATTAGCTCTGTGAGTGAGGGGACACAGGAGGAGTATGAGGGGAATGCAAGGTTCAGATGGTGAGAAGAAGAGAGGAGGAAGGTAAGGAAGTGGACAAGAGACATAGAACTGTATTAGGGACTGTATGTAAATTATTGGGTTGAGGAGGGGGGCTGAACTGTATGTTTTACTTTCTAAAAAAGCAAAATCCTCCCCAGCATTATCAATATTTTCTTTGAACCCTCTGATCTCCCTTATGATGGCGCATCCCCATTTTAACATGTGTGTCAAATAAATGAAATGAGTGTTTTCACCAAAAATGTTGTAAATATATAAAAATCCTGTTTACCAAATATTTAAACCTATCTTTATGTTTGAACTAAATTCTCTTACATGAACAGATCCTATTAGTGATGCTATTAGTAACATCCCAAACTGTTAACAGCCATTGTCATGTTTCATTTCACTTTACTGATCAATACAAGTTAGCAAAGTGTAATGCTATATTTGCATTATAGGCGAGTTTTATATGACACATTTAACTTCACTGTACAATTACTGCAGTTCTGCACTCTACTACTACAGCTACTAGCTGATTGTGAAGAGGAATATAAAGCTCTGATAAAGAGACTGCAATATGGCCAAACACCCCTATATGATCCCCATGAAAGACATCTTTTTGATGCAACAAGGCTCATTTGATCTCTTTTGCATAATAAATCTGGCAAAGTACATAAAATGTAAATGTGGAGTGAAAAAAAAAATAAAGATCCTCCACTGCACTCCCAAAACAATCAGACTACCCTTAAGTAAACATAAAATTGCAGTACCCTCCCTCTTTTCTGACCCACTGTCTCCCCCTAATAATTTTCATACAAGCCCTTAGAAGTCTCTGAAAATGGCCTCTTAGCCACGGTTATGTCTGAATAATGCTATTTCCCCCCACAATGTATGAGCAGTTCCTTTTTTATTTTATTCTCTCTCCTCAACCTCACACTTTCTCTCCTATACCCTCCTATTCTCAAAATTTCTCTTCCTTTTCTCTTCTTATCTCTTCTACTCTCTTCTCTTCTCTCCTCACACTCGACAACCTGTCTATTTCCTCTGCCTTGTCAGGTGATTGAGAGGCATGATGCGAAAGAGGGAACAGGAAGGGGAGGGGGCGGGGTTGTAATAAACTCAAAGATGAATCAAGGACCAGGCAGTGAAACCCACATCTCTTCTCTCTCCCTTCCTCTTACTTCTCCTCCAGGCACAGAAGGGTGTGGTGGTGTGGTGGTGTGGGGGGGTTATGCAGAGTGTTAGCAAGAACTGCTGAGGACTCAGAAACCCTGCACCTTTTTTCTTTTTTTAAAGCCCCTCCACTGTTAAATGCATGTAAATAGTCGTGTCTTGTAGATGACAGGCAGCAGATGTTTACCCCAGGGCTCAGTAAATCACAGGTTAGTTACTTTGATTATGGACCCTCGTCAGTCCCCGAGAGGAATAACTTGACAGGCTTTAGGGCAAGCTTGTGGCATGAATTATAAATAACACAGTCAGTTGGTTACTGCTCTTCGATAGCCAACTGGGAAACTGCGAAGGTGTTTGCTTCAAGAAATAGAGTTCAACTGAAGTTAAGAATATAAATATTGCAGATAAACCTACCACAACACATGTCAGATACTTCATATATGTTTAACAACCCAGTATCCTACCAAATACATTTATATACCATTAATTTGTTTTGCCAACTAGTATGTTTCAGAGAAAACCTAAGTGTAGCACAGGTCAGTGTCAATGGGTTTTCCAGTCCAATGAGTGTGATGTTCTTAGACAGCATAGAAGTCATAGAGAGGAGGTTGCCTATGGAAACCCAAACTGTCCAATATTAGATGAACAAATAATCAAATACAACAAATTGCAAACAGATACGTAACTGGCTCTGCCCTGTTTGTCTTGATGATAAATAAAACAAGAATTGGGAAAAATGGTGTTCATTTTTTTGTTACTTATCTATATATTGACACTTAAGGTGTCTATAGTTGGGACATTTGGTGAAAGCGGCTATCATCAATATTTTCACATTAATAGTGGATCAAATGGTCATGTGTAATGTAAAAAAAAGTTTTTGTTAAAAAAACAACAACACAGAATTCTCATCCAACTCTGCAGTGCCCTTCACCTCTAGCATTTTACCATCTTTCAGCTCACTGTTTTGGTTTTACAGCCCACAACTTTAATGTATTGGTTCAGTTTCCAGACGCTGTTTTCAGCAAAATAGATCTGACAAAACCACTTTACACTACCTACTCAGCACTTAATGGCAAAAGCAAGGCAAGCGAGTAGCCAACTATCTTAACTTTATTGTTGTGGTTCACTCTAACCACTCTCTTCAACCTTATTTCTAGCTTTCCTTTAAAAAAATAACCCCAGATAAACCGACTGTATGCTCCCTGCCCAGTACCAAATGAAAGACACAATAATTAGCGGCTAGCTGCTGAACATACCCTCAGGAGCTGGTGGAGACCAAAACAGAGAATGAATATTGAACATTAATCAGCTGACTAGAAACACAACTTCAAATGAATGCTAATGTTGCTCCATATCTGCTAGATTTCTAAATAAGAAAATGTTTGCTAATAAGTTCAACATATCAACAGAGGATAACAGAGTGTTGTGTTTTCATCCTGTTTCTACTGTGCCCAAGTGTCCAAAAAAATCTATCAATGAAGGTTTAAGGAAAGACTGTTTTTGGTTAAATATTGAAAAAGTCTTTTTCAAAGTTTTTTTTAGGACCATAATCTTTTCCTAACTTTAACCAAGTGCTTTGAGTCACTTCAACTTAACCATGAAAAGATTAGTTGTTCTTTAGATTTAGTCATCTTTCAGATAGTGAAGAGAAAACAAATGAAAAAGTGCACATTTGCAGATACTGTCAGTGTCAACATTTTGCGTGAGCAGTCTGCAGATATGTTTGGTTTTTCCCTATTATGTTGATTAAAATCATAATCCAAATGACACTGTGTCTGCTACAAAATGTGTGCAGATTTGTTGTATTTAGATTTAATTTTTAGAAGATAGAGTTGGTGGATAAACAGTATACTGCACAGTATGTAGCATATATCTTTGATTCTGTGTTTGACAAACCGTTTTTTGTAAACAGTCTTTCCGTGTTTGACATGAGATCTTTACAGCAGCCAGTGTTTTCCTCCTCATAAAAGAGCTCTCCGCTCAATAGGTGGTAGAACATGAAGCCAGTGCAAGCTGCCCATGTGTGTGCGTCAGTGTGTCTATGCATGTGTGTGTGGCAGCCAAGCAGGCAGTCAGGCATCATGCGGCCACTGTATCAAACAACAGCAGTGGATGCCAGCCACACTTCCGCTCCTCACATGAAAGGAGGCAGGATGGGAATGGTTGTGGTTTGGGGGAAAGGATTGGGGGGGTCGGATAGAAGCAGGGAGGGATGGATGGGGCGGATGGATGGCCGAGCGGCCTGAGGAGGCTGCCAGGCACCCAACTTCCCTGCACAGATGGAGCCTCCTCCTTCTTTTTCCTCTTCCTTCTCCCAACACTGCCCAACACCATCCAAGTACCTCATAGACTGTGTGTGTGTGTGTGTGTGTGTAGGAAGAATGTGATGGGAATTTTAAGGTGTAGGGGTTTATGTGTGTTTATGAGTTTATGGATATTGGATTGTTAGTCTGAGCATCTCACAGTGTTTCTGTGCGTATGTGTGTGCAGGATTTGCAGAGATGCGGGGAGGGGTTATTTGTACAGAACAGTAGGGGGGGGGGTTGGCTGGTTGGAATGCAAATGCCCATCCGAAAGAGAAAACTCAGGCCTCAGCTCATTTTTATGCATTTTTTTACGCTTACTGGGCTCAAATCAATCAATAAATAAAGCAAACGTGGGAGAAAAAAAAAAGAGAACGTGCATTTGTGGGCAGAAAATTGTTGGTGGATAAATATGTAAATGCTCAGTGCCTCTGTGAAACATTGCCATTGCCCTCCAAGCATTTTGGGCCTACTTTAGAAGCAAACACATGAGTGATCAGAGTCAGAGCCTTGCTTGATAGCGTTCCTCTCGAGGAAGCTTTTATGACATGAACTCTTTTTTTTTTTCTCCCCCACTCTCTTTCTCTCTTCTTAAGCAGTTCACCCCTCTCACTTTCAATTAATCAACCTCCCTCTCTTTTCTCAGTCTTTCTCTCTCTCCCTCAATCTGTTTACCTCTTTCATACGTTCAATTAACAAACCTCTTTTTCTTTTTCAGCCTGCAGATTCTGGTCACACTAACAGTATGTTGCTGTCATCTCTCCTGTGGCTCATGTAAAACCTGCAACTTCCTGCACAGATAGAGGAGAGAGTGTATGCATGTGTGTGTGAGTTTGTGTGTGTGCGTGTATACCATACCAAAAGAAACATTTGACTCCATTTTGACTCCACCTTGACTCCTTCATGGATCAACCCCTGTGGTTGAAGCAAGAACAAACATTTGTGCCCTTGGCAGCTGCAAAGGGAGATGATTATCAGGGATTGAGGTGATGTGTTTGTCTGTCTATGTCCATAAATACTGGATGTGTGTGAGAGATGGGATGATGAATATGTTAGAGGCTGTCTTTGACTCATGCAGGATGCAACCTTGTGTGCTGCTGTGCCTTTACATCTGGGCGGGAGCACTGATCTATAAATTCTTGTGTGTGTGATAATTCTCTCCCTTTTTTCCACATTCTCTCTCTCTCCTTCTCACACACACACACATATATATATAGAGAGAGATACAGGTTGCAGGGGAGGCAGACCAGCAAGCAAACATGTGGCACTTGCCAACACCCCGCAAAACTAATCTCATATCTACTTTTGCTGCTGGGAGATTGTATGTGTGACGGCCCTAAGGAGAGCCGAGAAGGCAGAGAGGGGATAAAATCAAATCTAGCTCTTGTCACCAACTCAATTCTCCAAGTGATCTTTGTGTGTGTGTGTGTGTGGTGTATGTGAACATGACATACCGTACAGTAAAGTGCATGTAGGAATGAACACGCATGTGTGATTCACCACTTGTGCTTTCTCTTACTGCTGAGAAAATCGAGTTTAAGGTTTTCATTGGTATGCCAAAGTTACAGAAGATTGTGAATACGGCTGCTGCTGCTCAAAAAGAGTGTCATCCATTCTCCACTGTAGTTCTGTTTGCCCTTCAACTAAAGAACCTCTCGAGCCTATAAGAAGGGGTGAGAGCAGTTTCTTTTTTTAAGGCTGTAGATTCAATATACATTGCAGGTGGTGGCACACTCACTGTGCTGCGGAATAAGAGATGAAGATGGAGCCCTCACATGTCTATAGCCGGGGATAATGGGATTCCAGGCCATATTTTCACGGTGTAAAGAGACAAAGCCTGGTTGGAATCATGGTTGATCCCCCTGTCTTTCTAGTGCTGTCAGAGGGAGTTTTAGCCCTGAAGAGGCCAGGGGATGGTGCTCTATCTTTACAGTGTTTGTCTTCATTCTCATATGCTCTCACTTTCTCTGCCATTTCTTTTGTTCTCTCACTCTCTGTCTGTTTCTCCCTCCTATCTGTCATAACTTTCTTGTTGATGCTCTCCTTTCCTCTCTTTTTTACTTTTCTATTTTTCCCTCTTCTCGCCATGTGCTGTCGCAGTCTTCTTCTCCCTGCTAAGTTTTCTGGTTGATGAATTATTCAAAATATTAGTCTACTTGTCAAAAAGAGCTTGTATTTAAAGGATCGTACCGATGTGTTCGCAGGTTTTATCCCCTGACAGTAACTAACAATGATGAATAATTGATGTATTTGCTGATCATTTTCTGGTACAATTTAAAATTAGCGGACATATTTATAGAATTGACCAAAATGAATTGATGTTAATCTTCACTGTGGTAGAATACACATTTCAAGCAAGTTTCACGTAAGTTTGTCTGTGTATTTGTTGACCTTGGTGGCAAGCTGGTGCAAACAATTTCCGTTGAAGAGATAAATAGATGCGATGCTAGATTTCCATACCAGACGGATATGAATGGAAATCAATGAATGCCTGAAATGGGGAAAAAATTGCATGTAAAATCAGCAGTAAAGTCCTTTCAGTTAAGGTTAAAATAAATGTATTAGTTATCCTAACACTGAAAATGAACAAACTTTGTATTTGCCCAAATTTTATTTTCCTTTTGTTGCTCTGCAGATGCTCATTTTTAAGTTTAGTATTTCAGATATTAAACCTTTTTTTAGATGTCGTAATATGTACAAAGACTGGTTTGTGGGGCCATCTGTACAGGAACCATATACAACATGCACAAGGGTAAGAATAAAACACACAAGTTTATTATTTCTCATGTCACCATTTAATATTGAGCTTTCTCTTGTGGCCTGTATCCCCCTGAACAATCCCTCTGTCTGCTTAACTGAAGGCCATGTGTCTATAGCCAGGAACTGCAACTGAGCAAAGGGACAGTATATGGATCCAATAATGTGTGTCCAGCAGCAGCCTGTGGTGACAGACAGACTGTGTTAGCGTCTGACTCTCTGCTGAAGCGTTGCTGCAAAATTGTGAATCATCTCGCCCTTCATGTCACTCCATACACTTACTCCCCGTCTTCCTCATGCCCTGTAAGACAAAAATTAGTTTTTCCACGTCTGACCTCCTTCTCTTATTCTTCCTCTATAGCTCTCTTGCTCCATTCTGCCTCTCTCTTTTTGCTGTTCCTCTCTCTGTCTACATGCCCTCATCTAATAATCACATTTCTTTTCAATTGCCTTTCCTTTTTTTCTCCCAGATGAATGCAGGCCTGCCAGGGTAACTCAAGGTTACGGCAATCTAGAGAGGAGACTGCTCTTTTTTTTTCATTTTCTTCTTTTTTTATACTTTGTGCCAGACTATGTTGCTACCAAATATTACCATCATCTAGTCTATTTTCACAATTGAATTTGGCTTTGGCCAGAGAGGCCACAGCCTCCTCTACTTTAAGGCTATTGCTTCTTTTCAATTTCCATTGTATTGCTTCTCATCCCATAGCAGGTACACACAGAGTCTCCTGTGCCTCATTTATTCAGAATGGTCTTAAAAGATATATTGAAATATATACAAAGTGTAAATGACCCACCAGGCATAAAAAATACATGTTTTGCATATTTGCTTTAAGGTTCAGATTCCACCTGTCATAATTCAAGATAACTGTCATTACCACACTTGCATGATTAACATGATTAACAGTTGTTACATATTGTCACTAACAACAAAGTGACATTTTAATCAATAAAAGTGTTTGCAAGCAAAATCAAAATTGAGGCATGATTACAGGGTCCCTGCAGTCAATATTTTGAGGGGGCACAGTTTAATGATGCATATACTGTATGTTAATGTTCACACCAAACCAGTTACCAGTAATTATCTGCTGTGGCTCCTATGTTTATGATCAAACCAGTCCCTTATCAGTAATAATCTAGAACTAGAATTGAATGACACTTATTAACTCTATATTGCATTTAATAGCATAATAATGAACAAGAAAATGTTAGTGAAATAGGCTTTAAACTCAGAGCTAACGTTACCTGGTTAGCTTGCCAGCACTGTTGATTATTTAATGTTAAGTAAATAAAGCTCACAAACATGTAGCCACTGTTTTTTCTTATGCTATTTAGCTCTTGATGCTTTAAAACAAAAAAACAAAAAAAAAAGAAAAAAATCCCCTTATATCATTCCCTGTTTTTTAGGATGTATTTGAAATAGGCTAATGATAGCAGAGGACAACAAGCTAACACAAATTTTAATTTCTTGTGGGTTGTCGTTAAAACCACTGATGCTAAAGTAGCTTTAAATAGGGAAATTCTGAACCTCTTAAGTAATTTACAAATTCATTCAAGTCTGTTTTATGGCAGAGCTGAGATTGGTTATTCATACCTCACACTGCGATTTACACAACCGCAATTTGCAACAATTCTACACGACTTCCACAGCCACGCAGATGAGCAGCATCTCTAGCTCCACTGCTATGTACTGCTCTCTAGCTAGACGGAACAAAGTAGCCTAGTTTAAATGCACATAAAAACATATAGATAAGCAACGTTTGTTTCTATACTATATTACTAAGGCTAATTAAAAACACTACAGAAACTATAGTATAATGGAACAATTTCTAAAGCCATTCAATTGAAAATATTTGAGGGTGTTGTCAAGTTGAATCAGCGCAACATCTCTGCCTACATACATCATATAGTAGATTGGCTATTTAAGTATGTGAGGCTTTAATTGTACGGTCCTGTTTTAGAACAGTCAAAATATATGCCATCAGTTCAAGGTTATGTTTCCAATTTTTTTGCAGCACCTGACACAGGCAAGCACTGAGCTGAATATTTCCCTTTTTCAAAAAATTCATTTTTATTGCTTTCATTGGGGCGAAGAGACACGTTATCGCCTGGATCCATGTCTCACCTCTTATCTTTCTGCCTCCTTTCTTTTCTCATTTCTATACATACTTTCCTGCCTGCCTTGTGTGCAAAAACTCCTGCTCTGTTCACCTGTTTGCTCTCAGACGAGCTATTCTGCATGTCGAGTGCTCATACAGAAGGCCAAACCTCTTCACAGTATTTTTTTTCTTTGAATCTCTTCTCTCCCTTCCTCCCTCCTGCTTTGCTGTCAGGCTCAGTGATCTGTTCCTAAATGTTCCAGTAGGAGATTTCAGCCACTTTTAATAGCAGTGAGGATGTTCTATACATAGAAGATTGCTATGAAAATTGAAACTCGGGTCAATTAACGTTCTCTCAGTCGATTCCTAATAAAATAGAAACTGTGGTTCATTTAATGCTGATAGAATATTGATTTTTAATTACTTCTTAACAGATTGAATATGACATCCTCATTACAAAAGTTGATCAATATTAAAATGATGAAGTCAGCTTTCTTCCTGGATTGCTTGTATTGAAAGGGAACTGAAGCCAGCCCTGGTGTGATTTCTATGTTGTCACTAATGTGAGGCGCTTTTTCTGGGCGCCATAATTAAGGTCTTGACAATTTTTTGGATAAACTAGTCTGTAAAAGTAAAGCAAAACCAAAATAGTTGATAAAAATGTTTGTAGTGCAATTTTGCTTGGCAGTAATTGGAAAAAGAGTCACTTCAGCCATCATTAATACATTCTGCACCATAGTTTTTCATCTTTTTATTCTTTTAATATTATTTCCATGTTGTCAGTAAGGAAATGGCAATCCAAATAGGGTTAGAAAACAAAGGATGTAAGGTCTGAAGCTTACAAATATTAACTTTGATTAAAAAAAGCATAAGCAACTTTTCATGCTCCCTCCAATTCAACAAACATGTTTTGCAAAGATTACAGTTATCAAAAGCAGTGTTTATGGTCTTTATTCCCATTATGTATACAAAGAATCTTTACAAACCTGGCAAAAGCAAAGATTAGATGCAAGAGCAAAAAGATGTAGTTGGTTAGATATCCAGTTTTATTTATTTTTTCTTGTGGTCACAGTCTGAGTCTGATTTCATTTCTAGTTATTTTATCACATTTAGACACAGTCTGTCCTCTGGGTATCATTACCCACAACTCTCCCTTGAATCAATGGAAACACTTTGTAGATAAACTTGTATTTGGTGTTGTTGAGACTTGACTCTCGTTAAATATTTAATTGTCAGTGCTGTTGTTTTTATTTGTCTTTTGTCTATTGAGATGGCAGATAAACAGCAAGACATTGCTGTTGAACAATTTTATTGTCTTTACATAATGTTAGCTGATTTGTAAAACAGTGAGCAAAATGTAGTGCATTTTCTAAAGACACAATATGAAAATGTAAAAAAAAAAAAATTAAGAATTGAGAAAAGTCAAAATTCCTAGGCAACATACTTCAATGACATTTTGAGTTAGTACACTCTAAGTTCAAGTTACCACACGAGCTGCAGCATCTGATCTTTGCAGCTTTTGCAGTAAATGCAACAGTCACATCTGCATCATGATTGGTGTTAGAAAATTCAACACATATGTGTTTAAACCCTAGTATTGAAGAAGTGTGGGAAGTAAAGTTAAAATGTTAGTAAATGTCTCTAATCCACTGGACAGGTTGTCTACTCATCGTTTTTTGAAATGACTGAATTCATAATTATAAGTTATTTAAGTGTCACCAACGTCATGTATTCACTTCTTCAGCAAAGCAGTTCCTTCTGTGATACTTGCCTGGTGAAAGCTGATGAAAAGGAAATTAATAATGAATCACATAGACTTAATAAAGCTCATATTGCCAATAATTCTTAGTGGTACTGTAGCACTTAACTGGTAACTCATGGAATCAGGCCAGGTGAGGCTTCAGTGCTGAGGGATGATGGATGAAGAATAGGCAAATGGAGACTAAATGGAGAGGAAGCTCCGGGGTGTGTACATGTGGGTGCTTGTTTGTTTCTTCTCTGACTACAAGAAATGTAAGGAGCTTAGTACAAGAGGATGAGTCTATCACTAGTGTTTGTCGGCTCAATGTATTGCATTTTAAGATGTAATGAAATGTGCGCTGTGTGTGTGTGAAGTCAATAATGAACCGTATAATAACTTTGTTGCTTAAGTCAGTGTGAGTGACACTGATTCCAATTAAAAAGGGCAGATGTTGTGGACAGTTTACTCATTTAAGATGGTTAGATTAAATGGATGAATATGTGATCAACTGTATTAAAAGATTAAAAATAACAATGTTGTTGTGTATTATACATCCAATTAATTACAGGAAAAACAATCTATTTCTGTTCTTTTTTTCTTGAAGAAAGAAAGAATGAAACTATATCAAACTTCTGTGTGACATTTCCCCTTCGGGGGCTGCAAGACACGAGTCTTTCTAACAGAAGCTAAGGAGATTAAATTCTTGGAGAAGCAACACATATGAAAACCAGAGAGATGTTGCTGAATATCGTACATCTCTGACAGGTCACTCATGCCTTGACATGAATAGAAACTAAGCTAGAAATCTTAGCAGGAACCTCCAAACATGCGCGCATTCTATCAAATTTTCTCATCTTTTTCAAACAGTTGAAACTTTTTTTTTTAGATTAGGTACAGTAAGAACATTACATTCCCCAAGAATAGAACAGGATTGAAAGTAATAAAGCTAATCTGTCTTTCCTTTTAGGCTAATAATAAGCCCTTTATAGAAATAGATGAGCTATAAATGACATCCTGGTATGTTCATTATAGTTCATATATTCCTATCTTTAGATTTCCTCCCATCACTTTGCATTGCATAACATGTGAAATGAGAAATATTCACTAAAAACACACAAACTATGATGTGAAAATTAATTGATGTCCCAGTTGTTGATGTCCCAACAAATGTTTCCTAAATACAAAGACATGAATGTGACGGGTGTCTGAGGTGACATGTTTTTGATGGATTATTCCCTGGCAGACACTTTGTTTCTTTCCTGTGGGTGTCAGGTGATTGACAGTAAGCAAAGAGAAACAGAATCAACACAGAAACACTCAGCTAGAACACTAGGTTGTGATAATTGAACAGAAGGTTTCACAAAGCCAAATTGGTTCTTGGTGCTTGGTGCTTGGCTGTGATCAATTGTCTCCCGTAAGTGTGCGGTGAAGTTGAGTGGCAGCAAAAGGCCTGCTTTGGTATCTCCAAGTATGGTAGCTGTGTGCAGATACTGCTCGGGATGATGTAACGGAGAACAGAAACTTAGATCATTGTCAGGACAATCCATCTCAGGTGCAGGAATGAGCCATTCTGTAGCAGTCGTGTTCACAGCCTGCCCATTTCTTGTTTCGATATTCACTTTTTTCTCTTAACATCTGGTTACTATCGTGTGCTAAACACATAAATCTCTGTCCTGATCGGATCACATAGCCTACTACAAATTTCTCAAAGTTGGGAAAACACAAAATAAATCATCTTTGGCATAATTACCTACCATATTACCTTCAGCTGGCTTACTTTGTGTTATAGCAGTACCCTGATGTTCCCATCATTCAAATTTTCAAGAGCACTAATGCTAATGTATCAGTACAATGGTGCATGTTTTAAGTTATTAAAGACTTTGGGAAAATGTGTTACTCGCTTTCTTGTCAAGAGATAGATTAGACGCTCAGTATCACTCATGTCTGTATAGTGTATACATAGCTGGAACCAGTAGCCACTTAGCTAAACTTAGCATAAAGTGTGGAAACAGGGGGAAACAGCTATCCTGACTCCTGCTGTGAAACTTGGATTCGCCACTGGGTAATTCATGGATTATGAAATGTTTATTCAATTAACTCTCTATTAGGTTGTTAAAGGACTTTATTTAGAGTCGATTGACTCCCAGAGGCCCAGAGGCAGCCATTGTTTCATGAGAGACAGCAGGAGTGTGTTCATCTGGCCAAACAATAATGACTCCACCTGTCAGAAGACACAGTGGGTCACAAGGGAAACCATATTGGTGGCTGCCACCTCAACTTTTATCTCTGATTAAATTGTAAGAATCTTTGTGTTGGACACCCTACTGGACATGAGCCGTATGTTCCAGCTTTTCCCTCTGATTAAGCCCTCCTTCAGATTTATTGGCCATGGGAAATAATGGGAAACACAGCGAATGTAGAAGTTTTAGGCCATTACTCATGGCTTTTATTGGCATGGGCTCTGTCTGGCACATAGCCAGTGACCTGCACAGAGGACAAAGCAAGTAACGCCTCTCCTGGCTCCTGGCAAGGAAAAGTGAAGCGGTGAGGGGGTGGCAGTAAGAGGAGGAGAAAGTGAGAGAGGAGACATGGTAGCAGTGTAGGTGGGTGGTGTGAGGATAGAGGGGAAGGAGATGGTTTAATAATTTACAAAAAAAAAAAAATTCCATAGCACTCCAAAAGTTATCTCCAAATATTTTTGCTATATTTTTGCCCCTTGTAATATAAAAAGAGGGTTACAAAACATATAGGCAAACATCTCACAGGGATTTATAATAGTGTCTAGACAGAATAGTTGGTCCCCAAGGTGGTGGTGCATAAATGAGCCCATGTACTTTGTGATAAAACTAAAGTTCAAGCTAGAAATGAAGGTGGGATATAAAATACTAATATGCATATATTCGTGTTTTAACCTGTACCGTGTACAGGAAATCAAATTTAACCTGTATGTTCTGCTCAAAAAACATACTTTTATTTATTTTAAATAAGGTGACATGAAAAGAAAAAAACATATCTAAAGGCCACTCCATCAAATTTACTAATGAAGCTGTATAATACAATAGAAAGTTGTATAATGTCGTCTGTGGTTCTGGAGGGAGCTTTTGAAAGTTTGAAAACATAATTATTGAAAGATGCTGTTTAGCTGCTTTATGGGAAATGTAGAATCCAGTATTTTTGATGCTCGCAGGATATGTCAGCATCTGTTGTATCATTTTTTTCCCTATATGTTTGATTAATTATCAAAACACACACACACACATGCACACACACCCGCGCAGAAAAACAAAACAACAAAATTAAAACAAAAAATTGCTGCATCTGTCCCTCTCAAGTCCACCAACATTATGGCCGTGCAATACTAAATCGCTGGAGTATCCCTTTAAAGTAAAATGATTGATTTTGCGATTGTTATTATTTTTACACATAAGAAAGTAAAGCAAATGTCAACGAAAACATAAGGTTTAAGAACTTATATAAGCCTATTTAAATATCCAAATGAAACAATGTGACAGATTCTGATTTGCACCATGCTGTTTCATACACTCTGAAAATTCATGGTAAGAAAAAGCATAGATGTGTGAAAGGAGCAGAATTCTAGCAGCATTTACTCTGTTTTCTCTCCACACTATTCGAGTTCATATACAGTGCTAAGCCATGGGTGAAGTGATTCCAGAGGTTGTTCTGTGCCAAGTGAAGCTTGAGGCTTGGCTGTGCAGCGAATGTTGGGCCTTAAATTTCTGTTTTATCAATAACTTAAAAGAAAAGTCTAATTACTGGTAGGTGTAGGAACATGCAGCAAAATCACTCACTGCATTCTTTTCATGTTCTAAATATTTCCTCACAGTTACACAAATTGCTTTTGCCACCTTAAATTTGTGTTAAAAATGATGCTCCAAACACTGTACATATGGTTTGGTTGCTTAGGGACCATTTTACAGGTTCAAATGTGTTAAGTGTCAGGACCAAGTGCATAAAGATGGCAACCTTGTGAGTAGTTGTAATTGGTTCTTCTGGCACATCAAACTGCATAACTACAACTGTCTCAGTGTTTCTGTTTCCTAATTAGGCTTTTATGCACACACAGTTATATTTAGTTTGCTGCTTTCCAGTGATTATGGAATAGTATAGGTTCAGTATATGATAACATCAAACATGCTCACACACCCACACAATCACAAACACACATATAGTCTTCCCACCCTAAATTCTTGTTGAGGTCAAGTCCCTGTTAATTGCTTTCCATGCAGTAGATGGATCACAGTGTTAGATAGGAGGCAGGAAGGTGTCAGTAAAGAAAAAAAGGCACTCTCCAACACACATGCATGCACACACATGCATGATATAAACAAACACACATTTGCAACATGCAAACGAAGGCATAGACATTCAAAGCATGCACACAGACACACACAGTCTGGCACACATGCCAGCCGACAGAGACTGTTATCAGCTAATTAGTGCTAGAAGCTGCAGGGGCCAACCTTATTGACACTGCAGTGACAGTTTTCTGGTTTGAGTGGCACCGTCACTCGTCCAACTATGTCATTCTGATTCAATTATAAAAACAAAAATGCTGGGATAAAACTCACAAGTACCCCAAGGAGGAAATGCAGCTTTCAGATGCAGTGATCACTTGAGCAGCCATATGGGCTATTGTGCGCAAACTGGCCAGTGTCTTCCACTGAATGAATGAATATTTTACATTTTCAGCTATTGCTACATCCCACATGAGGTTTAAACAGCATTCAAATATACATAAAACAGAAACAATGGCAGTGTTTCCACTCTGCAGGGGGGGAGATTACATGAGCTATTGTTTTGCTATCCAATATTGGTCGTGCTCCAGTCGGATTGGATTCACTCACAGGATTCTGATATCCTTTTAAACATCACACTGTGAAGGGAGCAGAAGAGGCTTTTTAAGAATTTGCAGCGGCATCAATTCTTTATGTTTGTAATATGATGAAATTTTAGGCTACATGTGTAATAGGTTTCAGGGGGTGTTGAATATTCTTGGAAAATGAGCCTGAGGCCAGGCTAACCAAAGCCTATTGCTTGTTTCAATAACTGAGAGGCTTTACTTATATGGAGGTGCAGAATTCCCTCAACAGGCATACATTTTCTTTTGCAACATCCAGGGATGAAGTGCAGTAAATCCACCTGAACTCAGCACCTTTTTTAAATTTATTTTATCTTATTTTATTTATTATATTCTTTCACATCTTATATCCCCCCCCCCCCCAACACACACACACACACACACACACACACACACACACACACACACACACGTGGACGCGCGCACCCTTTTTAGTCAAAATTAAATCTTTATGAATAAATGTAATAAAATGGGGGTAATGGGTAAATGGGGGTAAAATGCGGGTCTTTCCAACTTTGAATTATTTTGGTTCGCAGTCTGTATGATCATCTGGAGTCCACGGTTTGCTCACTTTTTAAACCTGCATTATTGGAAACACTCTCTTATAGCTGCACTATCTCATGCTTTGTCGCTGGAGGAGATTATTTGGGGGGAGTAGTGACGTAACCTGGAGCTAAGCAGATCGAAAAAAAGTCCAATGAGGAACACACACACAGTGATAGAGAGAGGTGGTATTCCTGCCTGCAACTGCATGTTCTCATCTTTATAGATTATGTGATTGGAGACCAGACTAGATAGAAGAAACCTGCGCAGACGGGTCTTTGCTCAGTTTGATGTTTTATTTGCCTTTCGAAGAAAAATCAAGGGAATTGGGCAACCACACTGCCTCTGGTTATATAAAAAAAATGTTTTCAAGAGTCACTGACGCGCACATGAAGATTATCCAGACCATGCATACTTTATGAAACTGGCAGCTCTCGTGCGTAAATGGCAAGAGTTGCATTGGACTGAATGAAGAAGGGGGGTGAGAGTAGGGGAGAGGTAGAGAGAGGGAAACCACGGCAGTAAGAGAGAGAGGGAAAGTGACGGAACGACGGAGCAGTGTAGTGAGGAACTGAGAGAGAGAGAGAGAGAGAGAGAGAGAGAGAGAGAGAGAAACAGAGAGAGAGCGGCAGTGAGAGGGAGGGAAAACGAGAGAGAGGGTCTGCAAGGCGACTTGGCTGGCAGTGTTTGCCTCTGCCTCTCCAGCAGTGGGAGAGATGTGCGTAACATGCAGCGGAGAGTGGTGATCATCATCTGCGCGCCGCAACGCCGTGGACCGCCGTGCGCACTCGAAGACGGAGACACACCGAGGGGCGCACCCCGCTCCGCCGAACCTGTCGTGAGCGAGACTCCGGTGAAGCCGACTAGAGACTCTTGAAGAAAAAGAAGTGAGGAGAAGAAGGAGAAGTGGTGTGAGGAAAGATGACAGCCCTTCAGACGGTAATTGGGGATTAATCGCCCCAGTGTTTGGAGCCACTCTGACGCACCGGCGGCGAAGCAAGCGCGCATATATATTTTTTTTTGTTGTTTTACGGAATCCACCTCTTGATCACACCTCAGTCGGACTATCAAGTGGGGATTTTGCATGAAGGGAATGAATGCTGAATTACGTGACCAACAGAATATGAGTCAGTGCGTGTCTGTGAGCTGAGGTGGAGTGTCTCTCTCCCGCTGCACGGCTGTCTCGGTCCGCCAGAAACCTTCCTGCGCCAGGATGCAGCTGCTCAGAGTTGCGTGGGCACTGACCGGAGCAGCGATCTGCTGCTTTCTTATCCTCCTCATTCACTCCCGCCTGCTCAAAGAAGGTAATCACTCAGACCGCCACTGATTTACATGTCACTTTTATGATGTTTGCACGCGCCACCACCTTCCATGTAGTTTATATGAAGTTTTCCGCAACAGTGATTACAATGCGGAATGTATCCGTCGCCTCGGCGCAACTGCAGTCAAAAATTGACTTTTTTCTTTTAGTACAGCTAAAATGAAAATCCAATCTGAACAACACTAAAGCAGAATCAATTTGAATGAACCTCAGAATCTCAGCTGTGATCTTCCTCACCTGCAATTGTGCTTAATTGAAGATATTTTCTTTTCAGAAAAAAAAGTAGCATTAAAACATCAGTTCAGTGTTTGTGCAGAGTACTCATTTGGTGTAAACGTTTTCAATAGATGGCACTAGAGTCTAGCTTTAGGGTAACATTGAGGTCAAGCGGCTCTAATGTCGTCCTATTATCTTCTATTGTGTATTCTGCCCCTTTTATGTTCAAGCCGGGGTAAATTTCAAACCCGATCATCATTCACACTCCCCCCAGCGAGGCTCAGTGCTTCAATACACTGCCCAGAGTATGTCTGTCATCATATTCATGCTGTATGGATGGCATAGCCTGCGGGCATGGCTGCATTGTGGCAAGTGGTTCAGCTTTTGGGGGGTAATTAATTGAGTTTCATTCGCTGACATTTGGCTGAGTGAATGGCATGTGATTTAATGACTTTGGCAATCAGCAGAAATCCATCAGAACGTAACTGATGTTTCAGTGTGGCAGCTTATTCCCCGTAACAAGCCATTAATTCCACCTACAATGTAGCATAATAAATACAAATCATACCTGTCTACAGGGAGATCTTCACGCAGAGGTTGAGTACACTTACTGCTCAAACTCCTTATGAAAGTCAAATAGTGTAACCCAAAGAATTACTGTACTCTATGAACCTGGCACAAGAAACAGCACTTAATATTCTCTTTATACATGTATACCCCGGGGCAAGCAGAGTCTGTTTGGCACTTAGGAATGGTCATGGGTTTTCTTTGTGCTGGTTTTCAAGAAGCATGGCTTGGAATGGCCTGCCATCCCGTCCCCGCCTCCGGCCCTGGGCAAATATTCAGGTCAAGCAGTGGCAAACAATCTCTCCTCAACGTGGTGAGTCCATGACTACTGTAGGGTAGGAGAATGTCCAGCCATACTGAGAGGGAAAGAAGAAAAAATACGTATCTGTCAGCCAAAGTTGGAGACAAAGGGTGTTCAGGATTTTGTACTGGCACATGTCCCGAAGCCTTCTTTTAGAGTTTTAATTTACTGTGGCATGCTAGCCTTTTCTACAGAGGTCAAAAAGAGGATTGTGTGGCCACCTAACAGTACAGAAAAAAGTGCTGCTCACGGCTGTGTTAATGCGAGGGACTCTCATTAGATTCAGGCCATCAGCATTGTTGAGCTTGTTGACTGGCAAGGCAATATTTTTGACCTTCACTGCAGAGTTGTTTGTCTGTATCATGTTGTGCTTTTACACCGAGGTGTTTTTCCCCTAAGCCTGCATTTTCTTGCCTGCTTTCAAACTTGACACCAAATAGCTTTTAACTTTGGGGGAATGCTGCTGCTTGCTCTGTGGCAAGAAGATGCAATTTAAGTTCATTATGGTTTATAAGGTCCCACTTGCAATCTACTTGCAAGAGAGAGTGAGAAAGAGGCACACAAAGGAGGGCTGAGAATATGCTCACTTTAGGCTACAAGAATGGCCAAGGTCAAATACAGCTGTAAGGGCTAATAACACGAACTGATAAAATGAATTCAAAGGACTGCATTAGTGAGAGTCTTGTGGGGATGAGGATAATGAAAGGCATGCACAAGGGGCCTAAAAAAGAACAGACCCCTTTTAATCTTTTCTCACATATTGGTTCATAAGCATTAAGAACATCAGGGCTGTGCAACACTCCATGTGAAATACATATACAGAAGAAAAGGAAGAGGACAAACAAGAAAAATGTATTTTTACTCTCTTCTTCATCAGGTCACAGATTTATCGTCTGTATCTGTGTTTACATATATGTGGGTGAGCTACTGCTGGTGGTGCAGATGTGCACGCAGGTGGTGAGTTATCTGAAGGTAGCCTGTCGACAGCACATATCCTGAGTTATTATCATAGTGGTGAAGGTGGGAGTGCTAGCTAGCTAGACATCTAAGAAGGTGATTTTCGCAATGGGAATGCTCACGAGGAAACAAAATGTCACCCCTCTGCCAGCCGTTAGATATACCCGAACATGCCAGTGAGTGTATTTTTGGGAGTTGTACACCTCATTGCATCAGCTCTCTTGCATAATGTGACATGGGATCTCGTGCACTGAGAAATGAGGATGCAGAGAGGGGTGGATTGGGGATGGAAACATATTAAAACATTATGCATAGGGAATGTGGATGAATTTTGCACCATAAATTTCTCACACTGTCCACTTCAATAATTCAAGCAATGGAGCAAATCCCATTTTGCTCTTCATTGGCCGAGATATTTGTCACATGGCAATAGAGAGTCTGACAGGTTCATGGAATAGTTCTTGGTAGAGGAATTCTCTGGTGAATTCATGGCTCAGGATAGGGTAAAATGCTGAAGAGTTTCATTCCAAAGATGAGATAACCATATGTTACTTACTTCTAAAACATTATTTTTGCATGATCAGCCTGGGGCTTCTTTAAAATCTAAAAGGACTATAGTTCTCTTGTAATACAATAATATAATTGTGGAATTATGTGAAAATTAGCATCATGGAGATTCCAGAGGTTTATAGTTAAATAGTCAAAATAGCAGACCTATTCCCTCTTGGTGAAGATCATTATTTGTGGAAAAATATCTTCTCAAGTGCATCAGTGTAAATCATGAAGAAATCTGAGGGCTCTCAGCTGTAAAGAAGATAAACGGAATAATCTTGAATGACTGATGTGCTTTTGCTTCTTAATGTTCTTGGTGCCATGACTAAAGTGCAACAGCAAATGCAGTCCTCTTTGATTTAACATAGAATGATCTGGGTTATTACCAGTGAGCATTAGTAGGCAACTTTGTTTAACAAAACAGATTTGTGTTTTGGGATGAATACTTTCATAGGTATCTGAGAAAATAGGCTTGAAAAGACAGAAAACACAATTTAATTTCAAGTAGATTTCAAACAAGCCAGCTCTTTTACCCATGTGGCATTATGAAGAGACTCACCAGTGAATCTCTCTACTAAACTCCTTTTTAACTGTACTCATTTTGCCAGTAGACACCGTCGCAGTTTCATACTTCAAAGAGAGGCATATTGGTAATGAGAAGTTGAAATTTTCTTTTTATTAATTCATAAAGCAATGTGTCTGCACACCCCAGTGGCCTCTCAGCGTCCTCTGCCCTCCCCCTAAACCCCCAAGAGGCCACCGGTCTGCCTGATGACTGTAGTTATTGATTCTCAGGTGAAACCACAGGGTGAGCCATAATGGGCCAAAGTGACAGACATACGTGCATTCATACACAGCACCTGACATCAGGCAACCAAAATCAGTCTTCATTTACCACAGACAGAAGCCCAGCCCTGGGGATCCTCCTTAAAAAGATATGGATTAGGCATTCTGTGGCATGACAGCTCTGCTTTGAGCCTCAGGCAGATTTGGGTCAAGCAGTGGCAAATGCTTTGTGTCATGCACGTATGTAGGTTGTAGAGAAAGGGAAGCCCTGTCATGTCTAAAGTCATTAGTTAATTACAGTATGTCAAGTATTTGAGCTCAAAGGATTTGTAACTATACCTTACAATAATCAGCACTCCCTTGATTTCTTGAGTGGCGGTGGGGGTAATCACTTCATTGTGGTCATCAGGCAGGCACCCTCCTTCTCTGGTGTTTCAATGATAAGCCTACAACACCTCCAGAGGGCTCAATAGTGACATCTGGCATCCCAGGTGTGCCCCCCACTGCTTTTACCCCTTCCTATAGATTTATGGTCACCTTGAAGCCCAGATCGGGTCCTTTCTCTTCAGCCAAACCCAATGGCTGCTACACTCGGCAGCCTCTGACAATGACCACAGTAATGCCACAATGCATAGGGAGGTAGACCACAAGACAAGGTACAGCCTGAGATTTGTTGTCATGATCTCTGGCAGAAAAATAAGCTTCTGGTCTAGATCCACCTGCATTTTCCTGTCACAGGCTGTGTCCAGTAGGCTTGATTCCCTCCTTGTGGTTGGAAGCTTTGGGAGTTGTCTTGCTGGTACGAAGGCGGTGGTATTAGAGAAGCCAGTTGTTTGGGGAGAAATGGCACAGGCATAAGTTCTCCTTTGCTCCAGGATACTTGCCAGTTGCCAGAGAACCTGATTGTGTCTCCAGGTACAGTGGCCTTTAGAAAGATTGTAAGGATGGGTAAGGCATTGGGACAACTTGTCATGAGACCAGACCCACCTCTCCTATGCTGAACCTGACCTACAATGTCTCTGTGCCTGAGAGCAGATTTTTGTTGCTCTACAGTCTCAAATGGGGTCAGCCTGGGAGCATTTGCTTGTATCCCAACATCTTGAGACTCACTTTGGTGCACTTGTATTCTTCAGTGAGGCTAGAGACAGGCAGTTCCAGTGCACCATTCCCATACAAGCTGATACTGCTGAGGCAATGCGGAAGTCCAAGCCACTTCTTTATGTAGGAGCTGATTGTTCTCTCCAGCTTCTTGACTTCGGTGATGGGAATCTTGTAGACTGTCAGAGGCCACATCAGACGTGGAAGCAGTCAGTACCACAGGCACCACAGTTTCAGCTTGCCAAGGAGTAAGGTCTTGTCTATGCTGACCAGTCCTTTGATGGTTTCTTCCCCTAATTTGTACGTAGGCTTGCATTGTACTGCCACCTCTGTCTTCTCTTAAATAGCTTCTGTCTTCCAGTATTTGTTGTCTAGCTTACACTGTTTTTCCTTGAAAAAAGCTGATGGAAAAAAGGAAACCAACATTTAATCAAAAGAAAAGTCTGTAATCAAAGGTTGTTCAGCTTGTGACTTTGCAGCTTGCCTGTCACACAATAAGTTAATAGGTGCTTTTATTTTAAGAGGTCCTTGTGGAACAATGCCTAATCAGGTCACCTTTAAAAAGCCCTCAACTCAAAGCTCAGGTCACTGCAAGAAAAAGGCCAGGCTTTGTTGCCTGTGCTCTCTACAATGCTTCGAATGCAGAATACCCTCGCTTGCAACCTTCAAGATGCGACCCCATTGCCTGCCAATGGCCATACAAATTCTTCAGGCTCTTCAGCAGGAATGGGGCCAGTTCTACAACTGCAAATTCATAGGATCATTGGCTTTATGCACCAGATTTGTCAAGCAATGGATGGTTATGTAAGATACTGCAGGACTGCTAAACAACTGTTTATATTGACAGTTGTTAGTGTTTCCTCTTTATGCCATACTATCTTGTTTTCCTATTTTTATTCTTATAGCAGAGATTTCAGTCCAATTACTCCACTCATTGTGCCATCTGTGAATGTTTCATTTTTCCATCAGAATATTAATTCAGTTTGTGCTAAAGAAGCAGAATGCTGAATGCACTTCAGGCGCAGTCTTTTAAAAGGTGTCATTGTTTGCCAACCATCACCTGCATCTAAAAGATGTAGATGTGTTTAATTACAACCAAGGCCAGAATGAACTGCAGTATGAGACTTCAATATGACTTAGAGATACAGCAGCAGAGGTGTAGTCATTAAGTATTTCTTCCTTTTTATGCATCTATTATTAATCTGAAGAAAGAAGGGATTTTAGAGAACTTAGTCCTGAAGCACGGCTTTAGGCTCAAGTGACATAAAGATAATATGCGTGTATTTAATGCCGCAGTAATACTCCTTTAGCATACTGAAGCAATGTAGATGCCACAATCACCATGTTCTACTTGGCAAATCCTTAATGATTTCAAATCCCTCACAGCAATGGTATACATAGGTAAGCAGAGCATTCCTCTGTGTGTAATCTGCTGTAAACCGATTTAAATTGAGCACAATTTATCTTTAATGGTCAGTATCAGCTGTAATCCATAAGGGTAATGCACATTAATCAATTGCTTAATTGATTCATTACTTAAAAGGTTTGTTAATTAATTCAGTTCGATGAATCAATCACAGTTGCAGCAGAAACCTGTGGTGGTTTTTCAAGGTAATCTGAACCCACTCCAAACGACCCCCTTGTGTCCTGTGTCTGGGGGCATTTTCTATCTGTGTGTGTGTGTGTGTGTGTTTGTGTGTGTTAAATCGCCAATATTTACTCATGGCACTGTTTTTCACAGTTCCTATCGATTGTGGGACAGTAAAAAGTGTGCACTATTGCACCCTGTTTTCCTAAAGTCCTATTGATTGCGTTTTGGCAGTGCTGTGGGACAATAAAAAGGCAGTGGTTGGAGTTAGGCTCTAATGAAAAGCTGGCTGTGAGGATCCTCACTGGGTTCCAGTTTTACTGGAGAGACTCATTGGCCTTTGGAAATAGTGATGTTAGAAAGACATTGACCTAACACACTTCATTCCTGCCCTTCCAACCATGAAGTGCGGTCTAAAATTCCCAGAGGCCCTACCAATCCAAGCTTGAAGACACAGAATTTAGCTACTCTGTCTGTAAAACCTTGAATCAGCAAGGACATGCAATGCTACATCTTACATCCTCAGATGCTGGTGATAAAATGTGTAACACATGCAATAGATTGTGGCACAGATCAGCAAGCTAGCACAGATTGCTAGATTGGTTTCTGTGCTCGTCCTGGTTGTTCAGCTAAGATGTGGGGAAAAACATAAAGGATTGAGTGATTTTAATAACAGCTGCTGTATCTTTAATTAAAACCTCGTGCAGTAGCCAGGAAGTGCATTCTGGTCACTGCAATCTGATAGAGCTCAGCTGTATAAATTAGTCATGTGAGTGCATGTACACACACATACAGGACGGGATAGAGGAGGAGCAGTGTTTGGCAGACATACTGAGTAAGACAAGGAGAAGGAGGGCCAGTAGTTTGAGAGGTTAGAGACTAGCAGGGCCATTTGTCTACCAGCTTGTCAGCTGGTGGGAGAAAGATTCTCTCAGATCAGCATTTTCCTCTAAGGAAGGGCGGATTCCTCTGAGTCTATTCTTGCAACACTGGCAACATGTCCATCACAGCCATCTCTCACAGAGAGGATGGTTCCTCCCCTCAGATGATCCAACTCAAGCTTATAGTATTTATCAAGATATACAAGCTTAAAGAGTGCTGATTTAAGTGAACTGAGCTGGACCCTCTGCCCCTTTATTCATAAACTAACTCTCCAGACTATTGATTCAGTGACCACCAGGGTGCTTGAGTGTGATACATCCACACATTCTTGAGGAAATGATGGGTGAGAAGTGTGCTTACCCTTCTGCGGTTTCAATTTGTGCTGTCCCGCTGTGTCAAAGGTAGAGATGAGGTCATTCCTCTGTTCGATCAATCGCTGTGTCTCTGTTCATCTAGCTGATCAATAGCTACTTAAGAAGTTTGATCTTCTTTGTGAGTGAGATCACAGTCATTTGAATGGACTGAGAAACAACGTTTTTCTCTCTTCACAAAAGCTTGGCCCCAGAGGCCATTGTGACACAAATGTGGTGTCTGTGATAACAGGCTTGGTCATGCTTTATGGATCCAATGCGTTCGAAATGTTTTTTTTTCCATTTTCATCTGACAGAAAAGTAGGTTTAATCTGACATTAGCTTGGCGATAGTGCATTAGCTTTTCGTGTCAAAGAGGCCGAATATTACCGATGCTATGCTGCTCCACCGAAACAAATTGCATGTTACTCTTTAGAAAACTAATGGAGGCTTTATCGATTCAAACAAGGCCAGCCACTTGCTTTGTCTCGGCTGTCAGATTGTGTCTAAAGCAATTTCATAAAGATCATTATTTTCTTTCTCGGGATGTCTTGCAGCTAAACAAGATCCTCCTTCGTTCGTTCCTGCCTTTTGTGCTGCTTACGGTGGCAGCTCTTATGCTCCAATTGAAAATGAATTAGAATAGAATGCCACATAATGAAAATCACTAAAAAACATTGGCACGTCACATCCCCTTAGCTTGTTGCACCCTTGAATAGATTGCTTGTGGGGTTCCAATTCCTATTTTCGATCTAACACAGTAAGAGAAAATGGGTTTAGCCCACTGTAAAGGACAAGCCATAACATTATGGGTCATAACAAGCGTTGTCGCTCATTTATCTTCTAATGTCATTATACCATGCGGAGGGAAAGGTGCTGACATGGATGTTAGTCATGCAACAAAGCGAGATAACTCAACACGTTTGCCGCACTTCTGGTGATCATCGTTGGCATAATTGAGGAAGCTGGCGAGCATTACGGTGTCAAAATGTGATCCAACAGGTTGCTTGAATAACATTATTCAAATGATTGCATGTTTTGTCTTGTTTACTCATTGGAACCTCTTGTCTTATGAAGTTGTGGAGTATTTATTAACAGCAGAATCTGTGATCCATTAAATTCAAAACACAGAGCTGGTACCTGCTATCACGCCCAAATTGATTGTGTTTTGTACTACACAGACTAAGAATAAATCATTGTAAAATATTAAGGTTTTAAGATGGTTAAAGCAGGCAAATATTTTGAATTCGTCCCTGTTGAGAAAAACAGAAAATGCTGATTTTTTTTAAGTCTTCGACATTGCCTTTTAGTGGTATTTGTTGGATGAGATTTGTGCATCTGTTGCACAAAGAGCTGGAGTTCTCCTGTATTTAGCCCCTTTTTTTTGACTGTAACATCGTTGCTGCATATAGTTTTATGCTCATGTTTACAGCTCTGTCGATACAACAGCAGGGAGGGAAAGAAAAAAAAAAGAAAAGCAAAACAGCCGGCGATTCTGCTTCATCATAATCATTACGGTCCATTCCACATGGGGGAGAGGAACTTCATTATTGTACCTGCAGGGACTGTTAAAACCAAACTCATGAATACAGAAAGCTTTCTTCTGTGGCATGTTGTTTCTTTACAGTACTGCTACTAGGGAATATTTAAAGCCACATTCTTCACTTAAAAGTAATACATGGAGTATATACACTGTGTACACAGTAATTCACAAGTTATGTTGTATATTCATGGCTATGGGTGCTAAACCAGCCGGGGTTTGCAAGGTGTCTGTTTGAGCTCAAATAGAAGTATGTATAAGGGGGCAGGTGGGTCACTGCTTTTTGAAATCTAGTGTTTCATCATCTGAGAAGTAATGTACTTTTTTCTATTTGGTATGTATTGATGTGCATTGATGTGATCTGACTCTGCCACACATCTTTCCTCTTTCATAACATTGACTTAGCTAGCCTCCTTTTCCCCTACGGTGTGTGTTCACGTCCTCCAGTATTACATTTTTCAGAGGTTATTATCACCAAGAAATTCACAGTAAGGGCATGAATCAGACGTACCCTTGATAGTGTTTCACCGCACAGTGTGAAACAAAAAAAAAAGATGGAAAAAAATCATATTTTAATAATCATATGTATTCAGCAAATGAAATATGCCAGGCTTGCACATTTGCCTTGCTGAACAGACAATAAATTATACCTTGTGCGCTGCCACATAAGCCCAAGGATAATACCACATCCAATGAGTTGAAAGGAAATAGGGCTTGTGGGATGCAGGAAACAGAATGCCCTTACTTAAATCAAACGGCGGGGAGAGGAAACATTGACACGTAGGTCCTGTTGGTGCGATTCACTTCCTGCATGTGTTCTGCTGTGCCAGAGTGCACATCTGCACAGTGAAGTTGGCATGTAAACACACAGCCTTGCTCCTTCTGCAGAGGTTCGTTGCCAGATCGCAGATAGACGTTGTGGCCACAAACGTCTGTGCACATCGTTAACATGCAGAGGTGCAGTGACAAATACAAATGCAGACATATGCATACACACGCGCGCACAGTCCTGCAAATATACACCGGAGCTTGACAGACTGTATGCACTATCTCATGTTTGCTTCAGTACATTGCAAAGCAAATTCCTGTAGCTCCAAGTCTAATTTATCAAACAGACTGTGTGAGTGTGTGGCGTGGTGTGTGCGTGTGTGAAGTTTCATCATACATTCCAAACACACACTCTTCTTCAAGATAGTGAATAAATGCTGCAAGCAAGCGTAGATGTGCACACACAGGCACAGAGGCAGCCATGTATACATATGCATGTACAGCCACAAAGGGTCATTTGCCCAAACACACACACACACACACACACACACACACACACACACACACACACACACACACACACACACAGTCGCACACACAGAGTGTGGCAGGTTCTTATGGGACTCCAGAGAGGATGAACTATTGCTGCAGAGGCCACACACATGCAAACAGTCCACACTGAAGCATACACACACAAACACACACACACAAAAAAAATACACACATTGAGGGATCACTGAAACAATCTTGTCAAAGATGGAGATGTGTGTGAACAGAAAAGGCATCTGCTACTTCTCCTACATGGCAGCGGCTTGATAACCTGACACATAACATGCACACATGCACACACACTCACACACACACACACACACACACACACACACACACCATATCCACAAACTGTTAGCATCATCTGTCATTTGGTTGCCACACACTGACAGATACAGTACATTCCAGTTATCATCTGAAGACTTGACATAATCTTGCGCACACATACACAAACACACACTTAATACACAACCTATCTGACATGTAGGCATACAAAAAGGCAGAACTGACATCATGGAGGAAGGGCAGAAGTAAAAACCAGTGACATCTCAGCCCTAATAGTGTCTGATAGGTAAACAGAGCATAGCCACCCACCTGCCTTTTGGCCCAGGTGGAACCACTTGAGCAAATTGCCTCCTTAATTGATGGACTTGAACTGGTTGTGTGTGTGTGTGTGTGTGTGTGTGTGTGACTGCTGGGGTTTCTGCCGGTGCCTGTGGCTAGGGGAGCAGTAATAGTGGAAAGAGAAATCTGTCAGCCGGTAATGAAATAATTGGCACAAACAGTTACACATGCGGGCTCCTGTGCGCACACACACACGCACACAATTACAATTTCTGATGCACATAAATACACACATGTCCACAGACACAGGCTGAAACATTCTCATAGATTCGCACTCTCTTCTGCGCACACATACACAAAACGCACACACAGCTCCAACCATGAGTACAGATAACAGCCTAGTGAAGGAGCCTGATGCACCATTTCCTCTGGTTGTAGCTACAAATGAACTAACCCAGTGGCTGAATATGGACAGACTGTGACAGCAAATGAGGCGGAAACGAACAGACGGATAGAATGTAGAGAGATGAGGAAGACGAGGGAAAGAAGGAAGGATACTCTCTATATTTATACACTGAGAGGAGAGGAGTTAAAGTGCATGAACGAGAAGAAAAAGAGTAGGATGATGACGGAGGAAGAGGGGAGAGAATGAGACAGACGGAGAGAGAGTCACAGGTTGTTGCCGATGGGTTGCTTCCTGAAATAAATTCTTTTTGGGGGAGGGTTACCATGGCAACTCAGGTAACGGCAGACAGGGATTGGTTGTGCTAGTAACTGGCACCAGCGCTGAGAGAGAGAGAGAGAGAGACAGAAAGAGAGAGAGAGAGGGAGGAAATCATCCAAATTCTGTGTAGTTTCTATCCTTGTAGGATTTCAACTCTCTTAAGATTATCCAGTTCATCTGTGAAATGAGGACCAAGATTAGTCAGATTTCTGTCATTAGCTTTCAGAAAAAGACCCTAATATATTGTGTGTGCAAAGAGTTAATCAGATCTTAAGATGCTTATCACTGTCAGTATTTTGAGAATGACATGGCAGAGGTCAAAAGTTTGGTTTAAGTTAAAGGTCCAGTGTGTAGAATTTAGTGGAACAGACTGGGCAGAAATGGGTTATGATATTCATAAGTATGTTTTCATTAGTGTAGTGCACGTGAAACTAAGAATTTTCGTAACCTTACAATGAGCCCTTTATATCTACATAGGGATGTGGGTCCTCTTCCACGGAGGCCATGTTGCACCGCCATGTTTCTACAGTAGCCCAGAACAGACAAACCAAACACTGGCTCTAGAGAGGACTTTTTGCAGCTGCTGTAGGTTCTCCTTCACGTTTGGAAGATCAGGGGTATTCAGTTGGTTGCAATCTGCAACCTCATTGCTAGATGCCACTAAATCCTATACACTGCACCTTTAATGTGCTTAATGTCAATATTACTGCCAACCAAGAGAGTCAAACACTGTCCCTCCAAAATTTGTGAATAAGTGATTTGAGTTTTGTGGATGGAATATATTTCTAAAAATAGAAAATATTCCCAGTGTTTCATAATTAACAATGTGAAAGTGGAGGGAGAGAATTTTGTTTTTTTATTTATGCAAAGCCTTACTTCAGAGTTCCACTGGTACTCATGCTTAATTTCTGAAAATTACAACCCCTTAGACATCATTATAATAGAAAGTCTCATACCAATATCCTCAGTCAAAACTTAAAAATCAAACAATATCTAATCCTAAAGCACATAACTTTATTATCATACCATACCCAGTCAGTGGTCAGTGATTTTCTCTCTTACTAGCAATTTGTATACGGTTTCATTTTCTTTAATTGTATCTTGTATTGATCGTTTTTGAGTAATACATCCATTGTTTGTGAATTCATTGTTACCTGGACTTTTCCAATGTCCTGAACTCCTAATGCGGGAGGAAAAATGACCTGTTCCACTCAGGTCAAAGGTGAAATATGTTAATGAGGCATTGCTCCTGCTGCCTGTCTGCATTTTCATCAGTCTCTGCCTCATTATTTCAAAACCTAATAAGAGAAAAGTCACACTATGTTGCAAATAAAGTTAAGATTAAATATTTGACCTGGTAAAATTGATTTGTTTTGAACTATATATAACAGTATTTTGACAGTTTTGTTGTTTTATGATCTTTATCTGTTTTTTGCTCTCCTGATCACTGATTAAGTCTTCTCCTATGCCATTACTTGCTCTGTTTTAAAAGCCAATATATAAAAAGTTGCCTTAATTAATTCTCATTCAAGCCACTGTCACATTTTGCAGTGCGTAAGGATGCAGCAGTTCAAGTCAAGAGCTGGTTACATTTACTCAACATCCTCAAAATAGCCTTATAATGGCGCTGCACAAGTACATGTGTCTTGTAGTGGAGAGGACACAGTGAGGGAGTGGAGAGAATATATGTGTGTGAGAGTCCGTGTGTAATAAGTGTGGTAGATGCAGATGTGGGGAAGCAGTGCCTGTGAAAGTCCCCTCAGGGGTCTGTGTATAAGGTTGTGTAATGTCTGTGCAAGTGCATGCATGCGCATGTGCAGGCAGGTGTTCTTCCACGCATCTCTGTGTATTCGTGTGCACTTGCCTATATGCAATTGTGCGTCATTATAGGCTCCAGTCAATGTGTGCATTCCTATTGTGTGTATATGTGTGTGCGCACCGGGAGCCTGGAACACACAGCAAGTCAATAATTAGCACAGACAGCAGGGGGAGGACGATGAGAGAAAACAAGATGGAAAACAAGAGAAAAAAAATGAAAGAAAAATAAAAAATAATAAGTGCAGCAAGCGTAGCTGAGTCCCCCACCCACCCACCCTCTGGTTACCGTGGAAATCCAGATAAGGATGTTTCCTCTCTTATTCCGCTAACAGGGCTCTGCATTGGCTCTGACAGAGCCTGAATACCAATTACACTGCCCTGGCACCTCCTCCACTAGAGACAGAAACAGGGGGTTGTGGGAGCAAGGAAGAGCAACGGCGGGGGCAGTGAGGGACACACAGAGAGAGGGACAGACATGAGATGAATGCAAGGACAGAGGGACACAGGGTAGATTCGGCTGACCATATAATATGACAATAAACGGGGGTAGACAGGGAGGGTGAGGAATACGGTGCAAATGAGTGAGAAGAGAGGGATAAAAGGAGGAGTATGTGAGAGTTTTGGGAGCAGTAAACGACTGAAACCTTCTGTCTACAACTTTTCATTCTCTCAGGCATCATAACAAGCGTTCCCCCCTGCCCCTTAGTGTGCTTGACCATTTTCTGTGAAGTTAAAGCTGTTTTCTTTGCATCTTAAAGTGACGTCTGACCATCGGCCGGTAATAATAACGGAGGCCTGATGATAGCTCTGGTGTTGAAGCTGATGAATAATTTATCATTTATGCCGCGCCGCAGTGAGCACATAGTCTCCATTAAAGCACATTGACTGTCTGTGCTCCAGCTCTAGCCTCTGGCTTTATTACTAATGCACACACATGTGTGCCCACATGCCGACACGCATAGACACACTTCAATGCACGCGCACACATATTCATAAACGGAGAACTTCCTCCGTACATACTTGACATGCTCCCATCTCTCCTTCTTTCCCCTGCCTCCTTATTTCCTTCTCTTTTGTTATGCTAACTGCTGCCGTTATAGTAAGCAGTGCTGTTTCCTCTGTATTACCAAAAACAGGGTGCGGGGTGAGAACTCAGGTTGTGATGAACTCTTAAAAAAATTCACACAGACATTCTCAAGTCCTCAGAGAAGAACTACAGTGAAGGCAGTGCCAAAGCACTAACCTTGTGTCACCACTTGCTGTGATATACAATACATTTTTTCTTTCCCTTCCTGTATTTTTCTCTCCTCTTTTGCTTTCCTCTCTCTGAATGGCAGCAGCAGTAGTTTCTTTTTGCAGGAGTCAATTGCTAGGCGCTACCTTTGTGACTGGCACAAAGACTTAGCTGTGCGGCACCATCAGCTCCTGCTCATCCAGTTATTGTGGAACGCCTTGTGTAGAGGTACATAATGTAGTTCTCAGCTGCTTTGGAAGTTATTGTCCTCCTCCCATGTATTTGACTGCATATTAATATTTGGTGTTTTGTCGAATGAAATGATGCATTTTTCCTGTGGTAAGCAGGTTTACACAGTGACTTCATGTAGATATGCAGGATGAAGTTGAGCAGTTTAGAGTAATGATTTCACCATCACACTCAACTTTTTTTTTTTATAAAGCCCTATGGAGTTTCACAATCTACATATCTGTAGCAGTAGAAACTGGCACGATAGTTAATTGGTTGTAAAATATTTATGACACAAACTTAAAGCTGTCATAATTCTACTTTATAGACAGGATTCTCTTTCATTAAAAATATTAAAAATTAAATGTAAGGTCTTATTTCTTACTAGCAGAAGTTATTTTTGCATTGCTGCTATTTTGATCAGCAGTCTTTAAAAAAGATTGAGGTTTTTTGAAAGTCAATTTTGATCCCTTTGACATTTTTTTTGCAAGGGGGTCACATCAGCTGCCTCTAACAAGGTTGCATAAGCTAAGTAAAATAATTTCACAGTGACTCACATGCATGAGAAATGAAGTTTTTTTTTTTCTACCCAGCAATGGTAGGAGTTTAATTAGCTCTGTCACATATTTCGTAGTGATTTTTATTGGGGCCCTATGGAGTTTATTTAAATTCATAACCTTGATATTTAGCATACTGGAGGTTAATATTAAGGTAACCGCATATCTGTCAAAAAAAGAATTCTCATGCTGAATAACTACATCGGAAAATTAGCATTTTGTTTATTTTGAAGTGACCCACCTTGCTCAGTTGTAATGCATTGAATATATTTGGAACTAAAGCACTTTGGCCACCCAGAAAATTATAACTGTACACAACAAAACCTTCTCTTTAAAATAAAATTGTTTCCTGCAGGTTTCTGCATGGTGTCTGTGCCAATCTGCACCTCCTTCCTGCAGGGAATATTCCAAACTATTTCAGTATTTTTTTTTTTTTTTTTTTCTGTATGCGTCTCGTCTCCTTCCCGGCTTTCCTGCACCTGAGGCACCAGATTGCGATATCTCTGCAACCATGGGGTGGGCAGTAGGTGTGTTATCACTGTTGACACACTTTAAGAGGTACCACACATGCACCAATGACACACACACACATACAGGTACTGCATTGCACAGATAAAAAAGATTGCGACTCTCCTTCTCAGTGTAGCCGGGGGCAGAGGAGAAACAAACCACACAGTCACACCCTGAAAATGATAGAAATGCCATTTCATATTATTTCCCAAATTATTTCCCTCTGACAGTTCAGTTCTATTTGGTTTGCTTTTGTTCAAATTTCACTTTGCTCTACAGTCTTCCTGTAGATTTGTTTTCAGTTTTACAATGTTCAAAAGCAGATCATGGATTTAATATTAATGGAATCTGGGTTTGTGTGTGTCCTTACATGCGTGTGTTCCCTTCTGTTGTGCTGTGTGCATTCTGTTCATCATACCAGTAGCCAGGTTATCTCCTCCTTTATCATTATCTCCTACACTAGCTCATAAATCTGTGCTGATACCGCCGCTCCAGTGTACTAATGCATATTCATAACACCACCATCTAAATATTCATGAGCAAATGTCTGGCCAAACAGCTTCCCCCGCCAGAACAGTGAAATATAAGAAACAGTTTGCCTTTTTATGTGCTTGTTTTTCGCTGTTTGTGGCAGTGGGTGGGGAGTTTTGGAGGAGATGATGTATTTGCATGTCTCAAGGAGAATTATGGGTGCAGAAGTTTCCCTCCAACTATGCAGGCGACTTCACCGAGGTAGCTTACACTTGAGTTTTGTCTTTTTGTTTTTTATTTTGTCAAGAAATTGTCCAAGGGCTGGTAGTTGAAGGTGAAAAATGAGCAGAGTAACTTTTGATAGGTTTATTTTGCAGAGTTGGTGCACATACATCACGGTGGCAACAATAAATGACATATTACCATGCAAATTACAGATGCATCACTACCACTTTTTTTTTACTACCAAAACAACACCATAAACTTAATGTATTTTATCAGTTGAAATCAAGTGGCCCTCTAACACCTTTCAGGGTTTTTATAACTGTTGTACTGCTGCAAAATATTTTAATCAAATCTACTTTTTTCTTTGCAGATATGACCTCTTTTTGATACTTTCTGTTACCACTCTTATGTATGTGCACCAAATGCTATCACCTCACTATCACATGTGTTTTTCAAAAACAATAACAATTAACCTAAAATAATATCTTTGACCATTGACCCTGGTTAAAACCCTTTTCTCTGATTCGTCATAGACAGTGGAAATTAGACAAATAAGAAAAGACCAAGCTCAGAGATGTCATCTGTTCAAAAAAGCTGAGAAAGGGTGAAAGTGTTTCTTTCTTTCATTTATTCACTTCAGTCATTCTCCAAATGAATAACCTGATAGCAGATTGAGACGGTGTGAATAGGAGGTGAGGGATGCGAGTTGTCAGAATCCTGTCATTTTAACATTGGTTGGACGAGTGTTTGCTACCGGATATTTGCAGAAGTAAACCACTAACTCATAGCAGTCATAGCGGATAACACACTTGACACATTTGCCACCACTATGTGATACCTGCAGTGACATTTAGAACCTTACTGTAAGCAATACTCCACATTTTAACCTTTATCCTGATGCCTTTAACATTAGAAGTAATGAACAGCAGTGCAGTTTGTCGGCACTCCCCATGTTGCAAAGGCAGCCAAGTAACTAAGACTGGATCATATGTGGACATCAAAAACTGCAATCATAACCCATCGTTCATCTTCTTTACTTTAATATCAAACCTTTTATTTCAACTCTTCCTCTCAGTAACAAAAAAAGGGACAGGTACATCCTGGATATTGATAAATGAGTGTCTTTTAGCAAACCTTATGATTCAAGCTTAGCTGAACAAAATGGCTGGGATTATAAGATGGGGGTAACTGCTAAGTAACTCAATTATATTGCAAAAAAAGGCCTTGGGGGAATTCCTCTGTTAATGGCTTCTTCCCGAATGATGTTTAATATGCTGTGAGTTTTCCATTTCTTGCACTTTCATTTTATTTCAGCCTCTAACATAGAGAATATTATGTATTACACAGTACCATGTTTATGATCATTGAGTGTAATTACACTACTGTAAAACATTCTATAGGATACATGGCAACTACTTTAAGTTACTAATGAAGCCCTTACAAGAGGCTGTACTGTAAGTCCACAAGGTTTTCTGCTTAAGAAACTGCATCAAGGGTAGCAGATTCATCCTCACTCCCACACTGCAGTCTTTGTGTACTATTGCAGACAACTGATACCACATTTATAGCATTACAATAACTAGTCCAAAAGAAGGTCACAAAAATGTTGGGGTTTTTTTTGTGATCTGCAAGTTAGAGATTAAAGACTGTGTCATAAGTAGTCATCCTCTCACGTGATGCAGGCATATTATAAGCTTAAAGTCCCCCTGTACTCAAAAATATGTTATTCTTATTGTTTCTTGACTTAGATGTTTGAGGTTCACTGTACAGATTGATGTATTTGCAGAGTTTGACACTAGAGGGCTGTTTTCACATTCATCTGCTGAAGGGGTAAAGTTTATATGTTTTTGTCTTAAATCTGAGTTTAAGGCATGTACATACAATGATTTGTGACATCACAACTAGTTTGGAAGCCAATCATGGTCCAGTGTCCTACTTATAAAATGTGACGTGGTAACCTGAAGCCTCCAGTGCACAAACACTGAGAATGGAGACATCTTTCATCCAGAAGTTAAACTTCTAAGTAGTTAAGTAATTAAACTTTTTTGTGGAAAAACTATGTCAGATATAAATTATTATTCAAAGCAGAGTATTTAATGTTTTAAAACATGTCTGGAGAGGATCTTGAAAATCAGGTTCAGGCTCAGGTTACTTTATTTGTACCCATAGGTAGAATTGGTTTGCAGTAGACAAGGCATCCAGTTTGACACACATTTTTACAAACAACACAGACAATAGAAAGACATGATGAAAGTGCTCAAGGCTCCAATAATCAGGACTTAAAAAGAAAAAAAAAATCAATAAAAACCGCTGAAATAAATAACCGCTAGAATAAATAAAGTAAAATGCAGGTAAAAGGAAATAAACAACATTGCTTCTATAGCATCTGTGCAATGTTGTTACGTCTTGTTTATCTGAGTGATGGCTGCTGGAACAAAGCTATTTTTATACCGCTTTGTTCTACATCTTGGGACTATAAACCACCGTCCAGAAGGAAGAAGTATTGTAATTGTACCAGTGTTTTCCCTATAATTGTACAGGCCCAACGAGAACCCCCACAGGCCAAAAAATCTTTTTTAATGCCAAAAACAAACCAAATATCTATTCATTTGGATATGGAGAGAGATTGGAGAGAGCGAGTGTCAGAAAAGTGATGTGAGCGGCACAGAGGAAAAGGTTAGCGGTAAGTTGTCAATCCGGCAGTAAATGTACAGTATAGGCTACAGTGTGTCTCAATACCAAGTCTTGTCTGTTGTTTCCCCAGTTGCTGGAAAAGTGGAGGGGGTTAGCCCCGAAGTTAGCAACAATGGGTTAGCCTAACCTGACCACGCTCACTTTCGGTGGACTGACCTTTACGAAGGACCAGCTATTCTCAGCCGCTCCTAAACAGAGAATGAAGAAATATGTGGCTGCTGAGTCTCTTCCGAGTTTTGCTCAGCGCCCTGGAAATGTACATGGTTGTAACTCAATGTGTAATGAAAAGGTGTAAAAATAATCTAATAATTTATTGTTCCCAAAAGGTTATAAGCTCAGTAGTTATTTATTTTTTTAATGAATAAGTACTTTTAAGCAGAACTTGTTCAGGTGACCTCCATTTGGCATTTGTAATAAAAACAAACATTTATCTTTAAACTTTGAGATATTATATTCCACTATACTTTATGCCAAGTGAAAAACCTAGAAACACGTACCAGACAGTTTTTTATTGTCTTTTTTTTTTAAGCTGTAGCTCATACCAAGAGAATCTCAAGTGTAAAATCATTTGGCAGGTAGGAGATCCAGAGGCTGTTGCCAGGATTAAATGCGCCTTTTCAGTAACAAAATCACTTGACAGTCACTCTCACCCCTAGTCCACATTGTCTAATTCTGTTATTGTACCAGCAAAACTGCAGCTCCTCCTCTGAAATTAAGACATGGTACTGTTGTGTGACTATGACAAAATGACAGTGCCTGACAGCTTGTCCCTGCATCTGACAGCCGAACGTCCCTCACATCCCATTCCCCCCAGCAGGCAATATACAGACCAAATTATTCATCTGTAGAACATTTGAAATGGAGAAAAAAAAGCAGAGAAACAAATGACTTTCTTCCTCTCTTTTACATCTTTCAATCAGATGGCATTCCTGAGTATGGGTATTTTAGTTTCCAACAAGCCAAAAACTGTCTGAGTCAGTAACACACAGCTCTAAGGGAGCGTGGTGTGTGTGAGTGTGTGTGTACTTGAATGAAAACCACCCTTAACAATGGTCCGACATGAGATGAGCTGTGTGCTTCATACTCTGCATAGTTGTCTCATTGTCAGTCAGTCAGCTGTCAACAGCATTATTGCGATGATTAGGAGAAGGTCTTTTGTTCAGAAGAGAGAATCATCTCTATCAAGCTCTTGATTCAGAGGAGAGGAGAGGAGAAGAGAGGAGAGGAGAGGAGGGGAGAGGAGAGGAGAGGAGAGGAGAGGAGGAATCTGAAGGAATAACTTAGGTCATGGCACAACCCTCACAGTTATTTTTACTGGTTTTCCATCTCTCTTTTGTCTTTTTCTCTCTCTCCCTCACTCTTGTTCTTTTTCACCTGCCTTGCCTGATCCCTCCCTCATTTTCTTCTGTTACATATTTCCCCTCTGTCTCTGACTTGCCTTCTCCTTCTGTCCATCATTTCTCCTTTTCTCCTGCTCTTACTCCCAGACATAGCGACATCCTCACACAGAAACGCAAATTGCAAACTTTGAAGTCTGATGAAGTGACAGCTGCATGCGTCCTCACTGTCTGCCTTGCTTTTATTGGTACCCTAACGTTGCGCACGGGTAATTGGGTGAGCTGCTAATCAGGCACAACATTGTGGGTTTTTTATTCTTTTTTCATACTGTACTATGACTATTTTCCAACATGAAAGAGCTGAAGGCGTCTGGTATTTGATAAACCACGTCCCCTTTAGTTATTGCCTCTACAACTATAAAACTTTCCGTTCTAGCATGGAACATATGTGGTTTACAACGATAGCTGTGGCTGATTTACCACATGAAATTTGTACATTTTGAAATGATGGGTCCTTGATTTCAAACAGAGGTAGACAAAAGCCGGCTGACCGTCGGTATTGCTGGCTGTAGCTGGCAGATTTGATCAGCTGTAGCTAGGTAGCCTATCAAGTTAAAGTTAGCTCTATACGTTTGTTGAAAACGTTGTCTTCACTGACTTTTTAATGTTCCCAGCTGACTTGTTTTAAAATGTGAATCTTGTTAAAGGGATCTTGGATATGGACTTGATAGCTATGTATGATATTAAGCTAAAAGACCAAGGCTATATTGTATGTCACAGGTCAAAAGTCACCATCCTCATGGGAGTTGATGATCCATGTAGAGAACATGTGAATAAAGAAACAGTATTGCTCTTGTGTTGCAGCTAGTTAGTCCTATCAGTATAAGTATAAGGAAAAATGTAAGATCAGATTCCATACTTCTTTGTATTTTCAAAAAGTGTTATTTCACTTTAAATGTTACAAGAGAAAAGGCTTTGAGAATGAGGACTAACCAATGTGTTTGGCAAACGTAGCTAAGGCTATCTCAGATAACGCTGGCAGGGGTTGCTGAAATGTAAATTTCGCAAAATCCATTAGAGAGCAGGACAGAGCCACTAATATTACCCTAAATTCTGATAGCAGCCAGGACCGACTTCCACAGAAATATTACAGTATGGATGTGCTAGTAATGAATGGACAAATTTGTTCAGGGGAGTGGTTTAGCAACTGGTCATTGTCATCATGGTTGCTTGCTTTACGTGTTTGGGATAGCCTCACATGCTAACCTAATGTTATAGATTTTTACTTTGTGAGACAGTGGCTAAATAATCTAAGTATTTAGAAATAGTAAGTCCTTCTAAAAGGTTTATGCAGCTATCAGCTTCACCCTCACTTTCATTGCTTATTGACACAGGCCTAATCCTGGAACAGTTCACCTGAAAAGCAGCCAAAAGCCAAGACCCATCAGTGAGAGTGGAGGTTCTGATGTGTCGAGTCGCTCTGTTTTCATCTCCTGTATCCCAAGTTGTGCTTACAGTCTCTTTTCCCCTCTGAGACACAAAAATATTAACTTTCAGCCTGGTGCAGCTGCCAATTTCCTGCACCTAACGGCACATTCTGTCCATCACAGGGAATGCTTTAGACAGGCATCTTGTGGGTTCTGGCAGCCTTAGCCAATGCAAGGAGTAGTTCCATCAGTATTTTCGGAGGTCATTTAACTAATAGACTATTATAAATATGTTGTGCTTAACCTGTAGAATTGTTCACTGATCCTTTTGACTACGCAGACTTGTTTTTTATGCCTTCGTGCTGGCGACAGTCTTGGCTGGAGCAACAGCCATGGCCAGTGGCATTATGTTTTAGGGTTGTCTGTCCGTCCGTCCGTCCGTCCATCCGTCCGTCCATCCCATTCTCATGAACGTGATATCTCAGGAACACCTGGAGGGAATTTCATTACATCTGGTACAAATGTCCACTTGGACTCAAGGATAAACTGATTAGAATTTGATGGTCAAAAGTCAAAGATCAAGGTCACTGTGACATCACAAAACATCTTTTTGGCTGTAACTGAAGAATTCATCTGCTAATTATGACAAAGTTTAACAGAAATGTCTAATAGGATAAAATGATGAAGTGATGACATTTCATATCCGAAAGGTCAAAGGTCAACTTCACTGTGACATCATAAGAGAATTCACTTTTCTGGCCATTGTCCAACACTGTAACTCAGGAACAGAAGGTGAGATTGTGACCATATTTCACATTTGGTTGGATAGTGAACTGGTGACACTAATCTTGGGTGCCCACGTTGAAACTGTGGTGATTGTATAGATCTTCTGTCCTGCTGGATTGAAGGTGAGTGTGGAGCATCCATAGTTTAGAATTTGTAGCTTCTTTGCAGCAACATCCACATCTGAAGCTTTGTCTACTGTCATGACTACAACTTTGTGTTCTATCAGAATCAGCTTTACTGGCCTAGCATGTGAACATATACAAGGATAATACACTTGTTGCTTTTTATTAAATTCCTCCAAAGACTTCACTACAAATATTATAGTAGTCTGGACAGACATGGATGTAAATTGCAACTTGAATGGTTGGCGGAGGCATATAACCATGAGGTGGCATTTCTAGTTTAAAGTAAAAACAGGGGACCACCACCCTTATATCAATTGTGTGTTTGCACTATATTGTGGAGCTCCACTCGCTCACTGCACTTATAAAGTAATAAATTAAAGAGGTCCTTGCATCCACATCGCCTGCTGGAGCTGTTTTCGTCTTTGTGGACAAGTAGTAAGGGGTTGCCTCTTCATATATTGACTCTCAGGCCTTTAATAATTAAACACTGAAGAACTGTTATCCTCTCCATCTGCTCCCTTGGGTCAACATCTTCAGCAAACTAAAACTTCACATGCAGCCTTATGCACATTGAAAAGACAATGAAAGAAAACAGCCTTCAATACAACAACTTTTCTATTCACTATAATTGACTTGTTACATCAGTTTTTCTTTTAACTTGACATTATGTTCATCTTCACTCAGTGAAATGTGTTCGCCATGTCTACCATGCACTGAAAGAGACTTCTGGAAAACAGTCATTTCAGAAAACCAGAAGAATCTACACTATGTTACTCGTTTGGTCATCAACCCACCACTATGAATCAGATTTGCTAACATATACATACAAAATAGCAAAAATTAAGGGTCATCTGTAGGTCAGCAGAAATTAAATGCAGGAGAGGGAACTTGTAGATACAATAAATATGCTTTTTTATTTTCTCTAATGGTTGTAAAATGAAACGACTTATAAGCAGTAAGAACTGACAGAATAGGCTTTGTACAGCTGCTGGGGAATTTCAGTGCATGACGCTCCTATTTGTGTCTTTTTTTAATTTTGTTTTAGGATCCTCCTTATAAAAGAGGACAACACTCTTACAACAGCAATATTGAGAAGAAGAAAACTGATTGGTACAATTACAACACACTTCTCCTACCATCCTCATATCACCTCAAACGAATAAAGCAGAACCTGCCAGCGGCGGCAACTATGCACCAGACTTGTGTTCCAGGATGGGGAGTTCATTTTAAAAGCACAGGCAATGATGAGATTTCAGGAGTGTGGATACTGCAATAAGATGATCACAAAATCCTATAAAAGAGCGCTTTATTGCTAAAGATAACTGTAAATACAACCCAACCCAAAACCTGCCACTGATCTTATTATATGCTGTCTACAACATTCCCCTTTGGCTAATAAAATAAAATGGATCATACTCTGAAATTGGCATTGATATGCACTTAAAGTCCCAGTGAAACGTAAGTTAGAGCGTCTTTAGCTTCTGTACTGTGACGTATTTCCCAGTGAAACAGAATATTTGAGTGGTGTACAGTTACAAGAGGGATTTAAATCAAATCCTTCACATTTGATTGGACCGCTAAAAGAGGGGGAGGACGAGATGAATGAATTAGACCTCATCCACGTTGTTTTGGAAATGAAAACAAAGTTTTTGCCCACTGATATCCAAACACACATCTCTTTCTATTTCTCTCCATGTTACTCTGCTAGCTACTACAACCCACAAATGGTGAAGTGCGGTTTTATGTGACAGGTGTGGCTAGCTACTCGCTCAAAGTCACATTTGGTTGGATGAACTTCTGTAAACGGAGTCATCAAACATTTGAAACTGTTTTACAGAAAAAGAAAGGGCATGGATTGTGATGTAACATACTCTGATACTGATTTTTTGACATATATTTGGCATATAACAAGAGATAAATGAAAAATTAACACAGGGATTAAAACTGGGACAACATATTTTTCATTTAACTGGGACTTTAAGCTACATAATACTTAAAACGAAATCCCCATCATTGCACTGAGATATCAAAATTAACGCTAAGGGATTCCTTGACAGTTTGGCTCCTGTGTAGTTTAAATTCAGTTGTTGATTTTACTGTATATTACAGCTTTGAAGACAGACAGAAGACAGGGGACAAACGGAGACTCAAAACACCAAAAAGGGGGATAAAAAAGAAAAACAGCCAATCAGATACAGACAGGAAGATGAGGACACACACCAACAGAAAGACGGACAGATCAGAAGACAGATAGGACCGGGAGAGGCTGGCAGACTGAGCAATGTGTATGTGTATGTGTCTTTATGCCCCAGCTGAGCCTCGGCAGAGCAGCAGCACAGAGGCCAAGTTAAATGGGGAGGGGAGATTAAAGGCAGTGCCGGGGCCTGCAGCCTCTGTATTCAATCACCGCTCTCGCCCACACCTCAGCCTGCATGCTGATCAAGCCGCAGTGAAAGGAGCCATGCACCCTGCCACTCCCATACACAAGCGCAGAGGCTACACACCCGTGGCCACTTGTGCTGTCAAGACACCAGATTTTGACCATATAATTATCAAAAAATATCAGGCTAATGATAACATTTGAACATCATGTTCAGTATCAGTCATTAAAATAATGTTAAATATTAATCTTTAACAGTATTTGTAGTACTCTTAGTATTTCATCGCCAAATAGAAAAGCACAACATCTTTGGTGCACATGCAACAAAATTTAGAAAAATCACCATCTACAAAAACATCAGATGTTTTAAATCTCTCTAATTCTCCATCCATCGCTGTCAAACCTTTCACAGGTTTGATATATCCGGATCATTAAGTCAGTTACAAGAGTTGGCTGAGGGAATGAAGGTTGGAGAGAGGGAGGATGTGTGTGTGTGTGTGTGACCACCCTCCTTAATGTCACAGTGAGTCTAACTTTGCCTTTCACTTAAACTACAACTTAATTTGGATTGATGCTTCTCTGTTGAGGTGTTTCAGTGGTGCAGCTGTCGATGCTTCTGGCGTAGGAATAGATTTATTCAGGGTGAGACTTCACCTGTTGATTGTTGTAGCAACACTAGATAAATGTGTCATGTTGGGTTGAAGGTTTCCCTCGATTTTAAAATTTACTGGGGATATATAACTCTTTTACTGCCAAGAAGTTTGATTTTATTGAGGATAATTAATCATAAAATGTATTCTAGTTTTCTTGTGTTTGTTAAATTATATGACAATATATTTTTTTTAACCAATTCCTCTTCTTTTTGGAAATAAACACAAGGCCAGCCACACAGAGCCATTTGATACTCTGTTTTTCAGTTGACAACCATTATACTGAGGTTGTTACTGCTGCAATGGCAGTGATGGAATATCCATAGCACGCAGCCATTTCAGCATTTTATTTAGCTGGTATGAAGAACTGGGGCATTGTTCACCGACACTTTGTTGTAATGTCAGGGCAATCTTCTGCGATCAATGCTCCACCTGTTGAAATCTGCTCTGCAACTGTACCTACTGCAGGTTGCTTATTGAACTGTCTGCATGGTTTACATTTACAGATGTTGCACTCTAGTTTGTTCATTTAATCTAAACCATATTTTGCCACACAGCTGAACTGTAAAATGCTATTTCAGCGTGAAATGCAACTGGAAGAAACCACTGCAGGTGGAAAGTTGATCCAGTTATATTACTGGAAAAAAGACAATTTGGGTCGGACTGTATCTACAGCAGTTGCATGGAGGCATTAAATACGTTTGGAGAAGGTGTCTTTGTTTCAGCACATACAATACTCTCCATACACAGACACACAGCTAGTGTTTTTCTGGGAAACAGGGACAGATAATGGTGAGAATTCTCTAGAAATACCTGGATCTCACTTCCTGATATTCAACCCTAGTATCATATATTATCAGGCTATGCTGTGCAATGATTGCATACCTGAAGTAATTGTGTCTATATTCTTTTATTCACTTCACAGTTGAGAGCGACAATCACAGAGAGGAGAATGTTTGCACTGGAAAAGGCTTTGCTAGATGACAAATGTATTTATATTATTTCCACCATCCACAATCTCTGCCAGCAAGAGAAACATGTAGGAGAATACACAAGTAGCTCAAGATGACCGTTCACAGTTATTGTGGTCTCCATGTGCTATCTCTGTAGACCTCGTAGCCACAAGCTGCCGTTACATTTTTCAAGACGTGCACCTCTGGCAGTGCCTCCAGCGGAGCTACAGAGTCTCTGTGACACCCTGATGCAGAAACAGGAATCCATTACTCCTTCTGTGTTGGTGACTGTGAAATATGTGAGGTTGGTTATGTTTCCTCCTGGCCATCGCTGTAGCACCACATTCTTCTTCATGTCACATTCAAAAATATGCCATTCTGCTTTACAGAATCCAAAATTTTCTCACAAAAACAAGTGAACCCTTTTATTTTTTCCTTCTCAAAATAATGCTTTGCTCAACTGATATTTTGTTGGAGAAAAGCCAGAGTATTTGTGAATTGTGAATGTCCTGCCCCCTGCTGAGTGCCTCTAAATGGGAGGTGGAGAGAGAGCAGGAAAGAACCGTTTTTGAGAAAAATAAAAAAAGCAACTTTTAAAAGTAAAATGGCAACTGCTAATGTTACTCCTACACATGTATGGAAGCTCAAACACAACCACACACACTTGCATATGCTTTATTATAGATTCTCACACATTCAAGCCCAGCTGGCCCTGATCAGGAGCCTAACAGTGTCTGACATACCTTGCATCCATCCCCCAAGGGTGCAGAAGGAGAAAAACGTTTGGAGTTTCACACGGTCACCCAGGGGTCTTTAGTCTACGAAATCAGGGCAACATTTAACCCTACTGTTGTGTTCCGGCCAAATTGGACTGATTTACAAGTTTTCTCTCTGAAAAAATGTAGTTCATTTAATCTGATTGTCATACGGTTCCATGACTTTGTCAACACAGAGCATCTGAACACACAAAATAAATTTGGATCATTTTCATTAAATTTTGATTGTTTTATTTGATGTTTGTACACCTGTGGTGTTTCCAGTGAAATTAAATGAATGGGTGAGACTACAATTAGCGCATAAAACTGAGTTCAGGCACATGCCCATTCATCAGATGAGCACACTTCCTCTCCCAGACCCCTACATGCATGTGTGTTTGAGCACACACACACACATACACACATCATTCCCCTTCTTGGCTTCCATGGCAACCCCCACGGGAACCTTTCCCCAAAAGAATCTTCTTTCCCCCAGGGGAACCACACCTGTTTGCAGTTCTCACAAACAATCACAACATTGTAATAATGTGTAGAATTTTTCTTGCAGCTCTGTTATATAAAGCTTTTTTGAGGCCTTGCTCGCAATTCATTCTGTGGCAGCATAATGAACAAACAATATACTGTATGTAATGCTCCTGATCATATCTTTGATCATGACACTGGTGAGGAGGAGGGAGGCCAGGAAACTGAGAGTGAAGACACATTAGAGGAGGAAGTGTCAGAAGCTGAAGACAACACAGAATATGATTCAGACCAAAAGACAACTGAACACATCAGATTTTTATTTTGTGACACTATTTAAAAATTTGAAATGATTTAAAAAACAAATGTCTTTGTTAACTGAACTTTGACACAAAGTAGTCTGGGATAAATATCACAATATGTTGCATCTGACTATTTGTTATAGTCAAAATAATCAATAATATATGTATTCTTATGGATTTATAAGAAGCTATAATGGGGCGGTCATTTTGGACCAGGAACACAGAAATAATTAACATGAAATGAACACAACAGGAGGGTTAAGGGACTTCACCTTATCATCGGTGCCCTGTTGGGATGTATCCTCCAGGGGAGGAATATGTGCTTAATTGCAGTAGTGAAGTGGCACTGGTATGCGCGTGTGTGTATGCACACAAGCTTTCCTGTGTTACCAAGGGTTACCAGGGTCATTTGTTCTCCCTTTTCTCCCACCGTTTTAATTGATGATCATTCATTGTTTCACGCCAACACCCTGTTATTAAGCAGAGTTCATTATTCTAAAACACTAACGCTGGGCAAAAGAGGGTGTCTCATGGGAAAACACCATTCTTCACATGCTTTACACAAGGTCACAGTAGGAAAAAGCGGCCCTAGCTTCATTATGAGAACTACACAGGGACTGAGTTGAATTTATTGTAATCAGAAGTCAATGTAATAGCGACAAAAGCAAAGCATTAAGTTGACGAGAGTGTGTTTCAAAGCCTTTGTATTCTGAATGCAGTGATCTGGGTGACCCTCAGTAAGAAGGTGTGGGATTCCGTCTAGGGATGCTGTTATTGATCCAAATTTTGATTCTTTTTGCAATAAATCTATAAATTGTTGAGTCTCTAAAATGTCAGAAAATAGTAAAAAATGCCACAGCTTCCCAGAGTCTGAAGCAAAGCAGCAAGTCCTCACCTTTGAAAAGCCGGAACCAGCTAGTGTTAAATATTTTTTCTTTTCTTTCTTTTCTCTAAATTACTTCCATAATTACTTATTACTCATTACTACTTATTACTTAAATGATTCACTGACTTTTGAAAATGGTTGTCTGCTAATTCTCTGTCAATTGCCGATTGATTAATTTCAGTGCTATTTCTATCCCTATTCAACCATACTTTCTATGTCTATGAATTAATACATTCTTCTACCACTTCCTACAGTGGTGAGCAATAGGTTCAAGTAAGGAACACAGCTATAGAGAAGCTCTGGTATCATCTTGTGCTTTAAAATGTTAATTTTGAGAACAGCAAAAATGCTGGGAGCAGAGCATTTCCATAAAAGGTGTAGGAAGCAGAAAGGACAGCTTTCATAAGTTTAGTTGTAACTGTGGTTGCATGGCAACATTCACTTAGCCAACGTGTGTGCCTTTGTGTGTGTATGACACAGAGGGAGATAGACTGAGGTCTATCTTGTGGTTATATTTGGCATGTATATGCGGCATTTGTGCCTATATTCTTTTATAACTGCACTTGTTTATGTTGCAGTGTATGTGTTAGTGCTCCTGTGTGCCTGCTGCTTGCCCAAGCATTTTAGCGAAAAAGGGGCAGAAAAAGGAAAATCAAATCACTTTTTCAGAGTGGCTTCACAAAGCAAGAGAAGCGCTCAGACGAGCTTGCTTCACCCAAAATAGATCGACCAGACCACAGTTCTTTCTCTTTCCCCTCATCATGATGAGAGAGTGCTCCCAATGAGAATTGTCTCCAGAACTTTCTCTCATGGCTCATGGCGACATAGGCAGGGTATTAATAATTTCAAGGCTAGCTTTATGATGAGTTTTCGGTCACTTGATCAGTGTTGGAGATGAAAATGGATGTCTCAAGGAGTTCAATTCTTTCTAACAGCAATCTACTACATGATATAAGATGGTGGAACATGATCTGTGTACCTTTTTTCTTTCATTCAATAGTTTGTTTAAATTTAGGCACCAGAGCAAGTCAAGTTCACAATATCTTTGCAGCCTCCCAGAAACACAAAATCAGTTTGTTTTAATGGAATGGTTCGGCACTTTGGGAAATACATGTATTCACTTTCTTGCCAACAGTTCACTGAGAAGATTGATACCATGCTCATGTCTGTAGGCTACTCTAAATATGAAGCCACCACTAGCTTAGCTTAGCACAGAGAGTGGAAACAGGTGGAAACAGATAGTCTGGCTCTTTCTGAAGGTAACAAATCTGCGTACCAGCACATCTAAAGCTCTGTAATTAACATATCTTGTTAAATGATTTTTTTTATTGACCAGGGCCAGTGTGTAATCACTGTGAGGTTGCCAGGTAACCAGCAGAGATTGTCATTTTTAAGTTTTAATTTTGCCTTGTGCCAAATTAACAAACAAGCTATAAAATGTTAATTAGTGAGATTTAGAGGTTCTGGCAGGCACATTTTGCTAACTGCGGACAGAGCCAGGCTAGCTTTCTGTATCTTTCTGTTTCACTTTGTTTGCAGTCTTTGTGCTAAGCTAAGCTAATCAACTGCTGGCTCCAGCTTGAAGAGACATTGACAGATATGAGAGTGGTATTGATCCTCTCATCTAACTGTCGTCAAGAGAGCAAATAAGCATATTTCCCAAAATGTCAAACTATTCCTTCAGTCAAAAACTAAAATCTATTTTGTGGCCTCTCTTGGCACTTTTTATGCTTAAACCATTGTGTTCACTGATAATCATGACCCTGATCAGAATTTCCTCGAATCATTTGTGTTCCTCTTACCACACTGCTCGGAACAATCACATAATTTCTAACACTGTCAATGACATACTGTACCCTCTTCAAATTGCTTTCAATGATCATCAAGGTCCAAACTCCAAATAAATTGAGGTTCAAATAAAACCTCCAATGTGTAGACAAGCACAGTCCCGACATGGACTCGGAACTCATGACCTCAGACGTGAGAGGCAGGCGCGCTAGCAAGGAGGCTAAAACCCACGGGCACAAGCATCTATTGCCAGCACATCTCTTAAGGTGTCAGGGAGTGAGGTTTACTCGCTGCACAGCACTGTACCCACTGGCTACCATTACACAAGGAGGTGGAGGTTTCATTGTTTCTGTACCTCATACTCCTTCTGTTCAAGTGCAGGTCATTTTGGAGATTTCATTCAAGCTCTACATCATCCAACGGCTCTTTTACCTAAAGCTGTAATTTCATCTGCTCTGCTCTCCTTCCCGCTACACCACATGCTGTTCAGTTGGCTCCTCCAGCCTCTGATTAGGCTTGTTAAAAGGATTCATTTAAAAACTAGCCTGCCAGGCCTCAGGGTAGAGGGATGACATCAAGGTTCTACTAATGCAGCGTTTGGATCCAAAATGGGATTTCAGACTTGCAGACTTGGCGCCGGACTCTCCCTCTCTCATTCCGAACAGCTGTAGTGTGCTGGAGTGATATAGCATTTTAGTCTGGCAATGTTTAACATGTACACACACACACACGCACATACACACACACACATACACAGATACACAGTGTGTCCTCTCCAGCAGAACAGATGTGATGCTAGTTTCCAACTACATCAAGCTGCCATGTAGTGTTTCTGGGTTAAGTGGAGAATATGTGGAAAAGAATTTTTTTTGTTACCAAGGCTTCAGCCATTACATGCATCGTTTTGATGTTTAGAAAAGAGCATGTCCATGTGTTGGCATCCCTATAATTCACAGTGCCTCACAGCAATACACACACACACACACACACACACACACGAGCCGTTTGGCTCCTTCGAGACACTATGACAACATTGTTTGCTTAATACACAGATCAATATGTTATATTTCAGCATTTAACATTCTTCCCCTTACACAGCATATTTTTAGCCCTGCTAGCGAGATCACAGTGTCGATGTCAGTGGCTTTGCTGGCTCAAACTACAATGGTCTGGCTGAGTGGAAGGAGCAACACAGTCCCCATGGACTGCTAACACAGTTTTTAGACTTTTGTCTTGTTATTAAATTGTCCCTTATCAGCCCACTAACAAATATTTTCAGAAATGCAGATCTGATAAAACATTTCCAAGAAAAAGCTCACCTGTGTTGTTATGCTTTCATCAACACTTTTTTTTATACACTAATTAGTTCCACTAATTTTGTCAGTGAAAAATATTTGTTGATGACCTTGAGACTAAATACATAAAAAGTTACCTTTGATAACAAAATCTGTGACAAAATCTATTACAGTCTTCAACAACTAATAACTAGATGATTTTCTGAAAGACAAACAAATGGATAGATGAATGTAGTTTTAATCAACAACTGGCAACCATCTGGAAAATCGTACATTATAGTTCCAATATTTCAAAAGTTGGTTCAGCTGACACACTGCTAAGCAGCATTTTGATTTCAGTTGTTATACCAGTGATTATATCTAAGGTTACAGGCTTCTTATAAGGAAAAAAGTAATGATTTATGGACCAAATGCATCTATAATCCCACTGAAAACTGGACAAGATGAGGCCAAAACACAGCTGAGATAAACTAGGAAAACATAGAACAACTATAAAAAGGTAAGCTAATATTAACACACCATTATCAACAGTCACCCAGTGTGTGGATATAACATTTACGTTACTTTCAGTTTTTAGTATTTAGTATTAAATTTTAGTATTTATAGACAGGAATGAGCACAAAATGTTGGCTTTCAACAATCAAAATATTTCACTCAATGTTTGCCTAAGGAACAGCTTTGCATTAATGTTGTCCATTTTAGCTGGCCCTCCAAAGCTAAACCTTATAGCCCCTTTTATGCTTAAAAAGCATAAAAATAATGCATGGCAAAAAAGTAGACTAAAAAACAATGGACAAAAAAATTATATGCATTTTCATCAAAAGACTGATCTAAAACTAAATCAGAGTAAGGTGCCAAAATTAACACTACCTTGTGGTTACACAACCAGTGTGTACAGAAGCAGGTGTATTACTGTCCCTCAAAGTAAAACACATTTATTGTATTGCGTAGGACTTGTGAGTTGTGGTGTTGATTTACCATCAGCAAACACTTCATAGCTATTTTTTGGTTGGGAGCACTCATCTTGTGTATGTATGCTGCCACAAGTGTTACTGCAAAATGACGGCTAATTAAAAACTATTTTCATAAGACTGCATTTCAATATCCTCAGTAATCCTAAAGTATTCCATGGTAGAATGCATTTGTGTGTTGAATTCAGAAGGACACTCTGAAATACTTTGGAAAGAGCTATTTCTTGTGCAGCACAGTGTGCAATCCCAGCATGACTCCAGCACACTGCAGATTTTCAAAGGACAAAAAAACTATACCTACCTCCCCTACCAAGCCTAAACCACACATTTTTATAAATATCTAAGCATTTGATTCAGCAGATTGAGACTCTGAGAGGCAGCCTTTAGTTGCATTTGGATCTCTTGAGCAGAAAAAATAAGAATAATTTTTAAAAATAAATGAAAAAGAGCCTCTTGAAAAAACATGGTCTCAGACATCTGGGCAAAAGATGCAATGAGTAGAAGGGGGAAAACTGTCATGTCTCCGCACATTGTAGCTGTGCAGGACATTTGTCAAAGGGCCGTGTATGGCAGAGCAATTGTAATGTGCTTAGGAGCGGGAGGAGAAATAATAAAGCATAGGAGCATGTCAATAACATTACGTTGTATTAAACCGTACGCTCTGCCACATGAATCCATCTTCTGCCACAGTCAGAGTTTTCATTTCACTCTAGGGTGGCCACACATACATTTTAATCAGCCATTTGGCTGGCCAAGCTGACAACTGCTCGACAACAGAAGCTGATAAGGGTGATGATAAATCATAGCGCTACTGGTACAAGCTTTGGGTTCGTTTCTGAGAACACCTGCCAGTTTTAGATTTTCCCCACTATTCATGAGGCTATTCCAGGAAACAGGCTTACTGTTTCCTCTCTTCACAGTCCAATTTCTTCACGGGATGTCTGTGAAGAGATTGGACTATATTTTGCATCTTTGCATGTATAACAATTCGTAGTGAAAAATACTATGTAATTTTTATCCTGCACAAAACTGCCAGACTTATTCTTTGGACCAAAGAGGTAGTTGTGCTTTCTCCAAACTACTGTGTTGAAGTTGTGAATCCTTTAATATTTTCTAACCTTTTCTGCAGAGATCCCTCAAGGCCATTAGAAAGAGGAATACCTTCTCATGCTGGGGAGGTTTGGTACAGTTCATTATTTGCTTTGTTTGTTTAGTTTTGCAAGGCTTTACTTTACTGTGGCAATGTATGTGGTATCCCTGGTACTATGCTCTGGAGGCTGAGCCACGAGGATGCTTGGAGCAATTTGTTTTAGAAAGGAAAGAATGAAGTCGACTCCAACTTTATTAGGGGACTGAGACCAGCATGTTCTCTCACACAATATTTGGAAACACTGCAAACACCTAAAATGCTTACAGCTGAAACCAACTTTGGGCACAATATGTTTATTCTGTGTGGACAGTCAAGACTGGAAAAACTTGTCCTTCAGGGTCTCAATGCTGATACATATTTAGCTCTAACTTATTAGCCATGGGAATGTCAGTCAGTCTGTCCATCACTTAAGTCCAGACTGAAATATCTCAACAACTATTTGATAGATTGCCATAGAATTTTGAACATATATTTATGGTTCCCAGAAAATGAAGTCTGCTGATTTGGGTGGCCCACTCACTTTTCCTGTAGTGCCACAAGTAGGTTAGAAAATTCACATATCTATTGATCTCGACATGTACACAACATATTGGTACCAAATTTGGTGCAGATATTAATGGTTTATAGATGATGGATTATAAATGACTTTGGTGACCCCCTGACTTTTCCTCTAGTGCCACTGTGAGGTTGACATTGGTGGTTGTGAGTGAAATGTCCCGGCAACCACTGGATGGGTTGTCATGACATTTAGTACAGACTTTCATGTCCCCTTCAGGATGAATTGTAACCACTTTGGTGATCCCTTAACTTTATCTAGTGCCACCATCAGGTCAGAATTTGAATTTGTTCACCCCTTTGGATGATGACCAAATATCTGTTTAGTGCTCTTTAGCAAATGTTAGCATGTCAACACACTAAATTAAAATGGTGAAGATGCTGCTCATTGTACCTGCTAAACACTAACATATTAGCATTGTCATTGTCAGCATGCTAGCATTTAACGAGTGGCTGTATATTTTCAATCTTGTTGAATTATCATGACTTTGAAAATCTATGAGATGTTCTAGCTTATTAACAAATTGCAATTCATTTCCACTGAAATTTGAAATATTTCAGCCTTGTAAGTATCATTATCTTAATCAAATATGGTTTGCCATGTGTCTTGCAAAGTGGTATAAGATTAAATTTAAATGGGAAGAAATTTCCTGAATCCTATCCTTGTAATGGACTTATACACACGATACTACAGTATGTTGCAACTGGAATACTTTATGAGGCAGAGCCCAATTATTTTATTTTTACACTGGGTTTAAAATTAGAAGATTCTTTATCATTACCATAAAGAAGTCAGTGCAGCTGTATAGAGGAGAATATGGATGGCAAGACAACAACATGAAAATTTAATTCATTCAATTTCCCGGCAGCTACAGCTGGGACAGTAAAAGCAATGCCCCTGTTTGATGAAATGTAGGCAATTAATGAGCTCCATCGACTCAAGAAAGAAGAACAACAGAGAATTGCAACGTCAAATCAGCCACAGTCTTTGAGCTCGTTGACTTCACACATAGTACTGTACCTTAGTGCTAGAGTGATCCGCGTGATTACATAAGACATCCAAACAGTCTGTTCAGCTTCTTTGCAATGGAAGAGTTCCAAAGGAGAAGGAACTAACAAAGAGAGAGAGCAGAAAGAAGGCGTCGAGTAGATGATCTGCAGAGATGGGTGGGGTAGGGAGCAGGAAGTAAGCGCACGCACACATGAAAACATTCACATACGGTGCACACACACAGGAGTTTACATGACAAGTCATTATCCGCCATCACCCAGAGAAGACAGAAGAGTTGCAAGAGGGAGGAGGGAGTTAAGTGAAAAGGCACAAAGGAGAAATCAGCGAGCAATGTAAAGGAGGGGAGGATGGAGGAAGATGAAGAAAGCAGAGGAAGAGTGTGGTGGAGGTGGGGGGGTTGCTTCTTCATCTCCCAAGTGCAAAAGACATGACAGATTTGATTTTGTTGGCATGCATTTTTAAGCAAAGGAATCTAGTGTTAAGACATTTTTCTGCACATCGGTAATCACTTCTCCCATCTTCTATGTAGGTTTATATTTATAGATATATACATCCAGTAATGTATGGCTGCTGGCTATAGAGTAGTCACACTCCAGTAATGGTAGAGATGGGTAAAGATGAGTGCTCTTCAACACTGTGACTACATCTGTGGTTTTCAGTTTGATTTACCTCTAAACATACAATCTGGTTTTGCTCTTCATGAAATGATAGTGTCACAAAAAGTAGACAATTACAAAGGTGTGGTAAAGGAGTAAAATACAGCAGAAAATTAAGAATGATAAGCATCTAATGTAGGTTTAGGTTATTTTGGGGTAGAATTAGGTGTTACACTAATATGTGCATTCATTTAATTGTGTTAAGTTTAAGTGTTTGCATGTGTAGCAATCATTGGAGGAAAACAAAAAAAAACAAAAGGGATGGTTTGAGATCATAAAAGAAGAGTGTGCTACTAAGAGTTTTAGTTTATTTGCATTTGCTAGAGGAAACATCATGGGATCACCAAAGTTATTATATTTCATGCTGAGGGAGTCATGAATGTCTGTGCCGAATTTCATGACAATCCATCCAAAGGTTGTTGAGCCATTTCATTTCACTGAAACCACGAATGTGAAACTCATGGTGGCGCCATAGAGGAAAAGTCAGGGGATCAACAGAGTCGGTAGGATTCATTGTTTGGGCTGACAGACTGACTGACAGTCAAAATGGCTAACAGTTGAATGAAATAAGATTTAAAAAATGTTAATAACATTTTTTTTAAAAGAAAATTGAAGTTGTTGCCTTGAGCTCTGGAGAACTTGTGGCTAAAAAATTAATCAAAAAACAATCGATAAATACTGAGTAATAATTCAAGTTCAAGTTTATTTGTCATTCCAACCACAAAATAAAAATACACATGTAGCAAAATTATATGTTGTTTTTTCTCAAGACCAGTGTATAAGATAGACAACACACAGAAACATCATACAAGCATAAAAACCTTTTTGAGATGTTTGAGTGGACTGGAAGGCCAACATGAATATGTCTCATATTACTGAAGTTTTGCCCTAAAACATACATGATGGCAAATAAGGGCATGTATATATACATCTACAGACACACCTTTAAAATAGGACATGAAAAATAATAGAACAAGCTGCAAACTGTATGCACTCAAACATTTTCTCAGTCTGAGGCCATGGCCACCACAGGTACCAGTGTGTGGATGAATCCTGATAGATCCCCATTACCCTGGGTGTGACCCCTCGCAGCTCAGTTCATTAAGCCAGCCACCCAAGTGTTCGGGACTCAAGTCCAGATTTAATCACAACTTCCATCCTCTTGCCAATCACAATTAGATCCTGATAAGCCTCTCCAGGATGGCACCCGAGGGTCTCCACACACAGACAAAGGTTAATTTGCAAGCAGCAAGGGCCCAGCTACTGGGCCAAAGGTCACCTGATTGAATACATGGAGGATGTGTGTGTGTAAGATGGGGGGCGGGGGGGCTTGGCAGCAATTACAAAGTTCATCAGTATTCATGCGTTTCATTCGTGGCTAATGGGTACATTACCTTCAAAGAGGTGTGCTGATAGGATGTGGCCCTTAATGGGAAATAGCGTGTGGGTAGTCTTTAGGCAGCTGGAATTTAAAAGTAATTTCTTCACCATTGTCTTTTAAAATCCCTTCACACATGTCATTACATCTGTGAGCTGCTCAGTACCACCATGCTGCTCCTCTCTTGGCTCCTGTGGTTCCACTGGAGCTGTTCAAGGTTAAAGATCTTGCCCGTCAAACATTAAAGAACACATCCCTCCTGACATAAATGTGAAAATCTCAAAACAGCATCCCCACTGCGTTTGCAATGTGGTTAAAGTCAGTTGAATTAGAGTATTTGCAGAAAATGTGTGATCATGTTGTTTCTCCATGCCAGTCACATTTTCAACCTGGTCACAGTAACTTTTGAAAGACAAAATAACACAATGCTTACTTACTTTTAGAAACAAAAGTTGGATTCTTAAGCAATAAAACACACCTTTATTCAATTCAGTACACTCAAGGGTTTTGCTGCTATAGCCTTATTTGGTCTGGTAAGACCAGTAGCTAATGTTAGCTAATGTTAGGTCTTGTGTAACTGACATTATTAAGTCAGTTTGCAATCTTTGTGACACTACTGTTAAACTTGACTTTAACCTGTCACAGATAAACATTTCAATGGTTTTGTCACAAAAGTAAAACAGGCAACTGACTCAAGAGAATCTTTGAAAGTAAAGGGTAATTGTCATCTGTGCCAACAATGGCTGCTGTTCAGCAAAAACAACATTGTCTTGCTGTAAACAGATAAGCTGTGTCTGGATTTTTGTTTTATAGATTCAAAATTAGAATGAATGTCCTTGCCATGTATGTTTATGTCTACAAAGTCTTACTGTAGATAAATGCAATACACAAATACATGCACTTGTGTCAGTCATTCCAGTGAGACTCAATCCCTCAAACGTGGTAATGTTAGTGCCATGCCCTGCCAATTCAGCTACAAAGGATTATGAAAAATGACAAGAGTTACAACACTGAACATTTTTATTTTGCCCTGTTTATGATTTCATCTCTCTGACCTCGCATCCTGTGGTGCAATGTCATTTTCAGGCCAGCTGGCAGCGGGGACATGTGAGATTGTGACGCTGGACAGGGACAGCAGCCAACCACGGCGGACCATCGCCAGGCAGACGGCCCGCTGCGCCTGTAAGAAGGGCCAGATCGCTGGAACTACAAGAGCCAGACCCGCCTGTGTGGACGGTAAGAGCAGGGGCAGGGCGATCCCCGCTTAGCTTGCTTTCTTTAAGGCCCCACTTCAGTGAAAATTACTCAGACATGTGTGTGTTTTTCCTGAGGCATGTCTGAGATTTACACTGAATCCTGTTGGTCTTGAAGCACATGAAGAAAACTAAATGTGCTCTTGTAACATTCAGGCATATCCAAGCGTTGAATCATATCATCAGTCAGGGCAGTTAAGGTTTGGCTGTTTTAAGTAGGAGCTTAAGGTGGATAAACCTACAGTGTGGAGCAAAGTGGATCACAGGGCTATCTTTGTGATGTTAGAAAAGCCTGTACTGAACCAATTTACAGTTGAATCATTTTAAAAAGTGGCTGTTAGGGGGTTTCTAAATCCCCCACCACCAGATGGGCTTATATTTCATGGAATAGTGACAATATTTGTGGAATAGTGCAGTTGTGTTTCGTACTATAAGCTTTGTTGATATTATTATTTTGTTATAATTATTATTATTATTTCTGACTCACATTTTTAGAATATAGAGACAATATTAGAGCAATTACACAAATCTTTAATTGCATTTATTTTAGTCTTTGTAAAATCTAAAAAGCAAAAATCAGCTTCTGCACACTGTCAGTAGTTAATTATAATAAATCTAAAAAAGTGTATTGAATTTTTGGTCAAGCAGAGTAATTGCTGAAACTTAGCTATTCAGTGAATTTAACATAATTTTTTACAGTGTGCAGGAGCAGATTTTTTTTTTTTTACTTGAATTCAACACTTACTCTCCTATGCACCTATCTAACATAGGTGTACAAAGATCACTTTTCCTGTATAAAAAGAAACCCATAAGTGAACACATAATTCTTATTTTTATTGAAACATTAAAAATCAACAAATCTGGAGATGCATGTTTTTCACAGGACAGCGACAATAGTGAAAAGAGTGAAAATAGTGGTGTAATTAGTGCACAGTGGAGAGGAAGAGGGACATTAGTTGTGTCCATGGCTTCCTCATATATATCTAACATTGAAGAAGTTTGCCCTTTATTTCCACTTGAGCACTGATATTTCTCTAGTCACTGTGACAGCTTGAAGAAATTTGATTCAAGAAATCTGAGGCTCTGGCAGTCTTTTGATGGGGTTGAATGATGGTGTGACTTCAGCTTTTCTTACATCTCTTAATGACATCTTCATTGTCATCCCAGTGCCTCTTAGGGTGCCTGTCTCTGAGTCTCTCTCACATGATGTGGCTTCTCGCCTGGGGAGAGAGGGGAGCTTATATGAACAGGTGACGGTAGAATAAACCGCTGTTGTTGGGAAAGACCTGCAGTGAGCTGTACCTTTTGTTGTCTTGTTTTGCCTGTGATTCAACTGTGCAGCTTGAGGAGTCTTCACAGTCACATCTCTGATTGGAGGACTAGTCCTCAGTGCACTGATCATAGGGGATGATGGCTTTGCACTGTGTGGACAGGAGGTTATACTAGTTTGTGTGGCAGACAGAGATGAATGTTGACATTGAAGAGTTGACCTTTCTCCAAATTCATTTTCTTCCGCTGGCCAAGAATTTGTCCAAAACGGTTTCATACTGAGATTTTTGTGCTTTGCCTTAGTCTTATAAAGAAAATCTGATCTGGTAGACATGACCACATGTGCACCTGCACTGCGGAGTCACTTTGCTCTCCCTACGCATGCCTCTTTTGCCAGTGAATACATTGTAAGGATGTTGCATAAATCCTGATAATATCTGGAGGTATTTGTCACAATGTGGGTTTCACGAGGCACTGTGGCATTTTGCGTAGGCTTGATACTCTCTTTTTCTGAAGAGAGCTTAGGCTTATCAGCAGGCTTTTTAGAGACCTTAGCAGCTGGACGGCAGTTGAAGTGGTTCACTGTACAACCAACTACTAGACCTTGAAGAAAAATAAAATCATAAATCACGGGTAATAATGAAACACTGTAGAATAAAAATTGATACACTGCAGAATAACAAAAGGTTTTTAGAGATAACACTTCATACACAGAAGAAATTCAAAGTGCACTTCATACAAGGCATAAAGCATGAAAATGCAAATCAAAATGTTAGAAACCATTTTAAAAGAAATGAACAGATAAAAACTGAGGAATAATACAAAATATAAAGATGCAAGTGAAAGGTGGATAATAATGAGTGCATAAGGTTTAGTCAAAGATGATGACTAACATTAAAGCTTTTAACCCGGATTTAAAGCTAGTCCAAGTCAGAGCAATTCTTGTATCACCTGGAAGACCCATTTTTGTTTCTCCATGTTAATTTGGACTCTGGGAGCAGTAAGCAGACTGCTATTAGAGGACCTGAGAGGCTGAAGAGGGCTCGCTAAACGACAGTCAGAGATGTATTTTGGCTCTACAAGCCATTGAGATTTTTTTAGATGAGCAAAAGTCATTTAAAATCTACTCTGTTCATTTTTTTCTTTTTTACATTTTTTATTTTCTAATTTGAAATTAATCTCAAATACATAGCTCATTCAAAATAAATATTTCCTTGTGAAGTATGAGTATTGGGCAGAACCGTTTTTACTTTCCATAGTCCAAACACACACAGGCAGATCTAAGTCTCTGCATCACCCATATTATAAATGTACATATAAGACGAACTATTTACTGTATGCTATCCTTGCAATGAACTGACCTCTTGTCCAGGTTGGGACACAAGTGAATATGGAAATGAATAAATATACTGTATACAGAGACATCATGCCCATGCCACAGATGGCTTTAGAGATTGTTAAATTCTATTTTCACAATATGTGTTTTTAATTAGCATTAATCCCTCCTCTCTGTGTAGGCTACTTGGTTCCTTCCAGCTAGAAAACATTACTTAGTAGCAGCTAGCTGCATGACTAAATGTACGTGGAAGTGTAGAAACGTTAAACGTGACAAAACAATAACCAATCTCAGCTCACACAATGAAAACAGTATGACTGGAATACAGAGTTACTTAGAGTTTCAGAATTTCCCTATTTAAAGTAACCTTAGCCTCAGTGGTTTTAACTTTAACCCACAAGTAATTAACATTAGTGTTAGCTTGTTGTTTGTTAAATTTGCAGCACTGAAATGTATTCTACAAGTCAGGGGATGACATAAGGCCTTTTTTTTTTTTTTTTACAAAGAGTCAAGAGCAAAACAGTGTCAGAAAAAATAGTTGCTACGTGTGTGAGCTTTCTTTACTTAACATTAAATAATGGAGCTAACCAGCTAACATTAGCCCTGAGCGAACATTTTCTTGTTTAATATTGCTGTTAAATGCAATGTAGTGTTAATAAGTGTAATTCAATTATAGTTCTATATAGTTACTGATAGGGACGCAAAAACATTACTGGTAACAACTTGGAAGCATTCTGAAACTGTGCCCCATCAAAAAAAAAAAAAAAAAAAAAAAAATTGACTATATATTAACATATAATTGACTATAATATTTAACAAAATTTAGAACTGTGTACACTGTGTACATCGTTATTGCATAAGATGGTATTCAAAGTTTAGTTTAAGTTTGGTTTTGAAATCTAAAACATGCACATAATGTACACGAATGTATGCAGAGTGTGTGAATATATTTGTCTGTAAGGTTGTAACTTACCATTTCCTGCCATATTGTCACATTTCTTCCTATCCAAATACTCCCACATACACACATACACCTTTATTGCTGTTCATATTACAAAATCCCAGAGCTTAATATTATTGCCATGCAAATCTGAGATGCTTGTCTCCACAAATGCAATCTTATTTGTTTAGTCAGACTCAGGCCCTGTTCACTTTGGGGACATTGAAATAGAGAGAGAGTGAGAAAGCGAGCTGACATAAAAGACCCCAAACGCCACAAATGGGATTTCAATCAGTTTTAATCTACTTGAGTCCTTGAGGTCTGCTCTCTGTTGTAATATGCCTTTGCTTTGGCTGACACGATCTGTGTCCTTCATGCTTCAGATGCTGTTCACATTGGTCATCCCATGCATGCAGGATAATCCATAGCTCCATCAACAGTCTCACATGGCTTCCATGACAGTGTGTGGTAATGAAAACAGAGAGACTAGCTGTATTGTGGTGTTGATCCTGAAGTCATTCTTTGTTGTTGTGCATTCCCTGTTTCCCAGTTGCTCCATGTGTGTTTATTGCTTTGAGGAGGTGAAAATGGGAGATAAGCCGTCGACATGATAAGCCTTCCGTAGCCACGCTGTTTGATGCACGGGTCCATAAGGAGACTAGCTCGGAAAAAAGAAGACAAAACCTTTAAGCATTGCATCTCTGCAGCACAAAATGGTGTCTCTCTCTGACCCTTTCTTATTTATTCCTCTTTGCTTTTTTTTCCTTTACTCTCTCACACACACTTTCACTCTTTATTCTCTCTCTCTTTACTGTATGCCTTTGATGGCTCCAGCCATTTGAGGCCTGTATCACAGCCCAGCGTTGCATAAGTACACCTTCTCCCCATCTGCAATTTCATGCTCTTGAGCCTTTTTACCTTTGTGCTTGATGACTTTTAAGAGAGCTGATATTGATTCTTATTAGGAGGGTGAGAGACCGCGAGAGAGACTATTAGAGAGAAACAGCGAGTTACCTCCTCATGCTGGTTGCGGGGGAAGAATGACAGAACTGCAGAAGGGGGCAACTCCAGAGACTCACATGCTCTTGTTGAGGGTCACTGTGGTTATGGCGGTGGCAGTGATAGCTCAGAGGGGAGTCCCTGTCTGAGGTGAATGTGTTTGTGATTGGTCTCTTTTTTGCTTTGATGCTGACATTGATGAAAGCTTCATAGATGACCGGTTTTGAGAGGCCTGTGGATAATACTGTGAATTACAGTGAGAAACCAATGTCTGCGTGCTCATTTATGTGTGAAAAAAGAATGATAGACTAACACATAATTTGCATTGTCATATCCGTAAAACTGCATTGCAAGCTATAAAAATTATCCTCTTCCTGCGAGATGCACATCCCTGGGTAGCTTACATATGAGGAATTGTTTCAGTGAATCAGGCAGTGATAGAGACAACAGTATGCGTCAGGCTCAGTCTCTGGGCTATTAGACAGTACCAGAGCTCCAATCATACTGCATCAGCCCACTGGTTTGATTTGATCCAGGGAGGAAAGGAGGGGGCCGCAGTCTGTGGGGGAAACATGTCATGTCAGCTCCGGCAGCCAGTTAGCAAGCTAGCTGCTACCGCAGCGCTGTCCAGAGGGACCAGGACTGGAAAAGATGGTCCAGTGGTGAATCTGTAATGTTGCTCCTCCTCTATTTTCTCTTTCTTTTGGCCCTTTTTCTCAGTTTCTGTTTCACATACACACATGTATAGCGCAGACTGAAGACTGATGACCATAGGCTGTGGCCTTGTCAAAGGGAGTGGAGGAGGAGAGGGCAGGCAGATGGGGACCGCAGCCTGAGGTGGGTTGCTTCTCCTTGGGTGTGCTGGTTTGGAGCGAGACACAAATCACATCACACCCAGGACACACGACTCTCCCAGTGTGTCTTTTTTGCATTCCGTCTTTTCTTATTCGTACTAGTGCTGTTGTTTCATTTCAGAAATCTCCCATTTATAAGTTAGTATTACTAAAAAGTCCAACCAGGAAGAATTATATAATTTTCAGTTGCAGTTTGATTGCATTTTCCTTCGTTTAAATACATGATCCATTGCCTTGTAATGTTAGTGTCCTGTACATGACAGTTTTGATTTGCTAAATCTTTGCTTTTGTTTTTCCCCATAGCAGAAATCATTTTGTGAGCGCAAGTGCAATCGTGTCCAAATAGAGGATTTTTTTTTCTCAATTTGGCATCAATTTGTTGTAAAATGAGCCAATGTCTGTGTTGTATTATTTGAGGTGTGAATCCATGGTGAATCATCCATCAGCGTCCTGTTGCCTGTGATTCTAGGAAATCCATTGACCAAATAACTTCTATTGAAGTAACTGCAGTTATTTGGAATGGAAGCAGGAAACAAAACAAAAAAGACACGACGATAGATGATATTGTGGGCAAAATAACAAAACAACACCGTTTCAGATGGCTGTGACTGACTGATTCTATACTGTAGGCAAAACATTACTTACATCTGCTGCAACAGCTTAGTACTGTGCACTGATGATGGGACATGTGATTGTATAGTTTAATAAAATGAAAGGATATAAAATAAAAAGAGAACTTCTGGAAGGAAGAAGTCTATTTTATATTCTCTTTGTGAATTAGGTAAAAAGAATAAAGTGTTTGAGGGGGATGAAGAAAGGACCAGCTGTGCCTCCAGGCAGTGATATTTAAAGACTTAATTTTTACTGCTAAATTTAAGAACTTAAGAACTATAAGAACTCAGGTTATATCACATTGTTTAAAACAAAAAATGTATTTAAATGTCATAATAGTCACACACTAAGAGTAAGAGCAGGTTCTTTTCCATTTCTAGTGATGGGCATAGTAAGCAGGAGGAGTGTTTAATCATATTTGTAGGAAAAAATAATGGTGGAATTTTCAACTTTTACATCATTGGCCATAAGCATACAATTTGGCATTTATTTTAAAGGAAATCTCAGACACTCAGACCTAAAAGTGTTGAAAAAGAGTTAGAAAAAGCAACTTTTTCCGCTGTTGTTTGTCTACTTCCCTATACACCCCCCAAACATTATTGAGGCAACTGTCGAGACATCGCAGTTACAGGCTATGAGAGGGAATAAGAGAAGGAACCAAAGTCCCAAACGAGTGTATGTATGTTATTTTTTTTTATTCTTTTCTCTCTATCTCTCTCTTTTTTTTTTTCCTTTTTTGGGCACTCTCAGTTTTGCAAATATTAATGCGGAGCTCTCCCTCCAGAGTGACTGCTATCAAAACAGTTTCTTTGTGGGTTTACGCAGACGTGCACAGAAACACTGAGCCGGTCTGTGTTTTGCAGTATGACAAGCAGAAATATAATACAAAGAATGCTTGTGTTTTCCCCGTAGGGAGAAAAGCTGATGAGTGGCGAATATTAGCATAAAAATAATGCAAAGTGTCATGCTCCGGCTTTCATTCCGTGGCAGAGTTACAGTAAGTTTTCTATCCATTAACCTTGCATTATGTTTCTCTGTAGCCTCCTCCCTGCTGAATTTCCTCAATAAGGCAAATCCATTTTTCACAGTTCTTTAAAAATGGACCACTTCTTGTATTCCTCATTAGATAATTACTTGCACTCACAAAATATAATTATACACTGAATATATTTTTAGAGACTTTTCTTTTGAGGTTATGTAATCCTTAGAGTTGTTGCCACTTTGGCTGCACAAACTTGCAGTGGTGTTGTCCTTTGCTGCCCGCTATCATTTCACAAATACAGATTGGTGCCGTTTCTTTTTCTCAAAATGACAGATGTTAATGCAGTCAAAGATGAATAAGTAGTCCGCTGGATGTATGTGTGCAGGAGTAATCCCATATGCATACATTGACTGTAAATATTTAATATGCCAGATGATATAGCTCATACAGATGCCATAATGCATTCAGGCAAGTCGTTATGCTCTCTCTTAATGAAGCTGCATTATCCACATATCCCTTCTGCCCAGAACTCATTGCACTCTGCCTTCATAAATCTAGAGGCACAAGGTGATGAAGTGGACCCAGGTGTTCCAAGGTTCTGAGTTGTTGATAACGTCAGGGGTTATTGATGCTCTATTGTTGTGAATCTTGCTCTCTGTGTTTTATTATAATTAATCCGGGTTGAATGAGAAAGAGGCCACTAAAATTCTCTTGAGAAGTGCTTGATAAGCATATATGGATATAATAATGGAAAGCACTCACTTTTAAAATGCTACCTGCATTCACCTGAATCTTTCAGTCACTTTGAGTCTTTTTCCTGCTCTTTTCACTGTCTCTTTTTTATTCTGACGCAGAGTGTTGGTGTTACCTAAGCAACTGTGAGTCACCTGTAATTTTGTTCTAGAGGGGAGAGAAAAAAAAGTCATCTATGTATAATTCTTGCTAAATTCTGTGCTGATTTAATGCCAAATCATTCAGCTGAAGATCAACTCTACACTGAGTGTTCATGAAGAGGGATGTTGGCTCGGTAGATTGACTTCATGTGCTGCGTCTGGGTTTCAAATGAGCCATCAGGCTCTTGTGTTGAAGTATTACGGAGCTCTTTATAGAGCAGGATTCTTTGCAAGGCCAACACACCAATCACTTGCTAAGCCCATCAGAGTCATCCTAACATTTCGGCCTTATAAATCTTCAAGAGCTAATATGTCTCTGCTCAACTGTTACTCACTCGCACCTCGTCTTTTACATTCTCTGAGTGTGCGCGCACAGGCATAAAAACAGGCTCATCCACAAATGTGAGTGTACATAAAAATTGAGAGATTACATACAGTATTTGCACCTACGTATAAAAGCAAACAGATGAAATAAATCAGCGCATGTGACTAAATAAAAATGGAAGCTTTTCTCTCATTTTCTCTGAGTCTCTCTCTCTCTTTATATCTTCATTTCTGACACCTTTCCGGTTGGTGGTGAAATCCTGTCAGCAGCCGAGGGCGGCGAGGGGGCCTGCGCAGCCTTCTGGCTCTGCACTCCGCAGTGCGCCTCCTAAACGCCCGCCGCCTGTCCTCCCTGTTTCCCACAAGTCTGCTCACCAGCGCTGCTGTGGTTGATGGTCCGTGCTCTCACCCTCTCCACCTCACTGGTCTAATTGGAAGAGAAAAGTTCCCCTGCCGTGAACGCATGTCCAAGGGGCTATGTCTGTTCGCGAGGCTACGGGCTATGAACAATTAATTAATAATTACTGCTTCTATGGACCCCTCAGGGCCAAAGCCACAATTTATAGCAGGAGGACAGCGTCAAGTGGGTCTGTAGTCTTAACTACTGCCCAGGCATAGTGATTGCATAATAGTTCAAATGTCTGTATGATCCTTTTTGTTTAAATTCTGTTGATATTCTAGGTGATAAGTTGTTGAAATGTGACCAGTAGTGTTTCCCTGGCTTTCCTATTGGTTAAGTTTTTGTTTGTTTAAATCATGATAGTGGTTGTTGCTCATGCTAACTGCCCAGTTCTTCCTTTCTCTCGTATAGCTTGTTCTGGCTGCTCCTGGACATAAAATCAAACGTTTTTTGTTTTTTTTGCAGTCAAGGATTAATGATTAAACCGTTAAAAATAAACCTCAACGTTAAAACAGTAGTAAAAATATATAGGTACAATAAAGTATTTACTGTAAAATAACATTTAAAAGTGTTGAGCATACTTTACAATATTAAAGAAGGCTTTGTGCACTGTATAAAAGCTTTCATGAATTGGGCAAAGGTTGAAATCAGTATTGTGTTATATATCAGTTGACAGCAGAGAGTACCAAAGTTGATTAGTTAGTAATTTGATTCATTATTTAAGTCAGTTTTTTAAAAGACAAATATTTGATGGTTACAGCTTGTTAAATGTGATAATTTGCTGCTTTTCCTCATCATACATCACAGTAACCTGAACATCTTCTAGTTTTAGGTCAGAAAAAAGTAAATTAAATACTGCACCTTGTGCTCTAGAACATAGTGACAGGCATTTTTCAGTATTTTCTGACATTTGGCAGACCAAACAATTAATCAGTTATCAAAAAATGGTCTGCAGTTTAACCGATAATTAAATTAATCATTACTTGCAGCCCTAAACATAATTGATTATTAGAGTGTAATGTAAGAAATCAATCACTTAACATGCAGCAGTGAATACTGTTGAAATGAAACAGATATGCCTGTCTAAATTATTATGAAATGACTGTAACAAGGACAAGGTTGTAGGCTTGTGTTAGCTCAGATTCTCAGCTACCCTCTATTCATTAACTTCAAATTTAAATCCCTGTTAATGTCACTATCAACCTCTGTCTGGCTGAAAAACACAGCATATGGAGTGATAATACTGCAATACTCAATGAAAAACTGAGAATATTACATGAAAGTCTGAGAATATGAAATAAAAATGTGAAAATGTAAAAACAAACAAACAAAAAAAACCCATCAAACCTGATGATGACCACTGCTGGTGCCATCTTTATCAAGCCAACAAGTCTGGTTCCAAAAATCTCAAGTATAAATATATGGCCCAAATTAATACTGTTGAAAATCCAACTCAGCAGATATTATTATTATCTACAGTTTTGAAGAAATTTCAGTGATGCTTTATTTCACAGGTACTTTAATTTGATACAGATTTCCTACAAAGAAGAAAGTAATTTGCAGGTATTTAACTGTTAATTTTGTGGGATATTTTACAGAGAGGGTGGTGCAATTTGGTACAAATTGTAAGAAAAAACAGAAAAGTTGTTTTAGTTCATAATATTTGGGTTCATACGTAGTTCTTAATTTGTAAAAATCCTTAATAAATTAGACTTAATTCTGTAACTGACAGAAAATACTTAGTTTTCAGTGTGTAGTTTTGTGTGTCAAACTACATATTAGCATATTAGGTTGTCTCTTAAAAACTGTAAAGTATAAAATTAAGGGACCTGTGAAATAAGTGTTACCAGACTTTCTTTGAAGTTGTGCATCTTTTGCTCTTCATGTTGGATGCAAAAGCGTTTATCAATAGATTTAAAGCCGATTTATGGTGTACAATTCCAAAAAATGTAGAAGAAAAACATACATAGGCTACACAAAAATGTTGCCATATGTTATGCAATATATTCTTTAGTTTTTTTGTGTTTAATTCGGTGTTTATGCTGCAGTTTTCCTATCATTTCCTTGAAATCACCTCAGGAAAACATGAAATCAGTTTACCATCTCTAAGCATTTCAGACATTATCATGGACTCCTGAAAATACTCCAATCTTTAAGCACCATACACAGATGTAAATTTTTTCCCCTTCTGGCAAATATCGAGATGCAATATGTAAAAAGACAGCTTGTTCTTCAGTAATTCCCTGTATTTGTCTAAATGTCGGGCCTGTGACAACCCTGGTGAAACATGTTGGCGTTGGATCGCAAAGCAGCTTTTATTGCCAGTTCTTGATGGAAGCTCAGACGAGGTGGGCCAATTATCTTTTGAGACCCCTTGCCATTTGATTTCTGCCATTTGATGGAGGGGCTGCCAAGAAGGGCTGCAAGTGTTCATTCACTCATTCACTCTCTCACTCACTCACAGCTCAGATCCAACACACACGAGCCCATCTGGCAGTGAGAGAGGAAGCGCTTTCTCTTTTTAACCCCCATTACTCACGAGGTGCTGATTCCATATGATGGGTGTCAGAGCCCTGCAATGTACATCTCCTCCACTGACTCTCCTGCACCCACTTATCTTCCTTTCATCTCTTCCTAGTGATTACAGTTACTATTCTTTACTTTTTTTTAAGAGCCGAAAGGAATCAAATGGTTGGGGCCCCAGTTTTTTTGGATGGATGGATGGATGAATGGGACACAATGTGATGGACCGGCAACATAATATCACAGCTCTGCCGGGAGTCAAAGATCTGTGCTGGCTTTGACTGCTGGGGACGTGAGGACAAAGTCAATAGGCGAGGGGAAAAGGGGAGGCAATCTGCACTCGTCTTTATTTTCAACAGTGTCAAAACACAAGTAACAACACAATGAGAGCAATTGCCCATTGCCTCGTATCATGCTATTAAGCTCATGTTGGATAATTTTCAGTACACTACGCTCTAATGATGGACAAAAACATGCTGAAACTTGTTTTTACACATTATACTATGTAGTTGCTCAAAAAAAATGAGGGGACTATCATTATATGCCCTTCACATGATTGGGAGGTGGTGTGTGTGTGTGTGTGTATATGTATATGAGTGATGCTGAAGCAGGAAGTAATTTGGTGGCTGGTGGATGTAAATATAACACGGTTGTGATTATTCTTTATCTTCCTCATTAAAGCAGCGGAGGAACAGCTGCACGAGTACACTGGGCAGCTAAAGAAGGGAGGCACTCTATTGTGACTGAAATGATAAAATGCATAATTAGGTAGTCAATGTTGTGTTCCATCTCTCTCTCTCTCTCTCTTCCCTCTCTCTTTCTTTCCCCCCTAGCTCTGTCTTGCGCTGATAGGTGCAACTCCGTGTTGCCTCTCCATTTTCAGAAATGTTGTTCATTAATGCAATGCAATTTCGGGCAGGCCCTCTCTCTCTTTCTTGCCACCGCGTTTTGTCTTTGGTAATTTACCTTTATTGGCTGGCTTAGCAATTTCATCTGAACATGGGTTCATTTAATAATGTATGCGTCTGGTTGTTGTGTACCGTTCCAAACCCCACCTGTAATTGCTGTGCAGCTGGGTGCACTCGGCTGGATGGATGCGCCAGCTGAATGCGAGGACTCGGTGTGGAAGATGAAAAAGGGAGTGAAACTAGAAGAAGGGGCGGTTGTGTGCATATTGGTCATGTTGATGTTGTTCAATATAAGTCTCATGCTTGTATGGTAAGTATGTAGCTTAGGTTAGCTTAGCTTAGCATAAAGACTGGAAACAAGGGGAAACAGCTAGCCTGCCTCTATCCAAAGGTAACAAAATCCGCCTGCACCTCTACAGCTAACAAATTAACGCGTTATATATGGTTTGTGTAATCCATATGAAAAACGTAGTGTAAAAATTAACAGTTTTACAAGTGGTTGTGTACAGAACTATTTCTTGGCCAGGACCAGTAACTTCCTGGAGTATCCGCTGGTTGCCTAGTGCCATAAAAATAGTCAGGCACATAACCCTCAGGGTTTTTTACAGGATTTTACAGTTTGAAAACAAATGAACGTATTTCTCAAAATGCTGAATTATTTCTTTAATATGTGTTTGTGCATTATGTGCGTCTACTTCTGTGTAGACTGGGCTTTATGCATGCCCTGTGTCCTTATCTGTGCTGCGTGTGTATGTGTGTGTACTGTCCTGACACACAACTGCAGTCACCCTCCGCTCTCATCTAATTGTTCTGCAAAGCCCCGCGAGGAGGATTGTGGTCACAGTTGTCTTTGTCCTTGGGTTGGAGCACCACTGGTTCACCTTGCCAGTAATAAAAAAAAAAAAACTAAAAAAAAAAAAAGCCAGGCCTTCTGTTAAGTGCGCATGCACATAAAAATATGTGTGTGTGCACATGCATGGGTGTTAGTGTGTCCCCTCAGTAGGAGGACAGACATCATTATCCCCACCCTTCACACCATCCTGTCCAGGGGAACCTTTTAATCTCCTTGTAAAAAAAAAATAAATAAATAAAATCAGGTGAATGAAGTACAATAGAACCCCTCCCCCCTCTGCATCATCCTCTCCTGTCACGCGGGGGCAATTTTTATAAGAGCCAGTTATGGGACATCACATGGCCAAAATAATATTAGTATGGTGGTGACAGGCATGTGAAGGCAAGATGAATCTAGGATAAAAATAAAGGCAAATGAATACAAATGGTGTATCCTTCACCTAGAGGGGGGAATAAATCATATGCAGACTAATGTGGTGTTCACTCACTCGCTCTCTTTGTCGCTTTTTCGTCGTCACACACAGACACTCTCCCGTTCTCTCTCTCTCTCTTTTTCGTTGCCTTTCATTCTCCATCTCACTTCATCTGATTAAGTTAGCTACAAAGTGTCCTTCTGTATTAATAATCCGCTCAGAGAGGTGAGGGGAAAGCAGTACTGTATGTAGGTGTCAAAATGTCACTGTGGGAAAATGCAGTAGACCTTGCCAACTCACTATGTAAGGGATATGCCTATGTGTGATGCTTTAAGTATGTGTTTCCTCTCATATTTGTATTGTGTGTACATGCCTTTATGTTTACTTATTGTCCACTTGTAGCTAAAGAACACATTCACACAAATAAACCTGTCAAATCATCAATGCTCCTCTGCTGTAGTGGTATCCGTACAGGAGAAATACACAGTGTGAGTAATTTGGTGCTTTTAAAAATAATGGGATCAACAAAAGAGCTTCAATATTAATCTGACAGTCTACTATATAGTATGTTGTGTTTTGACTCACATTTTGTGTATCTTTGAGGTTGTAGTAGTAGTATTTGCGGGGGTGCAAGTAAGGTGTAAACCTAACTTTTGTAACAGTGAAATTTTACTGCCTGTGGACTGAATTTATTTATAACCCAGATTAAAGTATTTTGCATTAGGTCAAGCCACACTGTAAAACAAAGCTGTACCATGTACTAAGACAAATACAAGCAGTAGCAGAGCTGTAGTTGCCTTGTAGTTGCTGCCGTTCAATATTATTTCAGTTGTCAGTCCAGCAGTGTAAAAAGCCAAAACACAGTAACTACATAGACTGTTTGATTAAAATTTTTTTGGGCATTTGTTTGGCACACCCACTATGCCTTCAGGGAGTGGAAGCAGAGAAATAAGTATATGGTAATAGGAAATATGGCTCTTATTATTACACTGTCATTCTTATAGCACCATTACTAATAAAATGGGGTATAGTACCATTTTTAACGGCAGGGTACCTTTCTAGTATCAGTAAACCATGCAACACTAGTAGGGCAGTATTTACATGACGTTTGCATGCTGGCATGTGCTGGCCATCTTGATAGTCCCTTTTTGCGCTAGCAGCCTAATCCGCACAGTAATCCACATGATTCCCCATGTCCATCTGCATGTGTTTGATTAATTCCATTAATTCCATCATTTTCCATCCTGATGTTAGTGTGGATTAAAAATCTCTTGACACCACTTTGAACATGCAAATATAGAGCTAAGCCAATATATGCAAATAAATTTGAGGTTAAGGACAGAGTGGACACTTGTCCCACTGAAGATAGACTACTGAGAAGAAGACAGAATTGGAGAGTGTGATGTGCTTCTTTCTGAATGGATGAATCATAAGAAGGTATAGAGGATGAATGGGCACATAGGAGGATATGTATGTGCGTCATTGCATTGCCACAAGGCTGATGAGTGGGCCAACGCAGGCTATAAGTGGTCCAAGTGCCGAATAATGCTCAAGCCACACATAACCCCATTTTGTGACCACTTACAAATGCAGCCTAATGGTTCAGCTGAGGTCATGGTCAAAACTGGGTCTGAGATGGAATATCTGTAGTTACCACAAGGGACAGACATGGGTTACTATGGACATGTGTGCAGATTACTTTTTTAAACCACCATATTCCCAAACCCAGGTTTCTGCAGCGGTGGGAAAATGCTTTTCTTATGTGCTTGACCACTTCCAAGACCACACTCAACTCCAACATGTACATATCGGCTAAGTGTTCAACATCTCCACCGAAAAACAAATACGTGACTATGATGAATATGACCACTACTTCACCACTGGTTGGCATGTACAATTAAACTGTGATGACTTGAAAGTATTTCACATCAAAGGTTATATATCGTGAGAGAAATGTTTGTGAAATATTTCTTCTCTGCACACATGAAAACATTCAACTACTACCTTTTTCCTCCCTGAAAAATGGATAAACTGTGGTGTAAAGGGACCAGGCTAGACTGATTTGAGAGTGCAGAGGGCACATCCCGATTGATAGATGGAGGACGAGGAGGTAAAGCCTCACATCAGGTGATTGTGTGTTGCATGCACACCCGCAGGCAAGCAAACCTTGCTCCCCGCAAATCTCTCGGAGTCTAAACTGAGGCCAGAGGTTTGGTCCCAAGGGGAAGAACACTTACCGTGGATATAGCACTTTAAAGGCCAGGGCTTTTGAAATGTGTTGTGTACCAAAATGGGTTTTTGCCAAATACTGATCTTATATTCTCTGGTTTTGAAAGAGACCACTGTTGCAATAACAGTTAAATTATCAAGTTGTCCACTGAAGCCACTTCCATCCATTGTGGAGTGTTCGGTTGCTGAGAGGAATTACATACTTTTATGGTAAATTAATGTACTTTTCTAGCATTTGGAGTATTTCATTGACTATGAAATTCCGATACATTTGAGACAATGGTTTGGAGAAGGGTTGTCATAAATTTAATGTTTCCATGTGCCAGTACTCCTAGCATGGCAAGGCTTTTCTTACCTTTTTCTCTTTTGCTTTCCTCAAGAAGACAAACATTTTGACATTTTGAAAAACTGTTGTATTTACATGCCTTTCACTAGAGTCACTCTGACAGTTTTGAAAGGCTTTCTTTGTGCTCAAAGTAAACCACACCTTTTCCATTTTGTGGTATAAAACAATCTGCAGAGGAGCAGTTCTCCTAAATTAACAAATTAACAAGGCCTTAGGACACAGAGTCCTGCTGGTTTTTAATTCTAGCCATCCAATCAGGGACTTGCCATGAATTGAATAGATTTCCCTTGAAATTTTAGCTGGTACCAATAAATATATTTTTAAACTGTGTTAAAACACAAGGACACTGCCAGTTTTCTTGGCAATGGTCTATTTTATAATTATACCAGTAATTAAAAATGGGGTAGTGATTTACTGATGTCAACCACTATTTAGAGTCACATCCCAGTCGCATTGTGAACAAGGCCAAAAGTGTTTTGTTCTTACTCAGCAAACAAGCCAAGGTGACAATTAACTTCCCAGTCATTGAAAAGCGTCCTCTGCTTTTTGTATGTTATTTTCTAGTGGAAGACTACCAGCTCAAGCATTCCGATGCTCTTAAAAGGAACGCCATCTCAATAGTTCTTCACTCTGTAAAAAGCAGTTTTCAACCTCAACAGCTCCAAGATACAACAGACAGTGTATTAACTGAGGCCTGTGCAATTAGAAATTGATCAATGCTTACACGCACAAATCTCCTCTTAGCTGACCAAAATAGCATCCTACTCTACAGCAATAAGTAACATGACTCATAGAGAATGCTAAAGCATGTACACACACATGTCCTCATATCATCTCCTTGCCTGAAAGGTATAATATGTAACTATTCTGCATTACAATGTCTAAAAACAACTAGACCTATGTGATATATTTTGGTGAGTTGTGTACTTACATTATCCCAAATGTTTCCAACAATGTTGAAATGCAGATGAATCCATACTTTAAGTCAAGGTAAAGGACCGTTTCATTTGGTCACCGGTCAATGGCGTCATATCGGCCTAATCCCATAATTCTAACCTTAAATCTAAACTCAAGACTTAACCCCTAGTGTGAAATTAAAAGATTATATTATCACATATCAGTTCGATTTAACATTTGTCTGCTTTTCTTTTTTGCTGAAGCAGTTTGTGATTTTTTTCCGTGAAACATTTAAATATTTTGTCGATTTCTTGGATGGAATCACCTGAAATTAATCACCAGATCATTCAGCCTCTTTTGAAACATCGTTATTTAATGGTTACTTTATAGCTTATGATGTAACTACCCTGTTTATACTCACTCGAAAACACAAGTGCTGATTAAACTGCTGAAAATTGCTGCTTATTGTTAAATCTATCATAACCCGCTTTTGTAGTCGTAGTAAATTCAACATCAGTAACGTCTACCACCTGGAAATAGTCCTTTGATGGTGTGAGAAGCCAAAATAACCTGACTTGGAAAAAAATATATTCAGTTTGAAAATCTGAAACTTAAAATAAGGTTCTTACGAGGATAGAAGAATCACACACAGGCATATCAGTAAACAGGTTGTATTGAGTCCAGCTGTGCAGGATGGAGCTAATGAAAGAGCCAGTGGCCCCGCCCCCTCATCATTGCCACTAATTACACTCATTAATATTAACGAGCTAATTTACATGACGGCAAAATGTATGCTATTTATGAGCAAGGTGTCTATGTTGGAGATGGTGTGGAGGATAGGAAGGGAAGGTCACTGAAATAAAAATCAGAAAAGCTCGCACACGCAGGTATGTGTGTATTTACACACAATATCCATCCCTTTAGTTTTTTATATTATAAAATAATCCATTTGTGTTCATTAGTATGTTCCTTTTCTCCGTAATAACTATTATCTTATTTTTGTTAATTACTTTTATTGTTTTTATTTTTATTATTATTTATTACATTTTGCACTATCCTACTTGAATACATTTGCAGAAAGGAGAGAGGCGCTCCTAAGTGATGGCACTCAAAATGCATTTTAGATTACAGACAAACTGTTCCCAAATGCACCTGTTAGATAAACGACAGACACCTTTTGCATCTGAAATACGGCACAAATCACTTATTAAATCTGGCTCAAGGGCACTCAGTAGTTTGCTGACATAGACATTTAAAATCGTTTAGGTGAACAATAATGTTTGCACTCACTGTTTTCAAAAATTCTTAATAGAGCCTCACAGATACTGATTTGCTCAGATAATCAGATAATAAGATAATAATATCAGATAATAATATACCATCTGACATTTATTTTTTGCCACATTTTTTCAACAATCCCTTAAGTTTGGTTTGTTTGGATATTATAACCAAGATACATATGTAATAATAATAACAATAACAATAATAATAATGATAATAATAATAATAATAATAATAATAATAATAATAATAATAATAATAATAATAATAACTTTATTTATATAGCACCTTTAAAAACTGTTTACAAAGTGCTTTGACAGACAAAGCAAAGACAGTGCAATACAAAAGCACAGACATGACACAGAAGGCAAAGAGGAAGACAACAGGAGAGGACAATGAAAAACAATAAAGAGATGATAAAAAAGATTAAAAGATGATAAAAATACAACATCACATTAAAGCAAGTCTGTAGAAATTAGTTTTAAGAAGTGATTTAAAAGAAGTTACTGATTCTGCGAGCCTTATCTCCTCAGGCAGGTTGTTCCAAAGCCGCGAGGCCCTGATGGCAACATCACGGTCACCTTGTACCGAGTGGTAGGCCTATATCCTTACAAAATCTGTGATAAGTTAAACTCAGCCAATAATATAAGTCATTCCCATGCATTGGTCAAGATGTAATTTTCATTAAATAGATTACAACATGCTTAATAGTTATGAAGGTGGATATTGGTTACACTTAAATTAGACCAAACTTCCTTGAACTTCTCCCCCTCCCTCTCTCTCTCTCAACTCAACCAGCCAAGGCAGATGGCCGCCCACCTAGATTCCAGTTCCGCTTGAGGTTTCTTCCTGTTAAAGGGGAGTTTTTCGTTGCTGCTGTCACCAAATGCTTGTTCATGGGGGAATTTTGGGTCTCTGTAAATTAATGAGTATGGTCTAGACCCCTGCTTTATGTGAGAATTTGACACTATATAAATAAAATGGACTTGAACTGCAAGAAAGCTGAAAGGCATTAATATGCACCTCTGTTGCATTTGTCCCTCTATTTAAAGTGAAATCTCCCACCCTTGTTAAGTATGTATGTTATACAATGTGGGCTGTTAACTGAACTGCACATTTTAGCTTTAACCAAGAAAACTGTGACAGAACATACAAATACTGTAAACGTGCCACAGTGTAAGATGGCATGACATTGAATCTACCAGAATTTCCGTTACTTTTACAGTTTCCTTTAGCATGTATGTGTGAGAGACGGTGTGTCTCTGTTTTTGTGATATGTGCATGGGTGCATGCGGATGTGCACGTGCATAAAAAGTGGGATTCCAGTGGGAGACGACATCATCTCCTGAGACAGGACAAAGTCAATATGGAGAGTTACACAGAGCCCACAGGGAGCAGGCCACCAGAGGCCAGACTTATACCGACGGATAAAGATAGAGAGGGAAAGGGAAGAGTTTGCATGTTAGCAATGTGTGTGTGTGAGAGAGAGAGTAAATGAGAGGAAGCAAGGGCAAGAGAGAGAAAGTAAAGGATAGCAGGGCAGCAATTGTTTTGTGTACTGTATATCCGGTGCTCACAGCTGTTGGTTTGCGTAAAACCCAGCACATACACAAGTATGGGTGTGATGAATTTTCCTTCGGTGTCGAGTTGTCATGTATTTAATCAAGCATTTGAAACCATCTTTTTTTTCCAAAACCTTCTGTTACCCATTGGGAATTGACTTTTTGGAAAGATACCATTATTACTGTCTATGTGTGTGCAGTGATAAAGAAGAGAAGCAGGAGGGAAAGTGGAGTAGGTAGGGTTATGGTTAGACAGGAATATGGACAAAAACAAAAAAAATGTCATTGTATGTGGTGCATGTCAAGTATGTTTTTAAACTGAATTTAATGTACTGTAGATCTGTAGATATAGTGCTGGGAAAGTTGCATTAGCATTCTCATTTTATTCATCTCATGATTTGCATGCACTTAAAGCAACCTCTTTGCAGCACATTAAAAAAAGAAGCAAGACAGGAATATAACCTATTTTGTGTTAATTCTACAGTGGAGTCTCTATGTTATGTAATTTTCATTCCTGATTGTATTCTATTCATTTATTTGTTATCTTTTTTGTTGGATTTCTTGAGAATATTTTTTTTCTGTATGTGATTATATATGCATATACAGTTTACCACAGTTAATCACAGGAAGATCTTAATTTTACATTTATATATTTTTAATTGGAAGGTTCATTTATATGGCATCTTTACTGTCAGTCACTCAGCCCTTCGACCCAAACGACCCTATGTCTTGGTTCAATGTGCATATCAGTGTGTTGCACAACTGTGTTCTTATTTTTTCAGCAGTTTTCTTTGATCAAACCACTTTGTGCTTTTCCACTTAAAAGCCTCTTGTTTAGGTGAGTGGTCCATTATCTCCCCTTCACCATGGTTCATCTACAATGCTAAAATAAACTCTACTTGTGTTTCTCAACCAGGCATTTGTAATTTTGAGGGGATTTTACATATTCCACAAACAGTGGTCAAATTAGAGTTATGACAGCAAATAGTGTTTTTGCTAGATGTGATTTTTTGTGATTAAAATAATTTACAGTAGACATTTATTGTTGTAATGTGTAGTTATGTGCCCACTTGTGACATAAGTACAATCCTCAAAATGTGTTATATAATCAAACTAGAAGAGTGCACTCAGTAGAATGCACATCTCCACAAGGTCTGTACAGTAAAGATGGTGGCAAAGATTACAGAAACAGGGATTTATTCATCTCATATCTTGCCTAAGTTTAGTGGATCATAACATATTAAGTATGGAATTAATCAGCAGATGCTCCAGTTCAAGATGAGCCCAAACTTTTCTATAGATGTCAGTTTTTGAGCAACAACAAAGGCCAAAATGTGGCCTGCAATAGACTAGTTTTTAACTTAGCCTTAGCCTTGTTTTTAGCCTAGCTGATTGCTGGAAATGCCTCTTGCTATATCGTAATGCATATCGTAAAATGGCAAGGACTGCTGAAAAAATGAAAGTCTAAGTTTTATGATGGGCTCATAAGGAATGGTGTTATAAAATACATTTTTCAGAAACTGTGAATCACCGCAACCATGTGAGGTCCTTGAGCATACAGTCATAAATGTGCACAAAACATATTAGGCTGATGAGTCCAGTAGTATGCAAATTAGCTGCAGACAGATAGACACATGCACACACACGAGGACACACATGACCAAACACACGATCCCCTCCAGGCTTTCGTCTGGCGGAGATAAAAATTATTCCAAATTATTGCAAATTTTAGACATTTGACTCTTTTAGGTGTACAAGTGGATAAACTCCAATAACAACAAACAAAAGGTTCCCAAAACATTCCCAGGCTGAAGATTCACAAAAAACTCCTAAAATACAGGAATTGTTTTATCACACTCAAAATGCCTGAATTATTTTTGTATGTTGGTAACGTAAAACACTTGATGCAAAGTACTTGTGTCTGAAGAGCACTGAAAGTGCTTCAGCTTATCTTTGCTCGTCACTATCATGTTCATACACTGCTACTTGATCTCGCCCCCCTGCAAGCTCTTATGTAGAAAGCCGAGCAGACGCTCAGAACACAGTAGAGAGTGGACTCTTATTTATTCTTACAAATGAAGCAGAAGTTAATGTTTTGTACCTGGAAAGAGAGTTGAAGCATACAGGAAGTGAGACTACAGTAGACAGGTTGTTTAACTGCTGGTGGTGGTGATTGTAAAAGAAGAGGAGAGAGAAAAGATATCCACCACAGAACTTGTGATAAAAGTTGCAAAAGAAGAAAAGAAAGAGGGAGCAAAGAGAAAGACAGACCAGACCTCCCTTGGACCCACATTTTCCCATGGTGCCTAGTTGTTGGGCTGCCTTTAAATTTGTCCAGGGACAAAGCGGCACAAGGTATAATCCACCTGCCAGTCCCGTTCAGCATCAGCAGCACTCTGGCAGGAACATTCTGCCCCCCACTTAAACACAAAATACCATCAGTGCGGAACAGTAGAACCTATTCTCCTCTCCGCTCTTTCTCCTCCTCCTCCTCCTCCTCCTCTCTTCTCTGGATTACAAATGCACCACAGGAAAGCAACGTGGGTGGTGTTGTAGAAAGACAGGAGATTGGGTGAGAAAGACGCAGAAAGAGATGAACTAAGAGAGAGAAAACAGACGGAAAGATGCAATACTTTAGAGGCAGAGTGAATATTAGTGAGGGTGGAAAAGAGATGAGCAAAGCAAGGAGATAAGAAGCAGGGGTGGTGGTGGTGGGGGGGAATGAATGAGAAAAAGGAGTCAGAGCGTTTTTCCGCACCTTCCCCACCCTGCTCACCAGTAGGGAGGCCCCAGGAGAGAGCAGAGATTGATCGGTTCATTTGGATTGGAAAAGTGGATCTCTCCCCCCAAAAAACTTGTTTCCTTCCCAACCAAATGACAAATGAGCTATCGATTTGTTGTTTACAATCTGGGGTGTACAATACCCCCCTTAGTGCGCATGATGGACCTCATAATGGTCTCTGAGGTTTACCATTGACACTTGCTACAAACTGACAACTCTAAGGGCCGCAGCACGCCCACAACAGTATGGGCAACTCTGTTGTTAGGTCTGCTCCGTGTAAAATGACAAATAACGGTCAACTCTGCTCATAAAAAACACTGTCACAAACACTTGTGGCAATAATCACCCTTGTTCTTTTTCTGTTCTCTGAGACCAAATAGACCTTGCTTGAGCCCTGCAAAGGCTTTGCCATTTTCTGTGACTACAAGGATGATGACAGGATCAAAACATCCTCAATGCCTGTCTGTCGGTTGCCGCCAAATTGCCTAGTCCTTGATCGACGCAGATGGAGAATGTACCATAAGGGTGTCAGGCGATCAACAGTGCAGCCACGGTTAGACTTCCTGTACCAAGTGTCGCAACAAGCTAGAGGTTATTGTTTTCTTGACCTTTGCTATTGATCCTCACTGATCCTTGGAAATGTCAAGTTAAAACCCACACAGCCCTCAGCCACACTTACTAAATACAGTAAACAAACACACAAATGCAAGACACACAAGCACACACACATACAGAGAGAAAACAAGAGGGAGATTTTTTAACCTAATTTCATTGTGAAATGTAATTATAAGACAACATTATTGTGTGCCAAGTACGTGTAATTATGATAGTTATTGGTGTATTGCATGATGTCTGCAGATCTGAAATAATGCAAAAGCCTTGTAATCATCAGTCTATTCTTCCATGTCTTCATAACACTGTTCATTACCATCAATGGGCTTTTTGCAAAGGAGATTATTTTATTGGCCGTTTCACACAAGACAGAATAGTCTTGTTATGTATTCCTCCTACACGCGCACATACAATGTTGCCTCATTTGCATATGCATCTCTCCTCGGGGCGTTATATGGTGTGCAGTGCCATTTAAAGTCGAGTGCCTTGCACAAAGGAACTGTATCAGTAATGGAGAACAATGTGAATGAAATGATGTTAATTTAATTTGGGAGATCAAAGCAGCAAATATGTAGTGGTGGAAGAAGTGTTCAGATCCTTTACTTAAAAAAAAAAAAAAAGTATAATGATGTAAATACTAAGGATGTCAACCATTAAACAGTTCACTAGGATAGAAAAGAAGAGGGGGTCTCCCGTACAACTTGGCTGAACAGTGATAAGGGGCCCCAACCAGCCACTGTTTTTTTATACATATTGGGAACCACTTGTTTAATCTTTAATAATGTGTTGTATTTTATGTTTATCATATGTTTTTAATATAAAATCTTAATCTGAAAAGAAACTAGTAATGACAACTGTCACATTAATGTAGTGGAGTACAAAACACAACATTTACCCATGAAATGTGGTGGGAAACAAGTGTAAAGTACTGCAAATATGTCCTGCTTTTTTCACTGGAGTCCAAACCAGCATCATGCCAGTTATCATTTCACCTCTCTACCTCGGTCCATCTGCAGCACAGAGACAATGACAGAGGCCGTGTAGGGTAAAAATGCATCAAAAATGGGAGTGGGAAAGTTCTGGTGCTAATCTAAACTTGGCAGTTTGATATAGAAAAAAGAAAAAAAAAAGATAGAATCAAGGGTAGAGGCAGATTGGTCAGATTTTGATCTGTAACTCAGCACTTTTCTGGCAAGGAGTGAGGGTGCGGGGGTGGAGGAATTGTATAGGAGTGAGAACTAGATTGCTTCCCAATGCAGCTGCCTCGTAAAGTTGGGAGGAAATGACATCAGACATCACCGGAGAGAAGAGGAGAGGAGTGGAGCAGAGAATAGGCCTTCTAGAAGAAGAGACGCAAAGGATAGAGAAGAGAGGAGGAGGGGAGGATGGATACAGAGCTTAGCCAAGCAGTACTCTAAATACATAACTAATGTTCCTTGCGGTGCAACTAGAGTCCCGGCTCATTTATTGTCTCAATAAAGCTTGTCTGACGGCCTCTGCATCGGTTATCAGTCACAGAACCATCTTAACTGGGTCAAGACCGCTGGGGGGGTGGGGGGATTGGTTCAACCTCTCTCTCTCTCTGTCTTTGGAACAGTGGTGGTGGCAGAAAGCACAGCTGGGGCCCTGTTATCGCTCACACTTAATGGAGAGAGGTCTTGGAAATTCAGAGTACCAGGACAGATATATTTGGACCGTTTATCCTTTGAAATGCACACATGCGGCCGAGTGAAGGACACCTGGTGCATATTGGATATACCAGAGTCAATACCCTGCCTTTGAGTTCCTAACTGGCATTATATGAACTTGTAAGTGTAGTTAAATCTCTATTTAAATGCTTGACACAATATTAAGAGCTTCTTTTACATACAAAGCAATGTGTTAAGAGGCAACTTAATTGTGTGCCATTGAAATGATGTTCCCGACAACTGCTGCTATTTCTCACATCTTTTTTTTTTCCAGTTTTTGCATAAAAAAGCACTGCTTTCCAAGTTTAAGCACACATTTTCTCTGGCCTTTTCCACGCTAACATCTAACGTCAAAGGAAATGAATAACACAGCTTCTGTCTCTAGTGAAAACCTCCTTTTTTGAAGAGAGAAAAAAAAGTGCAATTTTGAAAGTATGTAGGATAATAAACCCTGATTAGTCTTTGTTATTACAGAGAAAAAATTGCCTTCTAAAAAAATTAATCACCAGAAAAGGAAGCGTGCAAATGCACACTCTGCACAGAGGCAGCACTAAGTAAATCAAATAATAATAACAACAACTAGAGTGCTGAGAAATGCTGAGAAAAAGTGATTTTCTTCAACACAGCCAGTTAGGGAAAATGAAAAGTAATTTGTTGTCCCTTTGAAAATATAAAACAAAGTGGTTGCAATCTTTAAATACCAAGAGAATACGTTCAAAGAGCAGAGGCCGTCAGACAAGACAATAAGCAATAGTTTAGCAAAAGAAATGAAAAGTGTCCTCTAAGGAATATAACTATATCCAGACAGTGGTTTATGGTGTAAAAAAATACTTACTGAGTACTGGGGATGTCACAGTGAGGAAATGTTCCCACCAGCTAATAAACTTGTGACAACACTGGTGTTACCGGTTACACTGGACATTTTACAAGATAAGATATTTGTTGATGACGCTAAATAGGCTCAATCTGTAGAGCGCTTACTTTGATCTTTAATATTAGATCTTCCCCTTAATTATGAGTTAGTGATGGCGGGCTGCTGCTCAGGATCACCAGCTCTCCTCTGTATATAGCTGGGCTGCGGTGCACACAGACATGGGGATGAGCCAGAGGACGACCGCTGCTTAGAACCAGAACCAGAGCAACCCGCCTGCCATCCAGAGAGGGACGCACCAAGAGCAGGCTGAGCAGACTGAGCAGACAGAGAGTGGGAGAGTTTCTGTCAAAAACAAGTATCAAGAGCCGGGGAGACATGAGAGCAGCTGCTCGTTAACAGCTACGTGTGTTTACGGCAGAGAGCGGGAGGGAGGACAGACGTCTCACTCCGCTACTCTGTGCTGCAAGTTTTTTATTTGATGAACATGGGCGCTGATATGATAAAATGAACTAAATGGGTATTATTTCTATAAAAAAAAAGCAAAATGATGGTGGGCAAGTAATGTAATCGGTGTATGCCTAAACACTATGTAACACCGACTACTGCGGCAAGCCTAGTGAGTACAAAAGTTCAAAAGATAAACACACTAATAATGGTACAACAACTCTTCTTTTATTACTCACCGTATTACCTTTCTTACTCGCTTGAATTCTCTTTGCATGATGAGCTTCTGTTTGGCCATTATCACATTTCCTGATAACATTTAGATTCATCGCTCCCCCTGTTATTTTTTTCCTAAATCAAAGCTTAAGATTATCATGTGCCTGACACATTGTGAGCTTCTTTTTACCAAGGTAATTATCTGGAGTGGGGAAGTGTTTTGGCTCGAAACATTGTTCCACTACTATTTAATTTTGTTTTCTTGCTCTAATTATTAAATTATCATACACTGTACCAGCTGAATAGTCAATGAGTTCTTAGCTGGTGGCAAGAAAATAAACCTGAAGGCAGAGAACTTTTCAGAGTCACTCTGCTTCGTCCCAGCTCCCACCGCCCAGCCTGCAGCCAGAATGAAAATGACACCAGAAGCTTCAGGCAGAGTATGAAGCTTTAAATTTTGTATCTATAATAAATGCCATGTTCTATACATATTTTACATGCCATTTGAGGCATTTAGCTGGCACATTTAATGAGAGAAATTAAGAGTGAGTGAGCAGTTTTGGTCAAGGACAAAATTCTCTGCAGTTTTTATTCAGTATTCAGATCCTGAACTTAAAGTTATAATACATGAAATCAAACCCCATTCTTGATATTATTTATGATCAGCATTTTTTCTACACTAGCCATTAAATATAATCAGAAAAAAAACTTGAATTGCCCCTCTATTAGTTTTTATTGTTGGTGGCAGAGTCTGCCATACTGTTAATGCAAACTTAACATTTCTTACAGTTGCTGCTTCACAAAAGAAGTGTTCAACTTGCAAAATAAATAATTTACAGTTTGTTTGATATACAGTATATTCCGATATAATAGTGAATGTATTAAAGTCAAAAAGTACAATATAAGGGGCAACAAATGCACATACTTACATTAACTAGAAATACCTGAAAGATGTACTTAGGTACAGTACTTGAGTAGATGCACTTGGTTACGCTCCTCTGATCCGACATTCACCGCACATCACAAAATAACCAAACAGAGCCATGAACTCCTATGTATACACATGAAGTGTATGCAAATGCACAAACAACATTCATACATGCACACATGCTCACAGCTAAGTGTTCACAAAGACCAAATGACCTGAAAATAATAAGCACTAACCAGATTCCAGGGAAACTGAACAGTCTGTCATAAGCTGCCTCACACATAACAGCAATGATTATGCTCTTATCTTCTTTGGGGACTGTACTGAGTTGAATTATCATTCATGCTGTATTGCTGTTTTGCTTAATTGGAATTTGTTTAGCAGGCTTTGTAAGGGAGCAAACAGGGAATAAACAGATTTATGGGGAGCTCTGCCAAGTAAAAGGTTATGCATAATTTAAGGCGGATTAGTTTGGATGTAGAGGTCAATAAGGCTAAATAGACAAGAATCATCAACATCCAGGAAGAAGAAGGGGTGTCTTGAGGGTCTGGGTCTCCACCAGCTGTGCAAACTCTTTATTAACAGACGCTAAGATGCATCCAGGAGCATGCATTAACTCACATTAACACACACTCATACACACACCTTGCTCATACTTCAAAACACATATCAGCAGCTAACAGAAGGCATACTATATGTGTGCTAACTAATTATATCAGTGTGTTTATTTCTGTTTGCAGCCTGAAGGCAATGTTCTACTTTACTCTAAGTATGTCACTATGTCATTCATCATCAACTTCAATATAGTCACCTTCATTACTGCTGCCTGCATCATGATCACAGCACTGTCATCATAACCCATCGTGACAGGGCTATACTATCCTGCTGCCCTGCATGTCACATTTTCCTGCTCTTTGCATAGTTTACATCTTGTTCACTCAGCTGCTGATAATGGCAGCGTGAGCAAACTGTTTTTTGGGTTTTTTTTTTTACATAAGTTGCCTCTGTCAGACAACAGTTCAGTCTGCAGTCAGTGTTTGAAATGAACACTAAGAGGCTGAGATAGTACAAAAAAGGAGAATTATTTCTTTTTAGCGTTTTGTTCACCGTCTTTTGTTTAGCAAGGTAACATTCTGTCTCAGAATTCATAGATACATGTGTAAATCCCATTTTAACAGCTGGCGTTTCACTCGCATGACCCAAAATATCTTTTTTTTACCAGCCAACACTGAAAGCAACAACAGTGATGTCAGTCTCCCCCCCAGGTCTCCACCTTCACTGATGCCAAGACGATGGTTCAGAGTCATTTGAACTGCTAGTTTAGCTTAGTGAGGCTTCAGCAGATAGTTGACGTGAATGAGTGTTAGGGAAGATGTAAATTTGTCCAGAACACTATCACATTGTAAACTAGCTTACAGCTAATAGTAGTGTTAGTCATACATTTTTCAGAATTTGGGGCATCTAGATCAGTGGTTCTCAAAGTCCAGGGTCTGCAGTCTAATTTGTGTCAGTTTAGGGGTCCTTGATGTGAAAAAGGTTGAAAACCACTGATCTAGAGGACAGACTTACTAGATGTTCTTAGGAAAAGGGAAAATAACTTCTGTTGTAATGCAAGCTATCAACAGTACTGTACTGACTATACACAGAATTTACTCATTCAAAAAAGTGTAGTTACTATTAAGTTAATCTAAAATGCATGAGTCAAAACCTTAATTTTATGCTTACTTGTATGTGTGAAAAAAGGTTGAAAGAGTGAGTAAATATGTATATGTGCATATCTGTTGTGTGGGCGTATATCCATGTACTCGTGACAGACTATTACACCGTGCGCTGTGTTGCACGTCAGGGCACTGTGTCTCACAGATTAAGCATGCATTTTTCTGCTTTTGAGGTCAGGGCCGTTTATACAGTCTTATTTACTGAATGAGTCCTCATCTGCAATTATCAATTACTAATTGTCGCATATTTTGTCAGTAAAACACCACCCAAGGTCACTTTTACCCCCATGCATTCTGTAGTAAATGCCCATTTTTTGACTCTAAGCGACATTTTTCTTACAACTTTAAATATATTTTTAATTAATCTGTTAATAATAATATATAATATAGCAGACTTCCATGGCTATAGTATGAAATGTAATGGAAATAGTCGGGGGAAATGTGGGGCTTTCAATAGGTAATTCTGTGTTCGCCACCTGCTTCCAGGTGTATATGTCAGGGGTTTACCGCTCACTGCTGATGTACTGGTGTCTCTGTAGACACTGGTGTTAAATGATCTCTTTCCTACAGACTCCTGTTCAGTCTGACATTTCCTCTTCTGGCTCACACAGCCTTTGGGCTCTCCTTCTCTTTGTGTGTGTGTGTCTGGTGGATGCACATGCATGTGTGTGTGTGTGTGTATGTGTTTGTGTGTGTGTATGTGTACACCCACAAATCAGGGGTTGCTGTTGGCGTTCAGCTGTGGGGAAATGTCAGAGCACATCTGCGAATGAACGATATCAGCAGTACCTGGTGGCCAGCGCGCACACATGTACACTCACCAAAGGAAAACAAGCCTGGAGCAATGGCACACCACACAACCTGCCAGTTATGCACCACAATGGCACCTAGCATAAATAGTATGCAGGAAAAGGAGGGTGTAGCTGGAAGCCGCTATGTGGCAACTGTGTAGACATTCGGACATGCAGGAACAAAAGTCTTATTATGGCATGATTTTCAGGTTTTCATAATTAAAGTCCCAATCAACATATGTACTGTATGTTTATCATACTGATAACATTTGAAAGATATTACTGTGGTAATAATATGTTGAAAGAGGAGGGATGAAAAAAGCCATCATTTTGTCATACTAATGTCTCACAGTTGATTTCAAATGAGACATTATTTTCTTTTATAAAATAAGTACAAAATTCAAAAATATGCCCAAATCTCAAGAAAGACATTAAATTAAGCATTAAGACAAAATAACTTTGTAATGAAGAGATGGAAAATGTGATTTTATATACTGCAAAAATCAACATCAGTTTTTACAGTATTACAGACTGAAATTGTAATAATTACATATCCTAATGTGTAAAGCCTTTTAAAAGTTTGATTCAAAGTTCTAGAAAAAAACACATTAAACGACAATTTTTGCAAGGTTGCAGTGCATAAAGGTTTGTTGTTTTTTTAATGGACCTACTTAGCTGCAGTGATGTTGTACAATGACTCATTTTAAATGGATTTTCAATTGTTTATCTTGTTGAAATGAACCAGACTGCTGTGCACAATTTTAAACATTTGTATTCACATGAAGGTCGTTTTTAGCCAAGATGAAGGAATGATGGATAATGGGAAGAAAAACAGCAATAATCTGTTACAGAATAAGATAATTTTTAATTTGAAAACGAAGAATCTTACTTTAATTTCAGAGCAGTCATGTCTATTAAAGTGGACCCAGCTGTAAAACATTATTGTCTCTTCCCATTAAAGATGTTAATTTACCACATCAAACAATGGTGAGGAAGCAGTTATTAATATCAAATTAAGGCTTCTGTTGCATTTTTCTTTATTTTTTCAAAATGAAGACCATTTTGCAATTCAAAGTCTGTTTCGTGTTTGAAATATCAGTTTTAAAACAGTTTGCATGCGTCATAAGTCCCGCCCCCTCACTGTTAGCAGATGGGTCATGAGCCAAACTAAAAGATCAAAGTACACATCAAATAAATCTTTCCTAAAGATGTTTTCTGTCATTTTAAGTAGTTCTTATCACACTGATGTTTGTCTAAGCACGCTGATAAGTTTGTTTTTAATTAGTTATTTGACGATATAAAAAGGGGGCGTGGTGTTATGATTGACAGCTGCTCTCAAACCTCTGACTCACTCTACTGCACAGACTCTGTCTCCAAATGATGTCACACAAGCAAGATAGCAGGTATTTTGGCTTCACTTTTGCACAGCGGTAGGAAGCTTCGTTCATCTTTATATACAGCCAATGATGTATACAGAAAGGCACTCATATTCAGTGCTGTAGATGTTGCATGTATGGTAGTAAAAGATTTGTAGATGACTCTCTCTAATGCACACACACATACACAAAACACACCCACGAATGCATACATGCGTGCGCACAGACACAGGGCTGAGGTCTGGAAATGTCAGTCAGCGTGCTATCTCATTATTTCTGCCTCTTGAAGTTTCACGAGTGCAGAGGAGCTATTTGGGACACAAATGCACTTCACCAAAAAACCTCAGGCTTTTTAAAAAGGGGCTTGACAGCTTTTAGTGTGCAGATACTCATCAAGGCCGCCAAACGGGTGGAATAATCTTATGAAAATCAGGCAAAGCAATAGACTGGAAAGGAACATGCATGGGAAGGAAAAGAGGTGAAGAGAGGAAAACAGAGATGAGATGAAGGGAGAGAATAAAAATAGGGGGCAGGCATGAAAGCGCAAAAAAGAGAAAATAGTGGTTGCAAAGAGGGGAGAGATGTGGGGAAAATAAGACAAGGGGAAATTAGCTGAGAGGAGATGAGCGGAGAGCAGAGGGAAGGAGGATAGAGAGCTGGTGGCTAATTACAAAGCGCAGGGATTTATTTCTTTGCATTGGGTTTTTCTCTCACATTCCGCTGAGCCTCCTCCTAATTCCTGCTCAGCTCGATTCAGGTTTAGGGAACGTCTGCCTACCACGGCAGGTCAGATAGTACAGTTAATTATCCAGATAGTAGATCCACTGTAAAAGGAGACATGGGAAGGGGATTTCCATGATGAAAGCAAATCTTGGAGTCTTAATGGCACTCAGTTGGGCTTTTTCAAGCCGTCTTTTGTTTGACTTTGTTGCCTGACATGTCAGCAAAGAGATTACTGTGTGTGTGTGTGTGTGTGTGTGTGTGTGAGAGAGAGCGAGAGTGTGTCTCTGTGGGTGTGTTTTCATATGTGCAATGCAAATGCTGTGGTAAATATACAGTGTGTGTTGTGTAGCTTTTACATTACTTAGCTGGTACCCTTATTCGAACTGATTTAAAACAAGTGCAACAGTAAGGTGATCTTAAATTTCCAGATCACTAACAAGAAAAGCAACCACTAATAGAGAGGGCAGGTGTGCTTTTTTTTATGTGTGCACATGCTTTCATGTGTTACAGAGAAATATGCACACTTACATTAAGAAGAACTGCAAAGGGAGAAAATTCTGGCAGATTCATAGCACTCCTTTGTGAAATGAAGAAACAGTGGATTTGCTTAAAAGGCTATTTGACTCGCCATTACTGGGCATGAAATGCCTGAGCAGCATGCCGATGCATCAGAGAGGAGAAGGTGGGCAGAAGTGGCAGCGGATTGACAAAGAGCAGAGAGAAAAATGCATATGAATGCTTATGTGTTTGAGGTTTGTGTGCGTGCGTGAGCTCCAATTTAGAAACAGCTCATTGTGAATCAGGAATGATGTTGATTTGCCTCTGTCAGACAGTCTCTGCATAGAATCACACAGGCACACAGAGTGTTGTGCATCACTACACTAACTAATGTGATTGCGTGACACAAAACACAACCGTGTAAAGATCTGGTGCATAGCTGGAATAAACAAATATAGGGAATAAATAACAAGATTTTCACAGTTTGCGGCTAAAAAGTTGCACATAAGCTGAGCAATTTTAGCACAGTAACTGTGTGTGTGCATGCATGTTTTCATCTACATAAATGTGTTCAAATGTTTTGAAAATGTTGCATTTTTTTAAATAAACATGCAGTCCAGCCATATCTGGTGTCCAAGATCACCAACCCCTGACACATTGCTGATTCTGCTACCTGCTCTTGCCATATCTGATCTGTACAGTTTGTAATTATCGTAGCACATCTTCTTATCTTAGCACCATCTCTTGGAGAGTGCTGCACTGCATTTATTATACCATATCTGATCTGTCTTTAGGTCCGCTTTCTGTCTTTCTTGCTTTCGTACTATCTGTCTTGCTTCCCTTCCTTCCTCGTGCGCCCTCTCTCTCTCAAACACACACACACACACGCACAGCTCATCTTTCTCCTGCCATCTCAGGCTTGGCATGGCATTAGACAGAATTTATTAGGCCAAGATGCTGGCTGTTGACATTAGTGTGATCTACCATTTGGTGGGAAGATAAGTGTCCCATGGAGGGTGTAATAATGTTCTCTCCCTCTCTACTCCTTATCTCCTACTGATGAAACTGTCCCTTACACATACATAGCATCAAACTCGTGTATGTGTATTTTTCTGTCCAAGCCTGCCTGTGTTCACTGGTGTGTTTGTGCCTGACCGCTTGCATGCTTGTGCGGGTGCATGGATGTGTTTAGGGGATGTTTTTATTTCGTATCACCCTTGAATCTTATAAATTTCAACATAAGCCACTGCCCTCACATCAGCACAGCAGTTATATGGTCCAATGGTAACAGATAGTGTCACTATCAGAGAAGATGTTCCTGGGAGATGAGTTTAGTTAGTGATGCGCATCCAACAGATAAGGGCTGTGTCTTAATGGTTTCTGATCATTTGTATGATAAATCACAGTGATTGGATGAGTTGCAAATAAAATAAAATAAATAAATAATTCCACACTTCATTTTAGTTTGTAAGGTGGCAATTCAACATACAAGCTGCAGTATTTTCAGTCACACTATCTGGCAATAAAATGCAATGCGGTATAAACAAATGTATCATTTATTTTTTTTTAAATGTTGAAAATCGAAGTTAATTTATTAGGTTTGTACAGATATTGTAGACTTGCAACAGATTGGAATGTTATTATCTGTGAAGCAAATATAATAAGATACTTTCACACTGTTGCAAAGAGTGTCCAATTCTGAATTTTGGGGTTATGGTTGAATTTTAAGGTCCCACACACTTTGCCAAAATATGGTTATATACTGTATGCAGCTGCTATTTGTCACTAGAGCAGTTAGATGTCATTTAGTGAGTGTTATATATAAGTAAACTGATGGGTGGATAAGGGGATTATGTTGCAGGAATAGTCTGAGAAGCTTCTTTGGATTTTGATATTTCATTGTGAAACTGGGTCACATATGGAATCCTTTGTAAATATTGCATCCATGCTGACAATGACAGTTTTCATTTGAGTATTCCTTTCAAAATCATCCAAATCAAGTGTTAAGCTTAACAATCACCTAATCAAGCTAGAGTGGTTGTAATACCTTTAATAACAGATTACAAGAGTTGGAATATTTTCTTTAACTGATTATTTGGTCACAGAAGAGAAGCGCAACAAGCTGTAAACACAACAGAGACAAACTATCAACTTGTTGAAATAGTAGAGTTTATTAGAGCTTATTTGCTGTTTGCAACTGCCTGCCACATCTGGAAAGCAGTGCTGAAGAGAACAGTGAGATTCAATCAGTAAATAGTAAAGTTGTGGGCCGAAAAACCAAAACAATGAGCTGAAAAATGCTAAGACACTTCATAGAGCGTAGGGTAATTGCATGGTCATTACTAATATAAAGTATTGATTCGTTCTTGTGGTAATTGTTATAACTTTAAGATGTCAGTAGCACAAATCTCCATGAATAATCCTTTAGTCACCTGAAAATCAGTTCTTTCAACTTCAGATGTCTCTGTGGTTCCATTATTGAATATTACATCATTTATGTGACACATCTTTGATAACTTTGTTATTCAGTTAAAAACTGAGGCAGGAGTTGTCACAGATGGAGCTGTTTTATAGTTCTCATTGTCTAAAATGACATCTGTAACACACATGCAGAGAACAACACTTTTACACGCATGTAACAACATTCATTCCCTCATTACTATTATTTACCAGACAGCGCTATACATCTTCATCAGCTGAGGGTCACCTCACTGGATGGTAATTCAGAAGTGAAACAAAACCCGCTAGTGACCTTGCTGACAACATTCATTAGATAAAATCACAATAATGGATTAAATTCAAAAAAGAAAGAAAAAAAAAGATTTCTCAAGAACACTGCTAGACCTCTATTAGGACTGTTACATCTGACAAGTATTTTCCATTCACCTCTGTGAATGGTGTGTTTTCAATATGTCCTCTAATTTTCTCATCTGCCTTCTTGCTTCCCTTTTCCATTTACAACCCTGTTATACATCCTTGCCCTTACACTACACTCAACGGCTGCCAAGGTAGTGCTGCATGGTTGTGGATGCAGATTCAGAACGCTTTCTTGTCCTTTAGATTTACATAAAATGGAAATTTGTCTTTGGCATTGGCATACTTCACACATCACATCAAAACAAAAGACACAATACAAATAATAAATAAATATGTGACCACATTTTTAAAAGATAAAATAGTTCTTTAAAAGGCAAAAAGGCAAGGACTAGAGGAGTCATAGTGTGTCTGTGTGTTGGGTGGAGTTCTTAAGAGACACTTAAGACACTTGAAGGCAACAGTTTAATGTTAATTGAGAGGATGGATGGGATCTCCCAAAAAATTACTTATTGTGGTTGTTGTTTGGTTGTATGACTACTAATTTTGCTAGCCGCGTTAAAAGTGGTTGTTTTTCTTGGCTGTGATGTTTTCATATCATAAAATGATGAGGTAAGGTCATGTTTAGTCCGCTTAGCTCTGCTTCTTGCCTCTTTATATCCATTGTATATGTTGAACATATACTATCAACTCTCATTTTGTCTTCTTGCCATACAATAGCACCTTATGACCTTTTGGTTGCAAGGCTGTCAATGCCCTGACCGTAGTGGTTATGGTTGAGTGGTTGCATCATGCTGCCAATTAGGACAATATAGTCAATGTACATAAAAAGGTTACACTGCACATCATTTGTGCACTGTATGTTCAGAACAGAAGAGTAGCTAAAACGCATCCCTGAGGAACACCTGTAGAGACAAGCCAGTTAGAGAAGGTGTTAGGGATGCAAACTCAATGTGGGGTCATAAGGAACTCTGTAATTGAAAGTACCAGACTGACATTCAGGTCAGACAGGTGTTTAGTGTTTCTGGTAGGGATGCACTGATCCGACATTTTCTCTCCTGATACTTAAACTCAGGGTATCTACCAAAGCTGAGCTCTGATCAGATACCATTTCTTGCTATTTGTCAAATTTTAAATTGGTATGATGTTACCTCACAGCATTGAACTCATTGGGATAAATAAGACAATATTATGTACCCAATCTGCCTAATAAAGTCAGTTTTTAAGCCAAGACCGCTAAATTGGTGCATCCCTAATTCCTGGATAGCAATGGATATTCAGAGGAGATTTGAGTAGCATCCTCTATCTCTGGATTGGCTTAATAGGTAAATAGCATCACGTCTAGAGCGGTAAGTTTTGGAAATGCATCTGTCAGGAACTGGCAGTGGAATGGGATCATGCATGCTTAGCGTAGTGCTGCTTGTGTTGCAGGGCTGATCTAATAGAAAAATTCATTGCTGATAACACCTCATATTTTTCAGATTTTTGAGCTATTTCAAATTGCATTGTTCCCCACATGTAACTTTGTCCCTGAAGTGAGAATATTAAAGTCACACATGTTTTAGATTGTTTGTGTGCAGCTAGCCTTTAGACTAATGATGTTAGGACCAAGTAATTCAACCTCGATAGTGTGTCAGCAAAATGCACTCAACAATAATAATGCTTTACACTGTTTACTGTGCTGACACATTGTTCCTAGTTCCCTCATTATTTAGCCATGTAGTGCTTGAGAAGGTATACATATTTCATGGATTGATTGATACGTACATAGATATTGTTTATGGTGAACAGATATTAGCATTAGGTACAGTTCTTGCTGATGATCTACATGCAAGGTTATGACAGCAGCTGAAGGTGCCCTTAGAGCAAATTTATAGATATGGAACTGAGCACAATTCCCACATGTTTTATGAGAGAGCTAGCATGCCATGAATGCCATGGCGAAAGAATATGATGTATGTATGCCCTATAAATCATTCTGGGTCTCACTGTTATCCATTAAAGAATCCTATTTTTCATCCATAAATGCATATGAATATGAGCATAAATATGTGTGTACTTCTTTCTTTATCTTGCCCATATTCTGTAATGGTCAAGAATGTTATCAAGATATCCTTATCCTCTACTTTGTCTTCACCCTCTCTTCCTCTATCTCAGTTCATCTCTTCTGTCTTGCTAATTTACATATTCAGGTGCATGTGTTAGTTTTTATTCCTAAATCCTTTTTTTAATGCAGTGTGTGATTTATGAAGATTGTGAGCCTACCCGAGACACAAGCGGCTGTGATTAGACACCTTATCTTTAGAGGGGTTTCTTATTACACCAAAAAGCACCTCATTACACCACGTACATAATGACCCTTAAATTAAACTTTTTCTTTTTGTCCTTTTTTTTCCCCAGACACAAACCCGGTTGAGTTTTTTCAGGGCAAAATAATATTTGTTTACAAGAATAATGTTTGTTTACGATGAAAACTCCACAGGGTACCTCTAATGTCATGGCTAGAAGATTGTTTTTATATTTTCAGTCACACCTTTTTTTCCGTTATTACAGTATGTAGTCTAATACTGCTGTGCTATTAATCACAGCAGCACTATTTCAAAAGCCAGAGGTTTAATGTAAATTTGTGAGCCTTGGATGTTTTTCTGCATGTGCTCCTTGATGACTCATTCTGCCTCATTGCCTCTCATGGAAAACAGGTAACTGCATATATTATGTATGAATTTTCATAACTGGTTGACTGCTCATGTAATGGAGGATGTTGAAACTATTGCTGATACCTTAGTTGGACTATAAGTTGTTCACGATCATCTAGAGGTTTGGTCAAGTTTGCATTTGCTCTAATACCACTTGGAGTGAAGCTGAGGTTTTAACCATTTATCCATTACTTGTAGCTTTCTATTTCAACTCCTCTGCTAATGTGATAACTACTTTTCATGAAGTCCACATTAAATTAGGTAAAAGAGCTTTTATGTATTCTGCACCCTCTGCCTGCAACCTTCTGCAACTTGATCTTAAATGGCAAAATTTGGTTTCTCTTTGTGAATTCAGATCATTGCAGCACAATCTGTCTGCTCTCTCATCTGGCTGCCACTGTTTTGGGGTATTTTAAAATCGATATGTGTTAGTTGCATTGATTCATTGTTTTAGATTAGTCCTATTTGTTTTATTTCACTTATTTGGGATCTAGACATCTACTGGATTGTTTAAGGAGTCCTAAGATAGTTTTGGTTGAAATATTTTATGATTGTATTGGATATAATTTTATGTGTTTCTGTGTTCATGCATTGTAGTGTTTCACGCCAAAATTGTGATGTACTTTAACACATATTTTGTGTTGTTTGTTTTATGTTGTTGGGAGGCATCTCCTAATATATTAAATACTAAAGATATACTATACGAAAGATCAACCTTTATTCAATTTACAATCCTCTTTGTGTTAATATGCCTCTTAAACACAAATATGTGGATATGTATCTATATTTTTTTTATTCATTGACATTTTTAATTAATTGACTGAGCTACTCCACAATCTTTCCACAAAGCCCCTGGCAACTACAGAAGTACCCTCTAGGGTATGACTAGCCTACCCCTAATTGGGAATCACTGGTTTGGGGGCTAGTGGTTGTTACTGGAACTGTTTAAATCTGCACAGAGGAAATGAATAAGAAACACATAGAAAAAGGCTCCAAGCTCATTAATCATCAATGCTCTTTGGGCAAGGCACTTAACCCCTACGCAATTTTACATGGTAAAAAAAAAAAGAAAACAAAAACAAAAGATGAGACAAGAAACAAAGATGAAAAAAGCTGACATTCCCTCCATGTCTTGACTCATTTTGTTTGGTGGTGATGATTCCTGTAGATAGCTGGAGATAACAGGATATTTTGGAGAGCAAATTTCAGATATAGCACTTAAACCGACAAAATGTCAGGTTTTGGTATCACGTCCTGCAGAATCTAAAAGCAAGGGCTTATATCTAGTCTCATTATTTTACACTAACTCAACAATTCTAAAGAGCAAATCAATTTTGCTTGTGCTCTAGCAATTACAACTTGTAGCATCCATGGTTTGGCAGAGAGGAATAATGTAATTGTGCTTGCAGTAGAAAGTCCTTCTGATTGGTCTGAACTTTTCTTCAGTGGGGCAAGAATCTATGAGGAGAGAGTAAAGCTCAGTGCATAAACCCTAGTTGAAAAGAAGCAGCTCTTGTGGCAGTGTGCTTCCTCCCTGTGCCAACAGTGGAGGTTGGCATTGAGAACAAAAACGTGGGGCAGTGGTAATGACTCCTTTAGGGACAAAATGTGGGGACACATGCATAAAAAGAAAAAGATGTACAGATTATCCACTAAAACCTCAACAGTCAGTGGAGGTTAAGGAATATATTGACTAACTACAGCATTTCTTTCTTTATCTGTCAGATTTCATTGTCACTATATTTATCATTGTTATCATTATGGTTCAGTCTATAATGGAAGAGCTACAGAACAAGTGGATGTAATATGCTCAAGCCTGGGGTTTTTCTGGAAAATCTTATGAACTGAAGTCTTGAACTGAATAAAACAGACCAAGTTGAGACAAGGTTATAACTCAAAAAAGTACAAATTACAACATGTTGTTATGACAAAATCTTGAAGACAGCGCTGAGTGTCGCAGAGTATTTATTGTCCCTGGTGGTAGAAGCTTGAGTACACGGCTTACAGAATATTTTATCCTGTTTGAAATGTTGCAGAATGCAAGAAGGGCTGTAAACCTGCTAAATATCATTTGTGATGTTTGAATTTATTTACCTGACTGATCACAGCTTTCGCCATCTCTCTCCATCTGTCTGATTCCCTCCATCTTTCCCTCATCTCTCACTGTCATCCCCTGCTTTCATATCTCACAATTGTCTCTTCACTTCATTGCTCTTCATCTACCTGCATGTCATCTCTCTTCCAGTCCACCCCTCTGCATCTCTCCATCTTTTCCTCCATCTTTTTCACTCCATTTATATGTATTTCAACATATATTTTTTCATATCCCCCCTTTTCCATCATTTTTCCATCGTGTTAAATCTCTGCCCATATCTGTCTTACTCCATCTATCATCCCTCAACCCACTCTCTCTATTTTAATCGTTACATCTCTGCATCCACCTCTCTCTATCATTTCTCTTCATCTGTTTATTCCTCCTATTTTCTCTCACCTTTCTAATGGTGCCTTTTCTCTCTCTCCATCTTGTCTGCAGCTGGTATTGTTCGGAAAAAGCAGTGGTGTGAGATGGTGCCGTGTTTGGAGGACGAAGGCTGTGACCTGTTAGTCAATAAATCTGGCTGGACCTGTACACAGCCCGGAGGCCGAGTCAAAACCACCACGGTGAGTTCAGGCTCTCGTTTAGCCCCCCAGGTTACACAAACACTCACAAACTAGTCGGTGTGTGCAAAATGTGTCTACACCTACTGCAACAGGGGCACTGAAAACAACATGACTATGAGCTATAAATGAAGCATTTGCATAAAAAATCAATTGCGATGTAAATACAAACTGCAAATTAAACAGAAATGATTTAACAGTTTTGTTCACCAAACATGACTGTTTAGTGACCATTTTAACAAGCTGAATCATTGCACAATATAATGAAATATTGTTGAGGACTAGTTCCCCTTAAAATTCTGATCTGGGTATATATACAGCATTTTACATAGTATGAGAGCCTGTTTTAAATCACTGTTTCTTGGCTACAGTTTGACTTATTTGTTTTTGTTTGTTTTACTCTCAAACAGTTTCATATTTGACAGTGTAAAAAGTGCAGTTAGTTAGAATTGCATAAGTAACTTAATAGTAACTTATAATAAATAATAGTAATCAATTAGTTGTTTGGTCTATAAAATGTTATAAACTGGTGAAAAATGTTGATCACTGTTTCCCAAAGCCCAAGGTGTAGCTTCAAATGTCTTGTTTTGTCCTGACAAATAGTCCACAACCCAAAAATATTCAGTCTACGATCATAGTGGACTAAAGACACTGGAAAGTATTCACATATAAGAAGCGTCAATGAGAGAATTTTTAGGCATTGAACATGATTCAAAACAATTAATCAATTATCAAAAGAGTTGGCAATTCATTTTCAGTTCGATCAACTAATCGATTAATTGACTAATCATTGCAGCCCTACAATACGCTCAGGGTGTTTTTCTACTGCAAGCTAACTTGGTCTGGTATGACCAGTAGCTTATGGTGGCTAATGTTAGCTAACATTAGCAAACGTTAGATGGATATTGCTATTCTAAGTCAGATTGCTTACTTTGTCACTATTCTGTTTGTGTGCTAGCTGTTAAACTATATTTTAGCATGTGGCAGGTAGATGTCACTGCTTTTATCACAAATGTAAAACAAGGAGTAAATACACTTTACCTCACCAGGAGACATATTTGTTGTTTCCTGCTTGTGGTCCCATTTCACTCACTCACAGTAAGGTCACCTAATGATGTAAATGTCTTTAAACAAAGCAGTATTAATTGATTTGATTGATTGATTTGGCCACTAGGGAGCAGCAGAACAAGCTGTAAAGTTGATATGGCAAACAAGTTAGGAAACACTTATTTACTGTACACATCCTGCAGACATGGAGCAACATTAGCATTCATTTGAAGTTGTGTGTCTGGCAACCCAATGTATGTAAATCCAATATTCACTCTCCTTTTATCTCTGTTTTGGTCTTCTTGGAAAATAACTCTTTGGCTGCCAGTTGCTCCACAATGTTAGTCTCTGACTTTGTCTTTCTATCGTTTGGCGCTAAACAGGTAGCATACAGTGGGTTTAGTCAGATGATAATTCTCTGTTGGTTTGTCACTGCTCATTCACATGATACAGCCATTTAATTTGGTAATATAAAAAAATATTTATTAGTGCAGCTTTAACCAGTTTACAGAATAGAATCTTTGGAAATTAAAGGAAATTCAATGTGCCAATATTTTGTAATCGCTACTTGTGGCCACAGTGACTGCTGTTCAGCAAATGTTGCACAGTCTCACTTTAATTAATAAACCACACAATATGGGAAATGTGTGAAATTTACATGGGGATACAAATTCTTGATTGGACCTTTAAGCACCATATCCAACTGTTGCCATATTACTGTACTGTGCCAGCTTGCACACTGTCAGCCACAAGTTCATTGCGAAAAACAGAAAACCCAGTTAAGTATTCACTTCACACGCACCCTGGAAATGCTTCTCCCCCCTCTTTGTTCATCTTCAGCTCATCTTCACAAACTCTATGCGGCTTGTTTACTTCCTCGTCGCCAGCAATTAGCTTGAATTAGGGACGCTCTTAATGTTAATGATCGCAGCAGATGGGGAGCCACTGCTTGTATTTTGCTAAGATGCCGCCCGTTCATTCACCCACCCGTCCTCCCTACCCTATCTCCAGCTCTCCAAGCATCCTCCTCTCCACTTCCTCCCCAACGCCCCCCTCCCTTCCCCACCTAACACACATCATACACCATCCCACTGCTTTCACCCTGCCGTCCACTTTACAAGAGATGTAATCACTGTTGCTCTCCCGCCTGCTATGCGTAGTCTATATTGTAGCAATTAAAGAGGTTTCATTTGATGTTACACAACACACACACATACACACACACACACAACACAGCTGCCCTATCTGTGAATGTCAATGGGTGAACACTGAGGGCCGGTGGGGCTTCATTAATGCATCTGTCATGATTTAGTCATCAGCTGACTAACTTGTTTATGCCTTCCTGCTGAAAGACAAACAGACATACATACACACACATACATAGCAAATACACACACTGAATGCTGAACCCAGACAGTACGGTGTGTTATCAGTCAGCTGCTGCCCCTTTGCTCTTATTGTGTTGTGAGTCGTGCACAGTGCTTGAAGTGGAAACAAAGCAAGTGCCAGTACTCCCATTATTCACATTTTGGCGTGTGTATCTGCCAGTATCAGCAAATCATCAGTGTTATATTCTGAACTTCTACAGTGAACAAAAGATACTAGGAGATATTACTGATGTTCACAACATAAATTTATTTCATCAAGGGGACAAACATTTCAATTATAAGAGTAAAAAATAATTGACTATGTGCACTAGCTTTAGTGTGTGCTGACAGAGAAAAGCAAGCAGTTGGGAACTGGTGAGCATCATATAGTGCCCGCTGGATAATGCAGGTTATTTAGGGACATTATGAATCGCCCAAAGAACCTGATATGGAAAGGGCAGAAAAGAGTACAGGCCAGCAGTGTAGGCAGAAATCACAGTGTGGGTGGGCACAGAGAAAATCAGGTGGGCCTAACCCGTCCAAGACCTATCATAGACTACTATTAGGTTCTGAAATGTATATGTTAACCAAAATAGGCCAGTACAGCTATACTTGCCTGAAAGCACCACAGTTTAATCATACAAGCCTTATACATCATCAGAGGCACCAAGACAAACATTAACAGTACTGTGTAGCCCGGCACGGCGGTCACATATTCACACACACATACACACACACACACACACACACAGCTGACAGATGCAACAGCATCATTAATCAAGCATATGGATAGAGGTACACCGGCACCAACATGCTCAGTAACGTTAAAAATGACACCTGAACATAGCCTTGCACGGCAGCCACATAAACCACACACATGCACACACACACATACACACATACACAGATGGCAGGCCCAGCAACATCAGCATAAAATCCAATTGTACACCCAATAAAAACTATACCCAATAAAAAATAATATTGAAAGAGGCAATAGGCTGCTGCAGTCCAAAATTGTAAATTAGCTTACTTTTGATGATTACAGCAGGAGACGACGGGGCTTATTGGTGTTGAACACTCAAATTATTTCATTATAGTCCAAAGCTTCAGTCAGTTCTCTTTTAAAGGAGAGCAGGGAGAAAGAGTTCAGTCTGTATGTCATCAGCGATGCCCTGATGCCAGTTTTTATCCAACTGACAGTTAAACAGAGTCTTTCAACAGCACAGCTTGTTGCTGCTGCTGACGGGGAAAGAGCTGAATTAGCAGCCATGTATGTGTTGTTACTTGGAGAGGAGAAACCTGGTGCAGTAGTAGTCCCTTCCTCCGATGTCTTTCTGTGACAAACTTAAGCAAACTGCTATGTTTCGCAATGGTTTTTATCTTAACATACATTAAAAGCAGCTAGCTGGCAAAAAGTAAGCTTCTGCGCAATGCGCGGGCTGTATACTGAGTGAAAGAGGACGAGCTGCTCACAATCTGGCATTTGCAAAATGCACTGCCACTCAAAAACTCTGACCTATCATCATCGTTTGGTAAACAAGAATCAAGAAACAAGAATTTTTATATCTTTATTGGTTGTGTAGTCACGTTTGAAACAGTATTCATTGACTGCAAGTCACTGAATTATCCAGCTAAAAAGGAAGCCTTCACCTACAGCTATGCACCAGATAGACAGCTTGTGAGAAGTGCCAATGCACAAGATAAAATCACAGTACACCAAAAAGTAAAATGTAGAAGTGCCATTACTGCGTATCAGTGAGTGCCGGACCACTTCGAGCACTGGTCGTGCACGTCCCTCAGTGCCCTGACACAAACCTGAACGTACCTGGCTGTAGAGACTGAGGTGACAGCTGTAACATGTTCCACCTACAGTGTAATTTGTTATCTGGGCAGGCAGATAGCCCACACACACAGTCATAGGCAACATAACGCTGGATCCATGTATTATATTTGACAGATAGGAGCCAGTGTCTGTGCATCACAGGAAGCAGGGGTGTTGAGTATGCAAATGCAATGGTCACTGAGTGTTCAAAGGCTAATAGATCCAGTGCACGAGCATTCTTATGTGTGTGTTAACATGCTCTCGCTGATGTCTGTTGGTGCGTGTCCCCAACTATTTGCATATTCATAACTGTGAATATGTGTCCCCACTTCTCTGCAAAGGGTTGCTTTGTACGCTTTGGCCTACTTGTACATTTCATATCCTGCTTAGGATGTCAGTCAATGTACCTCTCATCGGCTTATGCTGACAATATGTGGGACGTGACAGGTATTTCTTGCTTGCTTCATTGGCTACTTTAAGCTTGGTGACAGCTAGTCAAATGGCTGGACAGCTATGTGCATTCATCTGTGCCAGTCAGTGTGTGTGTGTGTGTGTGTGTGCGTATTTAAGCAGCTTTCACTGTCAAGGATTCTAATAACTGGCAACAAGCAGACCCGGGTCATTGTTTAAAAATTCTTCTAAAAATATTAATCTATGTGATGGATGGTCTTGCCTAATGTGACTGCTCCCTTTAATCTTGGGCAAGTTGAGGAGTATCAGGAAGATTTAAGACATTACTTCACAACCATGCATGTAACCTAGAATTGCCTAAAATGCATTAAAGGTTAAGGCCGATTCGGGGGGCTGCATCATTCTCCAAAGCAAAAATTACATAAATCTCTTGTTATCTGCGGACTCGAGGGAGAATCACGGACAAAAGCAAAACAAACAATTTACCCCTCACCCTCCCTCTGGTTAATTTTGAACAAATGGCCCCTTCCCTAAGGCTTTTCAAGGTTACGTCCAAACTGCAGTCACCCCAATATTGCCTAAGGTTGACTGTTGGCAGTGCACAGTCCAATGAACATGTCCGACCTGTCTGTCAGGTGTTTGTGTGAAAACATCAATGCAGACAAACAGACATATCCCCAGTGGCATTTGACTAAGCCAAGTCAATCTGACTCAGCCCCACAGCCCCATAAAGGGCTATTTTGGACAAATGTCAGGAGGCAGTTTGCATGTATTGGTCAAATGTTTGAGAGTTTGTGTTTTCTCTGTCAAACAGAGTAGGATTGTTGTTCAGGATGACACCACTGACCTCTTCTCTACCTTCTGTTTTAGCTGCCAGCATGGCTCAGTATAAGTTGAGAGGCAGATCAGATGAATGCTGCGCGTCTTCCGTTAACCTAAGCAATGTCATTCATTTCAGCAGCAACTATTTGATGTGCCTCTGTTTAAAAATAACTTCCTCGCATACTTGTTTTCTCTCTGTTTGACTCCTTTTCAGACTTTTCCTCTTTTTACTTTCACTCACTACTTTGCGCTCACATTTTCTCCCTCCTTATCTCTCACTTTTCTCTCCTCTTCTGTGTCCCCCTCCCATCCTCACGCCACACTACACATTTATCTTAGTCTGACCCTGCTTTGAAGAGTACATGTTGTCCCTGTCAATAAAAAAATGCAATATGGATTTTTCTAAGCCTAACTCCAGAAGAAACATATGAAGATTGATATGTACATTGCTTATTACTGACAGTGACAGTGATGTTTTGAGCGAGGTTACTTTTATTAGCAGCGCTCAACGACTGCAGCTGAAAAGGACAAATATCAAATAGAGGTACACTTGTGAATGTTACAGCTATAGTACATAATTTATAACAGTAACAAGAGTCCCGCTGATAGAGTGACAAGTTTCTCCTCTACAGGACTGACCTAACAGAAAATGGAATTCCTTACATGAACCATATCTCTGAGACTGTGAATGAGCTCCTTGAGTTCACTTAACTGTATTAATAAAACATTAAAATGCACATGGACACTCAAGTGTATGTACATCAGTCACCACTTTATTTTCTTTCTGTTTTATCTGAGGACATAAAACTGGATGCCTGCCAAAACGTATGACGTATAGGAACACGTGAACATAAAAATGATGAATAATCATACATACAGCATACATAGCAGCCAAAAACATCTGTCAAAACATAAGTGATGTTAGCAAATGAGAATATTCCAAGTTACATTAAGCTGACTGCTAACTGTACAATATGTTCAAATGTTCTGCAGCGTAGTTTGTAGCACAAATAAAAATGAGACAAAAACAAAACTAAGAGTCTAAAGCAGTGGTTCTCAACCTTTTTTGGGCCAGCGCCCCCCTATCCATTATCCAGGTCCTTTACTGCCCCCTATCAATTCAAATGTAGGCTAATTACCCTCCCTCAATATTGATGTTGGTTATTATTCTGTGTTATATCATTTAAAAAAAGCACATAAACAGATTTGTTTAACAGTTGGAATATCATTATCATTAGTTTCCTAGGAAGCGAAAAAGCCATGTGAATAGAAATTATATTTATGAGTGTTAAACAAATGCAACGATTAGAAATTTGACATTCAAACTTTAATTAGGTCTTGTTATTGATCACAAACAGTAGACAATCAGAAAGCGGTAATTTGGTGCCAGTGCCAAACAAGGAGCATTCTTATTAATTGTTCCAACGGAAAACAAGAGCAGCCTACCAAGGAAAAAGTCTGAGGCTACTGGAAAAAAAGCAGAAGGATATGTATCCATAGCTAAGGTATTCAATAGAGTACTGGCAGCATTTTTCTTCTTCTGCGCCATTTTGCTGATATGATCGTTGTTGTTTTATGATGCTGTCCAGTTGATTAAATAATCATACCTACAGCAGTCAAATAAAATAATCAGGTCAAGGGCCCACAGGGGTTTTAGTCGGCAGGTTTGGGGGTCTCTCCCAAGAAAATGTTCTGTTATTTGGCTAAAAACTATGCATTTCCACATAATTTTGGACTATATTAATTACAATATTTATTTTAAAAAAACACACTGTGTGCCATAAAAAAATAATAATAACAAAACATTGGTAAAACAGTGAATGGATTTGAACAGCGATTTTCTCATCCTCTCATAGTCAGGCTGTAGTCACTAGCCAGCTGTAGGGATGGTATGGTAAAAATTTTATCTTTATCTTATCTTTATCTTATCCAAAGGCCAACATTTTACTCTAATCCATTAATTACTAAACAAATGTTTTGTTTTTTATGTTATCTTTTTTTTAAAAGAAAAAAAAGAATCAATTCAGAACAGGATTAGAATAGATTTTTATTTTAAATATTTTTAGCAGCAACACTAGCAGCAACACTAATGTTTCCATCAGCAAAGTCAATATACAAGTCCAATAATATCTCACTGGAAAGAAATCAAAAATGTCAGTAAAATACTGTGTCAGTCCTCCTGTCCTCTGTGCTCCTCCTTCTGCTGCTGGTTGAGAAGAGGGGCTGGGTTGAGCCAGTAACTAAGTTTACAAGAACTTGCCAAATTTTAATATATGTTATAAACTAGGCTAAACACAAACACCGACAAACAGAGCAGAGGAGAGGACCGAGAAGCGAGCGCAACCATAAATGACAGCAAATCACAGTAGAGACTCAGCAGTTTCTCCGTGTCTACACAGAAAGCAGAGCATGTTTAGCAGAGCAGCATCAGCGAGAGCTCCTTGTGTCTACACATGAGGCGTTCAGGTACAGTATTGAGAGTAGGTCACCTGTGTTTTTGAAATACTCAGAGCCCAATACACAAGTAGATACACACATAAAACTGATGAAAAAAGACTTGACAGTGCTCGGAAAAAACCTTGAAGTCTGATGATAAAATTTAGAAAATGTGCATTTGAATGTAGGACTAAACTGGAATTAAAACACACACACAAATGCCCCTCAAGAACACGTCAATGCCCCTCTTTCAAAATTATTGCTTCCAGCACCCCCCAATGTTCTCTGAATGCTCCCCTGGGGGACAGTACTGCCCCCGTAGTTAGTGAGGAGTATTGGAGTACTAGAGTTACAGCTTATTTTAACACACATTTAACTAGATATGACTCATATGCAAATACAGTATATGCTCTGTGTTACACTTGGAGACTAGACATGTACTTTATTGGTTATACACACATAGCAACCTGCTTAATTTATAGTTGATTGAAAGTACTGTTGTAGCCGTAGAAAAAAAATGGCATCAGCACGCAACTTCCTATTTCTGTTTGCGAAGAATAAATCTGTTCTGGTCCAACAGGAAAAAGTTGTGGAATTAAAACACTGTTAGAATTCACACGAAAATAATTTCAGCGCCATGCACTGTTCGAATTATATGACACAACCATGTTTTTAATGGTCTCCTAATGTGGGGGCATTAATAGATGTAACAAGATGATATTTATATATATTGCCTACCACTGCTATAGTACAAGACCAATGTTCACAACACATGGCAAGTAACGGTCACAGCATCCTGACAACAAAAAAACAATCACCAGATAAAAGTACACCTTAAGGCAGCAACTAGGGTTAATTTCCAACTCTCAAAATACTTTAATCCCTCTATGACGCTAAATGATTTAAATATACATTTTATCGCAGTTACCACAGTCAAATGCTGCCTTTGCTGCCTTTCCAAAAGCTCTCTCTTTCTGCAAAGCGAAATGCAGTCTCAGCAGTCATCTCCCATACCTCCTTCTTTCAGTGAAAGGCTTGCTGTTGTCTCTCTCCAGAGAGGAGGATGCTCTTCGTTGTGCCCTCCACCATTTTAGACTGTCAGATGAAACGGCGCAAGGAGCTATCTCTCTCTGCATGCGCCGACGCGGGGAGCTAGGCGAGAAAGAGGCAGAGTGAGTGCGCCATTAGAGGAGAAAAGCAAAATCACCTCAGGTTATCTGACGGCTTTTGTGACAGCCTGATAAGACAACCAATTCAAAACAGAGCCAGAAAAGCAGTGTGAGAGAAGAAAAGAACAGAGTGACTGAAAGAAAGAAAAAAGAGATTGGAGTCAGTGAGACGAATGGTAGCGTAAAACATTATTTAAGTCATTTTCAGTTGCTGCACATCAGGCAGTGACTCTTGTTGTTAAGCCTTTCGGTGCCTGTTAAATTTGAGGAAAAGGACACTCCTTTCAAAAGTCATTTTTCTTTCACTAAGTTATAATTGCATAAAATCCAACAGCAGGAAAAAACTGTTGAGACTTTTTTGACAGCTGCTACGTTCTTCACGGAGCCCTGAATAGAGTACACAATGCTTCAGCCAGTGTTTCCAAATGATCAACACACAGCAAGTCTAAAAAGATCATTTGTTATCCTGAAATTCAATCAAAAGCATTCTACTTCTCATTGAGTACTGCGCATTTCACACGTAATGATACAACATCATTATTGGCATTTTCAGACATTACAGGAAACAGTAACTCAAAATGAGGAAAACAGTCCCAGAATAACTGAAATGAAGAGAAGAAAATCCTTAAATGTCTAACTAGGTCTTAATCATACGTTCCATTAGGTTGGTCCTGATTGGGAATTTAGGCTGTGAACAGAGTGCTATGAGCAGAAGTGGCACCTACTGAGAGAAAGACTGTGATTACTGTAATCAAGACTTTTTCACTGCGGAGAGAAGAGGAGAGGAGAGGAGAGGAGAGGCGAGGAGAAGAGAGGAGAGGATGGAAAAAGGAGAATTGAGAGTAGAGAAGGAACAGTCCATACCTCTGTAAGCAGGGAACGAATGAGGAAATATGTTTGAGCATGAGTATAATGTTTCATAATATGAGCTCATGTGTATGCATATGCATATTTTATACACTCTGGGGGTGTGGAAGAGGGTAAGAGTCCTCATACTGTATGTGTATTCATGTATATGCATGTAGTTAAAGGCTGTTTTCATCCTCACACAAACAGCCTTTTTCTACAAAGGGTGCCATTTACAGAAGACAATCCCCTGGCCAGTCTGCATCTCCCTGCAAGCTTGGAGAGTATTTACGCATTTATACATCTGCCAGTGACAGCATGTGTTCGGCCGAGTATGAAAAAGCTCTTTCGATCGGGGTTTGTAAGCAAGTGCTGAGGGCCTCCCTCCCAATCCCCTCCATCACTTTCTCTCTGTTTCTTCCTCTCCGTCTCTCTGCGGATCCAGCTCCGGCTGGGCCTGATGGGATCCCCCAACACCCCACCATCACTGCGTCCCCCCCTGTGGTTCTGGGTCAGTACCGACCTTGGTAATTGATCCCTCTGGGCCCTCCAGGCATATCCAACAGTGGGTTGAACAGAATCACTGCTAAGAAGACAGCTGCTTGGCCACCCCAGACAGGCCGAGAGACAAGGAGAAAGAGACCCTGTTGCTGCTTACCATTAGCTCTGTCTGCCAGCTTCCTTCTAGAGGGAGCCAAGTCAGCATAACCTCACTGCGTGGAAAATACCAAGTCCTCCATTTTGGGAACCTGGGGAAGATATTGGGGCTGTTAACAGAGAGGGGGCAAGAGGGACAGACAAAAATAATCTTTCTTATCAACAGCCCAAGAATTTCGGATCGATCTGCTAAGTGAGCATTATTGCTTAAGCCCACAGCCTCCACTGGCCTATGAAGTCCCTGAGTCCCTGCCTGTATTTCAGCCAAAGTGTCAGCACTGCCCATTTTCAGAGTTTGTCATTTTCATTTGGCCAAAAAAGGTAAAGGATTTCATAAAGCAGGAAATCTTTGCTGGCGTGTGCTCGCACTGTAAGCAGCTGCAGATTCATTCGAACAAGCAGACAACCACAAATTCAAGGACAAAACATTTGCACAGTCATTCACACAAGAGTAAATAAAGGATATTTTTGCTGTACTGGGAAAAAACATGTATCTATTTTTAAACCAATTTAAAATCCTATTTTGCACAATAGGTTTTAAAATGGTTTATTTATTTATTTTAAGAATTAGGAAGAAATTATTAATCCATATATCAACAGTGAATCTTTTTGTTTATGTAAATAAAAAATCTAAATCATCAAATTCAGATATACATAATATTTAAGGACTAAGCCATGTTAGTGGCTTGTTTTGGCATCTGATAATCCTTGAAATGCATTCATCTGTTACTCCAACTGGACTTCCTAGACTGTATTTCATTATCTCATCAATGCCTTAAACCAGAGGTTCCCAACTACAGTGCTGCAGAAGTATTACTTCATAGGCTATCATAGGCTATTTTTGCTATAATGATCATAAACTTGGTGCAGTCTGTGCTGTTTTTTTCTGTATCACTTTCTGTCATGCCATGCCCCTAATAACAACACACTGATGTGTAATTAAAGTGGGTCATTTAGCAGGTAACCAGTCTGTCGCATCATGAAATACATGTAAAAGATGAAATGTGTGAGGTCTCTGTCTGAGTGTTGCTAACAATCTGTCTGTCTTTTTTAATTACAAGGAAATACAGAGAAAGTACATGTTGGTTTCTGTTTAGTCTCTTTTTCATGCTTTTTTTTTAAATCTCTCTCTTTCTCTCATGCAAGCTGTCTCAAGTTGAGATGAAAAATAGAAAGAGATCATGCCTAAATTTTATTTCACATTACTGCTTAACAAGTCTGTAAAAATCAATAAAAAACCACAAGGCTTGCTTCCAAGTGAATCAGACCCTGTTTTACTCCCACACGTCTATATTTAACATTATACGCAAGGAACAGTTTCCTTGTGACGAACACAAGCACAGAACAGCTCACCAGGTTTGTGCAAAGCCAAAAAAAGGACATTTTCAAGACACCTTCACAAGATAAAACTGAAAGTGGTGGTTGTGGTGGAGATGGTGTCACTGTGTCTGAATCTGGGAGAACAAAAACATAAATAAATACTGCATCCTCATTTTGAGCTTGATAACCATACCGCCTTGCCCTCTCCCTCTCCTACTCCCCGTCTCCTCTCCCTCTCTCCCCTCAGGCTCTATGACGCGACAAGAGTCCCCCTCGACACTCTTGCACTATGGAGAGCATTGATGACCCCTTGACAGACAGCCAAAATCCATCTACCACCACCACCACTACCCTACTACCACCACCACCATCACAACAGGTCCACCCAAACCCTGGTCCCGCAAAGGCAGGAAGCAACACAAGCAGCTACAGAGCACCATGGGCCTCATGGAGGCAGCAAGGTACAAAAAAAAAAAAAAGCCCCCTCAAAAATACCTTTGATTTGTGACTGTAGTTCTTGAAGTGAAGCTTGTTTTGCACAGGGCCTGAAAAAGGAGATCAGTCGTGTTTTTTGTGTGTTATTCATAGCCAAATGTCGGTCTTAATAAAGCTTTTGGATTTAAAAAAAAGCATAAAAGTGGAAATATACTGTATCCCAATGGTCATCTTATTCACCATGAGCCTGCATATATACTGCACATATGCAATTTCTCCAAAATCAATATTCTTAATTTGTGAGACTTGATAAATAGAGTAATTACATTTCTCTCTTCTATTACTGTTTTTTTTATTTTTTCAGAGTCTGATCGTTACAACCAATATTATGGTTTTATTAGATCACAAAGACATCATTCCCTAGCTTTAGCAGAACATGCAAAACAAGAGGAATCACAGACACAAACGCAAGCGCACATAAATCCAGATACAATTTAAACAACCGTCTGCTTGTTTGATATCTTTATTTGACTCCCTCATTTTTCCATAAGCCTGCCAGCTCCCTAGTGTGTGTTTAAACACAAAAAATCCATGTGTGCAGAAATACCAGTAAAACCCATCAGTGTATTTTTTCAGCTTGTTTTTGGTCTGTTTTTATTGGCATGCCTTGTATATTGTCTTTAAAGTATTGTGTCAGATGGCGTCTCGGAGCTCAAATAAAACAAGGGCGCCAGACAGACTCTGATATTAATGCGTGTGATCGGGAAATAGAGAGTAGCAATGTAGTAAATTTAACGTACAGTGCAATAAAAGGGATGAGGCCAAAGTCATAAAAATGCCCGGTCTCATAGAGTTGCTGAAAACCAGGCTCTTCTGTCGGTCAATATTGTCAGCATTTATGGCCCATGTTATGATTTGCTTTCGAGAAAAAAATCTGATCTTGCTGCTTTTCAATCCAGACAGCAAGTCCTCAGCAGATTTAAAACTATAAATAGACACAAGATGGAATGCATGCTCTGTACTCAGATACTTGCACAGTGCATCATATAGAGGATTGTTGTCTGTCTACTAACAGAGAAGGCTCTCTAAGATTGGATTTAAACATTTGATCCCATAATATACAATGTAAAGGAAGACAATGCCATATTGCCTGCAGCAGCCTGTCCTCACAAGAAAAATGACATTATGGGTCTAAAATTCAGGCTGGCAAAAGCAACCTATAGTTGCATTTACACCATCTAGCGGCCGCAGTAATTATGACTCAGGGGAAGTGACGTAGTTAAGATGACGTCAATATTAGGTGACTTGATAAGGTGACTTAATAAGATGATTTTGCCCTGTTAGGAGGAGGCTGGTTGGGTTTATAGCTAGATAGATAGTAGACAACAGATTTTGCTACAGGAGACCACCGTTCATTTCCCGTTTCCAACCATTTTTTAAAAAAATGTAACGTCATGGTGTTTACTGTTGCCATGACAATAAATGTTGCATGACTTTAAGGAAGTATAATCCATGATTCAAGTGATCATTTTAACCCAAACCATGATCTTTCCCTAACCCTAACCAAGTGTTCTTTGTGCCTAAACCTAACCAGACCTTAACCACAACATTGTCACACCATAAAACATCATTATTTTTTAACAGTGTAACTGTTTTGGAAAGCCAGAGTGCATCACTACAGCAGCTCAATAGCAAAAACATAACTACAGATCATTTTTGCCGGCCTGAATTTTAAGACCTATACTGTCGTTACGAGGATGTGTTTGCCTACAGGCATGTGATCTCATGCAGTTCCATGCGATACAGTGTATAAACACATATAATCTGTACATTAAAGTGTATCAAGGGACATGTTGGAAACATTTCAGGCAAGTTGTTTGCATCCAAAATAAATCAATGACATTTTGTTATTCCCTCCTGAAGCCACCGTGGTAGGAGTGCAATGTTAAAGATGTTCTAATGCTCCCTTTTGAGCATTCAAGTTCTGATCATATTGTAGAATGCAGATACTGAACTGTGTTTGCTTTGATGTTCTGAAGAAATGCAGTATGAAAGGGTTGATAATGACATAGCACCCCAGATAGCTTTGAACTCTCTCTTAATGTGGAATGGAGCCTAGTGTCTGGAGGCCTGTGCATACATGTTCATGTATTTTGATCTCCGCATCTGCTTCAGGCATTATCCAGCTTCACAGCATGTAATGAGCGATTTCCCATCCCTTATTAACCTGTGGATCATTCCTAACCTACAAGTTCACTGATGAATATTCATTTAGCAGGCTATTGTGCAGCGTGCGTGCTCAGATAGAGAAAACATGCTTGAATACACATGACTTAACATTAAACAGCGAGGGCAGTAAAAAGTATTAGAAACAAGTATAGTGTCAAAAAAGTAGAAGCATTTTAGAATAACAGATGAGCAAAAAAGGCTTTATTCCATCAGTGGATGTTTTAGCACCACCTTGCCATAGTTCAAGTGCAAAAAATATCCAATCATGCATCAGTTAATCAACTGCATAATTTTTGGATCTGAATTATTCACATCTATCATAGTGTTTAGAGAGGCAAAGTGGATCAATTTTCTTTCATACGTGCCCATTCACACGTTCACTCTGGGTCACCGCGCTGTGACATTTCGAGGGGAGTCAGCAAGAGTTCACACAAAGAGGAAATGTCAAGCCGGGGCCATATGTTCGAGCGAATGTGCTTTCAATCCTCTGACTCCCAGCTGGAGATTGTCTCCATATGTATTGTGAATATAGTTTTCTTTAGCTCCCACAGATGTAGCTGAGTTCATCCGCACTTGAATGCACGTGCAAAATATATGTAAAGGCCAACATGTGCGCACACGACTGCATCCTCATTTATAAATCAAAGCATTATACTCTCAGCTTTGCCTAGAGACAGGAAGCTCTATGTAATGTCCCTGAAATCCATTGTTTTCCTCATCCCCAGTTGAATGCTGCTGGGTATATATATCGATATGTATTGAGTGGATTGCCTGCTTGCTCCATAACAAGAGAAATCTGCACAAATTAGACATTAGTGCAGATGAATTGTGTCTATGTCTTTCCCTTCTGTTACTATGACACCTCCAGCATTCAAAAGTCTAATTCTCTTTCCGGTCTTGTTTGAACAGCCGCTGTATTCAAAGTTTGTCCATGTGTTGAATAGCCACAAGCAGCTCTGCATCACATTTTTCCTCAACTCTGCATTCCTCCTGCACGGGAATTTAAAATATTCTCTTGCCGTTATAAGATATAAAATAGAGTAATATGGTCGTTTCCTGATAAACCCAAGGTAATAATCACCTAGGGCCTGTGAATTTTATTCATAGGGCAAATTCATCTCATATTCATCTGACATCCGTTCCTCTTTTTTAATAGAAGGCTTGCATTTCCCTGAGATGAGATTTGTGTGTGAGATTTATGGGGAACCATTTGCCACAATGTGGGTGTGAGAAAAAAAAGAGAGGTATGCGACAGGGGAACATGGAGAGAATATAAGAAAATTACCATGGTAGACACAGACTATGGTAGCTTACATAAAACAAGACCATCTCTATACCCGCCATTTGCATTGCATTTCCCTTGAGATTTCAACAACTGTGTCTCTATGCAGTGATTCTGACCTCCTTCCGTTTTATAGTTGGCTTCTTGACCATTCGGTGCCACTGTAATCTCAGTTTGCCCATTAGGGGGCACTGTGAGAGGTGTTTACACTGGGATAAACACCTGTTTGGGCAGCAGTCGCAGTCAAGCAGTTAACACAGACATGCCCCTGTTTTAAACTGTTATACCTCTGGGTCATTTCATGCCCAGCTCCAACAAAACCACGATATTATCTCTATTAAACTCAAGCTCAGTGAGATCTTTATTATTCACGGAGCATCAGACATTGTCATCTTTGATACACGCTAGTACTCCATCCAACACCTGCCCCCTTTCATGGCAATTTGCACCCTGTGAAATCATCAAGAGTTCATTATTATGAATTAAGCTTCAGTGGCAATGCAGCAATCTTGGAAGGCATCGGCGCCTCTATCAAGTTGGCTGTGTGACTGGCGGGGGCCAGATGGCGAGGAGGCTTCCAGATTTGTCTTTCTGTTGTAGATTAATTGATTCTCGGTCTCTGCACTGTGAGACTCGCTTTGTTATTGGGTTACACCCGCTGAAGAATTCTAAATATTTGACTGGCAAAACACTTCATTTGACAGAGAGTAAGCTGTTGAGTTTTTAATTTTTCGCTTACGATGCTATCAGATTGCTGTAATTAACACTTCCATTTGGTAGGGAGCAGTGGGTTTGATGATTCTTCTAAAAAGCTGTATTTTAGGCATTTTCTTGCCAAGAGTCAGATGAGAAGATCTACACCACTTAGCTTAGCTTAGCATGGGAAACAGCTAGAGACTGTGCCCCGCCAAGGAATAATCCTGCACATAAACTTCCTGTAAACTTTTCATTTTTATACTTTGTTTTTTGTACAGATTAAACAAACAAACTAGAACATCTTAATTAGAGAGCTTTAGCCACCCTCAGACAGAGCAAGGCTAGCTGTTACTCCCCTGTTTCCAGTCTTTATGCTAAGCTAAGCTAACCATCTGCTGGCTGTATCTTCATATTTAGTGTATACAGACCTGAGAGTGGTATCTCCTCATCTAACTCTTGGCAAGAAAGCAAATAAGCATTTAACAAAATGTCAATAACCTATTACTTTATACCTTAAAGGGGAGGACAGATACTCATTTAGGCCTATACTGCAAAGACAAAGTTTACCAAAGACTTAAGTAAATGTCACACTTCTGAAGATTTAAATAAAAAGATCTGCTGTGCAGCTGCATGTAAGATTACAATAAATAATCATAATTTCATTAATATGATGAATTTCAAAACACAAAGTGCTTATAATATGCTAGTATAAATAAAATGCATTAAAAAGGACTTATTAAAATGTCTTTTTTACATAAATACACCTACAGAACCTTCACTCAGGAGCTGTGAGGAAAGTGACAATGACTGTGAACTAAAGCAATCCTCTCATGTTTGCTCTGTCCTTGTTGATTCACAGGTCTCATAACACAGCCAGAGACGGGAAAACCAGGGAGTGACTCTGACTGAGGGAGCGAGCTCTCCCCTGGACACTGGACAAACTACTCGCTGTAAAACACTTCCTATTTCCTGTGACCGGCTTCTTCCGGGTTTGTGACAGCTCCCTCCTGCTATCTGTCGTTGGGTCAACATATTGCGTCCCGCCTCCTCTCCACTCTATCTGCCTGCTCTGTGAAATTAGCAGTGCCTCCTCGTGCCATGGAGGATCGGACATCTTAAAAAAATCCCTTGAATGGTTTTTGCCTCATCGGAAGTTCTCTGTTTGGAGCTGCTAACTGCTTTGAATACAGGATTTCCCACATTTCTCTCTAGCCTCTAGAGCAGGAGTTCCAGAGCAAAAAAAACGGGATCATTACAGACCAGACCCTGTTGCTTCTCGGACCACCTCACGAGGCCGCAAACTGAACTGAGCGCTCTCTGCTGTGAATAGGCCTTCTGCTGGAGTAAACCTCCCATATTTTTATAGACCAAAGAGCAAAACAACAAATACGATCATTATGACAGAGTGGACCATCTGGCAAAGACACACAGAGACTTTGTACACTTGCTGCTTGTGTCGCCACCGACCAACGACTCCCCCCCTCCCCACAGAGACACGGTACACAGCGGACCGATGCAAACCGAACCTTGCGTCCGGTGGCGTATGTACCGAACACAATCGAAGGAGTACTTTTAAAACTTTCCAGACATTTTTTTCTCAGACTAAGCCCACCACTGTATTTTGGAACTGGAGATATAGGTACTACATACGTATAACTGTGTATCAAAAAAATATCTGATTTGCATTTTTCAGTAGCTACGGTTGGGACAGTGTGCATTGTTGGGTTGGTCACGGAGAAGGATTGCAAATCATATCAAAGAGATGATGAATATCTACAGAGAGTATAAATGCTGTTGAGCCTGAAAGGGAGTAAAGAAATGTCATTAAATGTATTTTGAAAGGCCCTAAAAAGTTATATATTTAACAGTTTTATATGTTGTACCTTTGTAGAGAAGCTTATTGGACTTAAAATGTGGTCACAATGGCAGTTAAGTAGGATGTGAACAAATGCTGTTGTTCTCATTACTGCTGGCTCGTAGTCCCAGGTTTTCTGTTCACACCTCAGTAGCCGCTTTCTTTTCATGGTCATCTACAAGTCACTGTCTATCAAAACCATTAATGGAAAAAAAAGGAAAGTGACACAATTTATTGAGGACTGATCTGCAGCCAACTGAACATTGTAAATCTATGGTAGTCAGTGGAAGCCATTGAAATCTGCTAATTTGCTATGATATTGTATTGTACACGGTGTGGAATACTGACTCATTTCCTCTCTATGGGTTTTTGATCTCTTAATTTATTTTTGTGCTTGTGTTTGTTCGCACAAATCTGGCCTCTCTTCCGGTGGCGATGAATACAACGAGGAGAGAGAGAGAACAAGGAAAGCAGAGGAAGCCTTGCCGAAGTATTAGAGTCATTTACATACATTTTTTATCATGAAATATTTTAAGAATAAATTAAATACATGAAAGAAACGTCCCCTGAAAATTTAGATGGTCTTGGTGTTCAAGGTCACCAAAAGAAAAAGTCAGTTGATCTTATTCTGGTCTTACTTTTAATGACTGTATGTGTTCTGTCACCCAAAAAAACGTGACTAAAAATGAAAGTTTCCTTTTCTTTCCCAGGTAATCAGGTGGTTTTATGACCAGATGATTTCTGGCTTGAATCACCAGGAAGCCCAAAAGGTAAAACTAGGTAGGTGAAGGCAGTGCCGTATCACTGCCCCCTCAATCAGCAAGCATTCTTGTTCTTTAGATTTTCCAGTGATAAACAGGTGGTTGTACTGAGCAGATGCCATATGTCAGCATGTGTAAATGTACAACTTTGTAGCAGAAGGTTGCTGGAAAAGAAAAAATACTATGATATCCAGCTATTCTTTTACTCTTAAATAGTCCACCCAGTAGAAAGCAATTTTTTGTTCATTTCTTAGTTCTTTTAAGCAATGATGTTTTTGTTTGTTTTTCTTCAGCTGACCACACAGTTTTTAACTTTGGGCTTCTATCATACAATTGAGATGTCCATTTATAGCAAAAGTGCACTTTCAACAATCTGCACAGATTTGTGTCCATTAAAGTGAAATGAAATCCACGTTTAATTACACATCTCCTTCACATGAACAAGAGCAATGTCTACACCCCCAATAACTCAACATATGATGTTACATATGAAACATTTTAGATGAATAAATAATATGAATAAAATATGAAGGATTTGTCATATAGACATAGCAAAAAGTCATATTATATGCAATGTGGTAATCTTTGTAGAACTTGAGACTTGCTCATCTGTGTTTTGGTTCAACAGCTCAATAATATTTGGGGGCAATGGACGCTTTTTTTTGTGGTATTGCTGTTTGTACTCAAACACAAAATACTTAGTATTTCCTCACTTCAGTCTGGACACAGACGTTGCTCAAAAATTGTTCTGAAAATGTCAGATTTGCAAACAAAGGTGGTGAAGGTGGCAGTTATACCACCTTCACCATTAATGGACATCTCAACTATGGTAGACCTTTTTTTTAAAGTATTACACAGTCATGAGTTTTTGGGGGTATTCATTTACATCATTCTGTTCTGTAAACCCTCTAAAACTAATCTACACCAAACACAGCCTGCTCACCTTTTAAAATACACATCATAAACAAGACACATGAGTGATTTTTGTAATGCTAACTTTCTGGAAGGAAGTCACTTGAAAAGATCTAGTTCTGGTTTTGTGTCTAACATAGTTCAAGAATGGTAGAGATGGCATGATCAAGTTCAGTACAACTATTTTTTTAAGAGACGACCATTGAAAGGTTAAACTGCTGATCCTATTGTGGGTCATGAAGGGCATGAGCCAATCCCAGCACATGTTGGACAAGAGGTAAGATACACCTGGACAAAAAGACTATACAGTCACATTAATCCTGGGGGAAACATGTTGGAAACGTGCTGGAGAATTCCTTTACAGGTGATCAAGAAAAAATCACTTGCCAGGTAAGTCCAGTTAAATTAGTTATATACATGTATATATACATATCTCAACTAGCCAACTATAGTCAAGTTTAACAATCAATGTCTCAATGTGCTTTCCCGGTCTACATCAACGTTGGTTTCTGACCCAGCTCAAGAAAAAAAGAACCTCATAAGAAATATTCCTCTTGATTTCGTGACAAATTGTAATTATTGAAATAATATGAAGTTGCAACAATCATTTAATATACAAAGACCATCAATTATAATATAAATTATAAACAGGACCCCTTTCATGACTGATGTGGGCTGAGAGGAGCTCCATGCAATAACAGTCCATAATGAAAGAAAATGACAACTGAAGGCATTAATCCATAGAAGCATGCAATTATGCATTTCACAGGACTCTTTTGTACAATGATGAGTGTTGTCATGTGATTTTCCAATACAGTGTTCAAGTGCTACTGAGTTGACTTCAGTGGATGACACATCAGTATGGGCTTCACAGTTGAGTAGGGATCATTATGGCTTTGCGCTGTCATTAAAAAACAGCAATTTAGCTGCAGAGTGATACATTTTCAATATTATTTTTTTTGTCCTACTTATATTTTATTTATATTTTTACGCCGTTTCTGTGGTACAACTACATTTCTCAGATACAGCTCTCTGAAACTATAAGCCCCATGCTGTTTCAACTTGTGTTTCAATTAATAAATAACTAAGTAAGTAATATTGTCACTGTTCTGTGAAAACCATGTATCTGCAAAATATCAACTTTTCATGAGCTAAGAACAGTTAGCAGTTCTATTATCAGCTCTGTGACAGTGTATTTTTCAAGTAGTCCTATTGGGGTTTAAATTCTTTATTTAACATAAGAAGCTGTGGGACTTTCTCTGCCCTCATCGGAACATAATATAATTTGTGATACATGATTATCACTGGACAGTGTGACAAGTACTAATAAAGCTTGTGAGTCTGAACCTACATAGATCCTCCCAAAATGTTGCAGTATGTGGATGCAAATAAATAGAAGGTAAAGATGTCCATTCGCAGAAATCACATTTTTAAATAAGGGTTAGGTAAACTGGTAATATTGTTTGGAAGCATACTCATCTGCTGGAGGAGGAAAATGTATCTATGCTCACCTTAAATCTGAAGATTACATACAAGCATGATTCTGTGACATCAGAACTAGTCTGGAAGCCAATTGTGGTCCAATATGCAACTTACACAAGTGTGACGTGGAAACTTGAAGCACACACACACACACACACACACACACACACACAGAATGGACAAATTATTATTCAAAGCAGTATTTTTATATATTATATTTGTCTGTATGTGCCCTTAAAGATCCTCTCAGACATGTTTTAACACATATAAACATATTTGTGGAAGTGAATCGATGCCTGGTTATTAGTCTTAGTTACTACACTGAAGTCAAAATTGAAATCAATGCATTTCATAGTATGATACTAATAAACGTGTATTCTCCATCACAGTTGAGGCAGGGTATGAATGGGATTAATTAGATGCTTTCAGGGTTATTTACAATATAGCCCCTGTAGGCAGACAAACACTGGGGCTGGGATGGTAAAATAATTTCAGAGTGGAATGGGTAATGCAGACGCACAGTCTTCCAAACTGTTGTCTGGGTGTTCGCTCTCTCTGACCTGGCAGGCATCACAAACAAGCTACTTTGTGCACAATTTCTCTACTAAGATGCAGTGTTGGAGTGGATATACACATCCGTGGTTCTGCGGAAGTAACTATACACACTGCACACTGTAAAAAAGGGACTACAGGCATTTCCAGGTATATGCAAGTATTTGTTACAAGTATTTCTTATATCCTACATTACACCAATGGGAATATGTATGAACCATTTCAAACATAAAGCAGAAATCCATCTGAATCCCCCCTGACTCCATGCAGGAAACAAAGTCTTTTGATTCCAAGATAAACACAGAAAAGCAAAGGTCTTAACCCCAGCTTCTCTCGCTAAATCCTGGTTTGAACCGTTATGCTCACCCATACTTGACTTTTACTCCGAGAGCTAACACAGCGATCTGGCTGGATCATCTTTCTGCACCGTCCTCTATGACTCTGTGTACAGAGGAATATCTGGAGCCAGAAATGAGACCTCGAAGTAACCAGGGGAATTTTTTTTTCTTCTCTTCGTAAGAGACTGATTGTCAGGAAGGGGTATGGGGGTAGGGGTGTTTAATTACAGCAGATTGAATTCCGATAATCTGTTCCATATCCTTGAGGTTTTTCTGGCAGCGTTTAGAGTCATGCCTCTACACGTTTTAATTTGATTAAGACAGGACAATGTGGGGTTTCCTGAAGCTACGACTATAAGCAGGTACAGTCAGAAAGGAACCCTGCAGAGAATGACGACACAATTGGAGTCAGATAGGGGCAACTATTACGCAGTGAATAGATTGGTGCCTTGGGTGGGTTTTACCCCCATTTTTTTGCTTCAAAGCCTCATGCAGTTTTCTCTTTTCTATGAAAAAATTGGAGAGCACGCCTGTGTGTTTGCTTTTCTGCATGATTCTGTTTGTTTGTCTGTCGATGTGTCTGTCAACGCCTACAGAGGGAGAGGAGGGAGAGAGTACACAAGATGCATGCAGCTCTACAGCCCACAGTAAACCCTGAGGGTAAAAGATTCTCTCTCCATTTACAGCCCAGATAAATCTCTGAAATACCAATACTGCATCACACTGCACAAAATATTATTATATGCTTTGATGGATAACATTTACCTGCTAATTCAAATTTCATACTGTGAGTCTTTGTTTACAATATAAATCTAATTAAGTGCAGCCATCACAGTGCAAGGTGGATCAATACACAATATGGCCAGCACAGCTGCTTACCTCACAAGGATGCCTTCCCCTGCCAATATTTTCAACCTATAAAATAGCTCGGGTTTTCTCAGTGTGGCCAATAATCTGTCAAGGTTAGGGCAACGAGAGAAAACATTACCTCAGTGGGTGACACGCTGGCTACATAAGAACAAATAACTAAAGCAGAGTCATAGCTTTATGACAAGGTTTATCCATCATTTCTTTCCCTTTAAGGACAGTTTATAGAAGTTTCCCCCGTGTTTATTTTGTTTTCTTTTTATTCTTTACTTTGTGTTTGAGAGTGAATGCTAATTAAGGCCATACTTTTTCTTTAAAGCTGCTATAATCAAATTTTTATATCGATAATAGATCAAATGACTATGTGTAATGCGAATGGGTCTTTTGTAGTGACAAACCCACAAAAAATGATCAACAACTCTGCAGGGTGTCACAGCGTATTAGTGTCTTTCAGCTTATTGTTTTGGCTTTATGACCCGTAGTTCTAGAGGCAACAGACGGTCAGCAAAAACCCACAGTAAGCTACCTGCCCTACACTAAACAAAAAAAAGTTAGCTAGCTGATGAACATAGTAGACCATTTAGCAGATAAAGAGCCAGATATTTCTGTAGGGAGTTAGTAGAGACCAAAGAAAGAGCTAAAAGGAGACTGAATATTGGAATTTCATTCACTAGGTGGACACAAAAATGACTACAGTTGAATACTTATGCTGCTCTATCTGTCTCCTGCATGTGTAAATAAGTAACTGTTTGCTAACAAGTTTGCTGCATAAACTTAAAAAAGTGAACATATATTGGTGCTTTGTTCAAAGCTTGTTTCCACTGCCCCCAAGTAGCAAAAACATCATCATTTCAGGTTTAACTTCTTTATTCATGTTTTACATGCAATAATGAAATAGACATTTACCATGTCTTAACCATGAAATTGTAAGGTTGTCACTGCAATCTGAGTAGTTTTAAGATATTGAGATTCAAAGTTTTCACATCCAACAGTAGATAGAAAAACTAACATGCAGTAAAGTTCTCTTTTATTGGTCAAAATAACAGCCCATTTGAAGATATCAAAATACTATTACATTATTGAACAGGGCTTTCAAGAGAACCAACTCAGAAAATCAATTTATGGATAAATACTTTTCTTTTTTGAAATTACGGGGACAGTAATGGATAAAACTGAAAATAAACCTATTCAGAATGTTAACAACTTGTCAAAGAATAGTACCATGTGACTTTTTAAAAAAAAAAAAAAAAGTCAGATACTGTAGAACCTTATAATTCTAAGTTCACAATTTGTCTTCATCTGACCTTCTACAGCATCAACACCACATATGCTGAAAATGTCAATCATTATCTTATTTGTCAATCTAATTATCTTTCAAACATGAAATTAATCTACTATAATAAGGTGGTTTACTAACAAGAACATTTGAAACCAAGTCTGACACACTTGGCATCAGAACCTTAATTAGTGTATATCCAGCAGTAGTGCTGCCCTCACCTTTCGTTCCATTGAGCGCTTTGCCACTGTGTGGAGTTTGACATGTGAAGTCTCAGGTTAAGCTCCAGGGCTCCAGGTCTGAGCTCTGCCTTTACTCCCCCTGATCAACCTCTCTGTGGTAGATGGTTCATTGTCAGCTGGGTGTTCAAGCTCCATTTAACTCTAACTAAGTGCCTTTAGCCATTATCTCTGTTCATTAATGCTGCACTGTTACTACTGAGCAGCCCTGAGAGCATCTGACTGAGGTGACTGCACCATGTACAACAGTTAAGACCATGCAGGAGTTGTCAACTCCATTTTGATGGTTTCATTGTTATACAATTAAGGGCATAAACATAATCCTAATAGCGTATTATATTGAGGATATTTGCTAACATAAACCTTCATTAAAATGCAGACACCTGTAATCATCTTATGAGCAAATGTTTATTTCCTCTAAGTAGGACAGGGACAAATCTTTGAACAACAAAGTCCTCTATACCAGTGATTCCCAACCAGGGTTACTTGTACCCCAGAGAATACTTCTCTGTTGCCATTGAATATGTGGAAAGCTTGGCTAATTACCTTAACAAACTCAACTAACCCAAATAAAAAATAGAAATCATTATTTCATTGAAAAACATATATCCACACATGTGTGTTAAAAAGAAAAATAAACAGCCAAATGGATTACAAGTTGGTGTAATTACAAAAAAAACAACGGTTGACCATCAACCCAAGTCAGTTATAACACATAACAACATGTTGCCACTGATAGTGCATGAAAACTTCAAAATTCAAATAGTTAGCTCAAAATATAGGATAAACGATTGAAATAGATAGTTAAAAATAATGGAAAAATGGTTGAAATAAATAAAGTAATAGATTAAAAGTTGAAATAGTTAGCTAAATGTAATATGCTGAGAGTGATTAATAAACACTTTTGAAACAGTTGGCTAAAAGAAATGGATAAACAGTTGAAATAGTTAGCTAAAAGAAATGGTTTTATACTGTATAATTAGCTAAAAAAGGACACAGTTTATATAGTTGGCTAGAAGTAAAGGATAAACAGTCGAAACTGTTAGCTAAAAGTAATGGATAAATGGTTGTATGTCTGTTATATGATAATATATTGAAACAATTTCCACTTTTAGATAGTATAATGGTGCTAAATTACATCCTGTTCCATTCATAAAATCATATTTAAGTGGTGTCAGTAAAGGGGTACTTAAGCTCATCTGATAGGGCTATGGGGATACACCAGACAAAAAAGGTTTGAAACCACTGCTCTATGCCAGTCAGTACTGAAGAAAGAAATAACAGACTAAATGATGAATGACTGAAGAAAAAGACATAAAGAGTGTGAAATGCATCCTCCATCCTATGGCATCAGTAATCAAGGTCTGCTACTGTACACTGAGTGCCCCTCCGTATCCCCAGAAAGGAAGGGATGCAGGGTGACAGCTGGGGACCTGGCCAGCACACTGGACCACTAAATGAGAAAAATGACCAGCTTTCACCAGCTCTTTTAAAAACTCATTTACATCCTGTCAGATTCCATTATGGCCGGGGACCTGCACCGGAGCTGCAGGACAGGACTGAGCCTGAGTGCACCGACCGTGCCGGCCAAGCTCCTATCAGCCTGACCCGGCTCACCGGTCCAGTAGACAGCTGATTCTCCTGTGTCAAGGTTTTTTGGCTTCTCTCTTTCTTTATTCTCCCCCTCCATTTTCCACACTACCTTTGGTGTGCTCTTGGCAAAGAGCAGGTGATTATCAGAGTGCCTGAAACCCCACTTTTACTCTTTTATACAATTACTGTACAGTATGTGCACCTAAAAGCATCAGCAGAGAGGATTAGGCCTACTAAATGCTGAGCCTTGAATAAATAATCTGCTAGGGGGTTAGCATTAAAAGAAAGCAGAGAGAGGAGGGAAGGAAAGTGAAAAGCATGTGGATTTAGCCTTTCAAAATAAAAATACACAGTATGACATGAATCAAGAACCTTGAAACTGCAGCTGAATCAAAATGACTGTGAGATCACACAACAGATTGTTTAGCACTGAAACAATAAGTTGATTAATTGATTAGTTGATCTACAGAAAGTAACAATTTTTATAATTAGTTAATTGTTTAAGTATTTATTGTTATTAAGCCAAAATGTCAAATATTTGTTTGCTCAAGTTCTCAAATGTGAAGATTTGCTGCTTTTCTCTGATTTATATCATTGCAATTTGAAGACATCATCTCTGGCTCTGGGATATCGTGACAGTCATTTTTCACAATTTTATAACATCTGATAGACTAAATGATTAAGTTAATTAAAAAAAAATCAGTAGATAACAATATCTATTGCAGCCCTAATATTGTTAACACCAAGTTTTACAAGGCTGTTAAATGAAAGTTTAAAATCTATTGTAATATATGTATTTTGTTTTCAAATCATGAGTCAAAAAACAATAATAAAGGAGTCATTTGCATCAAATATTGCACAGTATAATTTTTGAAAAATCTGTAAAATGACAGCCATAGTGTTGGGAGTATCACTTGGCTCTTCTGTTTTATTATACTCATATTATTTGTACCAAATTTAAATTATTGTTTGTAATCAGACTGCTATAATCCCATTGTTTGAAAGAATGTTAATAATGTATGTTGTTAAGATACTCAAATTAAGATACTCAAACGTCATCTGAAAAAACTTCACTTCTGTATCATGAGAGGACGCTAGCGTGTATGTCACCTCTTCTCAGTCCGAGGTGAAATTGCTTTTTGTGCAAAATTGTGCTTTTCACTGTAAGTAGGACTAGGTGTTGATTGTCTCCGCCACCTCTTGTCTCAACATTTTTGAGTCCTGTATTACTAACAGTTTAATGGTTGTACACCTGTGGATCTGTGTATTCACCTACTCCACCAATCAGCTGTAAGCTGTTAGCCACTGACAAGCTGTTAGCCTATCTCTGCTAGCTAGCGATCCACCAGCATACTGAACAAACTGTGGTATACTCATATACTCGCAAACTCGTATACCCCGACAGGACTTCTCTCTGCCACGATTTCAGGACTATCCCTGACCTCTTCCTAGACCCGTCATCCTGCTCTAGCTTCACTTCTGTGCTGCTGCTGTGGTCCAAGGTTGGGTGACCCCCTCACCCCCTGGCAGCCTCGATAGCTAGCTGGTGCTCCTCTGTCGCTGAAATGGTGCTCATAAAATACTCCACACTGGAACTCCTAAACATCTTCTGTCACCTCCCGTCTGGATTACTGCAATACACCCAGCAAAGCCCTGGACAGGCTCCAATATGTGCAAAACTCAGCTGCCAGGGTTCTCACCCACACCTAGCCCTGGCAGCACATAACCCCCACCCTCAGCCACCATCACTGGCTCCTGGTCAAGTCCTACAAAATCCTCCTCCTCACCTACAAATCCCTCCATGTCCTTGCCCCCAAGTACCTATCAGACTTCCTCCACCCCTATACCCTGTCCCGGAATCTGCGGTCCTCAGATACAGGTTTGCTCTCCATCCCCCACACCAGTCTGCAGACTTTTCGGGACAGAGTCTTCAGTGTGGCAGCCCTCACCCCTGGCAGAGATCCACAATGCTGCATTTTTGGACACTTTTAAAAAAAACTCCTGAAAACTTACCTGTTCACCAAGGCCTATGACCTCTAGTTAATTCTGTCATGTCATCATCATCATTATTATTATTATTATTATTATCATTATTATTATTATTATTATTATTATTATTCCATTAGTCAGTTGTTGCTATTGCCCCAAATATTCCCTGATTTGCTTTCCCGATCATTGCACAAGCTCAGTAACATGCTGAACATTATCTTTGTAGAACTGACAATTATTTGTCATGTGCACAGTTTAACCATACATACAAAACAGAATGTCACAGTGACAGAAGTAAGTAATTCAAAAATACAGCTGTTCAAAGATCCTACAGTTGCAGTTTGGGTGCTGAGAGCTCTAACAGCAGTTGAACTCACAGGGGTCACAATCGGCGGTCAGGCACTAAAAGCCACTTGCGTGTCTCATTCAAACTCCGAGCATGTCTGCAACACTGTGATCTGACGCATACATCAAAGCCACAGAGTGTACCTCAGCACACACTAGGAGCTCCATCAATCCCCTCTGGCCTGTGGAAGCTGCCTTTTCCAACACAGTCGGCCATCAAGGGTGACATCCTTGAGGAGGCGATACAAACAGCGTCTAATGAATTTTTAACGACGAGCATTGCGAGTGGCAAAGAGAAGGAGAGCGGGAAACAGAGACGGCGAGAGAGACCCCTGCTGAATGCATTACAGTGATTTGTGGGCTCACCTTTGAGCGGGAGTAAGAGGCCTCCCATCGCAGATCATCGGGGTGTTAAGTGTGCTCAGTGGGGGAGCCTCTCAGCACCGCATCGTGGGCCAAATGATGTTTGAAATGTTTTAATCAAATCCTGTCTGTTCATTAGACTAACAATAGGCTTCATGGGGTGAGCACTCAGTGGTTCGGCTTCTTACTGCCCCCAGGGGAACCCTCCTGATAGAGTAAGTTCCCTAACCTCCCAGTGACAAATTTTACCATGAGGCCTCTCTTTACATTTAAATGGGCCTTTATCAGTGATGGCAGTTTGTCATGCAGTGTGATTTATATGGGAAAAAAACGTCTTGCGTTCCAGTCTCAATCAGTCTTCTTGAGCTGCACTTTCATCTATGGCAGATTATGTGTCAACCTAATGTCGCCTAGAATGTATATGTTGAATTGATCAAGTAGACATAGATGTAAGACAGCTTGATGCTATTAGCAGCAGACTACCTCTACAGGTAATCTCTGGTTTTCTGTCACAGAGGAAAGGCTTTGTCAAGTGTGACACTCAAGAATATTGTTTGCCTGATTGTTCAGGATTAAGTCCTTTGAGGGTCTCAAAGCCCTTTGACTTCTTTTGCTGTGCAAACACAATGTGCTTTGAGGAGGTTTAGATAACATTATAACAAGTAGATTTAAAGCTGCAACATGTAACCTTTGTTGTTTTAAGGGCCCATGAACAATGTTTGATATTTTGATATTTTATTCATGCTTATATTTAATGTTGATATTGTTAGAGATGCAACATTTTAGTCAATTAATCAGCAACTATTTTGATAGTCTAATAATCACTTAAATAATTTTCCAAGCAAAAATGCCAAAAATTCACACTAATGGCATTCCCATCAGTCTCAGCTGTGCTTTGTGTTTATTGCGAAATAGCAAATCTTAGTATACTAACATGCTAAACATGGTTAACATTTTACCTGCTTAACATCAGCATGTTAGCGTTTTCAATTTGAGCATGCCAGCATTTTCTGTCACTGTGTTTTGAATGTTGCCTTTTCCCTCATTATTGCAATATGCTGAAATGTTTTCTAACAGACAATATGGTGGAGCATGGATGAAATGTAAAATCAACTCTCATGAGTGCCAATAAAGGTTATTTCAAGGAGAGAGAAAAATGAACAAACTGGATATAATTTGAACGGCAGTGATCACTTGCATGTACACCACTGCTTTTTTGCTTGGAGTGCCAAATTGGCCTTTTTGAGGATACCCAAATGTGTGCAAATCTGTGCCCAAATGGGACACTTCCATGCTTCACTTATGAATGTCACACCAGATGGGCACTCGTGCAGCCAAAATGCCCCTCTGTTTGGCCCAATTTATTGCCACTCTGGTGTGACCTTAGGGTAAAAACACACTCTTACCCTAACCCTGCGCATAGAAGAGGCTTTCCTTTTTCATTTTCAGCCCTGTCCCTTTCTGATTTAGGTGAGTAAGATTTTCAACTTGCTTGTTTCTTGATAGCTTCCTACGCAAATGTATCCCAAATAAATCCTGTATGGAATGAACATGTACTGGTGTTAATCAGCTTAAGTATGCAATTATAAAGCCCTACGTTTAGTGTTTTTCCTATAATAATGACCCTCCATAACACATTTGTGATGTAAATGTACCATGTAGCAAGAAATTAATTATTGTATTAAGAGCCAACTCATCTGGACAAATTGAAAAGAAATTAGGTAGTGTGGCATTCAAGGAAAAAATTTGTAGCTTTGTATTCACAATAACACACTCAACACTATATCTACTTCAGAAAAAAAAGGTTAATGATTGACTGTAAAATTGCTATAATCTGCACAGAGATAAATATAATTGTTCACAATTTTATTTATTTTAATTAATCTTTTTTTAAGGAACTGCTCAATTATATTTTCAAGGGTGGATGTCTGACTTTGTCCTGATACTGTAGGCCAATTCAGGATGTTCTTGATAGCAGACACAGTCTTTTACGTCTTCTTTCAGGAGCAAGATGCACCAGCCTTTAATCTGAAGTATGAAATGTCCCCACATTGCTAGACCACTAAATCTACTTTATTGTGTTATTTCAACCTGTCAGACCTATCGATCAGTGGATTAAGACAAAGATGATGTTTTAAAGCTTTGACTGAGGGTTTCATAGCTGTCCTGAAATCCAATACCAATAGGGGTTCATAGATCCTGGCCAGGATTTAGTGCTATAGGCAGGATTGATGACATGGAGCCAGGGTATAATAGTGGAGGTGCATAAGCCCCATCCTTCAACATAACTCAAGATAACGGTCTGCTTTTTATTTGGTTATTAGAGTCATTCAGTTGTCCGGTTATTTAAAACATCTAGCAAACCACAATGCTGTGTGTCTCTGTCATAGATAATGTGACAGGGTTTGCTTCTCTTGTGGGGAGGATAAATTTGTTCTAAAACTTCATCTAATACTTGGGTTGTATCACTGATTACGGCAAAACTGTACAAGCATAAGCTACCACATTATTCAAAGTCATATAATCAAATTTTTTTTCTTTTTTCTATTATAGACAAGACAAACATTTTCCACTGGTAGAGCAACATTTTTTAATAGGCACCGGATTTATCCTCACTTTAAAGTTGGTAAATACTAGGGATGTGCAGAGAGCCCAGTATTTGTATTTCTATCTATATTTGTTGAGGCAGCAACATTATTTGTATTTGTATTCAAATAAAAGTGGAAAGAGGCTTAAAAATCCTGTTTTTTTTTTAATTTTAGTTTTAATTTTAGAAAATTAAATTTTAGTTCAGCTTTATCTCTGGGGAACAACCCCAAGTCCAGGAGTGATGTCCAAATAAGGAAATATGCGTCATGTAGCAGATTGATGTGACTTCCCTCGTTGAGACCGGCTGATAGACGAAACAGGGGAACAGAGAAGAGAGACAGATAGCGATGTAATCGACCTGCACACTAGTATTTGACTTTTTTTTTTTTCTTCCTGAAAACAAATAATTTCTAAAATATTTGTATGAAACAAATATTCGTAAAAAAAAACAAAAAAACAAAAAAAAAAAACAAAGAGAAAAAAAACACTATTTGTGCTTTGCCGAATAACATATTTGTATGTGGACACACCCCTAGTAGATACACGTACAGCTTGTAAATATTATACACAATATTTCACTTCAAGATGAATGTGACTTCTTTATTTGTTCTTTCAATCACAATCAATTGGCACTGTAAAATATACACTACTGTAAGACAGAAATGTAACGTTACTGTTGGCAAAAAGTACACTAGTTGACAATACAAGAGGACATTGGGAAAACCGAAAAGTACAATAGTAAAATAGAAACAATATATGCTGTAATCAATACTCCTTTTTGAGCACCTGTTGCAGTCACCATTGCTTGACAAATCTGCTGCCAATGAGACTGTGAGGCCTGCACAATAATGTGGATAAATCTGCTTGGTATTAGGACAAAGCAGCCATCTCTGGCTCTGTTATCATTGATTTTGTGTTTTAGTAAGTGATCGGTGTATTAGAAGCAAAATGGAACTGAAAAAGAGGCAGTGAGCGTTTATTTTAACCCAAAACAGCACTGCTGACTTCAGTCACTGGCGCACACTGCAAGTGTAGATAGTATCTTCACTGAAACTGCTGGCTCCTTTTTATTTGAGCTATTTATTAGTGCTGCTTCACACATCTCTCACTGGAAAGGCTGTATGTTAGGATAAGGTGTAACAGCTAAGGCCAAAGAGTTTCTGCCACAGTGATCTAAAATGCGGGGACAAATCTAACATCAGACTATTTATCACTAAATGGATCCACAATGACAGTCTTTTCACATGTTAGAGCACATAAACATCACCTTTTGCCCAGAATCAGATTTTTACATATTCATATGTAATTGTATTTTGCTTAGCATTGTTCTGTGTTCTAAAGAATCTTAATTTCACTTTCCTTTTCAAAATTGTAAATTAGTTACAGTACAGTAAAAAGTTTGGACACATCTTCCCATTCCCTCAAATGAGAAAGTGTGTCCAAACTTTTGATGAGTACTGTACATTTATGTATTATCTTACATTTACATGTGCTACATCTGCAAATGCAATTGTCTAAGAATTTGGAAATGAAAATGAAAAATGGCATTTGACATTTCATTTTCTAAGACTTAACCTGCTGTACAGTAGACAATATTCAAATGTTAAAACAAATTTGAAAATTAAAACACAATATAAACAATGTAACCTGATTTTCCATTGTGCAAGTGTTATTTAAGTCATCAACCCTGGGAGAAAATGATCCGATGAACTGATCTGTGCAGCTCTGTGCATTAATTTACCGCTGGCTCTGATGTCTCCGTAGCATTTTGATATATGATATTTGGAAGATAAATGTTGGTCTCACAGATGAAATCTAACAATTGTTTCTTTGTTGTAGTTTGTCTAAATATAAAGTGAAGCTTCATGTTTTTACTGGACAGAACAGCAGCGCTGCCCCTGGGGCTCTACATGTACAGATGTCACCACATTTCAATAAATACAAATGTATTATGATGAACAGATCAGTCTATATTAAAATTTGTTTCATTTTATTAAGTGTCCTCAGAAGTTTGTACTCCTGAGTCGAACCTGCCAAGTCCTCAACATACCTACCTGACTGTAATGTGACAAAATAATATCAACTCAAAGCTCTACGTCTCACAAAAAATAATAACCTCATTGACAGAGAGATGCAGTAAATTATGTTATTCAGTTTGTGATGTAGCTATAATAAAAATCCAAACTGTTGTATAGCTTAATAAAATGAAATTTAGACTGATCTGTACATTTTGCTACATTGATATTTTTTGAAATGTGGTGGTATCTGTACATATAAAGCCCCAGAGGCAGCGCTGTTGTTCTGTCATGTAAAAACATGAAGCTTCACTTTGCATTCAGACAAACTAATGTGGCAGCTACAATTGTTACATTTCATCTGTGAGACCAACATTTATCTTCCAAAAGGAATTATATCATATATCAAAATGCTACAGAGACATTAGAGCCAGCGCTAAATCACCAAAGAGCTGCACAGATCAGTTCACTGGATCATGTTCTTCCCGGGATGACAACGGACGCTGACCAGCCAATCATCTCAGGAGTCGGACTGCTAGAAGCTGAGATGACCAGCTAGTCTCAGCTGGCCAGCGACTCTGAAGACGATTTACAAACAGACATTATTTGGATAAACTGACCACATATTTGGAATCTACAAGGTTACTTTCTCACCTGAAAAAATATTAAAACTTAATAAAGTGACATATTAACAGTCATATAGTGGTACAACTGAAGACCCACTTTGATGAGAGGACTGATAGATTGCATTTTCATTTTCATTTTAAAATCAAAAGAGCATGGTGACATGTAAATGTAAATGCAGTAGACTTGGGGCAAAGTGCATTTGAATATTGTACACTGTACAGCAGATTAACTCTTTGAGAATGAAATGTCAAATGCAATTGTTAGAAAATTGCATTTTCATTTTATTGTGACTTAAATATTGCTTACATACATCCATTACATGGAAAATCAGGTTACATTATTTATATTCCATTTTAATTTTCAAATTTGCATTAACATTTGAATATTGTCCACTGTACAGCAGGGTAGGACTTTGAAAATTAAATGTCAAACAGCTTTTCCATTTTTATGGTTCATAGAGCGCCCATACGAGCATGTGAAAATGAAAATTCAAATTGAATTACTGCATTTTCATTTTCATTTTCACTCAAATAATACATACATATACTATTGTGGAATTACATTTTCATTTTCAAGTTTACATTATCATTTTAATTAAGTCCCCTATGGGCTTCCATAACTTACTGGCTCATAGAGTTTTATATACTGTATATGTTAACCTTCATTGTGTTTACCTTGGATGAAGTTACCAGTCAGATTTTTTTACAAACTTTGTTTTTTGTTTTTTTTGAAGACTAATTTTTTTCTTGCCTTAACAGAAGACTGTATTACTGTATGTGTTTGACTAGGGACTGTTTAGCTAAGATCAGTGTAGCGTTATGCTAGTGAGACAGTTAGCCAAGTTATTACTGAAAACAACCTCAGTAATGCTAAGCATGTTAGCCATTTATGTCTATTGTCTGTTTATTCACATATAATTTACTTTATATATTTTAATTGAGTCATTTTATTTATTATAAAGCTGAATTCAGTTTTGTTCCATGTTCCAGAATCAAACTGATGTCACAGCAGAGAACATCTGAACTGTGTTTCTTCATCATTTCCAAGCCGTCTGTATGTGTGTGTACAAAAATGAGAACTCTTGAAAAACCTGAATTTATCTGATTATTAGAGTTTTAGTCAGCCATGTCTGGAAGTGACCAGAAAAACTCAAGTGACAGCAATGTAAGTTTTTAGAAAGAAATCGCAAGTCTCATCTCAATAGCAAATCACACTAAACTGCTGGTTGACATAGATTTATAGCTTAGCTATAAGTTTAGTTTACATTTCAGTCACATGTAATGTAGAGCCTGCTAACCTCTTGACACACACAGTAGGTGTAGAAATACATATGTAGAGATAAGCAGATTTATAGTTATACCACTATTTTTTTTCCCAGCTTCTACATGACTGCAAAAGTCATCAATTTACTTAATTATACTTCTTTCAAAATGCGTGATGAGAAAATAGAGAATATATAATGAGATTTTAACAGGAATGCAACGAAAGCATAGAAGATGCATATCTCAATTTGAAATCACTTTTAATTTTCTATTTTTGCTTCAGCTTCAGTTTCTTAGTTTACAGTGTGGATACAATGTATACAGACATAATATTTGCAGTGTATGTTTATTTATTGCATATGTTAAGCTCTTATTCAGTTCATTTAGATTAAAATGACAGACTGTCCAAACATTCTCTTTTTTCAGAATTGTCACAGCAGTGAGGAGAAGGATCCTCTTGATGAAGTCGTAGCCGCTATGGCCGGACTTTCTGTAAGTGGAAGGAGGTGTCCACCTGTAGGTGGAACCAGCAAGAAGTATCACAAAAAATGCACAAAAGTCACTCTGTCCACACTCCCTTGGGCTGTCAGTGGGAAGTTCACTGATGCCAAGGTGAAGACTCTAAAAAGACGATGGGACAATGTCTTCTCAGAGGATAAAATTCGATCCACCTCTCCTTACATAAAAAGGAGTAAGATTAAAACAAAAGTGCTGGGGAAAACCAAAGGGGAAAGGACCAGAATGTACTTTGTTTACAACCGAGAAGAGCCTGAGCCCAACATCCCACAAGAGCAGGAAAATATTGAATGTAAAAAGACAGAGACGACAAAGGAGGCAGAGAACAAAGAGAAGGCAAAGCCTAGACGGGGCGGAGTAATACATAGGTGGGTTCTCCAACAGCAACACTCATTCTTAGGGTAACTTTATTATTATTTTACTTTATTTTGTCTTTATTGTGAGAATTATAGCTTAAATTTACATTCTGACTTTAACAGAAGTGAGAATAATTGCTGCCCTGTCTTGCCATCAAGTGCCTCTGAGCCACAGAGCCTCAGGGACCTGCAGATGGAGGACATCAAAGCAGTGGGCCAGACCTTCTGCCCAGGATCATATTCATACTGGATATGGGGGCTCATACCACCACTGCCAATTAGCATACTTTGGCCAAAATTGACTGTGGCCAAATAAATGAATAATAATTGATATTAATTATATTATTGCCACTGCTGTTTTCAGTGTCTTCAGTGTCAACATGACGGTTTATAGTTGCATGTATGATGAATTAATGACACTTTGGGTGTATAAACAGCCAAGATGGCTATTCTGGTGTTGTTGGAGGACTTTTTCTATGTTCATTCATAGCTAAGGGACTGGAAATCAGGATTGTGGACATGCATAGCATTTTATAATGAGATTTTTAAAAGATACACAGACCTTTAGTCCTGAACCTACGCAGATTTTATTCATCTGGTCCCGAAATTGCATTTTATGAATTTCTTTAAAGAGGCTATAATCAATATTTTTCATAACAATAATGTATCAAATAACAAGAGAAGTGTCACTCGTAGATATGAGCCTAGAATATTATCACCCGACTCTGCAGCTCCTCTCAGCTTTACGGAGCTTTATAGGTTTTTTCAACACACAACTTTACAGTTTTGATTCACTCTCACCACTCCCTTAAGTTGTTTTCACATATGAACTCCGGACATTGTCCAGAGTTGCCCTTTCACACATGTAGCACACAACAGGAGATTTTCCGTATCAGACACATTCTCACCTGCTGAAAATTTGGTTTAGGTGGAGGGTGGCGCCTGAGTAGAGCATGCAGGAGGCAGGACATGATGCAAAAAGTATGCTACAGTTCTAATTTGGCATTTTTAAGCCTTTCACCCGAAATAAAACGACTTTTATTTTATGAGAAATCACAGGAAGTCCTCTCTCTCTAGCTTCACAGCAGAGCGTTCAGGCCCAGTCAAAACAGCTGGCCTGCTGTGATTATCCAGCACCAGCCGCATGATAGAAACGTCATCAACACGCCCACTCAGTCGCTGTGAATTCTCTGGAAAATGAGCTGCTGTATTCACACATGGGCTCAATCGGACAGTTTGTACTAGGGAGCTGGCAGGGTGAAATCCATTCAAAGGTTATATATGTAGAATTGTGAAGCAATTTCCATGTATTAATCATTTTTTATTGCCAATGAGTGAACGGATTGTAACGTAACTTAAAAAATGAGACCTTCCTGGACTTTCTCGGTTGTCTGTAACAGCCTGCAGATTGATTTCTAAGTGAAGGACCAAGGCCAGTTTTTCAGCGAAAATCCAAAGGATGCGATGTTTTTGCGTGCGCCCGAGTGCCTTGCCTCTTTCCTACTAATGCACCAAACGACTGGCATAACAACACAACAACACAATAAAAACAGTGCTATCCAACTAAAAACACACTGCAGATATTAGCTCTCCAGCTAATGAGACAGTTAGCTGCTCCGTCAACATTACACATTTCACAACAAAACACCCCGCAATGACAAGTTGCCCACTCCCAAGCACACACAGCTAAAACGACATTATTTCCTCAATAAAGGAGCAGAAAACAAGCTCCAGAGCGATAGCAGAACATAGCTTACCCCATAGCTTTGTTTTTTCTGTTGGTTGTCCAAAGGTGGTAATAAGCACACATTTCACAACAAAACCGCAGTGTGTTGCTCCCCAGCCACAGCCCATTAACGCATACTTTTGCAGGTTGGGTGGCTTGGATTGGCTGTCACCGGCCAACGGCCACAGCGCAACAGGAGCCTCTGTGTTTGTGTTTGTGTGTGAGTGTGCACACATACATACGGAGGGCGGGGGCTGACTGACAGGAAGTGACATGCTTTGCTGAAACACAATGCAAAATACAACATTAGAGATCTTTTATGTAAGCAAGGAAAAAGACATCACCTGCAATTGTGATGCATGCGCCCATGTGAGTGCAAACAACAGGATGTTGACTGCAGCTCATTTAATGGCCACAGGTGTCACTAATGAGAAGGAATTTTAGATTCTTACAAATAGAACCTTTGATTCGGACATTTGCGTTTACACATACAGCTCCTCCGGGTAATGTCCGGATAACTTCAGGATTGCACTGCATGTGTGAAAGGGGCTCTAGAGTCGATTTCAGCCGCAGCAGGAAGCTGTTTTTAGAAAAAAAAAGCTTGAAAAAAAGACTGTACACTACCTGCTCAGCACCGGACGGCAAACAGACACAGTTAGCCACTAGCTGGTGAACATAGGAGAGCATTTAACAGCTAAAGAACCAGATATTTTCTTAGAGGTTAGTAAAGACCAAAAACAGAACTAAAGGAGAGTGAATATACATACTTACCACATACTTTTTGGAAAGTGCCTGCCCTTTTCCAATCAGACGACTTCTTAGATGGTTCTGTGTAACAAACCTTCTGGTGTGTTAGGTTAGTTTTAAGGACCTGTGGTGGATGACTGCAGGCCAAATTTCAATATTTTGAGGTAATATAATATATTTGACTGTGCAAATAAAGAATACAGTATACATCCACACCAATGTATTTATTTTTGGAATGGTTTGTGGTAAAGGCCCATCAGCCCAACTTTAATGGCTGTTTTCTGTCTTCAGCAAGAGTGACAGGCAGCCCATGTTCTTCTTTGCCTCAGTAATCTTAGTAATTCCATATCCATTTCCCCATCTCTTTTTGCCATGAAGGAAATTTCATATCAGAGTTTAATTCACTGAGTTGTCGTGACAGTTTGTGCAAAGCCATGAGCTCTCCACCCTCTGGACGTTTGGTAGTTAACTCCTCATTCGGTGAAATATATGTTTTCAGCTTAATTTGATAGGAGCACACCACGGGGTTTGGAGTATTCATCTGACAAAATAACAGAGCATAGAGATCCAATACCATTATTATCATCGTCATCATATCCCTTGCTACTGGAGACTGGCAGCAATATAGGAAAACACTGGCCTATATGCAGTGTACTGGGAAACAAATTCAGCCGCAGACTCTGCTGGGACCGACCCAGGAGGTAGGAGTGAGGGCTGATTACATATGTACAGTATATAACTTGTGATTGAGCCCAGTCCCGCCAGAACACACACGAAGTACGCTCTCATACGCACCCTGAATGACAGACACACAGAGAGGGCTGGTACAGAGACAAAGAGGTTCAGTAAAAACTTTATGGATTTTTTGACAGACCACCAGCCCACCAATAAGGCACACCAGGATTTGTCCCAGCCAGTGCACCACTGCCTATGTGTAAAACAATTTTCATGCCTATCCTGAAGTGTACTTTTCAATCACTTTGACTTCTGATTGCTTTCTGCTTTAATGGTTATATGGCTGTAACCCCATTTGGGTAAAATGATAAAGCAGAGTTGAGCTTTAAATGTCATTTATGGTATTTTCATGTATGCAGTAAGAGGAAGGGAGAGTGTATAGGTCAGCTGAGCTTTTTCATCTGAAGATGTTGAATAAGAGTCCAAGTTAAGGAGCCCCTTCCTTGCCCTTTGAATTCTCTGCTAACATGCAATATGTTCCAAGTTTCAATTGCCCTTACATTTTGTGTAAGGAAATTCCATCCATCTATAAGTGGTGATGGAAAATTACCAGACTGTCAAAACTCACACCAATGAGTAGTCCTGTAACCTTTGTACTTTGTACATTACCACATGATTTGAATGACGACACAGAATATCTAAGGTACGCTGTTTAACTGCCTGTGTGACATAGTACCCATCCACACAGATATTGGACCTATCAAATTATCAGTGCCAATATTGTCTGTCAGAACAAAAACTTTCCACTCCAGGAGAGCACTAATGTAGAGGGTTCACAAGTCAATTTCGCAAGTCAAAGCAAACACCATGAATTAACTGATTTCTTAGCAAAAAAATATTTAATTTTATTTTGACTTGCAAAATAAAGGTGCAGTGTGTAGGATCTAGTGGCATCTAGCGGTGAGGTTGCAGATTGCAACCAACTGAATACCCCTCCCCTCCCCCTCCCCTTCCAAACATGTAGGAGAACCTACGGTGGCTGCAAAACTCGCGAAAAACATGAATGGCCCTCTCTAGAGCCAGTGTTTGGTTTTTCTGTTCTGGGCTACTTTAGAAACATGGCGGTGCAACATGGCAGCCTCCGTGGAAGAGGACCTGCTCCCTTAGTAGATATAAAAGGCTCATTCTAAGGTAACGTGAACATAATGATTATTATTTTCAGATGACTATACAATAATTAAAACATAATTGTGAATATTATATTCCATTTCTGCCAAGTCCGTTCTGCTAGATGCCACTAAATTCTACACATTGCACCTTTAACTACCAGAAATTGAGCTTTAATTACAGTATCATTGTTAAGATGATTACTGCTGTTTTGATGCACAGCACTGATGATTCAGAAGCTTGGAGTCTACAACAACAGGGTATGGAGGTCCCAACTCTTCTATGCCTTCCTACAGTCCCCATCAACTTATTCAAGCTGTCCCCAAAAGACCAGGTGAGAAGTGACGGACTGCACTTACTCCAGACACACTGCACCTTGATAATGGAGTGGGGTTGAAACGATTAGCACACTAACAGCTTCACACATGTAGGATGTGAATTCTCTTAGGGACGACAACGGGAGACAGACAGATTGAAAGGAGGAGGACGTGACCACCCACCAACACAATTCACAGCACAACTGCTACTGGTGCCACAGCACCCTGACACCTCTTGAAGGACTTAGTGCCCTCGAACTAGAGGTGAAGGTGTATCTACAGAGACTGAACTTTTTGTGAGAACAGTGTAATTGCAACAACAAGCACAGTTGCTATTTTCTGTCATGTAAGTGCAGCAGGCATCCATGTTCACTATGCATAAAAGGGTTGGTAAAGCAGAATATAAATGCATGGGTGTTGTGTTTAGTCATTATCTCCTTAGCTAGTTGCATTAGTCATCTCTTACACCTTTTGAACAACCATGTCAGTCACGATGACACATGATGAAAATGGCTCTGCAAATGGAAAGGAAAATGTTATAGCTGTCCAGGAGGTGTAGAGTGTCAAGGCACAAATTTATACGGCACCATAAATTCACATAAAGGACCTTTTTAATTTTCAGTCACTATGTTTTCCGCTTGTAATGATGCATGTTTTATTTTGCTCTTAGTACCTCTGTATTTGAATACAAGTAAAAGTATGATAAGGATAAAACCTTTTTAAAAATGTTACATACTTTTGCTGGGGTACCTGAGTTTTAGTCAGAGACACTTGCATCAAGAAATGTATCATTTATGGCAAATAGTTACACTGTAAGATTTAGCGGAAACAGCTCTGCAGTTTGGGGAAGCTCTCAAAGAAACTGAGTTAGATTCTGCAGGGAGGATTAAATCCCACCTCAGTAAACACAAACATGAACATTAAATCTTAGATAAATCAACAATATAAAAAAATAGCACATAAAGAGGCGGTGGTGGCGGGAGCTGTGGCAGCAAATGGACTTGGCATGACTAAGCAGTGTTGGGTTATAATGTCTGTACACCTGCATGAATGTGATTTGATGTTACAGTCAATTGATAGCCAAACAGCTGTGAACGAGCCAATAATTATCAGGAATGAATGAACAAGCTGATACCAATCAACCTGTTTGTTTTTAGATGAGAATTAGAAGAATTCTAATTACAATCTTTGAAATTTCTGCAAAATTTGGTAGTAGCTGGTAACTACAAACTAATAGGTTATAGTAGCTAGTAACTAGTTTTTTTGGACGTTGATCTTAACGTGTCCACTGCTTAGTAAATGTCGTAGCACTGCATGCAACGGTCTGTACAAAGTCATGAAAATAGAGCTCAGAAACTTTGGGGAACAGCTGTAGGCTAAAAAAGTAATTTTTTACATTCAAATGTTTTACTTGACTTCACTTCTGCTCTGCTCCAGATGACCTCCAAAGTTAAACAAAACTTTTAATGTGCAGCATCTCCTCACGAAACACTTGATTTCCTCTGTGAATTTAGCCTTAGTTATATAACACTGTAACTGAGGTAAAAAAAAAAAAAAAAGTATTAAAAAATCATATCCAAGTAAAATATGTGCAGTAAACTCCACAGTAAAAGATCCTCTCAAGAGTGTAAGAAAATGCTAAACTGAACAGAAATGTCGAGTCAAGATCCAACAGTTGTAGCAGTGTTGATACAGTAGTCACCGACCTTCTTTGACTTAAACAGTTGGATCTACGTTTTGATTGGCCGTGTATCTCCAATCCTGTGAGACCCAGCTAAGCCTAAAACACAGTACCGAAGCTCAAAGCCAGCTAACCTCTGAAAAAGCTCTCCTGGGACACTGTTAGCTAACTGCTAGTGTAGCACCCTAACGACCAGTGATGCCTCAAGTCTTCTTTTGCCTACAATGTCCTTAGCATGAAAGACGAGCAATATCGACAAGGGAGGAGATTGTGGCTTAGCAACCTCGATTAATTCAAAGTCTTCCACCCACACATCAAAGTGATGGTTTCATTTCTTTGAGACAAAAAGAGAACAAAGCCGTGAACTTTGGAGGATTTCACTAGTCTGCAGATATGAGTCCATTATGTTACCTAATAGTGATCTAAAGCCATTATGGTGTTTTTCCCCCACATGAGAGATGTGTTTTCTCAGTGTAACCACTTTTAGTGAGGACACATCAGTATGGTACTGTACTGATGTACCTCCTATACTGAAAGGGAAGTTTTTATTTTCTTTCAAGCAGCACATTATCTGTATTTTAACAGTTTACTAGTTTTCAACCAGATTTTGAAATCAGTCTGATTGTCACCATGTCAAGTTCTCTTAAAACAGCCATGGAAATGCTGTGCTGTGTTCACCAGCATGATGCTAACTTTGTCTGAGGCTGGGCAGGCAGTGTGCAGTGTTATCAGAGCTTTTTTTTTAAGTTTCACCTGGAATGGGCATTAATTAGAGCAATGAGAACGAACAAAACAGTAAAGTGACAAACCAAAACAGTGAGCTGAACAATGCCAAAACATTCAATATAGCTGAGGGGAACTGCAGAGTCAGATGATAATTTTTTGTGGGCATGAGCAACCTCTCTTACAAACAAATAGTCATGTGGTACATTGTTGATATAAAAATATTCATCAGTGCAGCTTAAGGGTATTTTTCCTCATCATTTATAATATTCAACCAGCTGCCAGTGAAATACTTCCAGGTCAGTTCAGTGTCAAACCTTCTTCGCCTCACCCGAAGAGACGATTTGACCGCACCATGGCACAGCTTATAGCGGAACATGAAAGCAGGCTGAACCTTTAGGAGGGATGCAATGAGCATTTTTGTTTTATAACTCAGCACACTGATCAGATTAAAAGCTTAAAATGATGACACACAATATGAGCAAACTAAGAGCCCCATTTATGAGTCATTCATAAATTTTATGCAAGACATTTCTGGACACTCACTGCACTTCGCTCAGGGAGCTCTCTAGTTGTCACCACTTTCCCATGTTCTTTCCCTCTCTTTCATACTCACTTTGCTCCCCTCAGCCATGAATAATTGATAACAGAATGCGATCTTGGGCTTTAAGAGTTTGAGTACTCTGTATCTGTCTCATAATGATTAGTGAAAGGGTCACACTGCTGAAGCCCCTCGGTCGCCAGCATCCACCCTTAATCCTCCTTAATCCCCAAAACAATGGGGTCCTCCATGCAGGGGACTGTGACAGATTTTTATCATCCTGCTCAGAGGGATCAGTGTGTCTTCACACTGCCAACACAACAATGATAGCAGTTTAGAGCTGCCTGCCCTATAAGTGCCAAGTACAACCTTATACATTACACAAACCGCTGCAAGCACATGCAGTAGGTAATGCAAATGCAGACAAAAAAAGAAATTCTATTTTCGGTGTGTTATAGGGATTTTTCTCAGTTCTCAGTGTGATTTGTGTGTCGGGGTTAACATGTTTACCCCATCCAACCCCTCTATTGCCAACCACCTCACATCCTATTTCATATGGAAGGATCAAGGCTGGCTTGTTTTCTGTAGAGCCAGAAGGGCTTGCTTTGGTCTTGGCTTTGGATTATGAGCAAAGAGTTGAGGTGATACAGACAGAAGGAGAAGAACAGAATTGCAACACAGGAACTGTATGACCAAAATATGACTATAAATACACTAAATAAGAGGGGTAAGATCATATTCACAAAACATCCAAAGGCTAAAAGTAGCTCCTAACTGGCTGAGTCAGGAGCAACTCCTCAAAATAATGCACATGTCAGTCAAAGTCAGCCAGTCAGTCAGTCAGCTGCTGCAGGTAATGAGCTTCATTGGGTCAGCATTTTGGAAAAATACAACAATAACAACCTTTTGAGTTCATTAGGATCCGATCAGCTCACCAACAAATTGGAACAATCCAATAACACAGAAGATGCTGGTTTGTACAACTCTCCACTACTTGCACACTGGGAAAATACAGTTTGCAGGGCTTCTGCTCCTCAAGCTCCAATTTGTATGACATTTTTTAAAGTGTAAATTAAATAATCAACAACAACAATAATTAAATAAAGCTGATTTCATGGCTATTGATGCATTACCTGGCAAAAATGGTGCTATATGTAGAATTATTTGCTTGATCAACTGTAAAAAGAAATATCACAATATATCAACATGCAGATGGATGCCAGATACAACCTTACCGTCAACAATATTTAACTATATTTCATGTGTGAAATCTGTGACAAACTAACTAAATATATCCACCTATGGGTTCCTGTATATTCATTGTTTCATTTCACATTCACTGACACAGATCGGCTTCCTATGTCATCCATAGCAACAGGGTCAACCTTGCCCCCTCTCTTAGTTTAGAGTTCTCTCAGTTCCTTACTAAAAATTGCTCTCAGCTGCTTTGTGAATTGGTGTTAAAAGGTTAAGATAAGATTCTTTGTGAATATGACCTCAGGAGTGCTTCACCAAAGCTACGTTCAGATTGATAATAGCCCTGGTTCAAAAAATGCAAACTCCTCATGCATAGTTGGGGTTCTGACACAGAGAGTTCTGGTGAAAAAAACACAGGGTTATCCATCAACAGTGCTCAATATGGCTAAACATCAACCCACTGCAAATTTGTGGGTTTTAGCAAGTTGAGGGAGTTGACACTAAAATTAAAAGCACATTGTGGGTAATCAATAAACTGATTGCAGTAGTTTTAGAATAAGCATGTTTAAATTTGACTTCTTTTAATCCAATAAAATGATAAATAAATGAAGGCTTCAGTATTTCTAATCCAGAATTGTGTTAGCTCTTCAAGTTGGCAAATAAAATGTACAAAAAAGTATAATTGAAAAGTTACTTGACTGAATAAAATATGAAAAAATCCCAAGTAATTAATTTTCTAACTTAATATAATTTAAATGTGACTATTATGACTATGCCAGCTAAATTATAAGTAAAGGCTTTATCATTACTCTCACAGAATTTTATTGAATATTTATGTTGCTAAAAATTTTTACAAAAAGTAATTGAAAAGTTACCTGAACAAATAATATGAAAAAGTATTCAGTAATTGAACCTTCTTCTTGGTTTTTGGTCAAAATTTGTGGTGAAGGATGAGTTGGGGAACTCAAGACCAAAGTACTGTAATACTAAAATCTTGGCTATAACCCTGATGATTTAGTAACATGAGTGCTGTAGATGTACCTTTCATCTTGCAATCTGTGTAGCAATGGATAAAATGATTGTAATAACTTTCTAGAGTTGTAAAATCCTGTCTATGGTGTTATAAAGTACAGCGCAGTGTTCTGATCTGACAAACCTTCAAACTCAAGGATCATTTACTCAAACACACTTATTTCATTGTGTCATTGTTACCTGTGGCAATACAACCACACAAACGCAGCCCCATGCATTTTATTTATTTTTTGATGCAACTGACCCACAACTAAAAGGGCTAGATGCAACTTAAATCAGTGAATAAAACCTGAGTCTATAGCAATCACATGCTCTCAACAACCATAAAATAATTTCCCAAACCTGAAGTCACCCAGACGTGTCAGCAGATGCATTCATGCAGAGCTTACAAAGTCATTACTATTACTTCCCACATGCCTAAATTATACAGCACCTATTGCCAGGCCTTTTGACCCACCTGGAGACATACTGTGAATACTATAATGCTATATTTCAGATTCAGAACAGCTTCCACCCTTGAGCATTATGATAATCTTTAGAACCAGCCATATCGCTGAAAATGGTCTGTCACACACACACACACACACACACACGCACGAATAAAAAAAAAAAAAAAAAATCACCCATTATGTCTGTATCTGAACGTGCACATTCTGGACATGCATGCACACACACACACACACACACACACACACACACACACACACAGATGCATCCATAAGGAAACAGCATCATCGAGATGTACAATAACAGCCATTATTACTTGGCATTTGGCAGTGACATCAATCAGAGCCAGCCATTCTAAGCACTGTGATGGTACATAACTGTTCAGCCAGAGAGCTGATTTAATAGAGCATGGTCTGATAAAGTCCCTGCAGAGATCACTTCATGGCCAATAGGTTGTTCAGGCAGCTAATTGGTCAAAAAATAAAACCTCTCTCAGGAATTGGATCCAATGTTATCACGGTGAGTCTGGCACACTATTAATGAGTTGCATTGGCTCCCTTTAGCCCCCCTAACTATATTTCTACTCAAGCTGAGCATGGGGACTTGTACTTGGGCATAATAATAGTGATGATGACCAAATGTTTACCTTATAAGCAGAGTCTGTACACAGGAGGATTTCTGCAGACTGTGTGTAGTTGTAATAACAGTGAGAGTAATGATACAGCCACACAGCCTCAGCTGCTCCGTTATTTCACCGTAGACCATCCAACATTTTTATTGATCCACATTCATATACCAATAGAGATAAAGAGATTTTTTTTTTAAATCTAGGGGACATATTTTTTCATCCCATTGAGTTTCAGTTCAGTAGGGCAACCAATATTTAGTGTTTGCTGAACATGATGATACTAAATGGAATCAAAGCCTTAACCCTGCCAATGTTAGAGCTTCACTTTACATATTGAGATACACTCAGTGCCAGCACAGTGCCTCCTACAAGTGAGCTTTAGAGGTGCTGGTAGGTGAATTTTGTTACCTACGGTTTCCAGTCTTTGCATGAAGCTAAACTAACCGGCTGCTGGCTGAAGCCTTGTATTAAACGGACAGATAAAGTATGAGAGTAGGGAGCATCTTCTCACCTAACTCTCGGCAAGAAAGTAAATAAACATATTTTACAAAATGTCAAACTATATACCTTTATCTTATATACCTTTTATCTTGAATCTCTAAAAATGTGAAAAATATAGATCACAATTCACAAGTCCAAAGACTGAAAAACAGTCCAAAAGCAAAATATATTCACTTCATCTAGATCAAGAAAACCAGCAAATATTCACATTTGAAAACTTAACTACTTATTAAATGACTGACTATCAAAATTATTGCCAATTAATGTTCTGTCAGTCGACTAATTGATTAATCAAGTAATTGTTTCAGCTCTAGACCAAAGAATGCTGTTTTACTATCTATCGATCGACCCCTCCTTCCATTCAACCCACCAGATAACACAACATATTTTCATGGTATTTTGGCCAGTGTGGAGTATCCATGCATGATATATATACTGATAGGCTGGTTAACCCAGTAGCAGCAGTGAATGTGTGACATTTCATGGACAGCATCACCTCATCTGCCTCTCCCCTCGGCACATCATCTCCCCCCTCTGTGTCTTTACGTCTCCATCCTCAACTCCTCCTCTCTCCTCTCCTGTCTTCCTTTCCCGTCTTTCCTCTCCTCGTGCCCACTGTGGCGTGACAGGTGACTGACGACGTTAACAATAGTGGGTGCGGTGCTACCCTGCTCAGCAGAGCACACACCGCATGATAAATTACCCTCATCAGTTTGTTTTGCCAACAGCCCACACAGGTCACCACCAAGGCCGGTCGTGACATTTTGTTGCATACTGTATATGCAAATACCTGCCAATCAATTAATGCGCCGCTCCCCGTGCTCCCTGCGCTGCCCATTGTGATTAAAATGAATTGATTGTGGGCTAAAATCAACAGCAGCCAGCCTGCCAAAAGACCAGGGGTCAGCGGGACACAACAAAGAAAATGGGGGGGGGGGAAATAAAACTTGAAGTAATGTTGTTCTTTCTTCACTCTTCTCTCTCTTCCCTTCACTTTATTCTTTATCGCTACCTCATAACTGCGGGCATAAAACACTGTGAAATTTGCTGAAAATGAGAAAACTGCAATGTAAACAGACTGGGTAATAAATTTGAGGGAGGCTGTCAGGGCTTTTTGAAGATCAGGTTGATATGTGATGGGAAAACGATGGTGGCAGCAATTTTTCAAGCAGCCTGTGGTTATCGAGTGATGTGAGTTCTGTGTTTCGCGAGTGTGTGTTTACATGTGTGTTACAGCTGAAGAGGCAGGTGCTCAGGGTTGTTAGTTCGCGATGGCAAGACTGACGGACAAAGAGCGAGCTATTGTAGGCATCACGAGGAAAAATTATAACCAGCTTTTGATTCAGTATCAAGGCCTTAAAAGGCGAGGTAAACAGATCACTGATGGTTTACAGAGAAACTGATTAAAGGATGCACTTATCATTCAAAACCATGCCTGCTTACATAAACAATGTTTGCACAGGAAGAGTTGAGAGCGAGGTAATGGGAGGTGCAATTCTGAAACGATAGCTCCCTTTAAAACTGCTATTTTCTGTGACTTTAGAGTGATTTCCACTTTTTTTTTCACACGGCTCTATTAAAGCAGCTCCATCATCACCACAAACTCCTCTGCAAACAGGAGTTCGTGTTGATGATAGTGAAGGCCATCAGCTCGTGGTTAACAATGACTGAATAAGTGACTGAATTTATAAACACAGTACTCTACCGTCTCTACTTAAATTAAAGGACATGACCAATCCAGATTTGTTCATTTTTGTGCTAGTGAATGATATCTGCACCATTGATGTTTGCATCTGATTGATAATTTGTTATTAGCTACCTAAAGGGGCACTTTTACTTTTACCCAGTAAGTACATAAGTTCAGTTTACACACCTTCAGGAGTGCTACTCAAGAAACAGTTGTAAATTGTCGTCTGTGGCTTTCTCTCGAGAGCTTTCCAAAGTTTGAAAATTAACCTTGGGTATTTAAGGTTTAATGAAAGATGCTTTTGAGTTGCATTATGGGAATTGTAGATCTAGTGTTTAGTGAAGCTTGATCCACACACTAGGGACTAAAACTCAGGATATCTCAGACACCGCTGCTCCGATTTTGATAATTATTTTTTTAATCTGTATCATCTGTGTGTCTTAACTTCATGCAGGTGCGATACAAAATTCCTGAAGTAGCCCTTTAACCATGGTACCTAGTCAGCTATCTATGACTGTCAGCATATTTGAAGCTTGTATCTCATCAAAGAAACATAATCTTAAGATTTCAAAAGTGAGCACGGACTCTGAATACACTAAACCCCTCCACCATTACTTGAATTATATGATTTACTGGAGCATAAATTTCAAAAAAAAAATTCCCGGTATATCACTTGACATGATAGCTGTGGTAATGGTTAAGCTTTGATGCTTTGATCCAGCGATGCTGGAAAAAAAGGAAAACTGCAATCACACACAACACATTATCTAATGTGTTATCGCCTGCAGTTGGCTAACATTGTCATGTGATTGGTTGTTCTTATTATGTGAGAGCCCAACACATGACAGCACAAGTAACCACAAAGCTTTGTAGAATCAAAACAAGATGGAGAAATTGATGTGGAAAGTTTGTTAGAGGTAAATTAGAGGATGAAGGGCAAAAGCTGGTACTGTGCTGTCAATGCAAATGCCCTGAAATACAAGCAGGCCGTTTGATGGAAACTATGGAAACCAGCTATGCCGATATCTAATGAGAAATCATAAAATGTATTCCCTAATATGTTTCGTCATCTGTAAGTTTTCCAATGAAGAAATGAATTCGATTTCCAATGTCAAACTTATTTTACTTAACATACCCTTCACTGCACAGTCCCATGTTCTTCTTCTTGCATATAAATTTTATTGTGAGAACTTTTTTGTGTACAGTACAGCTTCACCTGTAACGACAACAAAACCTCTCTGTTTTTTTATGTAGATGCCAAACCTCCACCAGAGCCACACACATGGCTCCAAGCTATGCTAGACCCTCACCTCTTCATCCTCCCCTGCAGATCTTGGCCTTCCCAAAATCTTCAGCAGTACTGAAATAGTCAAGAGAACAAATTTGTTTTTCACTTTCTATCACAAAATCAACTGTTTTTGATATATTTGATGTAGACACGTCTTTACATGCCAGATTTGACTGTTAATAATCCTCTACACCTATTAAACTGAATATGTTCCTTTTAGGATTATGGTTTTATTCTGTTTAATCTCTCAATGGTGGATTATAGTGTATGGGGCATGTTTAATGAAATAGGTCATTTTAGATGAACACCTGGCACACATTCATTAATAGGAGAAGTTAACTCCCTCATCCATTCTCTTTATCTGCATGATCCATCTGATCTCTGTGTCTCGTTTCAGGGACACCTAGTTTTCTGCTTTTCGTTTTATAGCTGTTATAATAACCCAGAATAACGGTCCACAGCCAGTAAACCATCTTCTTCCTCCTGTATTATCTGTAATGTGTAACTTTATCACAGCTATATCCTTTGTTGTCTTTGTTTGGGATTTCACTAATAGTATTTAGTGCTGGTTTTGTCATGTCTGCCATCTGCTGTGCGGATCCAAATGTCATTAACAGACAGACCTTCAGCCACAGTAAATATCCCGCCATTTGCTTGCAGCACTGTATTCAGCAGCAGTTGGACAGCCTTTGAGATCTTATGCCAAAAAATTTTTTATAGCCCTAAAGTTCAGGAAAGGCTTCAGTCACAGTTAAAAAGTGAGAAAACAAATTAAAATGTGCGCAGAACAATAACTTTGTATGAGATGGGAATCAAATAGAAAGCAATGTTAATCATCCACAATCCCATAATAGTGTTCTTATTAATCCTGCCTCCTTCACATAATCCTTTCAGAGCTGAATACTTTTATAAACTTTATTTTAGTTCTAATTTTGAAATATTTTTAGCTTTAGAGACAGATAAAGTATTCTCAAACTACAATTCAGTGCTATGGGGAGACTATTTGACTATAGTCAAGGGGCTGGGTATCAATACTGTATTTTATAGCAAGCTAAAAACACATCTCCATCACTTTTTTATAATTGTTGTTACTGTATATAATGCATGTCTGTTAACACATCTTATGCGTCAAGTGTGGCAGATTAGGTTTTCTCCTTTCTTCTGGCCCTCTAAATTATCACCAGGCTGGATTCAATGAATCAGCTGTGCACTGATTACTGGGCGCTGTGTTCAGTGCTGTATCCAGGCAGGTGACTGGTCCTTGGATAGACGTTTCTGCCTCTTCCTGGAGCTTGATTTCTGGCTGGCGTGTGCATGGTTTTGGCATGACTGGCGTGTTTCTTTGTGATCTGGTCTCCCAGCAATTGTAAGCGTTAGTCTGCTACTCTCCTGTCGTCAGACCCAGAGTGATATTGCCTCGCTTCAAGGCCTTGTTTAACGCAGCGTTGTTTGTGTGTCAAGTGATTGAGCTGCAGCTTTGCAGCTCTCCCCCTCCTGCTGCTGGGAAGCTGCACCTTCACGCTCTTTGGTATTTTGAAGCCAGGCTGTGCAATACAGTGGGTGGCCCTTTCCAAACCCCCGGCCCCCACTCCCTGAGCAACTGCTGTTTTATCTTTACATCTCTACTTAAGCTGTTTTGTCTCTACGTTTCCACACTTCCACTCTGCGACCATTGTCGATATATGGACTGGTTTTTACTTGTAATGTTTTGTGTGTGTGTGTGTTTTGTTTTGCACCGCAACTGGTTAGGCTCTGCGGCTCTGTCTGCCTCAGTGGGAGTGAACTGAAGCTGTCCATTAGGACACCAGGACTCCTACTGGGTTTTTTTTGTAAGAATATAAGCAATGTGTGTTTTTGATTTTTTTTTTCTTTTTTTCTTGAAGTTTATTTGAATTGTGGATCCATTTATATGGTCTGATTTATTGTTTAGCCGCATTAGGTTTTTTTCTGTTGTTGGTGGTGGTGGTCGTTAGAAGATTATTTCTTTTTTCCTGTTTCACTGTTTTGTTTATTTTTTCTCTTCTTTTTTTTTTCTTTTTGTTCAGCTTGTATTTGTAGATTCCCCCTGTGTTGTGCCCTCCCTTTGGTCAACTAGGCGTGTGTTTGGTGTGTGTGTGTGTGTGTTTTAATGTGTGTTCTTTTTAATTACAGTTGACCACTGTAGTGGCATTCATGTGGCCCAGTATATAGTGCTGTTAATTGTTTGCTTTCTCCTTTTTTTTGTGCTGGGCAAGAGCTGGGCAAGCGGGTGGCAGGCTGATTCCCATGTGGTGGTGTCCCTTCACTGATCCCTTACTGTATAGCACTTGGGTGTTTTTTGGACGGTGTGGTGTATGGTGTCAGCCCCCAGTCCTGCTGCTAACATCTATTATAGCAAACGAATGGGCCATTGGGGATTGCCAATTTGTTGAGGTCCTAATTTGTATTTTAATGTTGTGAGACCTGCTTGTGATTTTTTTTTTTTAAAGAAATAAAATTTATATCTACTTTTTGAAAAAAACTAAACAATAGAAGTATAATCAGCCCATATGCAGTAGGGATAAAACAGCTGAGACAGAACAGCTGATGCAGAAATGTAGAAAAGTAGAAACAGCTGATGTAGTGATGTAAAGACAGAACAGCAGTTGCTCAGGGAGTGGGGGCTGGGGGTTTGGAAAGGGCCGCCCACCATAGTGCATAGCCTGACTTCAAAAATACCTTTCAAGTGTGTGAAACACCAAAATTACCGACTGAGAACTACACCTGAATTACAAGTAATGCAAACTCGCGTATACATACCAAAGAGGGCAAAGGTGCAGCTTCCCAGCAGTGGGAGGAGGAGAGCCACAAAGCCGCAGTTCAATCACTATCACAGCAGTTGAGAGACCAAAAAGAAAAAAATTACCTTTAGCTCGAGGCCAGATAAAAGCAGCCTAAAGTTAGCAAAATAAAATTGAGCCAGCCTACCTTGACACACAAACAACACTGTGTTAAACAAGGGCTCAAAGTGAGGCAAAATTACTCCAGTCTGCAGCCAGACGACGAGCAGACCACACTGCAAAGCAAGAGAACAGAAGCACATATATTGCCAATAACACACGCTAACATGCAGTACAGGGAAACGGTAGAAATACACACCTTACAATTGCTGGGAGACCAGATCGCAAGGAAAACGGCAGGCATGCCAGTATACCAAACTGTGCACACGCCAGCGGAATGGAAATCAGGCTCCAGAAAGAGACAGAAACGTCCATCCAAGGAACAGTCACCTGCCTAGATAGAGCACTGAACGCACCAGCAAACAGCTGATGCGTTGAATCCAGACCAGTGACAATTTAGTGGGCCGGAGAAAAAAGGAGAAAACCTAATCTGCCACACAAGCAAATTCATTCATGAATTCTCATGATGGTGTCAGCTGTGGTGATGAAACTGTAAAGCCTCTGTACCGTACATGCAAGTGAACCACTCTGATCCAGGTGATACAGTATGCTGCCTTTTTGCGGATTCTTCTACCCGAACAAAGTCAAAAGAGATGACTCACAGAAGAATGAAGTTTATGTCATGAAAAGGTACAGGAACTCGCAGTATGACTGAGCTGTTGCTGCAATGACAGGAAGGGCCTGTGCCAGCAACTGCTTGGATTGCACTTTTCAAGGCTAAAATTGTCTTTCCAATCATTCTCTCCATGTGTGTATATGCGCACCAAGGTGTTTAAGTAATTTGATTGTTTGTGCATTCGCTGTGTGTGTGCTTGAGCGATACTCTGTGGGTGTGTTCCTCATGTTAAGATGAACAGGGAAAATGGGTGTGTGTGGGAGGGGAGAGTGGGGGGCGTACCACAGTGCATAGCCCATGCATAATTCATAGCTCTGCATTGAGCCATAATCTTTGCTCCGTGCACTAATGAAAGCTGCAGCGCTGCATTTTTACTGCATGTAAGTCAGGCTGACTAGATAATGTGGCAGGAAAGAGAACATCGCATCATGACTGGGTACAATGACTTCCCACTCCTGCCGTTGCTACTTTCTCCCTCCAGACACTTGCAGCCACTTTAATCCGACAGTCCATCAAATGTCACTGGAGGCTGATGATACAACACGCCAGACCTTTATGGTTTTCAAAGCTAGTAGAAGGGGCAGACAATACCTTTTAAAAAAAAAGGTGGGAGGCCTGTGTGGCCAGGGAGAGAAACCAAGCTTTGACACGAGGAATGTAGTAATGCAGTGGTTGGGTTGTTGTTATAATGAACGAGTTCTAGCAGGTAGAAGGAGCTCCAACTGACAGCCAGTAGAGGTGTTTTCTTTTAGCTTGACAGCAACACTTTTCACATTTCCGATCCAGAGCTAGGAATTGGCCGACAAAGCCAAATTTCTCACCCCCTCTATTTCAAAGAATCTTGATGTTTATGTGACGGAATAATGTGCATTAGTGAGAGCGGCACATCATTCGCTCTCCTCCTCTCTCTCCTCCTTTCTCCTATTTCCCTCCCATTGCCCATCAATTCCATGGGTTCGGCTCATTGAGTGCAGTGGAGTGAGACCGATTCGCATGGTCGCGCTCAATAGCACCACGCTGCTCAGCATGGGGATATTAGTGTACTCTGCCAGATGGTTTGGATTCAGTCCTCTGACCCCACTTGTAAAGAATCAGTTTTCTATCTGTCAGCCCCTCTGCATGTTTTTGTGTCCCACGTCTAGAGGTGTCCAGGCAGGGTACATCTAAGGGCTGTAAGCGGCTGATAAACGCTGACAGTGGAGAAGACACTGAAATTATTGAGTTGAGAGAAAAATGACAGTGAGAGACAGCTTCTATAGGACAACTCATGCTGTAAACGTAAGATAGAGAGAATGAGCAAGGAGCATGACAGCTTTTCTGTGAAACACATTACAGTTGTTCTCTACAACATGTCAACAGTCCATTCAGGCATCATTTCATGATTATTTTTTTTCAACTGACAAGAAAAGCAAAGCAAAACATTGTTGTGTTTAAGAATTTCAGGGATGAATGTTAGAACAACCGATCAGCAAGTCTTCCCCTCAGGAGACTCTGAATTAGAATCAGTGGGAAAAGCTGAAGGCAGAAGACAATTGTAAGTCTTGTAGGCGTACTGGTGCTTCCACATTAGTCTCACTCCAGCCTTCACCATGGCTGGTGCGATGTCTCTGAAGAAAAGTAAGTATGTGTTAGGTGCCATCAAAAATAGGAACGTATTATTGATTTCTACCAGAACAACAATTTAAGCCTTCATTTCAAAGTTCAAATGTAAAACAGGAATTTTCCCAGTGCCTGTGTCTTGAACAAAGCTCATGTGATGATGGGATATGGCCTCATTATTACAAGCAAAGGCTTTAGAGGCTCACCTAACACAGTGTCCTAACAGCAAGCAAGTGACCAACTGTCGCATCACATCCCGTAACATCACTCTCTGTCCACACTGAATATGCACTTCTGTTACAGTACATCTCATGAACAAACCACGTACCTATCAGCTGTGCGCTTGAGATCAGACTAAAGATGTAATTACTCAAGTAAAAGATGGGTGAGTACTTGCTACCTTCCTATGTTTGTACTATTTTAAACACATGTTTATATTGTGATATTTAGATTTTTCTTTAATGGAAATGACATACAATATAAATGTCCCTCCAGCCAGCTGCCACTTTATTTAGGTTTTTGTAGTGAAATGAGGAGGTATGGTAGAGATAACTCCTCATTTCAACTAAATGAATCAGCCATTCCTTGTCCATGACACCATGTCTTACAGTGCTTTCAATGTGAGCAACAGGAAGTAAATAGAAACAGGATGTCTGACAAAAGTTAAGCTCAAAACGGTGTGCTGCGTCACGCTGCGCAGCACTGCATCACTCTTGGCCAGTTAGGGCATTGGAATAGAAAACAAAACAATCAAACTGATTTTGTCGCTGACACTCGCTCTCATCGCATTCAGTTATGACATATTGTGAAACCTCACCACCTGAGGTTCTCTTTTGGGTGGTTCATGTCAATCGCCTTGCTGTCTATAAAGTAGGCAGACTTCTGAGGCAGGAGCCTCCTGTCCATCGCCCACGATGAGCTCATGCATTATTCTAAGGCAAATTTCCTTCCAATTTAAAGAGAAGGTAGGAGGCCTTGGAACATGAAGAAGACAGCTTGTGGACAGAGTCTGTTGGACTTGAATTGCAGTGAGACTATTGAATTTTCCATGTCTCCCCAAGTCTGTATTTCTCTGGTCCTCCCACGGCACATCTTTTGTTTCTCCCTATGCCGTCCTGTTTGAAAAGCTGGAATACAGTACACTCCTTTCAGCTAATCATGTATTCATCTGAACTTATGTCATGCCATGTTGCATTGACATCAGCTCTTGTAATGAAAAAGAAGCTTAAAATCTAAGAAAAGGTTTAAGAAGCTGTCAAAATGCTCGAGCTTGGCTCGTGATTCAGTAGCATCCTCTCTTCCAAGAATATCTCCTTGGAGTAAAAAAGAATAATGATTTGTGTACATGCTGCAGAGTCATAGCCTAAAAGGAGAGCAATGCTTATTTTGCTTTTTTTTAATACATTTTTTGAAAGTGCTGAAGGTTTTGAAAAGCACATCTGTCTGTATTGGCACATCTCCATGAGTCAAATTACAACACATTACGCTGCAATATCCCATAAACTGTTGTTAATCACCTTTGCCATCTTTGAGCTGAATCATTGATGACTGAAAACATGCAATGTTTAGCTGACATTCTGGGAAATGTGTTTATTCCCTCTCTTGCCAAGAGTTAGATGGGAAGATGATACCACGCTCATGCCTGTTAAATATGATGCGACAGCCAGGAGATGGTTAGCTTAGCTTAGCATGAAGCAGGGGGAGACAGCTAGCCTGGCTCAGTCCCTATTAAATTAGTGAGCTCTAGACGTGCTGGCAGACAGACTTTTACCTTTGGACAGAGCATAGGTTAGCACAGTCATAGGCTAGCCTGTCGACCAATAGAGCTCACTAATTTAACAGGGACAGTGCATAAACATTGCTGTAAAAGCATCTGACTTAGCCAAAAGGCTATTTTTAGCATAGCTTAACATTGAACGTACAGATATGAACTCTCAGCAAAAAAGAAGAAGAAATGCATTTTCCCAAACTTTTCCTTTAACTGCTTATTTGAAAGGTAAAAGGTAGAAGCACTAATCAATATCCAGACTTTGACATTGACGTTTGACATTGACTTTGACATTTGAGATTATGATGCAGATGTCATGTCAAGCAACATTTACTATAAGTTTCCTTGTTCTATAAAGTGCTCAGTGTTTCCCTTCCTAAGGTTTCCACCAATCATTTTAGGCCAAGTATTTTGAGCTGCACACAGAGAGAGAGCCTGACCTGATCACTGTGACCCACTGGTTCCTCTGCCTCTGCGTTGCTTCATCGGATACTTGGTCCCTGCAGCAGCTGTGTTCCAATTAGAGAGCCCTGACTTATGTGGCCTGTATTAGCATTTCATTTAGGCTCCTCTGCTCCTCACCTGGCCCCTGCAGTGTGGCGGTCCGCCACAAACTGTCACCGGCTCGGACCGCTTGGCTGAGACTGCCCACCAGTCCCACTAATTGACTGCTGATCTACCCACAGCGCTCAGGTGAGCCCACACCGCATTAACTTGGATTTAATTCACAATATGAAGTAGAATATCGTCTTATCTTCTCAGGTCTACCCTTCTATTGGTGGGATAAAAAGAGAGCAGGCCCATGCCATGGTAAATTTAAAAGAGACCATAGAGCGTGGATGGAGGCTATTTATGACATTTACCTGCAGAGCTTTTGATTTTCACTCTTGATTCCCGTTTTAATGGCAAAATTATGTTTATAATACTTTTCTAACCGCTAAGGAGTGGCACAAAATTTTATTTTAAAGCAGGATAAAATCACATACGACAGGTCCTTTGTACCTCAGTGTGAACATTAAGGGTGTCATGCTGCTGGCTGTGACTGCAGAGGGGTGCCCTGCAGAGAATAAGAGATTCCTCTAATCACTGTTTGCCTGGGCTGAAGGCTGCAGAGGGCCAGGCACTGCAGTCTTATCTCTAGGATACACAGAAGATCTCTTGCACACATACACAGAAATCAGGGAGTGTATTCCCGCAGCAGATGAGATTCAAAGAGAAGCAGATATTCAGGTATTCAAATAATATTATACGCTACCTTTTTATATAAAGTGAATCCCTTGACTGCCATTGTCAAGAGGATTTTTGAAAGAAGCGATTCCTAAGTTTATTTCCCAGGCTGCTGCCAGATATCATAAGATTCAAAAAGATCTCAGAAATATAATATATACTTGGATAACAAGCAATGACTTCATTTCCATTTTGGTTTACACAAGTTATTGGAAATGTGTTAATAACAGAAGTGAATTTCACAGCATCGAGCCACTGGGTAGCCAAACAGGGAATGTATTCTTCTCTCATTTAATTAGTGGGGTTTCAATTGAAAGCATCAACAGTCATCTTTTGAATGATGGCATGACACCTGGTGGAATTGCCAGTGCCCTACAGTATCAATTAGAGCACACAAGAATAACACAAGCTAATATTTAATACTGTGTTTTAATACTGTAGCATTAAAAGAAAAAAGATAGTGTTTTATCATTGACACTGGGAAATTGTGGGAAATGGACAACACCAGTGGTTCTGCATGTTTTAGAGCAGTTACTGCACTGCAAAAAAAAAAAAATCCATATTAAAAAGCCATTTCTGTCTTTTAATTACATCCCAAAGCACAATCTAACTATAAAGGAAGGACTCTCTGTGTGTCTCACTGTCTGTCTGAATGTCCTTCACATATCTCAAGAACATTCATCTGATCGCCTTCACACTTGGCGGATGTATTGCTGAGAACCCAAGGACATGGAGTGTTGAATTTGCTGTAATTTGGACACGTGACATGTTTAATATTAATAAGCTTTGAATAAACAAGTGAACAACGAGTCGTTCAGCTCCATGTACACTGTCACATCACAGTGGGGCGGGGCTTCAGGGCTCTGACTTGATGCAAGTGCAGCATGGAGCGTCTCTCCTGCTGGCTGCTGACAGCGCTGTCATCTGAAGAGTCCATCACACTGGACAGTAGAGGAGGAGACATAGAGACCCTGGTACACATCGTCTTTAAACAGGAGTTTATCCGACTTTGTCACTTAGTCACGGTGTGGCCCCACTGTACGTGAACTGACTGGCAACAAAATCCACACTCATTCATTGTCTATGGGAAGTGACTAATTCACTGCACAAAGCATGCCGGGATACCTGGTGATGCGGAGCATGCTGGTGGTGCGACGAGAGGGCGGGAAAAATTCAAAAATTCAAACAGTGCTCACATCAAGACAGCCAATCAAGCTGCTGCACCAGTTACTTTCTGAACAGCTGTGTGTACCGGTTGTTTGACTGGCGGGGCAGGGCAGATGTGAATTTATACGAATTGGTTGTGTACAGTGATTGTGCACCACCAGAAACACAGTCGCTCTGCGTCACGCTGCCCTCCGTTTCAGTCATCCCTCTCTGTTTCATCCTTCTCTGTTTTCATCACAATTATGTATTTAGGTCATTTAGAGACAAGACTGTAAAAGTTTGCAGCCTGTCATGTTGTCACACACATCCGGGGGGATAATAACAGGCATGTTTTGAAGGGGCACTGCACTAGTTTTACTATAATAAGTGAAAAGATATCAGCCAGTGTAGTAAGTATATTTCAACCTGTTTCTAATCGAAATCGTGTTTATTTATTTCTTAATGAGACGAATAAGGCAAGTCTCTACTTAGTATTTGAAACAAGCTCTTTGCAGAATACTTCACTTCTTTTGCACTATACAAATCACTTTACATTCACCATTTTGCAAAACCATGCTGTTGTGCTTTAGATTGTTTGATGAATTCTCCCAGGAAGCTGTTGGCTTCCATTCAGTTTTGTGGTCTCTTGAGTCATGAAATCCATAGATGTTCAAATCAAGTTGCAAGTGTCTGCTAATTAATTTTCATAGTCTTCGGAAATAAATATGTAAAGTGAGGAAAAATACACCTTAAAACTATACACTGTTGGAAAATGCTCAGTAAAAATGTAAAGTTTACACAATTTGGACACAAGGACCTGCAAAAACACCAATGCCATACTTTAACTGCCAGATTTAGTGCTATACATTTCAGCATAAATGCTTAAAAATACTTAAATACATACTTACTATATAAATTACTAATCAAGTAAATCACTGAGTGATATCTGAATTTGGCCCTACAGGTTGACAGATTTATCTTATTAATTTGATGTTAAATAAAATAATGTTAGCAGTGATCTTGCAAACTTGTGTGTTGCTCCTTTGCTTCAAAGCTCCCCAAACCACAGTACATATTTATCACCGCCTCCGTCTTACAACACTCCCCAAAGCTGCGCCTGTCCAAGTTTTTGTTGCATCCGTGAGACACCCTGACAAGAAATGGATTGCGGTGCTTTCCCGCCCCAGTAAACAGGCTTCCTGCTTGTGAAGGTATAGATGGGTTTGATATAGGATGCTGTTTAACCCAGAAACGACGCCATGGCCCCTGGGACAGCCCATTCCTCACACTGCACATCCATCATGTAGGGCAATCGAATGAATGGGATACAGGGCTCTCCCGAGGGAGGGCGAGGAGAAAAGGAGAGAGGAGATGTGGAGGGAGTGAGAGGAGAAGATGGTGTCAGATTTTACCCATGCATGTGGGTGGAGGTAACAATAGGCCCGCCTACCACATTTCCCCACTTACGGTGTTCAATTTTTAACGGCCTCTTTTGTCAGGCTCCATCATGTTCCGACTGCTAAACAGGAGAGAGAAGATCCGTGGGGAAGCCAGGTGAAGCACTGGGGAAATCTTCTGTTTAGGCTTGAAACACAGGATCTAGATTGGTGTAGTCGTGCTGGATTGGCGGTGGCTGTGAGGAATCTTCTGTGTTTACCAGCTCATTTTGATGTGCCAGACCTTGTAACAGCTTTTAGGTGCCTCAAACCCCACCGGAACTATATTAAAAAGCACACAACAGCACTTTGCCCATCACGGTGTGACAGCCATATACTTATCAAGTCTGCGTACCTTGAGTGGAGGAACTAAGCCAGAGAATCATTAAAAAGTCACCTCTAAATTCACCTGTGGAATTGAAATTTATTTGTGCTAAAAAAAAAAAATCAGCATTAAATGTGAATCCTTGGTGTTTTGACTAGTTTTAAATTTGACCAGAAATGTAAGTTTCATTTATTTTTCTATTGCAATCGTGCCCCTACATGTTCTCCGTGGGGTGTGAATTTTTGGTTCTGACTGAAGATACTGGTACTGTAATTTGATGCAGGACAAACAAAGCACTGTTTCAATAACTCAGCAGGTGTAACAATAACATGAAGCAAAAGTAACATCTAGTGCAGGGGTGTCAGACTCATATTGGGTAGTGGGCCGCATTCATTCAAATGAGACCTCAAAGGGGGCGGATTATTTTTTGCTAACATTAACAGGACTCGAGTCGATACATGGATATTGCAGGCTACTTTCTGATTTATTATTTTAAATCAATCAAGTTGTAGCCTACCAATCATCATGAAAATAACACAATGTAAAATTACAAACTGTAGAAGAGAACAAATAGCCTATCAGAGAAAGCCTTTTTTCCTATTCATACGACTCTCAACAACAACAATTACAGATGGTGTTTAAATCTCTGAGTCACTCATTAATTATAGGCTACATTTGAATTAATGATAGTTTTAGTTATAAAACAGTGATCTATTGTCTAGAATAGCTGGTTGAGATACTGTGGTTAGTCCAGCTGCCCTGTGAATGATACAGCTGGTCTTAACTGCTCCATCATGTGTCTCTCGACATTTAGAAAACAAGGATTGTTGTTTTTTTTTTTTCGAGATGATGCAAGCTCATTCACCTTTTCAGAGTCTTCCTGCTGTGTACTTGTCATATTTTTCTGCGTGTGTCTCGTAGTGTCGTTTGATATTGTACTCCTTTGTCACAGCTACTTGTTGTGAGCAAATGAGGCATACAGGTTTGCCATTTACCTCCCAGAAGAAATACAGCTCTTTACATCTATCTTGAAAAATTCTACATTCTGTGTCAACCTTTCACTTTTTTGATAGCATGTGTGCTAAACTAACACAGCACAGCAACAGTCAGTGCAGCAACTACCCTGGTGATTTTTCCTACTTCTGGCCGATGGATAGCTTATAGTGCTAGGTCTAATTCATTCATCATATCATAAAAACCCCTTACTGTGCTTATTACACATAGTTGATAATCATTGGATGTGGATATTTTAATTTAAAAAAGAAAAGATTTAAATATATGTTTTTTCCTCTTTCCCTCTAAAACATCTTGGTGGCCAGATGAGACATGCTAGAGTGCTAACGTTAACAAGCTAGGCTAACAACATTCCACTTAGCAGGAAGAGTCCTCCAAAGTGCCAAATGTTGTAAAAGGTAAGATCTTAAATCAGTATATAACCAACATTATGTAGGCTTGTATTAAAAGGGTTAAAAAATGCCTTGTATCAACGTTCATACAGGACTTTGTTGCACAATTTTTGACAGCACCTCATCAAGCAACACAGGCCCTCAAATGTCAGTCAAACACTGCTATGGGAAATGCCCCACTGAGGCCTGAAGCTAAGACACTGTTTCCACAAATATATCCAAAAGTGGTTTTATCCTCTTATGAAAAAATGGAAAATTATGCATAATAGCTGTATCATTTATTTTTCCTTACACAAATAAGTAGTTCAAATTTCAATTTAGCTTAAGGGAATCATTCTGTGCAGACAGTTTTGTTTCTAACTGCCTCTTTACAGGAATTTCTATCAACTTTAATCATTTCAGTAATTAGAATACTTCATTTCATAATCTAATATTTCTACTAACTGGAAAATATTATAAACACACTCATTTCATTGGACAGGTGACATCTCACTCCAGGAGGAAGCGACGGTAATAGCATATCTGATTGGCTGAGACATTAATTATGCACTTGGCTTCCCTTGACCGTCTCCGTGTCCCCCTCGGTCCCGACTCTCCGCTGAGTGCTCATTAGTGAAATGGATTACTAATGGATTATTAATCTAAGAGGAGGGAGTCCGCGGCGACCCAGCTCTGAACACCTGGAAAGCAAACAGTAAATAGCAGTTTACACACACAGACACAGACGCGCGCACACACACACACACACACACACATACACACATATACACACACACACACACACACTCAGGTACAGAAATACAGTGCATAAACACAAACATACTCTCATCAGCATATTCAAACACACACACACACACACACACGCATACACGCTTGCCGGGTGTTAGTTACAAGTCTTTTAGGACAAAAATAGCTTGACCATTTGATTTATTGTTGGCCCAGTAAATATAACGGATACATCTAATTAGCCGTAATTAATTGTTGCACCATCTTTGTTTCTCTAGGTTTTGGCCTCCAAATGTACGGCCTCTGCTATGTCCTCTCCTCCTATCCTTACCACCGGCAGATTTCCATCGCAAACAAATGGCGCTGCATGGTGAACCACACACAAGACATAACATATATCTTTTTCTGTAGCCGAGGCACCATTACGTTTGCTTTTGTCACCTAATTATTCCTCAGGAGAGGCAATTAGCCACCACACAGCAGCTAAGGCTGCATGATTTGAAACATTCTACACACATACACATGCACATACATGCATATGCAGGTAATACACAAATATATATACGTGAGGCACTCGCATGTTAACACACACATACTGTACACGGCGTTCCACACATGTTGCAAAGCAGTAACACACGCATGCACGCAGCAGACATAATCACTCAGGAGCACGGGTCCAGGGAGAGCACAGTGCACTTCGCAGATAAAAGAATCTCAGAAACAAACCAAGCAGTTTATATTTAGGCAGTTAATTTAATCAGATAAATGTTTTTACTTTATATGCAGAGAAAACCATAAATATAAATCTATGTACATATTCTCCATATCAAAGACAGACTTCAAAAGAAAAGAAGTGCTGTGCTTTCAACAGCCTTAGCGTGTCCATTTGGGGTTTGTTCTTTTAAAAATAATCACTGGCCTAAGCAAAAGTATCACAAAGGAAAGTGGAGAAAAAGACATAAGAAAGTGCTTAATCTTGTAAAAGCTGCCGACTACTTATTATAAAAGTTTGCAGTACCAAATGAGTTGTTCTCTGAGACAATGGACCAAAAGACCAATGGCACCTTATTTGTGTTGTGCCCTAAATATGTCACGTTGCCGTCAGTTGACTCACAACTGGCCTGGGCTTGGCATAAACACTCACGGCTTATCAAATCTCCCTGCTACTTGCTGGGATGTCACTTCTAATCAGAGACCAATTACAACTTCCAAATGGGACCAAAACTGATCCAGTAAAAAGTGACATGCTTAAGTCTAAGTTTGACTGTGTTCTTCATTAAAAATGAAACAAACTCTGACAGGCTCGTTGGTAATAAGTCTTAAATATACCACTGAGGATTTCATTTTCCGAGACTCTGTTATTCCCAAATAGCATTGTTTGTCCCATTTAAGCAATGTTTTAATTATTTTACTCTAAAGGAATTTAGGATTTAGCACACATTACGTACATGACATTTATTTCCTGAATGATCTTATTACTGAGAAATGGCTCAATCTTCCGCTTCTTCTTTTTCCAATTGTAACTGCCTTGGGAGCTGATTAATTCAGTTGGCTTCTCCATGTCTAGTAGAGATACACGTTTAGAAAGATATGAGGGAAGTCTACAGCTCTCCATTTTCTCTGATTGCCTACAAAGGTCTCCCTCTCGCTGCCGCCATCCTGGCCAAGATACGTGGCCAAGATAATTTGGCGCTGACACACAACTACGTACGAACACATAGCCATACACACTGATGCAGCACAAGGGTGCGTGCCGACTGCCTCCCGGTACACTTAATTTGGCTTAACACACATGAACAAATACATGCAGCCGCCCCCACACTCCACACACAATGCTGATTATTAGGGCCCAGTGTTTTAGGGATGCAAGGGAGAGCAGATAAAGAATTTGAATTCCTGGCAGGACTATCAGTAAAGGTTATTAAGCCGTTGTTGATGCATCCATTTGTCGTGGCTGTATCCAGCAGTGTGACATTTATCAAGTATGTCCAGCTAAATGTCACAGAGAGAGGTAGCTCGCTGTCCTGTCCCTAATTAGGACCCTGAAAGTCATACTGAAAGTCCCTCTCATCCACTCTTCTACTTCGGGACAACATTGATCTCTTTCTCTTTCCCTTTCTCATTCTTGCCTCTATTTTCTGCACCCTCCCCCTTTTTTCTCTCTCTCTGGCATAGCAGGGAGTGCATGTTAAGCAAACTTTGGGGTTTAACAATTGATTCTGAGATGGGGATAAAGCGCAGACAAATGGGGAGGGATGTATGCCATCCGTCACGGACACAGAACTCATTGTTTGCAGATTTTAACCTATGGGAGAGCTAGCTTCTTTCCCAGTGGGTTCCACAAATCATAGGCAGGCAGGGGAGTGCAGCACAGTAGGCAGGCCTGGCCTGGGAATAGTCTGAAAGCAGGACGGAGACTCAGCTGTAGTGAACAAAATGCCTCGCTTGTACTGCTCGCTCCCTCTCCCCGCTCACCAGCCCCAGTTTTACTGGCCAGACTTAGAAATTGATTTTAAGGTTATGAAAATTCTAAAGTATAAAGAAAATGATAAAGAAATATGTTTATATAAAAATATGTGTTCAACATTTACTTTACTTACAGCTTTACTTATAGCTTTTGAAAATACATTTCTGCTGATGTGATTGTAACACTATGAGTGTCTGCGTGTCTGGTGTAGTTAAATATACAATATATACATGGGTAAATATGTTCTACCTGAAGCTAGTTTGAATGTCAAATCATATGGATTTCTTCCACAGTTACTGTCACTTTAGTACAAAATCCCCTCTTTGTGTTATGATTCCTCCACTGCAGCTCAGCAAGAGAAATGCATTTTTACGCACAGCGGGGGCTGTGAATTTTGTCCCACATCTTTTACCTTGAAATCAGGAATGTCATGTCATGTCAGGAAAGGATCTCTTTGGGGCCAGTATGCACAAGAGGAATGATAACAGCAACCAAAAACAGTTTCAATATATACATTTATGTACAGACTTATAATTAAACCATCTTAAAAATGACACATTTGTGACAAAAAAAAAAAAAACAGTCCAAAGGGCCTGGTGTCATAACATTTTAAGGTAAGATAAATCTTCTATTTGATGGGGCCTACTTTAACATTTGACTCAATTTGTCCACACTGGAACATAAAAGCTGAACTAAAGGTAAAGTTAATTATATGAGTTTCACTTTCACATTAGATATACTTAATAATTATCTTGTGGCTTAAATATTAAGCCATTCAAGTCACTAAAAAGTTATTGTGAAAGAAAAGTTTCTTTCTGTTCTTAGTTGGACAGGAGAGTGCAGCGGAGATCTGGGAATAGTCTAGTGAAAGCAGGACGAAGCCTCAGCTGTGGAGAACAAAGTGCCAAGCTTGTACTACACCCTTTACTACTCACCGGCCCCATTTTCTCTAGACAATGTTTTACTCTGAAGGTGAGGGCAGAAAAAAAAAGCAATGAGTAGGAGAACAGTCTTTGAATCAAGTGTTCTAGGGGTTCAGATTGTCAAACACCTGCCCTGTGAGTGTTTACATCTTCTCCTGTGGAGGCTGGGTAGTGAAAAGATCATTATGAGTATTAACTGTGTGCATACATTTCCTAAGTGTTACCAAAAACATAAAAGAAGCTCAGCTCCCTCTTGACATGTTTTCTCATTAATGAAAAGCAGATCTATAAAAGAACATTTCCCCATATGACAAGTCAGAGAGGGAAATCACTATATATGAATGTAAAACAATGGGTCACATTTTCAGTCACTCATTAGGGGAAGTAGAACTTTGATTTATTTCCCTCTTAGTTAACTTTAAAATGACAGCATACAATAGCATTTAACATCCTTAGATTATAATAAGAACACATATCCAGTGTTAAATTGCCTCTTGTTTGTAACAGGTGTGGTGAATTTGGCTATTGAGATCATTTAACATGCTAATTTTAAAGTTAACAATAGAAATAGAACATGTGCTTCAACATTAAAACATTTCATTTCATCATTTAAAGTCTGAAGCTGGCCCATTACAGAAATCAGTTTGAACAATTTAGCGATGTCAAATCTTTGTGTTGTGCACAATAGGAGTCAAAATATATATTTACTGGCAATTGTTTACTTCATATTTGTATCTTTTAAATGCGCATGAATAGAAACTGCAGTAATTAATGTTTCTGGAATATCTTTTGCGTAACAGTGGAAGAACTATTTAGATCCTGTACTTGAGTAAAAGTGACAATACCACCAATAATGTACCATATTTTAGAACTCTGTCATATGTTTTGTACATAAAATAGTTAATAATTTGACTAGTAACTATAGCTGTTAAATAAATGTACAGCAGATGAGTAAAAAGTATAATATTTCCCTCTGAAATGTGGTGGAGTAAAAGAATAAAGTAGCATAAATGGAAACACTGAAGTACAAGAACCTGAACATTGCACTTCAGCTTTTTTTTTTACTTGAGTAAATGTACTTAGTTACTTTCTACAACTGCATTCACTTATTTTATAGAAAGTTCATATACACTGTATCGTGTTTATTCAGCAGTTTAATTCACATGAAGCTCTTCTGTATCAGTCTGTTTCTCTGTTGTGGACAGACTTTTTGTGTAATGAATAAGTGGATGGTGAATTGACGCTCATTTAGCCGCTTGATGAACTTGGCACAGAGTCAATTTTTAAATAGTTTTTTGCTACATTTAATTACTTTGAATTAATTTGGCACAATATAGACTTCAATGTGTACTTTCCACAAACATTTCAAAGTGTTTTCATGCCCTGATCTCATTCACAACTTCAAGCAAACGACACAGGTCACCTTGTTTTGTAGAATGGCTTGAAAAACAGGGCTTTTGGTTGAAACCTAAATAGGTTATCACATCCTTTTCTCTATTTTGCTTTGATAGGATATCGTGCGAACCCCCATCCATGCTCCTATTTGAATTCCTGATGTTTGTTTTGGCTGTGAGAGCTTTGAAGATAGGCCAGCAGTGTAAAACCCTGCACAGAGGAAAAAAGAAACCCCTCGAAAAATCCCACAGGGATATCGAGTGTGGTCCTGGAACATGGAATATGCTTCCACTGGCTTCTGAGTCAGTCCGCATTTAGATGAAAACACAGAGCAGTCACAAACAATACATTTGATGTCTTATTGAAAAAAAAGATACACTGGCTCAAACCGTGATTCACCATCAGTCTTTTAGGTGTAGGCTACTTTCTTCACGCTGGGATTGAATTCATTTTTATAGGAGGACTCTGCAGTGCTGAGGAAAAGGAACAGAAGCACATATAGGGTTTTAATGGGGAAGGATGTTGCATTAATGTATAGTGAGCTAACCCAGTGGTGAGTATCACGAGACCTCCTACCTGCATGGAGACAGAGCCAAAAACAGAGCCATGGACTCAAGGGGGGAATAGCTCTGAAGCCTGAGATTGATGATAGTTAGGGTGTGCGTGTGCGTGAGCGCGTGTGGACTCCAGGAATTTATTATATATATTCTTAGATGTCTGTTTATGTGTGTTAGATGTGTATGTTTACAGGAAACCTGCATGAATCAGTGATGAGGGTCTTGTAAATGTGTATTCCTATGTGAATTTATCCGTGCATGTGTGTGTCTGTGTGGTAAATGCTTGCATGGACATACACACATTCAACAAATCTGTGTATGAATGTGTGCTCAATTCCCCTGTTCCTACACCTCCTTTCTGTTTTTTGTCATTTAATTTCCCCTTGCTCGTTACCTCGGGATCCCCGCTGATTCCCCCTGGTTCCTCAGCTGGCCCCTGGCCTCTAGGTTCCCTAACTGAATCCTGTGTTGTTCAGTCTCAGAGCGGTCTAGGGGCCCGCCTGGTGTAACGTAAATAATTCATTGAATTCCAGTGCTTTGGCAGAAAGGTGATAATGCCTTTCTGGGTCTGTCTCATCCCTTAGGAGCTACGCAGCCCAGCGCAGAGAGTATCAAGCAACGGCAGCGTGTAAAAGAAGTTTGCATAACCTCTCGATAAGCACATACAACAGTAAACGCACATGCACCAGTGTATGTGTGTTCATGCCTGTGAATGCCTGCAGCCCACGCATTCGCTACCAGTAAACCAGTAGAGATTAGAAATGTTGTAGTCTTAGCAGGACAAGCAAGATATTAATGACAAAGAACAAAATGAAATTGGAGATGTGCATATCTATCATAGAAAATAAGCAAAAAATATAAAGGTATATGTAAGTATATTATTTTTTATCAACATTCAGAGTAGAGAAGTTTAAGAAGACATATTTTGTGGTGAAATGCAAGAAAATGTACCCATGATAGTCTACAGTCTACAGTCATACTAGCAGCTAGAGGCTGTAGGCTACAGGCACAACTGTGCTTTGAGCTAAGTGCTAACGTCAGCATGCTTATATGCTCACAATCAAAATGTCATGCTGGTGATTAATGTTTACCATGTTCACCATCTGAGTTTAGCATGTTCGCTTGGTAATATTTGCTAATTAGCAGTAAACACAAAGTACCGCTGAGGTTGATGGAAATGTCATTAGTTTTGCAGGTATAATACACCAAAGTATTAGACAGAGGTAAGTTTTGTAGTAGAATTAACAGTCTTGACAAGCTAGGTGTTTTATTGTTTCTTCAAGCCATTGAAGGCTTTAGGCCTGTAGCCTATTCATGTGTGTGTCTGTGTATGTATGTGTGTTTAATGGATTAACAATGAATTCCCAGTTACCAACAATTACTACAACATCGTCCCACATCTCTATTTCAATCTCGTCTGTTTCAATATGTCCTTTTGGGATCCCAGTTGGATTATGAAGCCAGAGGTTTGGATAAATGGGTCTATTACTGCAGATGGGACTAAATCAGTGGATTCATTTCTCTGCAGTTGCAGATCTCTGTGTAACAATGACAAAACTGTAACATCTGCAAAATTATGCCTGTTTAAAGGCCATGTAAAATCTACAGAGAAAGTAGTCACTCACTTTGCTGACATCACATCCTATTTTGATGAATTTGCAACAGAGGGAATACAGGATTAGAATCTGTTCATGTTGAAAGAGGACATTTCACTGTGGAGGAAAATATACTTAATGTCATAGAACAACACATTTCATGTACAGGCATATATAAATATATACATGCAAAAGCATGATAACAACCTCAAAATGTGAGAGCAAAGGAGGAAAAAAAAGAAAAAAATACAAGGAGGTTAGGAGGCTCATTAGTTTGTGGGGTTACATAATAATGTTTCTAAAAAGCCCTTTTCATGACATCCACTTTGAAGTATTTAGGGTAAGGTTAGCAGCTATGTCTGCCTTTTAATTGTATGGGATGTTAACACTTCAGCTTTAGATAGCTTTATATTTCCCAAACACGTCAGTTAGTCCTCGTCCTAATAGCCTTTTCTCTTGTAAAATTATCATGGTTTGAAAAAGCAAACAAGCATGTAAGCTAAGAAGCCATACAAGCTCATGCAAAATAACAGTTTTAAGTCTTTAAAGGACCAGTGTGTAGGATTTAGTGGCATCTAGCCCTGAGGTTGCAGATTGAAACTCCTCACCCTCACCCCTCCCTTTCGAGCATGTAGAAAACCCTATGGTGGAGCTGGAGCCGGTGTTTGGTTTGTCCATTCTGGGCTGCTGTAGAAACATGGCGGTGCAACATGGCGGGCTCCATGGAAGAGTACCTGCTCCTTTTGTAGATATAAAGGGCTCATTCTAAGGTAATGAAAACACAACAATTCTTATTTTCAGGTGATTATACACTAATGAAAACATGCTTATGAATATTATATTCTATTTCTGCCAGTCCTTCACTAGATGTCACTAAATGCTACACACACACTGCACCTTTAAGACTTAACTGTACTCTGTAATACGAGAACATGTTTCTTTATTTCCATATCTTCTTCATGGTTCATCTACTGGTAAGGATGATAATTGTTTGCCTGGGATCTGTTAGCTTTAGCCTCAGTCTTTTAGAATGAAACCATAGACAGTTTCCCATTCATGAATGAGGAACTTTTGACTGTATGTAGCCAGTTTGTGCACATTTAAGACCCCTTTTACAAGGTTCTCGTTTTAAAAGGAGTCATCTTGAAACATTAAAAGAGCAGGAGACAGCTTTTTCAACCAACTCATGGAGCTAACGTTTTATTAACCAGCTAGCTACAGCTGATAAAACTTGCCAGTGACAGTTGTCTTGCCACCTGCAAAATTGACAGTCATCAGCTAGAAATGAGAGGCTTCTGTCAACCTCATTCAGAATTTCAAGGACTCAGTGCTTCAAAAATTATTAAGCCTTTTTAGTGATAAAGCTGCCACCATTATCATTTTAAACGGTCAATTCGCTTTGAACATTTGAGGGTTTAAAGGTTATGTCAAAACATTGTTACTTTATGCATTACTAAAATAGCAAGACAAGACAATGGAAAGAGCAACAAGTCCATGCAAAATTTTAAATGTTGATGAAGACAGATAAAAGATAAAAAACATTTATCTGTCTGCCACAGGGCTGATGATCTGTACTACAAAGAAAAACAAGTTTCCTTTATTCTCGTCTTCGCTCACATGAAAGATTTTCTGCATGTAAGTGAACTACATACTGACTGCACATCCTTTGTGTTTGCAGAGAAATAAATGCGCACATGCTTGCAAGGGTACACGCACATACACACACAGGCAGAATATCTTCATCAGTAGCCTCTGATGAATGAAGCATGGCATCAAAGATGACAGAAGGTGTAGTCCCACCACGGCTTTTTTTGTATTTTAACCTAATCATTGTTTTCCAAGTGTTTGATCCTGAAGGCGTGTGTGTTTCTTTTCCATTCAGATATGAAGCTCAGCAGGGATCCTGTGTTAATAGAGCAAGATAAAGAGACAGCGAGGGAAGAGGAGCGATGGAGACAAAGATTGGTGTTGATATGAAAGGAACAAGATGCGACTCAACCCCATAGCACTGATCAATCAGCTCCTAGAGAGATGCATGCTGGGAACATGGCGGTGCACTTGCCTGTGCCGCATCCTTGCTTCACTCGCTTCAATAGGTCGACAGACAGCTCAGTCGCTACTTCTCCTTTTAGTCTTCTTTCTCTATTCTTTCTCTCAATCTTTCTTCCATCCAGAAGCTCCCTAATCCTCTCTTTGCAAATTCACCCTCCAGTTTTTTCATTAGTTATTAAAAGCTGTCAGGCCGAGGTTGGCCTTCACTCCATCATCCCCAGGAGTTCCCACATTTGGTGCAGTCCTGAGGAGTGTCGGCATAACACACACCATCTATTAAGCACAAAGTATGTGGGGGAATTCTGCAGAATATTCACTCAGTCTCACTCGGTGCCTTTTATAAATTATCATATTACTAAAGAGGCACATTTGCTATGTATGGTTTGTTGCCTGGGAGCTCGTTCTAATAGCCCTCTATAAAGCAGGAGGGGGGCTTTGGACTCTGATGTATGCTGGCCAGAGCCCACTGTCAGCGGTGGGCCCGGCAATCATTTATCAGATTTTTTAAGAGATCTCCAGATGGGGAATATTAACAAGCATATTTGGCGGAGCTAAAGTCTATAAGAATCTTAGTGCCATACTTTGCTGACACTATACAGAGAGGTGGGGCTGGGGGCTGAAGGGGGTGGCGGTAGGGGTGGGGGGGTTGAGTCGAGGATTGGTATTCGAGATCTTGAGTGGATGAGTGGAGAAAATATCCACACAATATGCCTCAGTCAATTAACATGTGCCATGTTGCCGCGCCGCATTCATACATCATCTGAGAGGGTTTAAATCGAAAAACTGACGTTGCCAAAGTGATGACATTTTCAAGGAGCTCAAAATGCATTCCCACTTACAATGTTCCCCAGAATAAATCCTCTGCATTGTCAAGATATAAGGCAACTCCATTACTGTATTATTCTAACAAATGCCTTTTTTTTTGGTTTTATTTTTCAGGATAGCTATTTTTATTGAGCGCTACAGTATATAATACCACACAGAGCGTTAACATCAATTTAAAAGTATAGTTTTACAGCTAAAAACTGTAAATGCTGTAACACACACCCTCAAACTTTAATTTTACTAAGACATGGTGCTGTATATATGTGAATACTATGAATCAAATCCACAATTTAAGATCCTTTCTCATTAAATGATTGATTGCTTGAATGACAGAAGACTTTATAACCAGTGGCATCAGCTAGTAATGACGGGCCCCAATGCAAGATTTTTAATGGGTCCCACTCACATCGAGACCCACACACAATATGCACACAATACACACAAACTATTAGAGACTTTTATAGGTCAGACTTTCAGAAATTTCTTATTGCAGTATTTAAATGTAGTAAATTCATTTACTAAGCAAAATTTATTAAACTCCTAATTCGTCCAGAAAGATAATGAGGTCATGTTCCAGGTGCAGACGACTTTGAAACTATCAGAATATTATAAGAATATTATAGAGTAGAGCAGAAGGTTTCTCCATAGCGCTGAGGACAAAACACAAGCAGCACTTTGGAAGTACTGTGACATTATCTTTCTTTATCTTTATGTCATGAAAGTATCATATTTCACATTCAAAAATACATGCTACTGTAGGAAAGCACTTACTTTAATAATGCAACCATGCTAAAATAGCCTACAGTATATTCATAAACAGAGATTGGAAATGTAACAGTAATATTGAGTGATTTATGCTCGTAGATGCAGGCTAATGCAACAAATAAGAAACCAGAAAACAAAATATCCAACACAAAACAGAAGACAAAAGCTCAAATATGAATGATCATCACACGATTGCAGGAAAGCATTTGGGGATTGAATTTCTCCATCTGCAATCGTTTCCATGCTGCAGTGGTCAGGATCTCAACATGTTTGCGCCTTGATTCCTTTTTCAAGGAAATACACAACAGCATTTTAAAGTCAGTATGCACAGTCCTGTTCAGGTGTCAGGCCCGGTGTCAGTGAACACAAATGTTTGGCAAGCTCATGTCTACTCAGACAACAACAGGCTCAGCTCAAATTAAAAAGAGAACACTAGTGAGGCCGCGTGTTACGGTCGCTGTGGCTCCCACAACTGTAGGAATCTGTTCTGGATTTATTGGTTTCAATTTCACACCTCTTCTCTTTTAATGCCCGCTGTTTCGCTCCGCTCCTCCTCTCCACTGTGCGTTCCTCTCGGCTTCGCCTCAAGCTGCTGCTGAGCTCCACTCCTCAAAACTGTTCTCTCCTTATTCCTGCTGGTTTTTGACTCATTTTCTCCTCCTTGACTACTCTTCTTACAGTTATCCCTTTCATTTGTCCTTTTTTCTTCCTTTAGTACCTATCCATGGTTTTTCAGAAAGCTGCAAAATCACTGCATTACAACAACTTTGGTTAGGGTTAGGGACTGTATGAAAATTATTTGGGGAGGAGGTCAAGAAAAGGGGGAGGGTTATGTATTAATTCTGTGACATGAAGGGAGGGAAGTCTGACTTATTTAGGAGAACAGTGAAGGATCTTTTAATTTTTTCCTCATCCCAGATTTATATTTTTCAGGGCTTTATTTTTCTTATCAAAATCACCTACCAGAACCAAAATGTCAGTTTTGAAAAACATCACTAATGGTTAAATGTTATCTCTCCACAGAGCAAATCATTTTTTCACTAACTTAATTTTATAAGTGTATAACAGAAAGCAGAACAACAAAGTTCGTCTGTGATATAGTTTGTAATTTATTATCTTGTTTTGATATTTATTGGTGTGCTGTTTATTCGGCAGCTCTTGATTCAGAATTAGAGAGTTTTTCATCATTTTGTTATGTTTGGCATAATATATTATTTTGAGATATTGGGGGGAGGGTATTGTAGTTTTTTTCTGGGTTAAGGTCCAATGAAAATACAAATAATTGTGGGGGAGGCCTTGCTTTTTTATAAAACAAATATAATATTCAGCCCCTGTCTCCACCGCAGTAATTTTTATACAGTCCCAAAGGCAACAAAAATGTATTAAATGTTAGCACAAGGTTTTGGTCATGGTTAAACAAAACGAAAAACATTTGCTCCACATAAAAAAATTTACTCACAATTCCAAACTTTCTCATATATTAGAAAATGAATGTAGGTCATCCAAATTAATACAAATGTATCCACCCCCATTTACTTTCCACTTCATTATTTCAATGTCAAACTACCACCTGTTTATGACTGAAACAGGTGGTACAGACTACACCTTCTGTTTAATTTGAACACTTTAATATTACACATTCATTTCTTTGAGACTATAATTAAGAATTTCGAGTTGCATTTTCTCCTGTTGCAGTTGTGTCCTCCCTTTCTCCTCCTTGTCTCCTCTCATCGCCTGGGCTTTTAGCTGCCCTTCCACCGTGGCGTTGTCTGCTGTCCCACCGCAGCGGCAGAATGACCCGCAGGCTGTGAATTTAAACGAGGCTGAGAGCTGGGCAGGCCTGGGCCGCACCCGGCCATATGGCTCTGTCTCTGATAGAGGGATGAGGGGGTTAGGAAGGAGAGACAAAGGGATGGGGCAAGGATGAAGGAGTAGGATGGAGCAGGGGAAAGGATGAGGAAAGCTTACTTGGCAAAACGAAAGAGAACAAAAGGGGGGACTGAGAACAACTGAAGTGGCTGAAAAAAAATGAGAGAATAAACATGGCTCTCTCACCTGGAAGAGAGAAGAAGAGGTACACAGAGGTGCACTGTAAGGAGCAAATTACCTGGCATTAATCTGGAGGTAACAGCAAAGAGGACGGAGGAGGGAGGGAAGTGAGGTCGCAGGTGCGGACAAGGTGCCAGCTCACCTGGCAGAAGAGCGGAGCTTAAAAGAATAAGGGATAGAAAAGAGGGATGAAAGGAGAAAGAATAGAGAAAGGGATCAATGCCAGCTCACTGGGGTAAAAAAAAATTAGGTAATAATTCACACTAAATCACTGGAATCAACATAAATCCAATTATTTACATTTGCTGAACTTTTTAAGTAATGTCATTTAATTTCGACATCTTGTGTAAAACCATACTAGTAAACTATTTATTTTAGGTTGATTTCTATAAGAATTCTTAGTATTTGTCCTCCATCACCAACTTAATTTAATCAAAATAAAAAATAAACCTTTGGTTAAACTCCAAAACTAAAAATCTTAGATTAAAAGAAAAGATAAATCATTTTATAATGTTGGGTTTAGAAAATATAATGTACATTGAATGAACAAAAGCATTGTTATGCTTTCTCAGTATTTAGAGGTGAAGGGGGTGGAGGGGTAAAGAGAACAAAAAGAGGGAAGAATGGACAGAGGAGAAAAGTGGAAAAAGCTCATTTTTGGAAGAAAAGAATAGAAACTAAAAAAAAAAGAACAGGTAGACAATACTACAGAGAAAAGGATACATAGAGTAAAGAGGGCCAGATGGAAGGAAGGAGGGAGGAAGGCGGGAGACAAGACATACTGGCCTGGTGCGGGGGCTGGCTGTGGAGGCTGGGTGTCGTGCTAGTCTCTGCGGGCCCAAGGGTGCAGACGGACAGAGGGAGGGAGGGAGATGAGGAAACAGAGATCAATTCTGTCAGAACTGGGTTCATACCCCCGGGGCCACAGAACTGGGCTGGCCCGGGGAGAGAGTCAGAGTAGGAGAGAGCGGAGGAGAAGAGCAGTGGTGCTATTTATATCGTTTTATTCTGGACTTAAATGTTACACAGGAAGAGAAAAGGAGATATATGTGAGCGTGAATTTGCTAAGACGTAGATGTTTGTGCACATGTTTGAACATCTGTGCATGCAGAAGTAGTGGATATGCATATTTGCATGCATAAATCTGTCAATATAGGGTTGTTGACTCTAGAAGGACACACAAGAAGAGCTAACCATCCTTTTGTCATTGCAGGGGAGAGTCATACATCCACGAGAGCAACAGAAGCAAGACGGAGACAAAGACAGAGAGAAAGAGTGAAGTAACCCCGCCTTGTCCCCAGCACCGGGGGAAATCTCCAACTCCAAGGTTAATTAAGCACTGGAAATGAGATCAAGAAGCTTTCCCTTTCCGACTCATTAACCAATTACAACGCTTCTTCAAAACAGTTCAGCACTCATCTCAGAGTGCAGAATAATTGTCTGCCAATGCAGATCAAAAATCAAATCACGCGATAGACCAGGACTAGCTTCGGCAACAGCCACAGGCGTGTGTGGATGTCCAAACAACAAGCACAAATTAAAGCATGCTACAAATGATATGTCGTTATTGTGAAAGTACTTGCTTTCACATGAGTACCATTCTTGAATCAAGTGGGATTATTAGCAATGCAGCGAATAATTCCACTTTCAGATAAAAATGAAATAATTCCAGAAATAAGCAGTGAATGCAAAAAGCACAGGATGTTGTGAGAGGAAAGTTATTTCAATAAAAAAGAATCAATTCCACTCGAAGGCACTGGCAGCAGCCTGGAAGACTGCAAACCTTGTGAGAGCCGAGGTCTCTCTGGGTACAGAGGCTCACCAGTCTTCTTCTAAAAGAGGTTTCTAATATGCTCTTCCAGTATAATTTTGGGGATGTCATTTTTGTTTCCTTTTGTTATTTTTGGAATTAAACTTTTGTATTTTTTGACCCTGGTTTTACCAAAATGAGCACTGATCTAATGCACCATGAGAGTTTTTCACCAATCTCACTTCAAATTATTAAATATTTCAAAGTCTAAAATTCAAGTCATATTTCCATTCTCAATGTGGTAGGAAATACCAGGATTTGAATAATTTTCCTCTTTGTATGAATTTATGACAACCAACAATTGGAATTACAAATTGCATGATCCATTCAAAGTTCACGCAGAAAGCTTGGAGGGGATTTGAGTCATATCAAGACTCCGCCAATGCTGAATTTAGCATGCTTCATAACTTTACATGAAATTTGATGGCAAGACCTTTTAATGAATAGTAGCTTGCTTTTTGTAGCACCAAGGGAAAGTCCAGGGGCACACTATGTCACCACTGTAATTCAAGGCCCATGTCAGCAGCTTTTAACCCCAGATCAGTAGTTCTATCACAGTCACACAGCCACAGGGCATGTACTGTACCACTGACAAGGTCACTGTAAGAGATTCTTTCATAGAGGTGCATAGATCAAGGCTTTAAAGTCTGAACATCACTGCACTGTGCCGGCATGTTACACATACTGAACATGGTCTGCACTGTAGAAAAAAAAAGGATGAGAGGAATGCTTAAGGTTATAAATCTATGCTTAGTCATGATTAGTGTTATAAAAGAAAGTGCTCCTGGGGTGAATGAGGTACCCTGATTGATTCCCTTAAAGATGGCGTGTATCTAAAATAGCCCTTAGCTAGCTATGAACATTTGTCCATTACTGCGAGTTAAGTATTTCAACCATTACCAATCTATTTCAACCATTTGTCCTTTACTTTTTAACTATTTCAATCATTTATTTATCACATTTAGCTATATAATTCAACCCTTTATCATTTACTTTAAGCTAACTACTGTATTTCAAACATTTATCTGTTACTTTTAGCTTTTTCAACTGTTTTTAGCTAAATGTTTAGACCTCTCTGCTTGCGTGCTAACTGGTGTCAATTGCAAAACGTAGTGTTCAGGTGTTACAGCTGACTAAGTATTAGTGTGATGTACATTTTTAATCAAATCATAATTTCTGTTGGGTTTTTTTTTTTTTAAATTAGCTACATCACAATCTTTCAAACCTGCAAAAGTACTCTTTGGGGTACAAGTACCTCTGGTAGGAATCACATCTATAAATGTCTCAATTCATAAAACAATTCTTTCAATAATATTCTCTTTACATGCATGGCCAGGCCCGCATTCATGTTGTTGGAGTAGGTGAACATTTCATTTTGAAACAAAACTGTGCTTGCTGAGCTACTGCAGCATTTTGGCTCCATCCACAAGAGTCAATGTTTAGGGAAAAAAAACAAAAACATTTCTGTACTTTATCACACTGTCAGAAATGACAAGGAATGGCTTGGTAACTACTTGGCTACTCAGATTTTTGTGTTAGAATGAACTAATTTTGTTTGCACTGTGCAATACTTAAGAAACCTCCCTGTAGTATTAATATGTGACATGCAGAATAAATGGAAGAAGAAAAAAATCACAATGACTTATATCGTATAACCTCATTTAACAATGAGGTTTGCCAAATATGATTTATAGATTGTAAATGTGTGAGAATAGAGGGATGGGATATTGTTATTCAGACTAAAAAAGCTACGCATGAGTAAAACGGGATGTGGATTTAAATAATAAGAGAAAAACCAGTAAGGTAAAAGGGCAAAAGATGGACTAGATAAATTCACTGCTGCCTCTCTTACACACCTCTCTGCTGCTGTTCATTTGTCTCAATTAACGAGCATCCATTCAGGTTGTATAGTCTGTAAATTCATCCCACCCAACCATCTATTTACTTTACCTTTTCTATTTTTCCTCTCTCTGCCTCTTTCGTCATTGATTTAGTTTTAATTTTCAAGATGAGTGGCATTAATGTCTTACATTACCACAACACCATCACAGAGATAACAATGGAAATGGGCTAAAAAAATATATCACTATGTTCATTAAATGAAAGTCAAAACTGAATGGTATGATACTTTTTTTTTTTTAAAGATACATTTCTGACAAGGAAACAGTATCAGATATAATCACAGGGTTGTGGCTGAATGAATGTACCTTAGGAGATGGCAGTTTGCCACATTCTGCAGTTAAAATAAGATTCACCTCAATCTTCAAGTACAGTAAGCGAAGTAATTTGACTTGGTGACATTGATTCAGAAACATATTGACACAGTTCACTCGCATGGCAGCAGGGCACCAAGTCCTCACATAGAGTGCAAAGTGACACAGCCTTTTATGTTCTGCAGATATTTACATTTCATTGTGAATTGTGACTAAAAAATAATGTTAGATCTGAGGTGTGTGGTACACTGAGTGACTGCAGCTGTGGTGCAGGGAGTGACCATTAAACAATAAGCCACTTACTCTACTGTATAGGCAGCAGATTTTTTGATCTATCACGGATTTGGAGGTGATGGTTTTAAATAGTGTGCCTGAGCAATCATAGAAAATGTTCTGCTACTCGTTCTCTCTCTCTCTCTCTCTCGCTCTCTCTCTCTCTTTCTCTTTTTCTCTGTAATGAAAAACAGAAGCAGCAGCAGCTGGGTGGTCAACTGTTGTCCTTCACATCCCAGTGACCAGCTCACACTGATCACTGTGCATTACTTTATCAAGAGCTGACGCTAGCACACACACACATGCAAACTCTAATGTCTCATATGCAGGGTGTGGGCACAATAAAAGAAAAAAAAATGCACAATGTAACAGCACTACAGACTATCAAAATCCAACCCTATTGTCGGACAAGGACACTGATATTAGACAACTCTGCAAAACCCTGGATTATGTTCAGTTATGTTTTATTTGATCCAATGCCAACGTTTTGAGGTTCTAGCTTTGTACAATATCAACATTATATGGGTAAGGTTAGGGAAACATTGTGATTATGGCAAATTAACTATGGTTAAAGCTGCTATAATCAATATTTTCAAATTAACAACAGATCACATGACCATTTGAAATGTGACACGGGTCGCTTATAGTGACAAATTTACAGATAACTGTCACTCAAATCTGCAGTTGAACCTCAGGTCTACGCAGCATTTTAGCATCTTTCAGCTCATTGTTTTGGTTTTGCAGTCTACAGCTTTTTTTTTTTTTTTACACTCTCATCTCCAGCTGCAGTGAGCAGCTGTTCTCAACAACAAAAAAAACCTTCTAAAAACCAACCGTGCATTACTTGCCCAGCACCGATGGCAGGCAGACAAAGTTAGTGAGTTACTGTTTATGAAAAGGGTGACCATTAATTGCAGGTCTGTGACGGCATTCAAACTCTGCTCTCCTGCAAAAAAAAGTCACAAATGCAACACACCCATCCACCAACATGACCTTCACATCCTTTCACCTATAGGTACATAGAGGGCACACCACTTCCTGCATTGGACGTAAACTGTAAGGTGCGGAATCGTCAAATATGGACAGAAAGGTACAAACACGCACATCAAATGTGCAGAGAAACAAGGATACATCTTTTCTGATTTATTTTCTATGTTAGATTTTGTTCCTAAATACACCCATTTAATCAGCCAGAACCATGAATTAGACTTGCTAAGGAGAGGAAGCATCTCCTCCAAGTTAAATTGGAGGCCTTGAATTCACTCTTTTCACCTCATCGGCCTACAAAAAGTTGTAAGTCAAGGCACAAATAACTACAAATCGGGAAAAAAAACCTCATTAACAGCAATGGATTTTTATTTGAAGGAATGTGCACTCACCGAGAATAGACCTTTTGCTTCTCTTGTCTCCTTGGAATTCTTGAACAACAGACTATTTTAAAAATGGACTTGCTATGTCTAGTTATAAATATTTCATAAAGTAAATCAGTAATCTTTCACAATTATTCAGAATGATCAATGTGCCACTTTGCCAACTGTAGTTTTAACAAAAAATATCTTATTTCAACAGGTGTCATAGCGTTTCATTTTTCTGGTCATCATATAATTGTAAATGAGATAAACATAATTGTCCCTCCAGGCCCACAGAGAAGTTGAATGTCTCTATTAGTGTCCTATGGGGAAAGGAGTGTGTTTATGTATAGGAGGGTGTTTCCCCCCTGCAGATTATTCACATTCCCCTTGCCGCAATTCTCCCCTTGACACATCATTGTAGTCCCTCCAGCGAAGACCATTTTATTGTTTGTGTGTCTGTGCAACAGTAAAGTGTGATATTGGTCATAAATATTTCATGCTCTCTGTCTGGGTGGTTCTCTACACAAGGCTTTGTGTATATTTGTATGTGTCTGGAGAAGCTGTGTTTGTGGTGAGAAACTGATGTCTTGCTTGGTTGTCACACCATTTGAGTTTCAACCTGACCTTTCATGTCCCCATTGGACGAAACTCTCCAGGGATTAACCAATCAGGGAGCCCCCGCTGAGCAGAGATTAAATCAGCCTCCCATAGCTGCCAAGTGATCAGAGAGGATCCATCTCACACACGCACACACACACTGTGATCAAGCTGTTCCAACCTACTGTGTGTCATGTGTGAATGTGTAAGAAAAGAGACAAAAGAGCCCTTTAAAGCCAACTGAAGTCATACTGTCCACACTCTAGTGACTGAAATATGTTTGTGGCATCGAGTATTGAAAGTGTACTGATACTTCAAAGCTGGCATCCAGTGCTTTGTCAGATTCTTAGGCTTTTATATCTAAATCAGGAAACTTTCCATACTTTAAACTATATTTTATGTACAATAGGTTTAGTTTGTTCTTTTATATAACACTGATATATGATTTTGTAATATTCTGTTAACATTTTTTTTTACAATTGCTTTGGTTCAATTTTTTACAAAAGTCTCAATTTTCCAAACTCTTGATTCAAACTCCATTAGTTAAACGCTAATTTTAGCTCCAAAGCTCTCATAGAAAATGAAAACACTAACGTCAACAAGAAAAAAATAGTAATTTATGCAGAGGTCAAAATTCAAAATTATGAACTCAATAACTTTTGAAAACTTACATTTAATTTACTGAAAGGCTGTACTTTTGTAAATATATAGTCAATAATGACATTTTTAAAATTACTTTTTACATCAAACATTAGATATTTATTCACAGTAACTAATTACTGCCAGGGGTCGCTATATACCTAAAACTGTGAATGGGTAAAATTTACACATGCACCTGGCCACCAAATTTCTAATACTAAAAGTTGTACTGTGTCGTTGTATTAAAGCATTGTATTCACAAAGAAATGTCTACAGTCACAAGAGGAGTTTGTTTAATCATCACCTGTGTATTGGTCATCTTGTTTTATAATCTAAGTATCTTTAAGAACACTAATCACTTTGTATTGCCGTCAGTATACACCAGAAACGAAATCAACATGACAAAGTCAAGTGCACAATTTCACCTTATCAATTATAATTTAGGCATTTCAACAATGTGTGAATAAGAGAACACCACCAAGAAACTTGAACTAACCATTTAAGCTTTTTAATTCATAACATCATAATGAAAATATATTTTGATGTTCCATTCATGAAAACAGAGTAATGCAACAGGCACATTAGGCTAAATAGCCCATAAACAATAAATGGTAACATGGCGTAACATTTGGAAAGTCTAGAAGAGCTGCACGATTAAATTATTTTATCCCCATTCAAGTTTGTAGAGAGCTAACCGGAAGTTAGCCGATTCGGCCAGCAGAATTCTCTAGTGCACACACAATATGCATTGATCCAGCCAGCGTGGGAATGTCAAAGATGACATCAGGTTAAAAACTCTGTATACAGTGAAATACAGAGAGATTTACCTGGCGGCGATAGGCTTAATCAGCATTGTGTGAACTCATTTGACAAAGGCTTGAATGTAAGGAACTTTTAATTTATATTTAAAAGTTCACTGCAGGTTTAATTATGACTTGACATAGTTGTCAGATCACACACTCCAACGCTGTTGCCTAGCAACTTAGAATGTTCAAACATAAACTGTGCAGAAATAAACGCATTTCAAATACGGGTAAATTTTACCCGGTGGTGGTTATAGGTATAATTGCCTGTTTTTAATCCGGATTCATCTTTACTATTTTTAACAACAGGAGGTGCTACACAACATTATTTTAGAAAAAGTCAAAGACTGGGGGACATGAATATTTTATTAAAACACAGTAATGTACAATCAAAAAACCACCACAGGTAAATTTTACCCCATGGTGTTTCTAGTGTTAAAAATAAAAATGTTTTGTATTTATTGTTAAAAGGGTACACAAGATAAAATTGAGCCTGCAGCCTCCTCTCGTCTGTCTCATTTCGCTGCTTTCCCTCTTTCTCTTCCTCTCCTGTCCTCCCAGTTCTAATCCCTGTTATCTATTTGATTGACCAAACCCTTTAATCACATAGCTATCTCGAGGATGGAAATGGCAGTGGCTAGATAATTAGCTGCTAGATAATGGATGCAATTTTTTTTCCGACAGCCATCCGCTCCTCCCTCGTTCACTGGTCATTCCTGGAACAAGTTTATAGTTAATTGACTATTCATCACAAGCCATCTGATGCTTGCTGAGTTGCTTTCACCAACATTCTCTGCTTTTACATCCCTGCATACAGATATACAATTATACAAAGGCAGGAAGTAGCAAGCACACACACACACACACACACACACCTCCAAACACAGAAACTAACATGCACGTGCATTAGCATAGGGATCCCCCTACAGACCAGCTCATCTACATTCATACTGAAGTTAGCTACTAATTTAGTCAGTTTAGAGTTTGATTATGTGGTAAACAAAGGGAAATTAATCAAAAACAAGGCAGTGCAACACAGCACGTGTAAAGGTGTGTGACCTTTGACAAATATTCCAAGCACAGATTGTGTGACCTTTATCAAAGACACAAAGTAAACTCATACAAACAGATGTCAATTCTGAATGTGTGTGTTTTGTCAACTTGCTTGTTTGCACATAGTAGAGGGATACAGTGGAGTGACAGCACATGCAGTAGAGATCACAGCTATAAACCTGTGTTTTCTATGTTTAACATTGGACTAGCTGCACATTTTCTTTCTGCCTTGGAAAAACAATCAGGAACAACTGACCCTCAACTAACACATGACAATGAGCAGTTGTCCACATTGTTGACTTGTGGCACACCATTTCATTATCATCATTATCATTTGATTTACTTAAAACCTCAGAAAATTCAGGGAGAACCCCCATTTTCAATAGTGCGAAGGTGCAGACATACAATAAATGCAGACACGACTAAAATCAAATAGCCATAAAAGAAGAACATATGGCTATATCAATTAAAAACAATGCTAAAAAGGAAAGTGTATGGATTGACAATAAGACAAATAAATCAGTTACAATCAATAAAATTAGCAATTAAACCTTGGAATTGACTCAACAGTATTAATGAGGTCAACTTGCAGTTTTTTTTAAGCATATTCCAAGTATGTGGAGCATCTTCCTAACTCTGTATGAATTTTTGGCACTTGCAGGGCAAGCTGTGTCTGTGAGCGGGTACCAATATTCCTAGAAAGCAGGGTTGAGAGATAGGAGGGGAGTTTTTGTAAAATAGCACTGTAAATAAATAAAAACAAATGCTGATCCCTCCCCGCTGATAGAGCAGACGGGCCACTTTTTTGATATAGTAGGCAATGGTGTGTCCCATAACTATCTCCAGTGATGAATCTTAATGTAGAGGGATATACTGCATCTAAAGGTTTGAGAGTGAAACTGGCCGCCCGCCCATAAATAACATCCCCGTAGTCCAATACAGAGAGGAAAAGTGCTTCAACAATTCTTTCTATTGTATATAAAGGAAAGAACGATTTATATCTAAAAAGAAAGCCCAATTTCAATCTCAGCTTTGATAACAACATATCAGTATGGACTTTAAAAGTCAGTTTTTCATCTACCCAAATGCCTAGATATTTATAGTATTGCACTCTCTCTGTTATAGTGTTATTAACAGAACAAATTTCAGAACTACCATCGTCAATATTTCTTGCAATCGAAAAAAATCTGGTTGGAAGTTGAGCTCCGTGATATTGTTGTCAATATTATATATTTTTCATTTTTAAGTTTAATGTATATTATTGATCTCCTTTTAGTCATGCTGCCCTGCTATCAGTTACCAGCCCTGGAAGGAAGTCTGGTCTTGTGTGATCCTTCCAGTAATTTGTTCCATGAGTGGGTTGTCCTCATTGATATGACTTATTGTATTTGATTGTACAGCACTTTGTAAACTATGTTTGATAGAGGTGTCATATTAAGACCACATTCTTAAAAGCATAAGGTTTAAATTGGGTTTGAATTTGTGTTGGTATGGTGGGTATGTGTTGGTATGGTTGATTTTGTGCTGTTTTTGGTTTGGCATGGTTGGTTTTGTCTCGATATGTTTGGTCATTGGTTGGTTTTGTGTTAGTTGTCTGTTGATATGGTTGCTTTTGTGTTGGTATGTTTTCTTTTTGAGTTGTTTGTGTATTGGCATGGTTGGTTTTGTGTTAGTATGTTTGGTTTTGAGTTGGTTTTGTGTTGGCCTGATTGGTTTTGTGTTGGTTTTGTGTTGGTATGTTTGATTTTGAGTTGGTTTTGTGTTGGCATGATTGGTTTTGTGTTGGTATGGTTGGTTTTGTGTTGGCATGGTTGGTTTTGTGTTAGTAAGGTTGGTCTTGTGTTTTTATAGTTGGTTTTGTGTTGGTATGGTTAGTTTTGTGTTGGTAAGACTATGATTGCTCAAAAACTGCAGTATAAAAAGCATAATAGAAAATTATTATTTCCATTAGGGTCATTATTAGATAGGGAAAGGGCAATATGACAGATCTTCAAATCATTCAAGACAGGGTGATGTATTTATAGGTATCATTAGACTACTTCTATGGCTTCTTAACCCACTTCAAGGTACCTTGACAATAATCTATAGACAAATCTGCTCTTTACAAACCACCTCATTAAAGGACATTAAATACTCATGGGAGAAGGAACTGGGTGAGGAAATATCTGATGAACTATGGGAAGAGGCACTCAAAAGGGTACATGCCTCTTGTATTTGCGTTTGGCATGGTCTCATTCAATGTAAATTCATTCATAGGGCTCACTGGAGGAAAGCAAGATTATCCAAAATTTACAAGGATGTCAACCCTAACTGTGTAAGATGTAAGCAGTCTCCTGCAAATCATGTACACATGTTTTGGTGTTCCCCATCTCTTGTTGGTTTCTGCAAAGACATCTTTAACACGTTCTCAGAAATAAGCGGCACACAGATCGAACCAGACCCTTTTATTGTATTACATGGGATTTCCTCACCCACACTACAACTGACCAAAATAAGGATGTAACTGTCTTTGTCACTTTGTTGACAAGACAATTAATTTTGCTTAAATGGAATCCCCTGCACCCTCTTCTCATGTTCTTTGGATTAAAGCCATTTTAAATAATGGCTTTAAATAATACACACTTAAAGGGTCTATAAACAAATTCTGTACAATGTGGACTCCCTTCTTTTCTTATTTTAAGTGACTACAATTCCCTGCAGTTCCAGAGTGATGTATATTTACTTTATGTATATATTTTTTTATTTTTATCCTCGTTGGATGGTGGTGAGGACATTAGACATTCTAGTGATGGTATGTATACACACAGCATCTAAGATGAGGGCTGTATTGTCTGATCTAGTTGACTTGTAAATAATTGTATCAAATGTATATATTTTTTGCTTGTTTTTTGTTATATTTCTGTTTCACACGCTGTTTTGTTGTATTGTTGTTTTTGATGCATTGTTTCATAATGCTACTAAATAACTTACAAGTGCAATTATTTTAAATGCTGGTTATGTTGATTATCCAACAAACAAAGCTATATATATTTTTTTTTTTTAAACTTTCTTGTGTGGCTCTTTTTCCACCAAATGCAGAGTTTTGGTTGACCAATACACATTAGAAGAAAAACAAGTAATCAGCTTCTCCCACCATACTGAAGGAAAAAAAGGTCACACATGTTGTTGCATGGCATGTTTCTGGAGTGATTCTGGACTCTATCAATTCTTCTTGCATTATAAATCAGTTGGAAAAGGGAAATGTAATTATTTAGTGGTGTACCATAAATTTTAGTATAGGTCTGGCGATGCCACTGGGTTACAGGATACTTTTCTCATCACGGGACCAAGGTGTTACCCAGAGATCTTTCATCAAGACCCTGCAGTTTCTGCCATCAGGCAAACAGAATGACATTCACATTCTTTCCCCAATTAAAGTGCGAGACTCTGTGGAAAGCTACGGGATAAATTGCCTCCTAATCGGGCAGGTGGGCTGTGAGGACTCTGGGCGTCAGAAGGCTTTAGATCATTCCATTTATTACCAAGTTGATTTAATCAGCACTGCCCGTTGATTTGATGAATTGCTCTAATAAGCCGCTTGGTGAATTGTTAATCTTTGGGGCAAGACACAGCGTTCAAAAAGTCTTTTAATACTGCCAACACAGATAAATAATTGCAGGCATTAAATGTCAAAGCAACATATGAATATAGAAAGCAGAGAAACGAGTGTGACTATGAAATGAACAAAAGGCGTGAATATGTAAAAAGAGTGAAATGAGGAGGGGTGGGGGGAGTGAGTGGACCTCCTGGCAAAACATGAAATGTGTAGTTTGTCTTGCATAGAAAGTGGAAACTTGAGTTACAGTAATTGGTTTGTGCCACCTGAAAATCAAAGTGTTGTATGTGCTAACTAGATAAAAAAAAACAAAAAAACAGCATTTAAGACTATCAAGAACAAACACACAACCTACGTATGAGCACTGGTGTCTTTTAAACTTCAATGAGGTGTGATCACAAACATACCAGGACAAGAGCTTGTTAACTTCACTCCATCATCCAATTTGTCACCAAAGAACACAGCAAAGGAAAGTATCCAAGGTTTCATGCTCTAAATACTCTTTTTCCATGCCTAATTTACACATACAGATGATTAATGAAACAGTAGTTGTTGTCATATGAGATGTGTGTGTGTGTGGGTGAGATGCTCTGGCACAAAAACAACCCACAGACTGTGGTGAGAAGTCATGCAGAGAGAAAGTAGTATGGGGTGGTGGAGGTCTGTCCCATCTGTCTCCCTCAAGAGCACCGCACACACACACACACACATAGAGTTATTTATTTGATGGGAAGCTTTGTTTAGCAGCTAGTACCTGCATTTATCTAATATCCCATTTTTCTTTTAAGCCAAAATATGTGACAGGTTTCCAAAATTAATTTTCTATTTGATCAATTTTTCAGCAAATATAATTGGAGTCACCGCCTTTATTTACAGTAATTAATTATGCATGTGCTCTTTCTCTTTGAAACAATCCATTCTGTCCATGTTTGTTCACATGGGGACTGTTTACATTTGCTATTTGTCCTAGTTAATCAGACTGATGTGAGACTTTGCAGGATTATTGTTACTTTGAACTAAACTGACATAATGAGTGTGCGCACGCTTCTCTGTGTGTTATAAAGAAGCCTCCAACCATTAGAAATCGACCAACAGTCAGTTAACTATCGCATAAGACAAACAAGAGCAGCAAATCTTCACAACTGAGGAGCTGAAACTTTTTGTTTTAGAAATGACTTAAAGGTTATCTAATTAAAACCTGAGAGAGTTGCAAAATTAAGTATCTTCAAAGATTTTTTTTTATTTGTATGCCTATTATATCTGGTTATTTTTTGACTGTATCTTGATGACACTAATTTTCCACATTGTAATGCACAAAGCAAACAGAGGAGCTGCACACAGTTGCAAAATATGAAATCAGTTGAAGATGGCAATGAGAGAGCTACATGGAACATCTAGGAAAACAAGGCGATTATTTTCATTATCAATTAATTTGCCAATTATTTTCTCAATTACTCATTTGGACTGCATCATATCAGAGCATAGTGAATAACGCTGATTACAACTTCCCAAGGTGCAAGTCGACATATTCAAATTTCTTGTTTGGTCTGACCAACAGTCCAAAACTCAAAAAGATATTCAGTGTAGCATCATGGAAAGAGCAGAAAATCTTCACATTTGAGAAGCAGAGACAAGTGATTTTTTTCTATTTTTTGCTTAAACAATAACTGTATCAAAATTGTTGCTGAATAATTTTGTCAATCGGCTAACGTTAATCAAATAATTGTTTCAGCTCTAGTAAATGTTAATTAAATCAAATATTTGATTAATTATTAAAACGTAAGAACTATAAAATCTTTAGAGAAAAATATTTAGCTTTCTCTGAAGTTTAATTGCCAGAGATTAACGTCCAACTGTGCACACATTGCAACATTTCCCGGTGAAGTACATTGATTCCTGGTACACTAACTGCAACAACAGTATACAAAGACAGAACTTGCATAAAAGAGATTCCATTTCTTATTTTAATTGGGCCTCTACATCAACAGTGCAGCCACATTGGTCATAAAATGCTGGAAAATACACTGCAGACTCACCCAGTATTTCACAGTACAATGCACACATTCCTTCACTCCAATGCTTGCTGCTGGGTTTTTCTTGCATCTTTATCACTGAGGACATAAATGTGTCGTAGGTTCAACTGTATCCGAAATTGACTTTGTTTTAAAATGCCATGTAAAGATAACTGGTGTAAACAGCATGGTACAGTATATGTACATTCGTTTGAGAAACAACAAAGAACTGAACAGTTCTAATGACTGCAATGACTGGATGAATGCACACGCCGTACCGACGCATGGTGAAGATAATACGCTCTGTGTAACAGATTCTGCCTTTGTTCTTCAATAGAGAGAGCACAATCAAGAAAAAAAATTACATTCATTATCATCGAGTCTCATTAATAATGAACATCACGCTGATTTAAACAGGGAAATGGGTTTTGATGCCATCCCACGCACACACACACACACACACACACACACACGCTGTCTTGATATCATTTTTCACAAAATAGAAACTACTATCATGTTAGGCTTTGTGTGAGGCTCACAATGTTGTCAAAAGGCTATAAAAATGTGACATCATGACCCTGTGGAATAAATATGCAGCATGTGAATATAAATGTGGGAGTGTGACCTTGTCTCCTAGACATAAGGAGACAGCAACCTCCTTTTTTTTAAGTGCATGGACCCAATGCACTCAAGTGATAATGTCACAGATGTTGCTGACCTTTCTTGCCTTACCAAAAAAACCCTTGCTTTCACACAGTCACATGTCCACAGGCACATGTGGATGCATGTGCATGTACACAAGTCACATGTTAACAAATTCACATGAGGCCTCTCGTCCTGCTGTTTCATTGTCCCTCCCTTTCTCTGTTCAGTACACCACGAGGCATAATGTCCCTCCGAACTCTCCATAGCCTCTAAGTAACACTGCACACGTATGGACGTACACACCTTCAGGTACATGGACACACTCACAGTGTGAAGTAACCTGAGTCACACAGGGAAGGTAGCATCAACATTAGACGGCTGTGATGGGGGTTCTTGTCAGAGAGCCTGTTCTCACATCTGTCTCTGTTTTGACCTCTCCCCATGCTCTGAACTCTCGGCGGCCACGCACACACATATCATGCAGCTAGCTGGCAACTGAACCTATTAGAAATGACTGGACATGTCAGGACCGGCTCAGCCACAGCCATGAAGAAACATGACACGACCACACACGCTGCTACACGCACATACACACGCACAGTTCTTCTTCTTTAGACAATTTCAAGAGCAATTAGTCTGTTCATGCCACCCGAGTTAGGCAGTATATCTGAATGTGGCTCCAAATCAGAGGAGAAACACTGCTAGTTAATGATGTAGAGCTGGGGGAAGGGTCACCCATGACTTCGGTCAAGACTCGCTTAACACACTTTCTTTCTCCTTTTATTTAAATGCAGGCTGAAGGTTTGTATTCACGCCTAATTGACTCAACTCTTCCTGCTGGCTGTGTGCTGTCCACTGTCATATTATGTGTAATGTAAAGTCCAGCCTTTAGTTTTACCAGTGGCCTGCCATCCATTTCCGCTCATTATGCTGAAAACACACAAGATGCATTCTTAAAAGAGCTAATAAGACATAATGCTAAAAACATCTTGTATAAACTGTGTTTAGAAGACCAAACAGAATATCCACCTTCAAAGAATCCTACAGATTTCATCATATTAGCGACTGGTTTGAAGCGGCTAGTTAGAGCTGGCAGCTATTAACTTTAATGGCTGGTAGTCACTGTCGACACCACCGACAACAGGAATGACAAAGGTACAGGTACATCATTATAGAGTAAGGCAACATGTAACAGCAAACCTGGAAATGAAACTGACACTTCATCTTTGAGCTTTACAGGCAAATTAGTTGAAAAGGAAGCCAAAAATAATGAGCTGGTTATATTCAAGTCAATGACATGTGCTGTAAGTTTCTGTAAGAGAGGTAACAGTACAGGGCCATTACACCTGTTCAGTCACAGACAAGGAACATTTATAGTAAGTGGATATATAGTTAGATTTAGTAGAAAAGGCTGTGGAAGATTTCAAACAGTAACAAGGATTCTGCTAGGAATTAAAGGAATTGTTTGACATTAAGCCAGTACAGCATATAACCCGCCATAAAATGGTGAATTTCAGTTTTTGTACGGATTAAACAAATGAAACATAAAGTGTTAATTAGTAAGATTTAGAGGTGCTAGTAGGCAGATTTTGTTACTTTTGGACAGAATCAGGCTAACTGTTTCCCCTCATTTCCAGTCTTTTTGCTAAGCTAAGCTAACTGGCTGTTGGTATTGATATTTCCTTCTTATTGTCAGCAACAAAGCAATTATTTCCCAAAATGTCAAATTATTTTATTAATAAGAACATACTGTACGTGACCACTAAGTCTTAGTTAAATGAACAATACCAAAAAAGTACATAAGGTGGAGGTTAAGGTAGTAGAGCGAGCTGTACCAGTTCAAACAGTTAGTCTTCGAAGCACACTAGTACGTACGGGAACAAATGTGGATTGGGTGGGGGGGGCTGACTTTAATCTTTAATCTTTAATCTGAAACTTAACATGTAAATTAAAATAGAAGTTGAGGCCAATCCATTACATCTAGGATATATAGGATATATAACCCACGAGAAGCTCAGCTGTTGAAATGGACAAAAATGCAAAAACAGATAAATAGGAAAACAGGAAATAATAAATTGCCCATAGTTGCTGCTCTGTGCTCACATGAGGAGTTCAACCACAACAAAACAATGCATTCGTCAGCACTCAATGAACTGTGTTTTTTTTAATAACAGATATAAAAAGGGTAAAATGTTATTTACACTGTGTTTCACTCTTGCCAGCAGAAGATGGGGGGGTTGGGTGGGCTTGCCACACCTCTGAGCATCCCCCCTCCTGTGCCAGTGCACACTAGCTTCTAAAAATAAATATTTAGTATTAATTTATAATTAGAATCAGAATTTATTCTAATTAATTAATTAATTAATTAATTAATTAATCAAATAATTATCTAAATGATCTAAAATATTAAACAAAACATCAATCATAACTCTAATGAGGTTAAACATTTAATTATGTTCCAAAATGATTGATGCTCAACTGGAGACCAGGAATGATGGGATTCACATGAGGGACCCAAAGCGTGACACTTTCAATTACCTAAAGTTTTATACACTCTCCTCGATGCACCCTGTGTTTATTTGCAGTCTGGCAAAGGCAACTATTGCTTATTTGCCACCACCTGAGAGATCTCACCAAGCTAAAAAAAAACAAAAAACACTTTATTAAAAATTTACATACTAATTGAAGCGACATAAAAGGGTTGACAGACACCTCAGCCCTTAGTGGAGGATTGGAGATTAAGACCACAGGAAGCGAGCCATGGAAAGTCTGCTCTCCTTCTCCCCGATGTGTGCGCGGCATCTTCCAGGATGTGCGGTTGTGTCGTATAACTCACATACCAGTTACACATGACAAAAACCTTGGCACATACAGGGCAACATGGCTGCAAAACAAGACAACGAGGACAGAAGATAAAGAGCTTGGAGGGGAGAAGAGAACGGCACGTCGCTCAACACGTGGTGAGCTGAAAAATGAACAAGTGCGCGTCACAACAGCGTGAAACCACAGGAAGTTATGGGAGCGGCAGGCAGATCAGTGGCTTTCCCCCCGTGGCAGATTACACAGAATACACACAATGAGAGACAGGAATATGGCAGCAGCTTACTTTTTCTCCCCTAATTATCAGACGCCATATTGACTCTCTTCAGGAAGAGAGGAGGTAATTTTGTTTCTGAGTCCTTTTGGGAAATTAATTCATTTTACTAAAGTGACTTGGTAATTACAGTGACATCAAGGTTAATTGCCAAATCTGTATTGCTTTGGTGCCGTCAACGTCAAAGAAATCTGTTCTCTAAACACTCACCAGTAGACAACAGACCACACAAGCACATAGACACACACACACACACACACACATACACAAATGGCTCATCTGGGTTATGAACAAAAGCCTGCAGTCGAGCACAACCAAACAAGCACGGACATACACTCACATAAAAAAACTGCATTATAAAGGCTTTAAAGATGCTAGTGCATTATGACTGAAAGAAAACAGTAAACAAAGCAAAAGGTCAAAAGACTGAATAATACAAAAGAGGAAGAGAGCTAAAAAAACAAAACAAATCCTACACAATAACCATTTTTAACCTTCAGTATACATGTGATGGGCGATGTTTATGATATGACTTATTCATTTCAGTAATGAAGTCCTTTATCAATTGTCTCTGATGATGAGCTTTGTCCACAGCTCACTGTTTGCTGAGGTTGCCCATAAATTCCCACAGAAAAGTTTATTAACAAAACAAGGCAAAGTCATCAGGGTGAAACCTTGGTAATCATTATTACGAAATAGGATTCATTTGTTCTCCGGGGACCAAATCAACAATAAAGACATCGTCCTCATTAACGGACCAGAATAAGGTGCCAACTGCGCTTGTTATGAAATATGTTTATTGAAACTTGTGTGGAAAAGCACCAAGTACAGCGTGCTCCACAAATATAAGTGCTGATTTGCAATCTTCCTTCGTACCCTTTTATCCTTGAATAATTTGAATTAAATTATTTTGCCTAATGTTGGTGCCCCTGTGCTGCTGCACCCTCATCAACGTACACTTTGATGTCTTCTTTAATGTGTGTGGGTTTTTCGGTTTGTTTCTGTTTCTGTTCGCAGAGCTGGTCGGGCACTTTCCTCCAGACAATATTGCTGGTTCTGACATCAGCGCATAAATCGGGGATGCAATAAAAGTAAAAATAAAAAATATGTATGTTTTATCCACACGTCCATTTCTTTCCCACATGCACCAGAAACACTGCAATACGACTGGCACTCTGTATGCTAAGAAACTACCAAAGGCATCAAATAACTTCACAAACAAAATGTGTCCTGCTGTGAAATCCTTTCTAGAGCTTTTAAAGAACGCAATGCTAGCAGAGGCACATAGAGAGTGCCAAGAAGTACCTCAAATGTGCTGAATTTAATGGAGGAGCGGTGCATCCAAATAGCCAGCGCCCGTCTCGTGCTACTGCGGCTCATGTTTCTGCATATGCCTTTTCTATCCTGACAACAGGTGCTGCATCAGCCAGACAGGATGTTCCTGGATGTTGCGGGAATCCCTCAGGTCTCAGTCTCCTGCTGCCCGCTGCAGCTGCCAACAAGCAAGCGTACAAAAGAATGTATTGACCAGACAATGACACACAAGAATCCACTGTGTTTACTTAACACTGTTAACACTGGCAATGTCTGCATGGATGAATCAAGCTTCAAGGTTTTATGCACAACGCTGAAGATTTTACACCTCAAATTAATATTAAAATAAAGCAGTTTTATAATTTGATGCTTTCAATCACTATTATGTTCAAACTCCTGCTAAAAGAACTATTAAGAGTCACAGCTGGTAGGGATTTGAGATACTTCGTAACTTTGATATTTGCTCGCATTCACAAATACAAACACACACATACTCATATTATTAGTTATTAAGTTAAGATAATTGTGTTGGTGATGATTGTGAAGTCTCCAAAATGGTTTATATTGCCTCTACAGACATTGTTGAATGAATTTTCAGTTGAATTTTCATCACAAAAGGCTCCAGCCCAATCACCACCTCTCCCGCTGAAAATTGGTAATATTACATTTTTAGGCATCAACATTTTCCCGAAGATATCAAAGCTGTTTAATCTGAACTGCAACCTGCTACAAGATGAGCCTACCAATATCCATCATGGGAAGAATAATGACTTTGTTTATTTTTAGCAATATTCCCAAAGATAAACTCACAAGACAACATGGATATACAGATAGAAAAAAATCTAACTCCAGACATACCTTTTGTTGCACAATTTATCAAACATTGTTCTTATTTTAAAACCTATACATTAGCAACAGCTCTGGCAGTTTGTTGGAAGCTCCATAAAATCACTAACTGCATATTTTTACTCAATTTTCCTTTTTCCAACCTGCAACGAAAAAAGGTATGACACATCTCAAACACATCTTTCATAGTAATACCCTCCATGGCCATTTAATAATCACTTACTTGATTATCTGTAACTCAGGTTTTAATTTCATCTTATTTATTTGGTCTCAAGGTTGTCCAGGATGTTTTGATTCAACTTAATAATGATATCTATAACGTGCAATGATACAGTACGTATTTCATATTGTACTCATATGGCCTACAGTATACAAGATATCTAATTTAATCAAATATGCTGTCAATTTGTCCAACTCTGTGATTCTTTTTCACATTTCAATACTTTGCATGATTATGTTCTATTCCTTTTTATTAACCCAAACAAATGTAAGCAAAGCCTCCATACGCCCACTCAAACAGCATCATAAAAATGAAACATGGACAGCATTATTATTTAGGTAGTAAAGATGATGTTACTTTGAGTTCATCTTTCTCTATATTGCTAACAAATCCATAATATGCCTGGTTATCATGTAGCAAGTATAAACTTCTGATTTATGAGTCTTCTAAATAAATAATTAGTTGGGTCTAGAATATTTAACCCAGCAGCTTACAGTGCTTGTGCAGCTTTTAACCAATCAGAGAACAGCTCAAGGCCAGTTGATCCTTGATCAATGATGGGTCTTGATTTGCTCATTAGGCCCAGATGTGAAGTCTAATTAGGCTCACCAGTCTCAATTGCTGCTGTATCAAAACACACACACACACACACACACACACACACACAAACACCCTGGCCTCCCCCATCCCCTCCAACCTGGCCACCCCCAGACAACCCAAGCTTCCTGAGTGATCAATGTCTCTGTCATCCAGGGCTGTGTCCGGGGCGCCAGGCAGGGCCGGTGAGCCGCTGCGGCCAGGCTCGGGGCTGACATTAGCGGACACAGGGTGAGTGATGTCAGCCTGCTACTCCCGGGGGGCAGCAGAGGCAGGGGATCTGGCTTGGCCCAAAGCAGTAGGCTTGGAGAAAGGTCACTGCTCAGCCTGGTGTGATTAATAAGACAAGAAGCTGAGTGTCCCCAATGCCATTATCAATATCCGTGGCCACCAGCCGCCCTAACTGCATATGCAGTAGGAGTCTCACACACACACACAGGAGGAGGCTAAAAACACGGATGCGATGATTCGGATACACACACAAGCGTAGTTAAGTCTTCCTGGCGTGCCTTGTTTTTGGTCCCATTTGCTCGTTAATGTGAGAGGTCAGCTATCAATTAGATCATATTTATTCACAACAACGGCTCTGACTCAACCTGATTCTGGTAATGACTCACAGCAAACAAATCCGAGAGGTGAAAGTCTGGGACTAAAATGTCAGCACAGCCTCGGCGACAAACATGACATTTAAACAGACATCTGTTTCGCTGTTCAGTTTCCCCACCAACCGAAAATATTTATCCTTACCACAGTTATCCCATGTAAATCAGGAAAAAGAAAAAAAAAATCCCACTTGCATGAGACAAGACTGCAAGCCATTAAAATAGTTCTGGATCCTCATTTCCATGTACTGTACTGCGACTCCCTGAGCTCAAGCAAAGTCGAAACAAACTGATTTGGACATCAAAGCATGTGAAAGAAAATCCAAAGTTTACAAAGACAGTACTCCCCTCTGCAGCCTGAGCATTTTATTTCACTCCTATCCATCCTTTTCTTCTCTCCATCCTTCCTATATTAGCTTTTAGTTAAACCGCATCAGCACCAACAAGCAGATCTTGCTTCCTTAAATCAATTAGCCTCTGCATGTTGAGTGTAACTAATAGCCCTGCTGAATCCTAGATTAAATATGCTAGATACAAGCCGGGTATGAAGCGGGATAGTTAAGATAATTAAGAGTGATAAATCCTTGAGAGGGGGAGGAGGGTTGGAGAACTGGAAAGAGCCAAGTGTGATCGGGAAGAGGAAAGGCAGCTTGAGAAAGACATGGGAGGCCAAGATGGGACGTTTTAATGGGGGAGTGATGGGATGAGGGGCCAAAAGAGCAGAAAAAAAATGAGAGAAAAATAAAAACGGCGTGCAAGTGTGAGCTGGAGAGCCAGCGGTGGAGCGGGAGTTGTTTTCAGCCTAGCCTCAAGCGACCCAGATGGCAAGGGCTCGTCTTCGTTTAGCCCTCGGTGCATTTGGCAGCAGTTACTCCTCACTGCTGGCTACTGTACATCTCTCTCTGTCTCCTCGCACTCGTTCGAAAGCCACATTAGAACGGGCCATGAAAGATTACCCCATATTTTCACACTCCACAAAGTCTTCTGTTTTTAACTCTCTGACCTCTGTCTCACATTTCTTTCGCATCCAGATCTATAATACAGCACACTGCATTGATGTCTTCTTCAGTGCTTTGCATTCCACTGTAATGCAAATCAACCTTTGTATTTATAGATATGTGCACTCACTTGTAGTCACTGCATTTTTCAAACTACACAGCTGAAGCTTTGAGACAGCAATGTGCTGAATGTCTAACATACTCACAGAAGTGTTGTCAGTGTATACAACTTTAATTTTTAAAGACAGCTAAATAAAAAATACATTTTCCAAGTTCTTATCCTGTGTTTTATGTCAAACATATGGCATAAAGCATGGTTATGCATGTATTTACTATATACAGATGCATATATTTATCCTGTAATGCTTTACTTTATGGCTCTGTAAATTCATAAGTGTGAGTTTCCTTGGTTTGGAAAGAACAATATAATTTGGCAGTAATCATAGATGAAAATGAGATTGGTGTTCAGTTTGGTACACTTCCAATCAGTTAATTCAAATTAAATACTAGCCTAACCTAGTGACCTTCCAAGTATCCAATTTTAGATTAATAATGACTTAATACGTACTTGGGTTTAAATAGAGTAGTTCTTTCAATTAAGTTCCTCTATGACTGCTTATAACTCAACACAACTAACTTCACTCAAGTTTCCAAACTCTGTCTACATTTTCCCTATAATAAATATCAAACTACATAGTTCTTTCCAACAGACTTTCTAAAACATGATAAGTAAATGGACTCCAAAAGCTAACCTGACTAAGCCTTTCATCATATACGTAAAACCGCTCTTAGCTAGCACCATTAGCTTGTGGGTTCTAGCACTGGAGTGTGGGTCAGAGGTGTGTGTCTTCTCAAACACTTTGCTTACATTTGGAAAAGTGCAAAATAGCTTTGGTCTAATTTATTGATTTCTCCCTCGTCCTCGACCTCCTGATGTAATAATGTGGGCAAAGGAAGTGTCTCTCTAGAGAGTCTATGCTATTAGTAGCCTGGCCGTCTTTGGGTACAAAATCTGCATTGTGTGTGACAATTGCTCTAATGCCAGCTGGGGTTATTCTCACCCCTGGATAAATTAAATTTTAAAAAACTAAAGGACAAAAAAAAGTACAGCAGACTGAAAAAGAAACCACCTGGATGCTCCAGCAGTCTAGCTTGAAATCAGTAAACTAGCGTGTTACAATAACGTGCTATATTCAACAAAAATATCCTCCCAGGGTGAGTTAAGCAACCCAACTGTGGCCCCCTTTACACCTTGCGTTAAAATGCATTTTGGGCTATGGTTTTGGGTGACCAAATTGCAATCGGATAGTGCGTGACCACATCAAAATACAGGTGTAAATGCACCCAAGAGTCACTGAGGACAGATTGTGATCCGGCAAAAACCACCTCCGGATGTGGTCAGAGACGCATTGTGACCACATTGAACACAAATGTAAATGCAACTGCGTTTGTCAACTACATGGGCAGAAAGACATAATCACACATGACTGTTCCAAACCAGGGAGGTAGCAACCATTAGCCAGTTAGCACGCTAAGCTACTAAAGAAAGCAGCAAGAAATCTATGGATTCTACTTGTTGAAGACGGCTTCTTCCCCCACTTCGAAAAGCAAGCAAAGGTCTGTACAATGGTGCAGCTTCATGGATGGCTACCATCTTTTTTTTTTGTTGTTGTTCTATTGGACCCACGCAAATGAGAGGAGGATGTGATGTTCAGTTGTTTGAGCTGGACAGAGCAATCAGATCTCAATGTGGGCACTGGAGATATATATTAATACCAGGCGTAAATGTTATCAGGTTAAATCATATCTAGATACAATCTGGATATGAGATGCATTTTAATTCAAGGTGTAAAGGGGGCCTGTGATTCATGTGATTTACACCACTGTTTTTTATCAGGTTTTAACATTATTAACAGGCGCACTCACACTACAGCTGACCTCAGAGGAGGTGCTGTTGCCAACAAGGTTAAAGGTCAATAACAAAACAAAATTGACAAATTAAAAGCTCCCCATAAATATATATATATAGAAACAAATATATGCCTCAAGAATAATCACTAAATATGTACAGAAATAAATGTTGTGCGAATAAATCAAATGCTTGAATAATATTATAAAATCTCTTTAGATTATAACCTGATCGCATATTCTGTTTCATTTAGAAATATGTCACAATATGGAAACTTAAACTGCTGGGACTTTAATATTGTTGATTAAAGGTATTTTAGCAATAAATGTGCATTTTCAAACTTGCATACCTGCATATGAAATCAGCAATTATCTGAAATGTTAATCTGTGCTAGTAAGTATTTGTCTGAAAGAGTTAATTGGCATAATACTAAAGAGTGCCAGAAACAGATGACATAACAGCTTCACACACAGTTGGATTCATACAGCAGAACCTGATGAGGGCCGTCTTTTCCACCAAGCTAATAAGGACCTCAGGAGCTCTCCATCACTGTGAGAGATGCTTTATATTTTCCTCTGTCATCCCTGACAGAAGCAGGCCTCTGATTTAGCACAGGCCACACAACAATGACTTTTATTAGGGAGGTAAATATTAGTGTTGGGAGAGCGAGAGTCACAGCTGGGGCTGAGACGTGCTGCGTTGACTGCGTAGAGACAGTATAGTGAGATCGTTTGAGGGATGTTGAATTTCAGTCTTTTGTCACTTCAGAGTCCAATCAATTGTTCTCATCAATAGCTTTGTTCCGTTAGACTGTGTCCTCATTTTAATGAGATAACAGGAAATAAAGGCACTTTCTGACTTTTAGAACTTTAAAAACTTTGTAATGAAGTCCTTAAAGGGACACTCGCACAGAGCCCATTAGACTAATCTCCAGAGATGCATATCGTTACTGTGCAGAGGTGGGCACACACATATGTTGATTGCTCATTATTCCCACTATGGCATTACAATGGTGCAACAATGTAAATGAATGCAATCTGAACAACTGAACATTCAACATAGAAGTTGTACAGTATGCTGAATCCACTCAAACAGCTCAACGGTACTTTTGAAGCAGTGCAGCATGATATGAGGGACTCCGTGGCTAAGCGGCGTATCATATTTTATAAGACATCTCCTCTCCTCCCATGGGTTTCCTGGCTTATGCCATAGCCATCAGTTGTCAGCCGGCGAACTTGACAGCCACACCACATCGAGACAAGTAATGCTAGAAAGTGCCATGATGAACTTAAAATGATAAAAATGGCTTGAGGCCTTTTCAAGTGCAATCTAACATGACATGTAAGGAACATGCTTTACTTCTCTACAGCAAACTGAACAGCGGGAAAAGATTAACATTAATATCTAGTATCTAACCCATATTTATCACATCTTGTCACCAGCAACCACCCACCACCTGCCTTGATGACTCTGTGTCATAAGGGTGAGGGGATTTCCAAACGACATCCTTAGGAGTGCCCTCCCACTCATTCCCGGTCCCTCCTTCAGAGCCGGGCGAAATAAAGCATCATTTCCCTTTGTAATGGCTGCCGTGACGGCTTTGAGATTAGCTTAGATAAATATAAAGACCGGCGGTTTTACTACATGGCTCATTGGCATGGCAGATGACAGTTATTACATGCTGCGGGTTAAGAGGAGAAAACACGTAGAAGAGAGCAGGGAAAAATGGCAAAGGCAGATGGACGATAATGGCAGAGCAGATGTTTTTCTTCTTTTTTTTTAAGGATGAATAATAAACATTTGCTTAATGATTTTTGAGCAGATTTTTGAATAAAAGAGCAGCAGAAATTCCCATTGAAAGTTATGATAAGGAGGAAGGTGAGGGAAGGTACATATCTGTCATTCCCCTTGTTAGGAAACTGAAATATTTCTACATGCAGCCAATGCTGTTTTCTCTGCTTTTATGATGTAAATCATTAAAAATACTTTACAGTACTATAACATTAGCAAAGCCTCTGCAAGCATATAAAAGTGAACCATAATTCCCTGTGACAACACATATGCATTTGAGAATTTGTGTTTGAAATGGATGATGTGCTTTTACCTACTGTGTGGATGAAAAGAAACAAACACACAGCCTGAGGGGCTTTGTGAAATAACCCTGATTGGGTGAATCACTGGATACATTTCAGTCATGGTTAAGAGAGTAAAGAGCCAGACTGTCAGGACTAAGAGAATGCAGACTGGCTCCAGGGGTTGCTGTTGGGTACTGAGGCTGTCTTGGTCCTGTCATAATCCATCCAGCAGCCTCTGTTCTCAGTCAGTCACTCAGAATGTGCGCACCACAATGTCAGCATGTTTATGTTTGACTTGAAGCTGGGGTTTGATATGCAGCCCTGGCTATGCTTGGTGAGGGTCTTCGTTGATCATGATATCATGGTCATTAGCTCTGCGGATGTTCTCTTCAAGACAAATGATGAACAAAGGATTATTTCTGAACTGGCTGCAGCTGTGGTGCCCCAATCAGGCTGCAGTGGTGTTGGGTGTGTCACCGCTCTGACTGTGCTACATTTAAAAAATTTTTACAATATAACAATATAGTTAAAAATATGTTGAGGATCAGTCAAAAAGTAAGGATAAGAAATGGATAATACAGAAAAAACATTTTGTATTTTCAGTCAGTGATCGTAGATAAGATAAATGGCATGTTTCTCACCTTTGTAAACAGTCAGAATCTTGTGAGGATCGACGGACTGACAGCCAAAGCATGCTGTAGCAAACTATCAGCAACGGGTTGAACCAACTCAAAGGTGATTTTTCTATTACTTGTTTTTGTCAGTTGCTGAAAATAGTAAAATGATCATTGATATAGACTGCTTAAACATAATCACCTGATAGCGGGAACTGTATGATGATTTAAAAATACAAAAATTTGCTCCCCCTAATTGAATAAAGGGGATGCATTTTCTCCACTTGCTCCATTGCTCAGGCGCCTATGGACATGACACTATTTTATTGTGCACATTCAGGATGATGTTAGCGCAGGTCTGCTGTGAGTTTCATAGATTATCCACAGGCAGTCTGCTAAAATACTTCCAGAAAACAGACAGCTTGTGCTGACGCCAATGATCTCTTTAGCAGTATGGACAAGACATAAGATTTACTAGTGGTGGGAGCTGCTGGGTTTCTAAACCAGTCAGTGATCCCTTCATGGGATATGATCTTTCTGACAACACAGCAGAACAAAAACAATATCTTTGGCTCACCTGAAACAGTCTGAGACAACACAAGATGTAACAGCTCAGGTGCATTTGAGTACTGACTCTCTACCTGAATCCTCACTTGTTTGTGTCGAACCTACCAAGATCTGTACAAGGATACCTGCTCTGTTGCTGTTTTGGGGATTAGAACTGACTGCAGATTCTTTGCCAGTATTTTAAAAATCAACTCGTTTGCACTGAACTGTATGGAGAAAAATATTAAGAGTCTACTCTGCAATTGAAAAAAGAAATGAATTTTTTTTTTTTTTTTAATGTCCTACCACCTGACAAAACCATCCACACACTCACACAAAAGTCTGGATTGCAACACTGAGCATTAATTAACTGAAATAACAGTGAGCAAGAATATCAGTGTTTGGTTTCTGTATATTTTAGTTTATTTACAAAGGAACCACAATTATTCATCTTGACCTCGAAATATGAACAGCTTCCTCAAAAAAACCCCTCTCAAGTGTATTAATTAAGAAAAAAGAATGAAACTTTTTGTTGCTCCATCCACCACCTCTGTGAAGGTTTCCTGAAAGCAGTTTTAACAAACCACCATGTCAGGTTTTCTCTCTATTTCCCAGCTTATTCTGAAAAGTAATTGGGGATAATGAGCTGTAATCCATTTAAAGCCTGAACACACTTGTTCAAAAACATGTACTACACTACTTGTGTTGTCCCTTGACAAGTATTGCACAGGTCTTTACTTTTCAGTGTGTATAACAAAGAGATTTTCCATGCCAAAAAAAAAAAATGCAATGTGACTTGCCAAAAAAGGATTATCTTCCGTGGAGGATGCTGCAATTGAAAGTGACGACATCATCTTTTACCTTATTTTTGTTATTTTGTTAGCAAACATAAAAGGAGACATACAGCTCATGCATTCTAAAAATATAGAGTTTCTCAACATTTTTCCACTTGGTAGTCATGCTACAGCTCGAGATCACTCATACCGTATATATTGATACATTCGCCTGGCGTATTTCCCATCACCCCCTGCAAAGCGTTGCAAAAGCTGCAAGTCTGTTCACTCAATGCAACAATCAGAAATGACCTTAATGTTGACAACAAGGACACCAGCAATGGATTACTTGTCAATTTGACTGCATAACAGAATCATGGAGTTGGAAGATGAATTACCCTGCAAACCAAGCAAGACAAGTGGTGTGTGTGTTCATTTAAACCCGATTTATGTATTTAACGGCTTACGACGGGGTGTACGTGACAGAGTGCCACCAGCCGCTTAATTCAGATGTATTACAGCTAACGCAGAGCACTTCTGACTGACAGCCAAAACATAACGCTTGGAAACAATTATTCATGAGGCCTGCAGAATCCTGAGTTAGGTGACCGTTCGGTTTGATGATAAATGCTTCGTTTTTTAGCTCGAATTAATTTCCTCCATCAGCATCCATGAACATCTATTTGTGTGTGTGCGCAGCGGTGGTAAGCTGCACTGGTCTTGTCTTTGATAAGTGCCCTCAGTGTTATCATCATTGTCGTCAACAATGCTGCCACCGTTGCTGATTTAATCACAGCCTGTCAATGTGTCCGCACTGCTGGAAGCTTTGTGTTCCATGTTGATCATTATGTGTTCCAGGCCATCTGCACAAAAGGAAGGCTACTCTTGATCAATACGTCAACAAAGATGACAGGCTCGTCCCTGAGAAATGTCTGCAGTGTTTGGCCACGTCTATGTGTGGGAGATGTTGTGCTTCTATAGTTTTTTTTTTTTTTTACCTCTAAGAAGCGTGTGCTTACAGGCGTTTTTGCGTCTCATGTATGCAAATGTATTTTAACATGTGCATATACATCCGGATGCTGTGCCATCGCTATTTTCCGCATGGCCACTTATCAGTTTAATATGCTCCACTCACCTCTTGATTCTGTCCTTGTGTTCCACAACAGCCTGTCACTTCATTCCCGATGGTTGCAACGTGGAGCATGCAACACCACGCGCCGCGCCTCCACGCCGCCTCGCTATCTGATATCTTCTTCCTCTTTTCACCTGATCTTCTGAAACCTTCATCAAGCAGATGGAAAGAAATGCACAAACAAAAACAACATCATTACACTAAGAATTTTTTTTTCTTATTCATTTGAGCATTCAGGCTCCACGCATCACATCTATTTAGAGGAGGCAAATTGATTCAATTTGCTGTGTTTGCATCACACTTAATTCAACAGCCTCTCGGTGAGCTGTAAAACATGCGTCGTCAGGGAGATGGTTTTATTTTGATTTTTTTTTTTTTTTTTTGCACTTCAACCGGAGATGTGTCTTCCTATGAAATCTCATTTATTAATGTAACTGAGCAGATCAAGGCAGCGAGGAAAAAAAACAGCAACAAATAAAGTCTCATGATGAAAAGCTGTAGATTAGGTTGTCAGATAGCTACAGCACTGATTTATCAGATATTATGATTGTTTAAGCTACGCAGCATTTTATTTCTCAGAAAAGAAAGAAATTAGAAAGAAATTTGAAAAAGAAATTAAAAAAGAAAATTAGAAAAAAGAAATTAACAACAGTCCTTAGAAACTTTTGTTAAACAATTATGATATGGACATAACATTTAAAACCATTGCGAAGTTAAACACACAGCCAGACTACCAATCAGACTGCAAATTTAGAGATCTATTTTTTTGTAAATTTTGGGGTGTTGTAAATATTAAGTCATCTAAAAATGTAATATTTATTCTAATCTCAGTTTTGTACCAAGCACTTTTAAGGCTTTTTTATGGTAGGTCGCTCGACATTTTTGATGAGTGTTGCTAAACAGAAATTAAAGAGACATGCAATGTTTTCAACTCATGCTTCAGTGAAGGATTTCAGTCATCTCCATGGTAACTAGATGCTATCCTCCATCCAGCTTGTTTAGGTATATTATATCATCCCAACCAGGACTAATTAAACATGGATGTCACAAGTTATCAGACCAAAATATCAATAAGGAAGTTCAGTGAAAACTACAATCTCCATGGAGACGTTAGAAACACTACCCAATCACATTGCGCAGCAAACTATGACAGTGTCTGTGACATAACAAAATTCTCTGGGTGTGAGACATGAAAGGAAAGTGTCAAGCGACACTTTCTTCTGTCGAAAATACATCATTTCTATCAGGTTACACTTTCCCAAAGTGTCAAGTGACCTACCATAAAACAGACTTCATTTCAAAGTGAAAACAGAAGAAGTGTGAAATAAAAGTTCCAGAGACACAAATGATTGGTGTTAGACCTTACTTAGTTGGACATTTGAATTCTTAGACATCATCGAAATATTTGTAACATGTTCTCCCATCTCATAACTGTCTGCAAACCATTTCTCTTTTGTAGAAACAAATGTGGGATGGTGCAACACAGCTAATGAGCTAAAATAGATTCCTCCATTTTGGACTCACTGGCTCTCTGCTATTGGTGAGCACAAATTTGTGTGTGAAAGTTCACCAAAGTTGTGGAATTCCTTTTCCCTGCATGAGAAAGTCAACTAATCATGGCAAAATTTTGCCGTTTTTTAAATGCTTGTTCCAGGCTTTAACTCAGATGTCAAATATACAGTAGATTAAATGTTGAATATGAAAGGCAGCATTTCTGTGCAATGCAGGTCAACAGTAGATCACTATTCAGGTCTCTGTTCTCCTACTTGAACCCTGTCTGAGCGTTAGCAAACACTCTTAACTTTAATTTCCTAGAATATCAGAAAATCTGCTCGTCCCAATATTCACTTTCCCCAGAAGAATCAGCTGAAACACCTAAAGCAAGGCTAAATCAATAGCATGTACAGGTTAATAGCAGTCGTGTTTTTGTAAGCCCGCACATCAACTATTAATTAGCTGGTGATTAGAGTCAGCTGGCAAGAATGATTCACAGCCTGAGGAGGCTATCGTCCTTGTGCTCTGGCAGGATAAATCAGCCAGTATTAAAGAGGGAGATAAAGGTTCCCTCTCAACATGTATTCTTGTGTCCTTTATGGAAGTACAATCACAAAACAATAGTTCACATTCACAGCAAAACACAGGCATGGTCTATATAACATATCTACTGTGTGTGCGATTTTGCGATATCGAGGACACATTTCAAACTGTAAAGACTTGATCTCTGTGCTCACATTCTGGAGAGAGTTGCTCTCCAAGACAGCTTGGGAGGAAAAGCTTGACACAAGGACAGAAAATAGACTTCATCATTGATTTTATCATCACCCATAGACTGAGGCAGGAAAAAATGCGGAAGACTAACAAAATCGGTTTTCCATTTAGGGAATAATTTACGGAATAACTGAGGGTAGAAATTACGACAGAGGCTGCATTGATAAATGGATTGAAAGGACTTGGAAACAAACAAATGAGAAAAAGAGATGTTTGTTTAATGTCAGAGTCCAAGTCTTGTGTGGATGCCAATGACCAGGCCATAATACACTCACCACCAAGACAGCATGCACATTTGATCGTTCCCTTCTGCCTACCCTATCCTTTCTTCAGATACAGTCTAAATTAATTCTGTGCAGCTAAGAGACTTTGCAGAAAACAAATTATTCTTTTTTCTTTCTTTTTTTTTTTAGGATATTGTTTTCAGTCTTTGGCATTCATGTTTCAACGGATGATAATTGGAATGCACACCTTCATATTCAAGATCCAAAGTGGAGAAAAACAGTGAGGATATTGGATTGTAATTCAAGTGTTTATAGTGTCTGGTTCTTGTGTGTCGGTGTTTGGTGTGATTACAAAGGGTTTGCGCACATTGCAAGAAAACAGGGAGGCATAACTTCGCTGGAAGAATCGATTGTTTTTTTAATCATTGTTTTGCGGTGAAATGTTTTTTGGAAGTTCACTTTATCGACTTAGTTTTTGTTTCATAAATCTTTGAATTGATGGGTGGAAAAAGTATTAAATATGTATTTGTTAAATTGTGTAGAGTGAGCACGAAAGCTCAAGATTGAGAAAAAAAAAAATGCTGTCTTTTAAATCAACCCCTCCAACCCCCTCCCCAAGGGTCCCAACTCAAAAGCAACATCTACCCTAAATAAACAAAATCACAAAGACTGTTCAGACATAAAAGAAGATGAAGAGAGGACATGTGTCAAATACAAATCATGTTTCCGGCTTTGGAAAGCAGCACGCAGTGTAAATGGATCAGGGACCCCTCAAAAGCAATTTCTGCTATGATTCGCACTGTGAAAAACAGGTGTCAAAAGATACAAACCTCAGAGGTCAGATTTTATATTCTATCTGTTGTTTGAAGGTGCCATAAACCAAGTTTGAAATAGATAAATGTTCATGATGAGGGATATGTTTTTATTGTTTTCTTTTGGGTATTTTTTTTTTTTTAACATTGAAGTGACATTAAAATCAAAACAGTTTGACTTTGAGTCAAAATGCGGTATGTGCTGCTAAGTTACAATACTCATATATCAACATATATCCCAAAAATGAACAAACACACTGTTGCAATGGCTGAATTCTACTCCCTTTACAACTTCCAAATAGTAGTTTCACTTCTGTGTGGGAGGGGTGCAAATATACTGTATGCTTAGGGGTGTAAAATCTTAGAGAATAACCCTCTTTCAAACTAGGGTCATGGAGTGAGGGTCTGACCAAAGACGCTATCAAGCTGCATTATGAAAAATGTAGGATTCTGTGTTTTTGATGCTGATCTTGATGCATAATATGGACTAAAAGTCAGGAAATCCTGGCCTCTGCTGCTTCAATTGTGACCATTCCTTTTATTATGTCTCTTGAAAGACCCCCAACACTATAGATGTGCAATAATGAATCACTGGAGTGTTCCTTTTAACGAGCGATTCTTTGTACTGAATGTAAAGTATTATGTAAATCTGGTGTGCTCACTAGTTATTGACACGATGAATTCAATAAAGTAGAAGTCATGCAGAGTGTGATGTTTATTTGATCAAAGATATGTAGATTCTCAAAACACTGAAGTGCGTGAACTCCAATGTATTTACTACATAATACAGTTCATTTTATCTAGTTGAAAACAACAGAATAAGAAATAATAAGAAAATGATGTGTAAAGCATTGTGCTGCTGTCCAGTGAAAAGCATGGATCTATAAGTTCAGTTCAATTCAATTCAATTGAATGAGTTTTATTAGCATGAAAGTTTTGAGAACAATTTTGCCAAAGTACAAAATACAATTAGATTGTGGCACGTTGACACATCCTTCTCCTAGGAGTAATTTTAATTTTGAGAGGTCATTAAACTCTTTGAAATCTGAAATCACAGAGTTGAACTTGTTAAAGTAAATGTTCCTTATTTCATTGAATGTTTTACATTGTAGGAGGAAGTACATCTGTCTCAACCTCACCTGCCAAACAGTGACCACATACTCTGCTATTCATCCTTCTTCAATTGCCAGTTTGTGTTCACTGAGCCTGTCCTTGGTTAGGATCTGTCTCTGCTTTCTATCTCTGACAGTAGAGAGATATTCTGCCAATTCATCGTATCTTTTTAGCCCAGATAACATTATCATCTACTTTGGCTTTTAGTTTCTTTTTCCCAATGTTCCAGATAGGTTTCTTTATATTGTGTTATAATTTGGTTTACTCTGATTGGTGTTTGGAAAGCAGTGTTGGTGTGAGAGTGGTCAGAGTGTCTGAGGAGAGGGGAGTTAGTCTCAGCACCAACTGATATAGGGGACTCTTTTCTAAGCTCAGCTTTTGGGTTTGGAGGACTTTGGAATGGAGGATGTCTAGGGGACTGGATTTAAGGAGATTAAAAAATGTGAGTGCTCTCTTTTGAATGTTAATTATCAGTGGATATCTGCCTAATTCTGCTCCACATGCATTTGTTGTTTTTTCTGGGTATGTGTAAAGAGTATCTGCAGAATTCTGCATATAAAGTTTCTGTAGCTATGATGACTGAGTAGACCCCATACCTCTCTACCATACAGCACAATGGGCAGGATGACACTATCATATATTTTAAGCCAGATTTTACTTGGAATTTGGCAATTATAAAATGTTCTCTTAATTGCATTTAGAGCTCTTTGAGCTTTTTCTTTTAGTGCATTCACTACCCTGTTCAAACTCCCTGATGCTGTTATGGTTATAACAAGGTAGGTATAACTCATACTATGTTCGATGATATGATTATTTATGGTAAACTTGTATTTGTTCTCCTGATATCTGGGGCGTTTTTACATTATTCAAAGGTTTTAGAGGGGTAGGAGAATTATCTGAATCCATAATGGAGCATTTAATATGGTATTCTCTTGACAGTGATAATTGCAGTTTTTGGTGTTACAGGAAGGCAATAGAAGCTACTGGTCAACAATCTCACAACACCCTTATTGTTTTAGGTAGGCGGTTTGATTTCCAAGGAGGCGAAATTGGCAACTGCTCCAGAGCCCCAGGGGTCCCAAAGGCCCCAGGGTCACTGTTACAGTGATATATTTGCTCTGGAACAGCTTACCATATCATGTTAGAATAAATTCATCTCATTTAAAGGCTTGTATGTATGTAGTCTGACCATGTGTCTACCTATAAGCATTCTTTTTACTCTGTTTTTATAAGATTATTATCTAATAATAATGTAACTGTAAATCATAAGGGTGTTAAGGGGTCTAAATGTAGTTTTAACACCTTTATTATTTCAGTTTATATTACTTACCCAGTGCATATTTTGACACAGCAAACCTTGGACAGGGTAGTTTTCCAGCAGAAGTGCTAGTTGATGTCTGTGACTAAAGACAAAATACTGTATAATGAAGCTGCCTCATGTAGTCTGCGATGTGCTCTGTGCCTGATGGGAACCTAAAGGCAAGATGATGCATAAACAATGTACAGAGTGCAGGAGAAACTTGGGATCAAAAGGGGCTCACGGCTAATTTCAGCTGCTTATATTGAGCCTCAATCATTCATGGTCTTTCCTCACTTTCATGATAGTGATTCTAACTATGCATCCTTAAACAAATCTATTTTAATGTATATTACATACAACTGATCCATTAGTATAAATCTACTGCACAACATGGCAGTTTTTTCATTAGACAGATGAGATGGCTTCACGCCGCTGATGGATGCGAGATCTGTGGGCTGATTGTAGGGCAGCCATAATGACCAACAGTCAGCGTGCGCTGTTCTGGGCCACGCCGTTTGATACCCTGCACGATCCCGCAGCGACATTTCATTCCCCCATGTGCAGAAGTTGTATCAAGGTCGTTTCAAATCACCCCCGTCCCCATCAAAGCGACAAGTTCAAACCTGATGCATCCCCGCACCGGAGAAGACGACATAAATAAGCTTGGTTTGACGAGTGAATATAACACGTCTGAGTGGGTGGGAGGAGGCGGAGGGAAAAGAAAATATTTTTTCACCCCTTAATGGAGCCGTCAACAATCACTTTTCAGCAGAGAGATGGAGTCACAAGGCGGATGGCGGTTTTGTGGTCTAAGGCAGAGGGAAAGCATCATTACCATAGAAAACATTACAGCGAACGACGGACATCCAGGCCATCAAAGATGATCATCTCATAAATTCCATGCACTGTATAATAGGCCTGTCACTCTTGAAGGCTGAAGGGAAAATAATGCCCACAGCTGATTTTTATCTTCCACAGTGCTTCTGCTGATTACTGCTAAATAGGCCTCAGCTTGTTTAGCTAATAGACACCACGGATGCAAAACCGCAATGTGTTGGGCAGCTTTTGATGGCCACTGTCCGAATCCATATGTCCCTTTCAATCTCCCATGTCTTATCATTAAGCCAATAATTTGATGAGCAATTAAAGCAAGGCCGTTGTAAACAACCACTCAGCCAGCTTGATGTGTGGCATGTCCAAGTGGGAGAGACTGTGGTCCTGTTACCGCTGCTTAAATGCCAGCGGTAGGTAATCAGGCATCAGCAGAGACCCTGGACGGGCTATCGCGACAGTGCATGCAAACACACAGATACACACAGTAGATGTTTATGGCTTCACAAATCCACACACAGTCAGGCACACATACACACACACACACACGGGCTGAATAACAATAAGACGTTAATTTAGAACAGGGCCCGGCTAAATAAAAGACTAATGCCTTAGGTAGCCAACTCTCTCCTTGTCGTAAAGGTCACAAATTATGTCTTTGTCTCCGAAAACATGCAGTCTAGACGATGTTTGGGAGGGAATATTTCTAGCAGGAGGGTAGCATTAGACAGGCAGTTTCCCCTGCTTCTCGTTAATTACATGATTAAGCTCTGCTAAGGTTAAAGACCCATTCAAAGCCCTGCATCGCTAATTGGGACACAAGTGATGCTGCTGTCCGGACTTCATCTCCTCCTTGTATTCCCCTCACACACACACACACACACACGCACACACACACACTCACACACACCCACACACACATACACTAACAAATTTAATAGGTTACATCATGTGAAGACACGAGTCGTTCTACATTTTAATTTTGTGAGCCGGGAAACACCCCGTTGTGGCACTACATTTAACACAAATAAGCATTTAGCTAATGCCCTTCTCCAGCAGTGAGTGCATCAGTGGGGTAATTTCTACAGTAAACCTTCAGTTTTAAGCAAGCAATATGAGGGAGCACTACAAACTAATTATTCTTTTCATTCAAACACTTGTGCAACGTGTAGGTTTGGTTTCAGAAGTTGGGGAGGACATGCTTATATATGTATAAGCATCCTGTATATCGAGAGAAAGTGGTTATTGTGCTGTCCATAATAAGGGTAGTACAATTTTTTTTTAAATTGCATTATTAATGCAGTCACCCTACTTAAAATTAGAAGTCTTCACAGGTCCTCAAAGTTGGATCATATCACCCGATACGACAGGGACCCGAGCACAGTGAGACCCGACCCAAATAGACTCAATCCAAAATGCGGTCGGCTCAAACAGACCCTAATAGAGAGAGAACACCAACACCAGCAGCAGCAGCAGCAGCAGCAGGATGGTCATCAATTAACAAGCAGCCTGGAAAAGAGCAGCTGTATAATGATAATAATAATAATATCCTGAGATCGGTTAAGTCATAGAAATTAATTCCAGAAATGATGTTTTATTCAGCTGACACAAATAATTGAAAGTACTATTTTTACCTCCTGCACCAACAGCAAAACATTCTGGACGCTAGATAGATTTTTACAATTTCCTCTCTGTGAATCAAATTCAAAAATATGATTATTATTTAATAGTATATTTTTTAAATAAAGCTTACTGATTTTCTAAGATATCTTCTTCTGCAATGATTATGGTGTACCATGTGATCAGAGCTTAAGCTGAGTTGGCTCTGATACATTCAGATCCAGTCTGGTATTAGAAATACTGACACACAGACCCAACACCCGTGGCTATAAAACCGAGTATAATTTGAACACTGTCTGACTCGAACCTTGTGGGAAAAATATACCTTTGTGTGTACGACAAAAGAAAGATATGAAACATTACATAAGTAGAGCAGTGAAAGACTTTTTTGACATAAGGATAAGAGGATAGGAGCACGTTTGAGAACCAGGTATGTAATATATTGAGGTGAAGAGCAGACCTGAGCTGTTTCATGTTGTGTCCACTGTCTGTCTAAGTGGTTTTTCACACATATAAAAGCATACAACATGTGCAGTGAATGTTCCAAATCTCTATGTGCACACTTTTCATCAAAAACCAGCAAAAAAAAAACGAAGCCTGCACTTATCCAAAAGGCCACTTCCACCTCAGCAATCCTGTTTTTCCCTTCTCTTTTGCTGTCTTCAAAGTATTTCAACATCTGTCAACTTTTAATGACACTTCTGTTATAAAATGTCTTTGCCCGCGCTGCGGAGCAATCCAGAAATTTCAAACATAGATGAATGGCTTCTGGGAGTGGGCGTACAGCTGAGAGCTAGCTAGCTATACAGACTCTCCTAGGACTGAACTGTAATGAGCACTATGAAAGGCCCATGTGGCCTGCAGAGCTAGCAGCTAGCTGTGCAGGGTAGCGACTGCAGATGAGACCCTCTGCGGTGCGCAGCAACTTTAACTCTTCATTAAAATGGAGTAATGGAAGAAAATCATGAGAGTTATCAGTTAAACAACGCAAGCTTCTGCTGCTGCTGCTGCTGCTGCTGCTTCACTTAGAGTCCTAGACAGAGACAAATAAACTTAGCTTGTGTAAATGGAGCAGAAAGCATTCAGAAGGGGAAGACGAATAGGGCACGCACTCACACTGTTTGGGAATCCACTTTTATCCCTCACTATATAGAAATAGCCCCCCTCTTTTTCTTCTCTCCCTCTTACTTTCTCTCTCTCAGGCAAACTGAGAGATGGTGATCTTTTCAAAGGTCATTTGAACCATTTGTCTTATCTCAGAGTTTCTTCACTGAGATGGCGAGAACAACAGAGAAACTTTGCCTCAGGCTTTGGCTTTGTACATTTCATAACCAGCTGGCAAGAGCCCGAACAAAAATTTCTCTTCGCAATAATGTCTTACTTCCACTGTTATTAAATTATGATATACTAAATATGACACCATTGATTTTTTTTTTGTCCCTCAACGAGCAATCAACAAACGGAGGGTTGTAAACAATACTGTAAACTGCCTTATAAATTATTCATGCAGACCCCCGATGGTTGACTCGTGTAAGCGCCCGTGTGCTTCGACCTGAGTTTGAATCTGGCTTTTGCTATGCTGCCATGACTTGCCCTTTTCATTTTGCCATATTTCTGCTGCTGTGTCTGTAAACACTAACAAGCCACAGAGAACAACCAGAATGCCTGTTCACTTAATAAAAATAAGTGAAAAATGATTGTGGATTGCTGCTGCTGCCAATGTCCTACTGTGAGGACTACTGCGTCTGTGCTTGAGTATTTACCTGTTATTATGACAAACGAGCGCTGATTATTACCCAGGGTGCACTGGGGACAGCAGTCATTATAGCAACTTCCTGTTTCTCACTAACACCTGTGCCGGACGCCTCAGGCTTTGGCAAAGAAAGATGAGAGAATTAATATTTATAAAGAGGAACAGCTTCAGACTAATCGCTAGAACAGAATGAGCTTGTTGTAACAATATGGAGACCACAAAAAGTATTTCACAGATGTAATAGAGTGAAAGAAATTATGTGTTATAAATATTCTGTCTAATATCATTGTTACATCATCATATTTGATTTCTCAAAGCAGACCTAATCATTTCAAACGCTGGTGACACTGTTCAAAATTTTGCCAGACTTAACAGTGACAGTATGAAAATTGAAACGAAATACAAATAATTACAATATCAGTTCTACTGACAGCTGTATAGATTAATTCTGTCATGCTCTCAATCTCAAGAACTGTCATTTGTGATTGCCTTAATGGATTACAGGCGCAAACACAGTGACTGCAGAAACCCTGCTAATAATATGTTTCAGCTTTGAATGATTTTTAGATTTGTTCCCCACTTATTTCTGTATTTTTCTGATATTTTGATGTAGAAAAGCAGACCTGGTGTTTCAGACAGTAAAATATTTGCCATATAGATAATGAAAATAGTTGTACATGTAGACAAAGTTCTAAACAGCAAATGCGTCATTTTAAATTGACTCTGAGTACCTCTGACTTGCAAATGAAGTGAGATTCTACTGTATTGAGAAATGTGACTTCTACTGTACAACCAGATCTAGTATTTAGAGTATCTGAGAATAATATAGATTAGTCTGGATTAGGGCTGCAACAAACAATTGTCTCCATTATTAATTTGTTTAATCATTATTTCTTTCAGCTGACAGATTAATTGTTTAGTCTATAAAACGTCAGGGAATTGTGAGAAATGAATTTCCCAAGATCCCAAGATATAATAATAATAACATAAACAATAACAGCACAACCTCACACTTCAGAGCCTGGAACCAGAAAATGTTAGACGTTTTTTGCTAAATAAATCACTTAAAAGTCCTCCTCCACTCAAACATGTGTTTTTCTCTTTACTTCAGTTGGATGTTTGAGCTTCACTGTACAGAATGATGAGTTTGATACTAGAAAACTGTTTTCACATTTATCTTCTGAAAGTTTCTCTGTGCTCATCTGAGTTTAGGATGTTTGCCTACTAGCATGATTTGGGGCCAATCACGGTCCAGTATGCAACCTACACAAGTGTGATGTAGAAACTTGAAGCCTCCGAGCATAAACACTGAGAATTGATACTACCGTGAAGTAGGAGACAACTTGTGTCCAGCAGTTAAACTTTAAAAATGCTTTTCTTTAATTAAGGAGAGGGAAGAGATGTAATTTTAATCATGTTTTAATCTATGTCAGAAACAAATTATTATTCAAAGCAGAGTAATTTTTTATATCTTAAAACATGCCTGGAGGGGATCTTTAGCGATTAATCAATTACTAAAATTGTTGCCAATTAATTTTCTGATGATCAACTAAGCGACTTATTGGTGGGTAAAAAATGTAACAGTGCAGCTTCTTTTACATAGTCTGTATTCAGTGTGTTTTAAACTTCATGATAATAATGAATGCACAGCACAGCAGGGAGGTATGAATAGATGCAAAATTCATGCAAGTGTGTGTGTGTGGGAGGGTATGTGAGTTTTGAGGGGTGGGGGCACTGGATTATCCAATCAGATTTTAGGGCAGGTCATCCCCTCCTCCCAGAACTATCTCAGCAAAGCAGGCCATGATGACAAGACACCTTCAATTAACCTGCTGCACTCTGGCCAACGACATTTAGGCACAACCATGACCTGAATCATAAACTAGCTTCCCCTCTGTCCTCAGAAGTGTTTCACTTCTAATTGCTCCCCTCATACAGTCACCAGCAAAAAGAGGCTGAAAGTGAAAGGAGCCCTGGCACATAAAGGGGATTTTATCAGATTATTATTATTATTTACTGCATGTGTGTAGGCATGAATCTTATGCACAAGTTGCCCACAGTGTTTCTGGCAGACCTCACTGCTTTCACAGCAGCCCAAAAACTGAAATATTCATCTTAAACATGATCTTTACAGCACATGATTTATTTTCATAGTCCTATGCCTGCTGTTGAAAATATTCATGGCTGATGCTATGGTATGGAAACATAATATTCATACAGCTCTATCTCTTATATCCAGACATGTTCCCCTCTGTTTTCTCTCATTGATTTTGGCTGCTAGTGCCACCAAGTGGCTGGATTGTCTGGGTTTAACAGAGAGTAACAACACTACAGTCTCCTCTCTCTCTTTTTCATCCCGGCCGGCTCGGTCTATGTGCTGGACTGATTCAGCACAAACGGAGTCAATATGCCTTTTAAATGTCCAAGGCAGAACCACCTCAGTTGCTGTCATCTACAATTCATCTATATCACAGGCCGGGAATACACTTGTATGTATGTCAGTCGGTTCAAAATTACTTTTAGGGATGGTGATAGATGTGTTGCTTGATTGTTGAGTTGCTGCTAGATTGAAGAGCAGTCCACCCGCATCACCAGCACTCTTTCTCTCACTCTCTCAGGCCTCCGTCTCCCGGGACGGTGAGGTGGGCAAGAGCTGTGAGTGATATACGAGCAAGCTTGAGAGAGATGAGAAGGACCTGCCATTCCCTGTCAAGAGGGGACGTTGCAAGGCAAGAGGTTACACACATTGAAATGTCATTTCCTGCAGTTCACTACTTCACTCTCACCGCTACCTCGGAGACCATGATGAGAAATGCGTCTTATGAAAAATGGCTCCCATTACAGGCTTGACCCCAGCTGATCTTTGCAGTTGACCCCCACATCTTATAAGTGTGACCCCGTTGCAATGTCTCAACCTCTTCACCCTCTCCACACATACATACACACACGCACACGCGCACTCGCATGCAGAAGCACTCACACCCATCCACTCGTTTTCTGTCCCACGGGTGCCTTTAGCTTAGTAATGACTACCTAGCTAGCTGCCAATAGGACCGTAGTGAGTATCTACTGCTATCCTTTTTCTAAATCAGTGTAAATGGATCTGCTTCACACCAAAGGACAAGAAATTAATCTTGCACTAATCACTACCATGGACCACTTACATCAACTAGAACTGGATCCATGCTGATGAATTCATGAAATATTAGCGCTGATGCTGCATGTTTACCAGTGTTGAGGAAAGTTACTGTAAAAAGTAATTTGTAAAAGTAATTTACTTTGCTTTAATGATTTATTATGTGGACGTTAAAGGTATTTAATGAGTACAAGTCACATTCAAGGCTGCTGCTTTTTTCAAAAAAAAATGAGCAAATTTCACTTATATCAAGCAAATACTGTATAAACAGTTTATAGAGTGAGCAGCATGATGTCTCATCATATTACATGATGAGACATATGAACGAAAAAAAAATCAAATTTAAATACTTCTGAGAAAAATGTAAGATTGAGATGTTTAAATACCTTAAACTAACCATTATGTTAAGTCAGAAAAATGAACATTTATGTGGCACTATGTGTAACCATTTACATTTACTTTACAACTGACTTCCTTTATCAGTGGTGGAAAAAGTAGTCAGATACTTTACATTAGTAAAAATAGCAAAGTACAGAAGTAAATTTAACACAAGTAAATCAAAAAAGAAAAAAATATCAAAACTTAAAAGTACACAGAAAAATGTCCCCATAAGTCTTATATTGTGATATATATAATTAGATTTTTAATATTGATATGTTAATATGTAAGCAGCATTTTCATGTTATAGCTAGAGGTGGAGCTAATTGTAATTGCTTTATATACTATAGAAATTTAAATTACAGCAACGCTTCATTTTATAAAATTATCATCTTTTTTTTAAGTTTAGAGTTTAGCATTACAGAGTAATGTAGCAACTATGACTGTATTAAGGAACATTAAATGAAAATACTGAAGTAAAGTTCCACTAAACTGCACTTGTATCACAGTATTTGAGTAAATGCACTCGGTTATATTAGCCTCCAAAACATTTGAAATGAATGGGTTTACTAATAATAGAGCAATCTTTGCCACACAATTCATTATTCTACTTTTCCCATCAACACAGATGATGAAACGCCTGTACTATACAAGCTAGTTTGAATGTTTTATTTAAAGCTGAGTGTATTTAAAGAAAAGATTTTACTGCTAATTAAGTGGACAAGAATGTCCACATAATTATCAGTGAGATGTTCTTGATCTTGTCCTGACCTTATGGTCATCATCCTGTTTAAAGCGCGTGAATCACAGTGCTTGCCTGCCTGCATGTAGCAGTATACATTGTGCGTGGGATTTTTTACTTTCAACACTGAGACCGGTCCAGCTTGGAGAGAACTGGCATACGTTCTTTATATCATCCGCCTACTGAAAACAAGCCCTTTTCCTTCTTTCTCAAATTACAGAAACACAGTAACAACTGCCTGTACCATTAAAATTTACAAGATACAAAAACAACGGCCATGTTTTTTTATGACAGGGGCTCAGGCAATACAATACACAGCCACATATTATCTCATAGCTCTGGTATCCTGCTACTGATAACAGCTGCTCTAGCCAGTAATCTTAAACACAGCAAATGATGCATAGCTGGTCATATACACTACAAACATGGTATTATTGAGAAAGACCCTGCAGTCTATTCTACTTATCCTTTAGTTGTCTATATATTTTTAAAGAAGGTTTAACACTCCAATTTGTATGGTGGCCCTGAGGTGCAAAGCACGACAACATAGAATGAAAAGACATTCACAAAATAGAAAACATTTCACTTGTATTTAGTCCAGCCATGAACAGGAATTATTGTCCCTACCTTGTCTATTTTATGAAATGTCTTTTGTTTTGGTGTTGTGTTTTATTAAATGCTATCATGTTATTTAATTGTCTTAATTTGGTCTCTGAATTGTTGTATTACCTGAAATATTGTGTTTTCAGTTTTGATAATGGGATTTCAGAAATGCTCCTGTGTTTTCTGAAATGCTGTGGTGTGTTCAATTTTGTTATTGTGCTATCTTATTTGTAAATGTGTTTTGTCCAATGTTGTTGTGTTTTGCACCTCAGGGCCACCATACAAATCAGAGTGTTCAATGGCAAACATACCTGTCACAGGAGAAAAAAAATCTATAATATACTTCTAGACATTCATAGAAATCTGTCTATGTTCTAAAAAGTTAATGTACAGGCCTACATTGGATGTTTAGGCAGATATGTGATCATTGCTATAACACATCATCCAAGTATTTTTCTTTCATCCTCCGTCTCTGGAAAGATGACTTTATGTATTCAGGCTTCCTCTGGGTTATAATGTACGCCTAGTCAGACTTGAATGTATATGAATATATTTTACCCAAATGTGTCTGCGAATTGACCTCAAATAACTGTGTTAATCGATTCTATTTAGCACATTATTATCATGTATAATGTGGGATCAAGATATGCTCTGCAGGGTCAGTCATTAAATAGGGAGAGAAAAAACTGTTTTACATATTTAACATATTAGTGATTGTTTATAAGAGTCACACCATTATTATTATTTCTCTCATACTGAGAAATCAAGGATACAATGATGCCGTTACACATTTATGCAAAACAAATCTGATCAGAAGTAACCTCCAGGCAATGAAACAAGAGAAAATGTGCTGTGGGAGGAAGGCAAGAAAATATTTGATCAAAGTTAAGAAGAATGTCAGCGTATTATGGTTTTCATCTGCATCCAGCCTAGCAATGACATCCTCCAATCAAATATATTCAAATGTTTATGTACGGTAGCGCACTCTGTTCTGACAGAAATAGATGATTGATGTCATCATCACTGAAGTGTGCAACACTGCTGAGGAGGCAGAGAAAATAATTTAACAATTTGATTACAGTTGGACTGATGGACAATGTGGTGCACGTAAAACAGTGTCATTTATTTGCTCAACATTTTATCAGCAAATAATAAACATATTAAACAGTGGATAGCTGTTGAGAGACTGCAACCAAAACACTGATGAAACAGGAAGCCAGTGCATATCTAACTGTGGTTAAACATAGAGTGACGTCAATTTAAGTGACAGTTTTTTGCCACCAAAAAGCATTCAAATTATCCAACCCATCCTTGATAAAGCACATGGATCTCATTGGGAAAAAAAACCTCATTAGATTTGCCAATGGAATAGTTATTAAAATCACCGTTTGCAATTCAAATCCACAATCTAGAACCCTAGAGAGATAATTTTATCATTTCCATATTCATCTACAGCAGTGTCAACAACACTATTCTCCCCCTTGAATGTTATTAAATACATTAGCTTCCCAATGCCAAGCCAAAGATTTGGGCTGAGGTTCAAGCCCTACACCTCAAAGACTAGAGGGCTGAAATAATTCTCTGTGTTATATCACTTAGAGTAGACAGATTTTCAAATTCACAATTTGACCCAAATTGTCTAAAGAGTATGACAGTAACCAGTAAATCTGTGGTGGAAAACATTTCCATTAGGCCTGTGCACATATTCATAATGTTTTATTCCACTGATGGGTTAGAGGATAGAATTTGTATTTAATTTGGGCAGGAAAGGGACATTTTTACATGATTAGATCACATATTTCATGCAAGAGTAACAAGCAGCAATTTACAAATATGTGGCTCAAACCACTGGCTTTTCCAAAAGTAAAAAGTGAGCAGAAAATGATCAAGTGGGAAGGAAAGTGATGATTTCTCTCATGATCAAATTTGATATTTCCAGCATCGGCTGAATAGTGTTTTATAGGAGTAGTTTCTTTTTTTTTCTTTTAACTATCATTAAACCATCTGCTTTTAGCCTCATCCATTCCAAGTCAACAAGCAAGATCTTCTTTCTACACTCATTTTCAGTGCTGGGCAGTAACACATTACTTAGTAAAGTGCTATTATTGTAATGCATTAGCTAATGTGATCACTTTTCTCAGTAACAAGTAGTTTGAGGGATTACAATTTGAAATTCAGTGATGACATTACATTTACTAATCCCAGTAACGATGCATTACTTTGACAAATGGGGGATCAGCTTGTTTAATGTCTTACTGGGAGTTGATATCAGTTAAGTCTGTCTGCGTTCAGTTGACAGACTTAGCTTGGCGCAACAGGCTGGATAGCCAGGCTCCTGGAAAAAGAAGAGAAATACAACACATTAACCTGTTAACACCAAATTCTCTCATCCACATGTTTTATTAGCTAGCTTGCTAACTAATGCCACTGTTAGCCTACATTTACATTATATATTTAGGAAATACATGGATTGTTGGTGGGTTTGTTTGCAGTAAATACCTCCAAACCATATAGACTAGCTGCTTATTAAACCTTTATTTCTAGATATAGTTATTCAACAATGACACAGGAAGACATACACCATGAAAGAGGAAAGATATTAATTTTTCCATCAACTGTAGGCTCCCAAGAACTGCTGGAATGCACTGACCAGCAAAGTGATGATATCTCCCATGGCAGTAACAAAGGTTGTATTTTTTTTTTCTTTGCACACAACTTGATTAACATGCCCCTCCTTAATCCCCAGCCTCCCGGCTACTTGACCCGCCACTAACACCCCTCTTGTCTCTTGCTGTTCCCTCGTTATCACAGCCATCTTGCCTGTCCCAAATGCCCTTCTTCCACTTCATGTGTCCTTTTTAATACACCACCTGCCTTCAAATGCCACCTTGCATTTCATTACAATTTTACCAAACACTTCACCTCCAGCCTCTTCTCAGGGTTTACTCTCATATTTTAGGGATTTAGCGGATTCTCTTATCCAGAATGAGTTACTTTAACATGAAAAAAGCTTCTTAGGTCAATGTTTGGAAAGAAGAAGCAATCAATAGTAAGTAACACTTGTGTGGGTCGGGACCTACAATATTGGTGTGATCACAAATTGGTCATATGAGAGGGGTGTATTGGGGGTAATGAGCAGATAAGCACAGGGGACAGATTAAAAAATCATTTTGGAGAATAATTAGAGAAAATATTATAGTATCAAGTTAGTATAATTCATGTTTGGGCAGCTGCTTTTGTGATTATCAGCCTCTAACTTTGTTCTGCTGTATATAGTGATCACTATACTGTAGTTTTTGACCACTAGTAGGCCTAGTGCTGTAATGCTGCAGTGTTTTTATCAGAGGGCATGAGGTCATACATGCACACGCTCAAACACATGGGCGAAATGATACAAACTCTTGGCACTGATTTCACGCTATTCCACTAATCAACAGTTGTGGCGGTAACGTGCAAAGAGGCATAGCAATGTGCCAAAAAGGGCAGTGAAGAAGAAGACAACAAGGTAGCAAGCTTGAACGCAAACTATGCATTATTTAAAATATTCTCTTAAATAAGATTACTTATTTTACTTTGACTTAATTATATCTGCTCATTTAGTAAAACCTTGCTCTTATTCTATTAAGTAGTTGTAGAGGCAGTCTCCTCATTTTCCACCATTTTCTTTACAAGGGTCTTTAAAACGTTTGGTCTAGAGTTTCCACAGATTGCTGCAATGACCTGATTATTTTAACACGATGACAACAAGCATTTCATTTTGCTTCTCCTATATTTCAAGTTATCAAAGTACCCTGCCACCTCTGCTGATTTTGGTGGATAGTTTAGTGTTATCACTTCCCACAAGAAGAAGGGTATCTGTGTCCAATTTGTCACCCTCCTTACCAATTTCTGCATGCAAAAGCACTCTTAAATTGCTATTCAGTTATTTAATACAAGTGGTTAGGGAGGATTGAGGGGAGGATGATATTTCTATTAACTCTTAATTTGAATTGCAAATAATTTGCCAGCGTGTCATTTTTGTGGTCTCATCTTATCATCTGAAAAAAAAAGAGTGCTGCAACAGATCATTATTTTCAGTATTGATTAATCTGCCAACTATTTTCCCAATTAATCAATTAACAGTTTTGTCTATAAAAATGTCAGAAAATATTGAGAAAATGTCAAAAATATTTCCCCAGAGCCCATGGTGACGTGTTATAAAATGACCAGCAGCCCAAAACCACCAAGTATTCAGTTTACTATCATATATGACGAAGAGAAGCATAGTTTCTAATCAATCAATTCTAATCAATTAATATAATCATCTATCAGTTGTAGACTGCTTTAAATTAATTTTGTAATACAAAACTAGTAGGCTAGACGTGTGAATTGAAAAGAACAAAAGATGTAGATGTGTTAGAAAACAAACTGCTGTGACTTTGTTGGTAGTTGAGTTTTACCTAAAATGTGAAGAAACTTATTTCTGCATTGAGAAGAGAAACTTTTTACCATAGGAGAGATAATTTTTCTCCTATTCTAGGTCATTCTCAAAAGGTGGTCAAGAGAGAAATAAAATCCCTCTCCTCCTACATCATCCATCCCTGGCCTTGAAGTACATCATGCTGTTCATCTTCCTCCGCTACCTCACATTTTTCTTCATTTCACTTCCAGGCGTGAGCCTGTCTACAGTGCAAACATGCAGTCGGGGGTCAGATAATCTGGTATACGAAGGGTTTTCCCACATTAATTAGTGCGTGAAATCAAGGATAAAATACTTTGAACTGTTTATTTTGTTTTCCTGTTCAGTTCATGTTTACTGCTCAGTTTAAATACAGTAAATCTGATTGAACATCTGATTTCAAATCCAAACAAACTGAAACTGTTTGCAAGTGGGCGTTTTTGAATATCATTCACTAGACCTCCCATTGTCTGAGTGGGATAAGACTCCATGAGCCACGACAGAAGACTCTGACAACACTTCAGACTGCTAAATCCAGTATGTGGTGGGATGCCTGACTTTAGTCCAAATCTGAAGATATTTCAGGCTTGTTTGTCAAGTAATTTTTTTCTTTTTGACGAAGGGGTGTCTTTCTAACTCCTTCCTAATAATCTTTTTTCCCCCCGTTTGCATTTATTACTGATTCTCCTACAAATAAACGTCTCCTCTCTGGCAGATTTGTGACTCTGATCCAGGGGCGTAATCTGTGAACAGCTTTGTCAACATCGCAGGCTGCCTATTCATGTTACTGTTTATCGCCACATTCCAGGAAGACAGACAGCGAAGAAGAAGTGGGAGCAGAGATGGAGGTGAGAGGGAAGGACAGACAGAACGGTGAATGAAAGGAGGAGACAGAAGCCTCGAAGAAGAAGAGAGAAGTGGGGTAGAGCGGCTGTGAGAGGAGGGAATCATTCAATCGTTTCTGCAGAGGGAAAGAGGTATGAATATTCCAATTTTACCCTGCTCATTAGAGATGGCTGTCTCTTCCTTTGGGGGAAGCACTGCTTGTGTTTGTTTCCAGCCTGATTATTTGCATGATGTATTCTACAGCTTTATATTCAGTGATGGGAGAAAGATGACGTTCTGGCAGGCTGACAATGAGGCCTAAGGGGCGCCGAGGCAGGCGCAGTCAGTTTTATTCAATGCAAAGATCAAAGGCCACGCTTCTTTACCCCAAATTAGTCACCATTTCACAGTCACTAAAGCTCCCTTCCAACAACTCAACTTACTTGCACAGCTTCTAAACGAGGCTGTTTTCTAAAAGCTTGGCCACACTGAGGGGATATCATTGTTTTGGGACAACAGCCAATAACTAATCATGAATCCATACTGCCAAGAGCCTGAAAAACTGGTTACTACAATTTATTTTGGATGACCCAAGAAGCGGCAACAATAGTCGTGCAATATCCTGGTCTTCTGGCACAGAGGAGAAGATGGCTGCAAGTGAACCTTTTGGGCAAAACCACCTTTCAGCAGCCAATCATGAACTGGCCTTGAAAGATGACATGTCAACCACATTGTCATTTGAGATACTAATTAAAGAATTTGAATGGGCAGACAGTCTACAAACAGACCAAAGTAAAAAGAAGCGTCGGAAATTAACAGGAAGCAAGGACAAAAATGCCCCAAGAAATCTCAGAATGCCCTTAAAAACCATGATCGAGGGGCAAAAATTGCCCCCAAGATTTCAAAAAAGTTTTTTTATATTTACCAGTTTGGGCTAATATCCTGATCCTACATTAAGCCATCATTTTATTTTAGTTAAATGAATTTAATTTCCATTTCCGTCTCTAACACACACTCACACAAACAGCGCTGTCGTCCACACTACGCCGCTGTTACGATACCTGGCAGAGGTCATGCAATCCTGCACCTGCAGTGAAGTTGGCTGCTGCGATGGACCGGTACCTCATTAAAAAAGCTCCAACTGTTACCGATGAAAGCAACCCAAATCCTGAGCCATCACTAACGCCAACCCCAGCAACTAAGACGGCAAAGAAAGTTTCCGCTTCTGTAATTGAAAAATGGAAAACAGACTGGCTTGGTGTTGAAGAGATGATTAAGATGACTCTCCTCTTCTGTATGCGGGGTTCACCCACCCAAACATAGTTTTAGATAGCTATAGATTTGCTTATAGTAAGTAATGCTAACGGTAGAGACTTTAAAACGTCTTTGGTCTGGCGCGTTAGCTAACATTAGTGTTAGCAATTTGGCTAGCTAACATTAATATTACAGCCAACATGTCTTGCCGACTGGTGGGGTGATCAGTGCCATTTTATAGAGGCTGTTCTATACTCTCTCTCATATATACATTTATATATATATATATATATATACTCTGGCTCTTTTATACAGAGATACTGCATTATAGCTGTAAAGAAGATGTGTCAGTAGGCCGCCTTTGCTTTTTTACACTGAACCAAACAAAGCCGGCATAATGCCACCGCCGTCTGTGCATCAGTTCCCTTTCCCGCCGTGCCGGTTGTCCCTTACACAGATGTCGATCCGGCTCTGTGACTACCTCTGTAGCCAGGTTATTGGCGCCGCTAGTTTAAAAGTGGGGAAAAAATGAAGGCGCCCAGCAATAAAGCTGCACGGGAAAGGAGCACAGCCTCTAAATCGGCTGCACCAACAGCAGCAGCAATGGAAATAGATGACACAGAGTCTGACTTTGACAGTAAAACTCATGTATAATATGACTCAAGTAGCCCATGAAGTATGGCTAGTTGCTGTGACTGACTTATTGAATAGTTTATTGTTTAATGGCTATTACTTTTGCAATGTTGTTACTTGAATTCAATTCTGTTAATGTTGTTGTTTGTAAGGTCACCAGCTTGCATTTACAGTTGTGAAACACTGCCTTTTATTTCCTCAAATATTTTTAATAGACCTTCTACAGTTTCTAAAGAGGATGTTTAAAAAAAGACCATAAGCTAGTACATTTGAAAGACTGTGATGAAGTTTTCGAATAATCTATAAACTAATGCATTATAGATATACGAAAGCTATTAGGAGATGAATAAAAATATTTATTCATCTCCTAAATATTTAGAACTGTCTCCTGCTTTCTCTCACACATACAGATGGCATTTTATACACATACACACACACTTCTCTTTGGAACAGCAAAAGCATGCTTTTTATTTACTCATGTTGGCACAAGGTGGTGATTACTGTATGCATTTTAATCTGGGCTCATTTCACATTAAAAACAGCAACTTTATGCACTAATTACCCCGAAAATGTGTAAATGCCCCAACTTTTTAGACAGTTTAGACAGACAGACAAATATTTTTTTAAATTTCCTACACTGGTAAAATGTACAAACCAGCATATAAACAGTTCATCTATTGTGTTATATCTTTAACCGTTACATACTGTTCATATTCTGACCCTCCTCATAATTAGTATCTACACCAAATTTCTGAACCACAAATCTATTTTTCATTCATAAATATCACCAGTCATGAAAACATGGGTGAGTAATCCTTAATGATGCTTTCAGAGAGCAGAGAGTGTGTATTATTTATTTGTTTATGGAGAAAAAACATTCTCAGTCTCATTATATTCTGGTCCTATGTTATATAAAACAGCTATCATGATATCAATGAATGTTACTGAATGTGAAGAATGCAACAATATTTTTGAATGCTGATCTTTGAACAGGAACACTGTCTGTGTATAAAAATATGTGTAAGCTGCACAAAAAAATTTAAAGAGTTGAAATATTTAATTTTTTGTATTTTCTGAGTCACTTTAGGAAAGTTATAATAAATAATAATAAAATAAAAGGGTCAAATTTGACCTGAACACTATGTAAGGATTAATGGTAGTCACCCTTAACGTTACTGCTACTAAATTCTAGTTAAGTTATTATAATTAGGTTGTGGTGATTGTGACGTCCTTCTCTCTGCCTTCTGCTTGTGAGGTTGGTTTGGTTTCCTGGCTCAGGAGCCGGTGGGCGGAGTTAGAGAGGGCGTCAGGAAACTACCAGAACCTGGGTAGTAGAGGCCTCAGCCTATCTGAGTGGCTTCCTTGTTAACCTCTTTGTCTTGTCTTCCTACCAGATCTCCACCAGCCAGATGGTTAGGGTTTTGGGTTTTGTTTGCACGCATCACACACACTTCACTCATCCACACACTGCATTCATTACTGACCTGTAGCTGACTAACATTATTATAATATTTTATCTTACGTTGACAATAAATGTCATTATGGAAACTTCATTCATGTGATTCCCTTCTTTGTCGCTGACTCTGAGCCAGTTTGAGACAGTGATGTAGAGATTCTGTAGATACTTGTACTGTATGCAGAAGCCAGTATAAAACACTGCTTGTGCTATGTGTCCTCAGTGTGAGCCTACATTATGCCCAGTAATTGTGTTAACTGTGACAATGATTATGATGACTGTTGTTGATTTTCTTATCTTTGTCTTTTCACTTGTGTCCTTTTTTGAATTCATGTTGAGGGGCATATTTCCAGGGGAAAACGTTGGAAACATGGAAAGCACATAAAATATAGATGTGACCTGTTTCCCCCATCAATAAAACATTAAAAAAAAACTTTGTGATGCAAACATATTTGTATGTTTGCCTTATAAAATGTAAGTTAGCTCAAAGTTGCATGTCACAACCTTCACTGCAGTCTGTAATGTAGCAGAGGCAGATGCTAGGTTGTTTTATTTGATTTCATTTTATAGTTTTTCTTTCTGCTTGTCCAGATTCCGTGCTGCACTGAATTTGAGTCTTTTGTTTGAAATTTGAAACATTAGAAGTTCAGGAAAACATCATCAGTTTTTAATGCAGCTTAGCTGAATTGAGTGTTACGAAAAAATGTAAATAATTGAAATTAAATTCCAGAAATGGAATTTCCCATTAGCCCACTCACTATACATTTCCTAGACAACTAATGGACAGTTTAAATACATGTCATGCTCCATAAAATGTTTGCAGTGTTCCTTTTTGTTCTACCTTCTGCCATATGGTTGAGCTTACATTTCGTTGAATTTGTGGCATCAGCTGCTCTGCTGGCAACATGCTGACATTTTACTGAAAACGTCACACCTTCACTCCTGCTTTTGAGCCAAGTCAACATAGAAAATATGAGGCAATGCTCACCCTCCCTTTGCGACTCTTGTCGCTAATGTTTGTCCTTCTTTGTGCACACATTCAAACAACACGTGATGCAAACATTTTCCAGGAGCACCGTTTCATCAGCTCCATTGGATGCCTTTAATGTGCTGCATAATAAAATGCAGCAATGAGCATACAACAGCTTTAATTCTACATAAATACCAAATATACAAGTCACACTGCACATTGCATCATAGTGAAGCAGATTGTGCCTGATTAGGCTTCAAACATGAGTGTGATGGGTTCTCAGCATGACATCCACCTTCTCTCGCCTACTCGACTCACCACTCTTTTCTCTTTTCGCCTTTTCTCTCTCCGCTCAGCTCCCCCTCTCCCCGCCTCCCTTACTTTGCTGGAGAGCCTGCAGTCACATTAGCTCAGAGCAGTGACTTGCAACTGAGACACCCCCCGTGGTGCATCAGCTATCTATAGATTTTAACAGATACACAAACTCTTATCTGTTTGTTTCTGAGAGGGAGGCAGGTATGTGCTCAAACACATTTCTGCTCATATCCCCTTGCTAAATACACATTTGACATGTGTACGCAGCGATCTGAGATACAGTGGTATGGTTTCATTTTGAGGCTTGATGGCAGTTTATAACTGACAGGCTATGAATCAGGGGAGACCGAGAGAAGAGAGAGAGAGAGAGACATAAAGAAGGAGGAGAGGTTGAGACTGGAGGAAGCTGTGAAGGTGAGAGGGAGAGTCAAGGAAGAGATGAGGCAAGACTGAAAGGTGAAATAGAAACAGAAGAACACAGCTTAGAGAAGAAGAAGTACATAAGCTGCAGAGGGCAAGGTGTGAAATGTTTGCGGTGTTTATTCACCTATATAGGGCTGAGTGATATGGTTAAAATCAATATTACTATATTCATATATGTCACTGTATGACAAATGTATGACAATTACATATAAAATAATCTGACTGAACCAATAAACTCCTGTTTCTCTATTATACATTACATGATATCATGGCAGGAGAGACTTGCACTTGCTTCTCAGACCAACAATCACTTCTACTATGCAACTATAATGTCTCCAATTCGATTCTGGCCTTTTCCTTGCTGTCTTTACTAACAACTGTTAAGTTGTTAACAACTGTTAAGTAAAGATAAAAAACTACAAAATCTACAAAAAAAGCCATATGTGCAATGATAACATGATATCATCATACAATGATTCAGGTGACAATTTGTAAACAATAGCCTAATATTAAATCCAAGAGTACAAGAGAACTTGTACAAGAGAAACTTGATGATAACCACAAAAATATTTGTTTTCCAGGGTGCCAAATACACACGTGTTCTTGTAACAAGACTAAAAGTGTACAGACATGCTAGCAGCTCTGAGCTAAATGCTAACATCAACATGCTTACATGCTCACAATGACAATGCTAACATGCTGATCTTTACAAGGTAATGTTTTCTTTCTGTCTTCAAAGGACTCACAACACATTTCATCACATTGAAAAAAGTATATTTTGAGCCCAAATTAGAGCAGAAAGTAAAATTACAATTTTGGACTCAGCACCTGAAAAATGTGCATGTGTTTTGGAGACCAATTAGAAGGTAATTATACCATGTTCACCGAATGTTAGCATGCTAACATTTGCCAATAAGCACTAAAAGTACAACAGAGACTGATGGTAATGTCATTAGATTAGTATTTGGTAGTAAACTATTGGACAAATTGAGATTTTAACCTCAGGATGAGAAAATCAGAGGATCATCAATGTCAATTCATGTCAATTCATCTTCTGGGGAACATGAATATTTGTATGAAATATCATTAAACTCCATCCAATATTTGCTGAGATATTCACTCTGAACCAAAATGATGAACCACAAGCCGATATTACCATCCCTGCAGTCATGCCGCTTGCTTGACTGAAAAAATAGCAGGGATGTAGTTCTAGCACAGATCCATTTTCATGCTACACAGGAACTAATGTCACGTTCATGTAATGTTGCACTTGCTTGTAAATTTGTTCACGTCAACCTCCAAATCATAATTATGACTGGCAATCTGGGATTTTGCTGTAAACTCCAATATGGCACTTAATAATGCATATGTGCCTGAAAACCAAGATAACATTTACGCCTCACATCAACCAAAGTCCTTCGTTCAATGTAATTAAACCCAAATTTAATGGATATAATGTTGTTTTTTTTAATTCAGTGTATTTTAAACCATCATACAACCAACTCAACTATCATATAACCTTCATTCAGTTGTCAGATGACATGAACACTTCCAGTCCTTACCATGGGAATATTTCCAATCCTTCCCATCCATCTGACATAGTATGAACGCAGCATAAGAACCAAAGACTAGTTACCAACATCGCTTGCAAAATGCCAAAAAAGTTGTACACACAACTTATGTTCTTGTGTGCGCCCATGTGGTTGGGCTAACAGCCATTCTAAGCAATGATATACATTAAGTGTATCTGACAAGCAGCTGTCAGCCTGACTCTCCATTATCGTATACTGAACACCGAACACACACACAAACACAGAGACCTGGTGAACTCACCTGATCAAAGTCACTCATTCATGTCTCTCCCTCTCTGTCTCTCTCTCTCTCCTACCCTCTGTCACTTACACTCTTGGGAATCAGAAGAGGACACACACCTGCGGCTGTAGATTGCCTCACTAAACAGGCTATTAGGATGCATTCAGGGACGACAGGGATGGCTTGTAATGCCTCTATAATCACAGAAGCCGTGCTTCGACAGATTGCTTGAGATGACTGCATTGAAATTCAGATTCAAAATTACTGATCTGACTTAAAAAAAATTACAAGATGGTCTTAGTTAAAACTTTGAGGGCTATTTATCTAAAATTGAGAATTGAGACAACCCATTTGGCATTTCACTGAAGGGGGAAAAACCTGTTATCAAGTCAGTGAGATGCTGCAGTCACCGAGAATGACATGTACAAGGCAGCGACTCGTCTCTATGTAGGGGGCTTCTGTAGAGTTTAACTGAGCAAGGCAGACGACATGCCTAAAGACTGAGGAGTTACAGCCATGAAACCCCATAGCTCTCACAGTATCAAATCCAAAATTGAATTTTCTGCTCTGTCGCATGTTGCTTGTTGAGATGGAGACAGGGCGAGCAGGGAAGGGAAGGGAAGGGAAGAGAAGGGGGGGGGGACGGAGGCGTTCTTTGAATCTCTTAACCTTTACGGCTTGTTGCGGTATCAAGCCCTGCGGACAAGATCGGACGCTGACACGTTTGTCGAGGGATGACAAATTAGCTGTCCTTCCAGATGCCTGATTGCCTGACCTTTATTCACTAAGTGGTGGTGGTGGTGGTGGTGGGGGGAGTGACAGCGGTAAATGGTGCCCGTGTCAATGAGGGGCCTGCACAGGAAATGCACATTTCACCCCGTCTATTAGCAGTCGCAATGAGCATCATGGAAGGACAATCAAGAGCCGAGCATCTTACCTAAATATCTTCTTCTTTTTGAAAATATGTTCCATAATATTTGAATTATCTATGCTGATTTGTTTGCTGTAATGATAACTTTGAGTGTGTACTGCTAATACTGTAAAAACAAATACATTTAATGTAAAGAGAAAAAAAAAACTGCTTGAAAATGGAAGAAAACAGCCTGTAATTTTCTCCTCTCATGGATGCAAAACAAAGTATGCATTCTGTCTGCTAAAGTACTTCATATGACACTCAAGAATTCAGTACTTCATAAGTACTCGAGGAAGACATGAGAGCAGAGATTGTGTTAGAAAAAGAAAACACTGAAAGTAAAAGGACTTCAGCTGCTTTCCGCTGAAATTGGAACAAGAGAGTGTGCGAGCCGAGCTCACAAAATTACTCCAGCGCTTAGTTGCCTTTGAGCAAAGGAGATCTAAGTTTGGTTTGTGATACCTTGTTGAAAAAGTTGTTTGTATTTAACTCAATCTAATTGAGGCATCTTTAGCACTCAGATGAAGTGGGCCCCAGAAATCTCCAGGGTGCACAGTGGTTTTCAGAACCAAACTTTTTTTAGGTGGCTTTCTTCTAGGATGATAGAGGCAGAAAAATCACTCTTAGCATGTGGCATGTTTTCAAAGATAGTCTTTGCTTTTGTAGTCGAGTTTTAGAGAGTTTACTGAGCAGATGATGTGAATGCAAAATCAAACAAAGTGTGACAGCTTACATAAATAATATTTTATATAGCTCAATCAAGATGTCAATTAATGGTGAAGGTAGTATTACTAATTACAATGTTTATTTGTTTTTCAAAACTGAATATTGCCAAAGAACATAGTTTTCTAATTTTAAACTGCTGTCAGTATGATAAATCTAATGTTACTCTATATTAATTTGATTTTCAGACATTTTTTAGATGTTTTCAATGAAAGCATTAGTACTAATTATAAGGTGAATCCTACCATTTTTATTATCCTACCATTAGTTATTTTTTAAGTTTTACATTTTGCTCTTGTCCATAAAAGGAAATGTGTAATTAAAAATATATAATTTATTTACAAACCCATCATAATTTAATAGCTGTGCGGTCAATTAAAAAAATGTATTTTGTTGTTAGAGCCTAAAAAAACTATTGAGTTGAAAATACTTAGTGAAATACTTTCTAGCAGCTGCTAATTTGAACATACACACACTTGAATTGCTACGATAAAAAAACATAAAAATATGAGATGTTTGTTAACCATTGCAATGACAATGTCACACACACACACACACACACAAAGCACACGGCTCGACCACGCTGAGCATGCTCACTCATCCAATGTGCTGATGTCATCTGTCCATGTGATGGCGAGGACTGACATGAATGTTCTCCATGAGCAGCTGAGCGTAACAAGAGCTACCAAAACATCTGCTAGCAAGGCACACACATGCTTGGATATACACACTCAAACACGTGGGAGCATGCAAACAAGACACTGAGCTTCTGTGCATGTAGAGTTATTGTGTATCAACGTGGTTTTTACTTTTGTTTTCAAATTTGTATGCATGAAAACTGAACATCTGGTCTCAGACGCCAAATTGGGATGGTTTTATACTTCTACCAGTCGCTAATGACTACAGATCATGACAGAATCAGATCTGTTAGTTATTAATTCATTTACTTGAATGACAGTGTGGACGCAAATTAAATATCTCTCCATGTTGGTGCTTGAGGGAGGATGGACAGCTGCAGCGGAGGTGTTTAGTAGAGGGACACTGAGGTGTTAGACCACATAATTATTTGGCAGGTTGCTTCTAAACCGTAAAAACTCCAAATTATGTAACTGGTGCATGTTTGAAAGTGTATAAAAAGTGATAAGGCCACAGGAGGATGTGACTGAAATGTCACAGAGTTAAGAGTCACCAAAACACCACAGTTTATTTATCTGATCCAGGAAAACAATGCATCTATGATTCCAATTAACTGTTCAGGCAAACCAATTAGAATGCTTTAAATACTTGAATTTACTGTTTGTATATCCCTCAAACCTGTTAATATAATCTAAGAATCTATATTTTATAAATTTGTTTATGGACTGTAGGTCCCTACCAATGTGTTTTAATAATCTACATTTAATTACACATCGAGTTAACCTGTAAGGTCAATACAGAAGATTTTAATGAAGAATGAAATAGTGAGATATGGGGGATAGTTGACCTGATGATCAAGGCAACCCTCAAGTTGGCTAGCTGCTGCACTGGCGGTATGTAAAAACACTATCTTCACTGGATATAACTAACAAGAGTCAATTGATTTTAAGTTTAAATTTAGGTGTGAGGTGTTAGCTAATTTGTGTTCATTGCTCAAAAGTGTTATTTTAACAGCTTCAAGCATTATTATTTTAAGCAAAAATGCCGAATTCAGAAGATGGAGGGAATATGGTCCTTTTTTTTTTGAAAAAAGTTTGCAGCACACATGGACCTGTTGAGCCGAGGCAGCATGAATAGAAAACTGAAACAACAGTTGGTGGAAATGACACAGGAGCTTCTCGCTTGTTCCATCTGATCAGCCTATTAGAAGGCAGGAGAAATGTTGCACAGCAGTTGTCTCAGTTGTCTGCAGTTGTGGGTGTTTGTGTGGCCTGAGGCAGAGCTCTGGTCTCAACATGTGACAACACTGTACACCTACAGGGGGTATGTTGAACACAGGTACAACAAGACGAGAAAAGATGTTGAGGGCATAAATAAGCATGTCGAGTGCGCAGACCAAGAACTGAGAGGTCAGAGAAAAATATTTTGTGCTTACACAATGAAGTAGAGAACGGAAAGCTTGAGAGGTATAGCAACGGTAGGGGGGCGAGGCTTTGCAGTCAGCTATCATCTTTGACATCTAAAACTTTTGTAGCATTAATATTTAAGATATGGTAAGTTGAATTAATTTTATTCTTCCCAGAGGAAATTCTTGTGCCAAAGATGCTCAGTATACATAATTTCCCCTTTTTCATGAGTGCATCAGAAGTTGAGTTGTTACTGTGTGGTTATTTATAACATGGATATTATTTATATGCAAAATTAGCAACAGCAAGTGATTAGTTTGTTTGTGAATGCCATGTATCATTTTGTCAAGAAAATCCTGGTAAAAGCAGCTTGACAAACACTGAGACACACAGTCAGGTGAGCTCTGATGTCAAAGTGAAATGTCTGGCTGTACTGTAACCTGATTGAAACATTTTAAGAAGTGGATGTTTTTAAGATGGTTTAAAGACAGGTTAACATTTGAGTATTACATCATTGTATCATTTTATTAGCTGAAGCAAACTTTTGATCTGTGACAGAACAAGAGGTTACAGAATATCAGGTGATGTTTGACAATGGATTCCAGCACAAAGTTGATTAAATTCATTTTCTTGTAACATATTCAAGTGGAAAATCTATCATATGTAAATGTTATATATCAATTTCAGTCTCAGATTTACATTGATAAAATAAAATGTAAAATATCTTTTTTAAGTTAGAAAAAAATCTGTATGATACAAGTTCTGTTTTAGGGAAGTTTTACAAGCAAAAACACTACAATTATGGATGTCATTAATTTCATATATTAAGTGGCCAAACTTGGTTGAACAGCTGAGTGACGGCACCGAGATCTATAAGTGGTTTAGTTTCAAGTGGACGAGACTTAGTTAATTTCAGTATTCTGTGAGCATGAATACATTGTAAAGTTTTCAGAGAGAGAATCTTAAAAGTTGAAATTCAAATGAAAAACACAGTTTTTGATGGATTGCAGGAATCTAAAAAACAAGATGGATCTGAAGTTTTAATAAAAATCTGAGTTTATCTTTGCCTTTGAGCAAGAACACATTAAGCTGTCAAATTCTCCCATACAAACACAACATGGAAAAAGATCGAGGCTATCCTTAACATTGACTTTTGTCTGTCCTTTTCTATAAGTCTAAAGGTTTCCCTGCGTGCTTCTACGCTGCATGTTAAGCAGTTCCATCCAGAGTAAACTTTACCCAAGTGCATCTTCTCCTACCTAATTGAGTTAGAGGATGCCATCTCCTTTGAGAGCAGGACATTAAGCTTCCCTCTCAGGGAATGGCGGGGAAAGTAAATCACTTTTAATTAGAATAAACCTTAAGATTAGATCTGGCCTTTCCCTTCCAGTCATTTGCATATAGCACCTCTCAATACAATGCCAGCACTGGTGGCTGATAAGCGGGATTTGGAGATGAGAGAAGAGGAGAGGTGTTGGGGTTAAAGCCAAAACTGCTCAACAGGTGATTTGAAAAGGCCTTGGGCTTTTATTTTTGGGTACATTACATTTCACGCAAACAGAGAAAACTCATATTGAGGAAATGACACTTGGGGAGTTTGCTGTAGATGTGTGTGGAGATACTGCAGGGGACTCAAGTCAGGGCTTAGTCATGATGGTTATGATGGTGGGAGGTTATTAATGAAATTTCACTTAAGTTCAGGGTTCCTATACATTTTCCATTTCAAATGTCCATACTTTTCCAGACTCAAATGTTTTCAATGTCTTTGTCATATTTCATTAGCTCTTGTTCGTTATCTTTTGCAGCTTTCCTGAGGGCATTTGATTTTGCAAGCATAGAGATCTTGTCAGTGGCTTCTGCTTCAACTGCAAGCTCATCTGCAGATGTCAGAAGTGCATTTATGTTGGTCTGAAGCTTTCTTCTCTTCATCTTGAGTTGGTCCACCTCATCTTGTACTACCTTCCGTTTCTGTGTTTGTTGTGTGTGTTCCCTCTTCTTCTTTTCCTCATCAAGGTGCACATGGTATGCTCTGTCTTGCACAGCCAGCAGACTGTAGTAGTTCTTTGGTCATCCCTACATTAACTACCCCACCCACATGATGCAGGTCTTCTACTATCACCCACGTCACAATTAAGGTTCTCTCCGTCATGTTTGTGACAGTGATGATCTTATTAACAGAGAACCCTCTTTCCACAGAAGCCTGGCCATGGGACAGCAGGAAAAGCTTTTGGACAATTTCCCACAGATGTTTGAATGGATGCTTTTTGTTCCAGCTGTGCATTGAAGAAGGTGTCCAGTCTGCCGTGGGCAACTGTGAGGCATCCTCACTGGTTTTGCAGATCACAGTGAAGTCCCTCAACTGGTTGAGGATTGTGTCACACTTGTTGTCTCTGATTTTGTTCAGCACTGGAAATCATCTACAGGCACAGCCTCAGTTGTTTCTCAAAAGGTCTGGCTTCTCTTTTATTATCTGTGGATCACATGCTAAGTTTCCCACCTGTGTGTACCTCAGGGGGGCATTTCTCCAGCAGCTTTGTCACAGCTGTAACATGGAACTTCTTTGTCTTTTCTAACTGTGAGGACATCTCACTCAGAAAACTTCTTTGTCTCCCTCAATTCTGAAAGTAGCATTTCTCCATCAAATCCTATGTTGATAAGGGAGGCATCATTGTGATTTGCTCAATCTTTGAAGTATCTTAGAAGAGCTTCAATGGAGTCTTCACACTCTTAAATGTATCATCTGTGACAAATCTCTGGAGAAGGCGTTTCAGTGCAGTGAAAAGATCATCTGTCAGGAAAGGTAGCATGGCCTTATCAGTTTGATACTTTTTTAGAAAAGGCTGGCACTCTTGAGCAATGGAGAGCACGATGTTGGCTTTTACCAAAAACATGGGGTCAGTGCATGCCTTTTCAACAGACTCAAAAGGCTCGTTTTTTGGATGCAGTACTTTAGAGGCATTAACACTAGTTACATACAGTATGTCTGGATCTGTGACCATATTGTAATGGCTCTCTCTAGCACTGTGACATTTTCTAGCCATCTATGTTGACAGTTCCTGAGAGGGAAAACAATTAAACCTGTTACTTTGACATAATCATAATGCCTGGCTGGGGAGTCCTTAAAAGCCAGTAAAGACAATTTAGAGTGGGCTCAATGACCCAAGTGGTTGTATTGCTGCCAGCTTCAAATGTATTGTGCATTATATGTAGTCCACAACTATGGTGAGGAGTTTGCATCCAATCTCCTCTTCCAAGTCCCTGGACAGTGTGTCAAACAGCTTCTAGTTTACATTCCGCCCATCCTTTGATAGCTGCAATATGCCAACAGTGTTGCAGTTGATGTGTAGAGGTTTGCAGAGGTCATCAGCACATAAGCATGTATAAGAAAATGAGAGTTGAAAAACCTTACACAGTCTCCATCCCAAAAGTGTATGTTCATATGTAGTTATTTTGACTGAAGGGGACGGGGGGTCAAACTCTCGTCAAAAAGTACAACGTAGTCACCAGCAGATTTCACTTTTGACAAAAGTAGTGATGAGAAAAATGGCGCAGTACCAAAGGTTGTCAGGTAAGCTGCTTTGTCATCCCCACAGGTGAACTTGGAGGCAATGTTGCTGTTTGGAAAAAGGTCACACTTCCCAGTACAGCTATTGAAGGAGCCATGCTTCTCCATGACACTAAGCACCCAGTTCCCCACTTCTGCAGACAAAACCTCTGGGCCACTTACAAAGGTGCTCAGCAAGCTACTGGATGTAGCTGCAGATGTGACACTAAAAAATAAGAACAAATTTGGCTCATTTGGTGGAGTACAAACATTAAATAAAACCTAACTGCATAATAGCTTCACATCCAACAATTATGAACAAGTAGACACCAGAACTCTCACTGAATTGTCAAGGTCAAGGTTTGGTTTCCTTACACAGAAAAGATAGTCCATTTACTTTTCAGATAACTACATCACTGCATAACTAATAAATGTTAAGACAAGCTTAATATTTGGTTATTTGTGATGTTAGGTATATATGCAATTCAAAGATATTGTCGCATTTTCTTTTAAACTAATTTGGTTGCGGATGTCCGGATTTGGCACAGTTATAAGGCACTTCAGCCAGAGCTGCTTTGCAGGCTGTGACACAAATACAAATCCTGTAAGTTACCTGTTTTTGTTGTATATTAAGATGTTTTTCTGTGGATATTTAGTTTGCATTGATGTAATTTATGTTTTTTAAGATACAATTGCTTTGTTTTGTGTCTTTTATATCTTTTAACATCATGAGACAATGATGGAATGCATCTTATCCCTTGTATTGGATTGAAGTGTTTTTGAAGATCCATAAATAAAGCAAATCAAAATATATAAATATTCATCCTTCATCAATATTAGAGATATTTGCACAACCAGTAAAAGTATCTGAATTTTGATGTATTCAAAATTAATTTTATTATGGCTAAACATAATTGTAATTATCAATTGATCTGATGTTAATTTTCTCCATGAATCGATTAATCATTTTGTCTCTAAAACATCAGAAAAAAGTGAAAAATACAATTCCCACAATTTCCCAGACATTTTGTACAACAGTCAAAATCCTGAACATATTCAATTCACAACGGTATAAAATAGAGAAAATTTGCAAATCCCCACATCAAAAATGTATTAAATGATTAATAAATTATCAAAATACTTGCCTATTAATTTTCTGCAAGTCAGCTAAAGCGGTACACTAATAATAATAATAGTACTGCAGTTCCATAAAGTTGGGAAGCTAGTGAAAAAAAGGTGAAAAGAAAGGTCAAAATTGACAACATTTCCCATAATGAAACAGTCATTCAACTTTCATTAGACCCCTTCTGCCAAATAAATGTCCACATCTTTCAAACCCTACAGCAACAGCAAGTTTTCAACGAAAGTATATGATATAAATTTGAAGTCTCAAACTGAGAACCCTGATGACATAACCTTGATGACATCATCAGGGTTATTTTCTCTTTGGAAACTCCCCTCCACAGCCACAAGCAACACTGACTGTTTTACAGGCTGTCCTCATGATGACCAACCTAAGTGTCCCAATAATCAACAAATTGTTTTAGCTCTGATTTTTATAATATGTAATTTCTAATCTTTACCTCCTTCAACTAAAAATGCAAAGCAAACTGTTCTATAAATAAAAAAAAGAGTGTGTATATTTCTTTACTCTTGCTTTGGCACATTGAATTGTTCTCTACACAAACTACAGACAGAAACACACCTTTAAGTCAGTGACACACATTCGCTCACACCCAACACCTAGTAGACACTAAACAGTGCATTATAAACACCTTTATCATGAACTACTTACACTCTGAACCTCTCTGTCACTCTCTCTGCTTCTCAAGTGACACAGAGCGAACCCAGTGTGAGGCCAGCACAAACGAACCCCGCCTTCTGTGTTTTATTAATGAAATGAAAAAGGTCAGTCAAGTTATTTTTAGTTGAAAATGTTTCCTCCGTGAATGTCTGATCTTCAGGAATATCTCACAGGGTTCAGTGTCTGTAAATGACAGCTGGCAGCTGTGGAGATTTAACCTGCAACCTTTCTGATATGGGACAGACTCTCCAACTTAAAGTCTGTAGGGAGGAGAGAGGAAAAGGAGGAACTGGTATGGAGAAAGGCATGGACATAAAGAGAGAAAGGAAGGAAGGACGGCGTGACACACACACACAGACAAACAGAACAGAGGCAGTGACTGAACCCCACTGAGGGAGATGTGCGGGGACACGTCCCAATCTCCTCTCATTCAGAGGTGACAGTCCCTCTGTCACCGTCGTAGAAGTCCGCAGGGGGATCAATGTCTGCTGAGGTGGCCAAACCAAAAGCTATCTGCATCTCCATTAGTATTCCTCCACGGTGGGACCCGGGCCGTCTACTGCATCGGCCTCGTAGCGCAAACCGGCAGCGCAGGTGCCACGTCGATAGATTGATAAGACAAGCCAGACATGGCCCTGGAAAGCCCACGACTGAACAAGTGATTTAACCCCCTCTGGGATAAACTTTTAACATCTTACACAAGCAGCAGATAAGCACTTTCACACGTACAATAACACATGCAAACGCGCCCGGGCACACGTGATCGCACGCATTCGCCCACACTGAGAGCAGATATGGACATCTTACAAGGATGAATGGCCAGCCCGCGAAGGACGGCAGGACAGCATAATAAAAGCCAGACGAGGCATTAATCCTCCTTGTGGGGTTCGCTGATGTTTGCAGCATTACGGCAGGCCAATAACATTTTTCATGTCCCGGCTGTATGAGGGGGGCTGGAATTAGAGGGCCACCAGTAAGTGTAAAGCTAAATCACAACTATGTGCTTATCATATTGTGTCATCATTATAATACAGTGGCTCTAAGGTACTGGGTGTTTGTTTGAATACAGCACAGGTGATACTATTTGCTTAAAGGAATAGCTAGTTAGGAATAATTCATAGACATTTCTCTCTTATAGCTATCTGTTAAATATGAAGCTATGCTAGAGACTGGACTGGAAACAGGGAGAATAAAATAGCAAGGCTCCACCCAAAGGTACAAACAACAAAAGCTCACTAATTATTATATATATATATATATGTAATATATACATGTTATATTTTGTTTCCTTTTACAGGGGATTATGTGCAGGACAGGGCTGTTTCCCCCAGATTCCAGTCACTAGTTACCAGTGTCCTGGTTGCTGCTTCATATTTAACAGACAGATTTTGAGAGTGGTAGTGATCTTTTCAACAAATCTAGGCAAAAAACACTCCCAAAAAACATATATGTAAGTGTAAATATCCATTGTAGATGGTTATTTAAGCAACAAGACACAAGTCACTAAAAACCAACCTTTCTGCCTTTTCCTTTCTTACTTTTTTTCACAATAGTACAATTTTTTATTTGATTTTCTGGGCCAACTCTGTCAGCCCTGTTAATAAAAATAAAAAAATTAAAAAAAAAACAAGTGAGCACTCCATTTTATGAGTGGAGATGACCTTTACAGAGCTCTGGCTATAGTGAGGGGATTTCAAGCCACCAATTAGCACTCTAGTTGCTGTTCTAGTGCGATCTCAGGTCGCAGAGAGAGGCACACATCCCATCAACAACATCAGCATATAAAGCGGGAGGCAAGGCACGTACGACTCGGTCAACGACAAATGGATACAAAAGGGGGCTCGTCGAGTAGAGGTCACATTGCATTACATTGTGTGGCGATGTGGGGGTTTTGCATTGGGCCGGTTTTGAACTATATTAAGCAATTTCAGTAGGTATTTTACTTCATGTCAGTATTAATATAAGGGGTTATAATAATAGTAATAATAAATACAAATATCTGGTTAAAAAATATACCATACCACAGTCCTTTATTACCATGGAATAACAAAGGACTGTACAAACAGGCATAATGCTTCAGAAGTCTTCAACTCCAATTCACTGCGTCTATGAAAAATGACAACACCAACGAATGCACACATGCACCTCGAGGATTATGCCCCAGTAAGCACACTAACAATGTGGTCAAGGGCAAGCATAATAATGAATTGATTGTCCTCTGAAAGTGTCATAATGAATGTGAATCAGACTATGCAGTGTGTTTTTAGCAATCAATAAGGCTATGAATTACCAGCACCATCCAAGTGATTGATTATATTCATTTCTATTTAAGCATAATGCAGCGTTAGATCAATTTTGAATATCTTCTACATTCTCTTTCCTACCTTTATAAATAAAACGAGCATCAAAGGTAAAATAAAGGATTGAAAAACACTGACTCTCTGCTGTTTTTTGCTTTAGACATGAGGTGAAAGAGAGACAAAAAACTATTTGAAATTAATTTCCAAAGAGTTGTCAATATTCCTGAAGTGTGGCACATGTAGCGCCTAGCTATGGTGCTGCATTAAGCTTTCATGAAAGTGAAAGTTAATTAGATATGATGACTGAACTCCCGGGATCGTAATTAGCCGAACTGCGTGACTGCTCTCCTGTAATTAAATGTCATTTTCCCTCAGTTCACTGAGCCTGAAAAAAAAGGGAGAAGAAGAGGAGGAAGAAGAAGAACCCTCTTGCAGAAAATGTCAGTTACAACAAATTCACCTGTGCCCCATGGCCTGATCCTGGACATTTCTGGAACACGGGCAAGCATGGATGACAAAAAGTGAGTTCAGGTTGGTAGTCAGTAGTGTGCACTGAACTAATAAAAAATGAGCCTCTGCTTGGTGGTCCCACACTGGTCTAGTTTCATAGCTCTCTCTGACATTTGGATTGTGTTTTGGGGGTTGGAGTGTGGACACTCAGAGGTTGCGAATGAGTGTAAACATTCAAGGTTAAAGTGTGAAGGTGAGAAAAGAGAGGGGGTCGTATCTTTGCGAGTGAGAATGAAATGTCAGATTCCTTCTACAGTGCCACTCTGGCAGGTGTCATATGTGGATAACCCCGGGATGAGAGGAAACAGTGAGGAGAGAGAGGGAGAGGGAAGAGGGGAAGCGAGCCAGTCCCACCGAGTACACGGCAGGTCCCTTGTCATGTGTTAGAGGAGAAGAGTCAAACCCGCAGGAACCAAACTATTGACTGACACCAGAGGACACACTGTAAGGACAATCATGACAACAACAGCAACCGCAACCTCTGCTGGAAAGCTGTAAACACAAGTACTCTTTCTCACAAATCTATTTTTGTACTCCTATGTTTAAAAAGCTGCATAGATATACCCCAGAAAAGATGAATGAATGAATTGTGGAACGTCATTTTTATGTTGACGTTGTAAGAAGCAAAGAAGTAGTTGTTTGCGTGTGTTTTGGTCCTGTGTAATTCTTACATTGTTCTTGAAATATATTATTCATAGTTTATCCATGTATAAGTATCATGATATATTGCTAAAGCCCTAATTTTGTTTACTTGATGAAATAGTTTGAGTTCACATGATAAAATATATACTGATCTAGAACTACTGGCAGCGAGGAAATGAACAAACTCCTTCACACATTTGACAAGGCTTATTATAACATCATAGGGAAGGTTTATGAAACTTGTCGTTTTTATATGAACTTTGATCTACAGTATTTGGAAAGCTATTTTAAAAAGAAACAAAAGAAATCTTGATATAATAGTTATTATTCATGTATGTTTTTGTGTGTCTGTACATGGATTCCCTTTGTCAGATTCTCTACATGTAGTATGTAACATGTAGTCCGTGTTATGTATGCTTTTGTTTGGATGGATCAGTGTAGATGGGTAGCCACTGGATGTGTACATGTTCTAGATGCTGTAAGGTATGTCTATAATAAAGAAACAAATAAATAAAGAGTACAATTATGTACTCACAAAAGACCAACATGTACCGATAAACAATCCTATAATCACAAGGCGATTTTTAGAAAATGAGAGTACTACCTATTTTTCCTGTCTTCCTTCTTCTTTTGCATTGTGTGTATCAATTTGGAATCTCTGTCACTGTCACTGAGGGGGTAGACACAAAGAGTATTGACAGACCAACCGTGAGCAGCAGTAATCATCACTAGTACTGCGGCAAGGATATGATCCCTCAACAGCTTCCCACTCATGAAAACATCCAATTCAGTGGAAGCAATGCAGAGCAGAGACCCAAATCAGTTTACTGCCTTAAATTACTTCAGTGACTGCGCTTTTAGTGCAGTTTATACCTTAAATTATGTACTTTTAGTCGTACATCTTGGTGTGTATCTCATACTTTTCAGTATAAAAATGTAATTCTCCTGTATGTCTATTTCTGAGTGCGTTGGATGAGTCTCTGGGGGCGCGTTCATGAACACTTGCATGAATGCAAGGATGGTGAATGTCACTGATAGGAACACCCACAGGCTATATTCTCTATAATAATCACTCATTTTACTGTCTCTATATAGTGCGCTCTCTGAAGAAATAGCATTGACTCTGGAAGAGACAGTGTGAGTGGGGAACCTAATTACCTCTGCCCGATGGACAGAAAATGATCACTGTGAATGTAATAAGGCTTTAACTTGTTTGCCTGAGAAAACGACTTGAAGCTCCCTGCCATGTTTTGAATTAGAAAACGACAGGTTAAAAACCCACCTGTGTCTCTGACTCAATCACTAATGTGGCGTCACTCCACGTCTCGTCTATGCTGCGTTCCGCCCCGTAGAATTATCTGCATTGGTCACGGGCCTGATTTGAAAACCTTTTTCATGTCAAAGACACCACAGACAGGCTTCAACTACACTTTCCTACACTGACTTGCTTTTAATTTGATTGCATTTTATGCCTTTATGAAATACTTCACAGCAGAGAGAATACAGGAAATGAGAGAGATGGGTAATGACATGCAACAAAGCTCCAAGGCCAGACTCAAACCAAAGATGTTGGGATTCATGGTCAGTCCCTTGGTAACCAGGGTGCCCCAATTCTCAAAATCTGTTCTACTTGAATGATTGAGATTTCTAATCAGAAAGTCTCTTTGCAAATTCAAGAGTTCAATTAAGTACTGCACTGGAACACCCTTATGCACCTCTTGGGGTGCCCCAAAGCCTTCCAATTTCCAAATAGGTATTCACTCATGCAAATATATCAGCACAAAAGTTGTACAAAATTTGAACACCACCCATTTTCTCCATGAAACAGTCCAGGGTAAAAGGAAGTGAAGTGTTAAAAATAGCAATATCATGGGCAAGCACATTGTGGCTTTTGTGGGGATACAATGCTGTATATGATTCTACTACTTTAATGTCATTGCAAATCTTGTCTTGTATTTTGTTTATTTTTTTTATTTGAAATTAAAATTACAACAACAGACAGTGATGAAATTGAAAAACCCTGAAACCCAAAGGAAAGAGAATCCCAAACAGAGCCATAGAGCAAGTATTAAGGATCCATCATCTGAGTATTATTCCAGGGGAGTCTTTTATGGGTGCTTTAAATTGGGTGATTTCATGACTGCAGCAGTCTATGTAATATAATCACATTAAACTCCCTTAAAGGGCCTCCTAAATTCTCCTTATGTTTGCCTGATCCCTTATCGCAGTAGACCTGAAGTGGAAAACAAACTGCTGTGATTTTTCTGAATAAATCAGTTCTCTGTCATCACAAACAGGGAGGGCATGCCAACCAGATTTCACAAACTGTCGCCGAAACAACTCAATATGTTCAAGAATGGATTCCTACCGAACAACAGTTGTCTGCTTTGACCTTTCCTCCTCACCACAGCTTTTATGCCAGTAGCTATAGCATTACATCCTGTCTGCCTATCTTACTGCTTGAGCACTTAAGGTGTCTACCGCTAATTCCACCTGAGCCCTTAATTACCTCATTAATTTAGGCTGACAGGGTAGGTTAAAACCCCTCTGTGATCCCCAGGCTCCATACATGAACATTAGCCACTGAATGGGAGGCCACAACCCAGTCCCCTTTTTTTGAGACCCTTAAGTGTTTAACAAGGTTTATACCTAATCCACAACTTTATCTTTATGGATCTTGGCCTGGTTTTTCAAAAGCAGCTTAATTGTTGATTGGCTTACAGTTGAACCAACATCATCTTAGTACTTGGCTACGATGGAAAGTCTTGTCTGAAAGAGGGCTTTAGGGACATTACAGTACGCCCAATGTGGCAGCTAAGCTATGAAACCATCAGTTGAGGATTTCCACTGTGGCTTTAGCTAAGCCATCTCCCAACTGGATCCATTCAATGAAGACAGCCACTGAAGGACAGACAGTAAGAGAAATACAATGGCTTGAAGCCTCCTGGAGATCCTATCTAGACAGAGCAGTAATAAGGAGAGGGCTGCGTGGAGGGTTATATTGGTCTGGCTGGATGGCATGGAGGAGAAAGGAGGGCCATCACACATGTCCAGCCTTGACTGAAGATGGGATTAGAGAGGGAAACGGGGGAGACAGACAGACAGAGATAGAGAACAGACACAGAGGAAGCGATAGTGAAGGAGAGCAAGAGAGGGTGAATGAGGGAATGGCATAGAGGAAGATTGATGGCTGACTCGTCCTCGGTCAGTGATTTTTTTTTTTCCATCTCTCCAGACGAAGCCTTCGTCCAGGAGCCCCCTACCCTGCCATGGAGGAGAGAAACGGGCAGATGGTGAAGATGGAGGAGAAGAGTGAGAGTGATAAAATCACAGAGCAGATAGAAAAAGGAATAGGGTGATGGTCTGCAATAATGATGATTGTGAAAGGTGGAGGGAATGAGGAAATTGGGAGGGAATGGTTGAATTCTTTTTTGCTCAACTATTAGGTAAAGAGAAACATGAGAGATAGTATGAGGAAGTTAAATAAAAGTTTTAAAAAATAGTTTGATTTTAGGAATCCCCTAGTTTGTCTTTTGCTTAAAGGGGAGTAGTCGCCGCTCCTGTCTGTTTTCCTAAACCTTTACTCGGAAATGCACTTAAAAACATTGTGCATGTGAATTGCATTTGGCCGCAGCTGGGGCTCTTTGCCACATGTGCAGGACAGAGCAGAAAACTGGGCTAAATGGCACAATTACATCTAATATGTCAAACAGCAATTGTATGTTTTGCCATATTTGTGGCATTCACGTGAGGAAAATCGATTATTCAATTAAACTACAAGAACAGAACAATGAATCTGATAATTCTATTGTTGAAACTGACATTATATTCAGTAAGAACGAGTTCACTGTACACTATCTATTAATTGATCATTTTTTACATAATTACATCAGCTCTGTGCTGACTTTTTCATTCAGAAAACATATAATGCACGATGCATTCATTGACAAGTTTACAGATTTGGGTGTGCAACTTGAAATATGTAAGGGAAATACTGTACATGCACACAAACAGAAACATGCAAACACATTTCTTCTTCACTGTATACCAACACAACTGTTTCTGCACTGAAAGATGTTTATGCTGTGATACAGCTGTATGTGTTCCCTGTGCTGTTGCTCCTTTTTTCTCTTCTGTCTCTTGTTCCGCCCATGTCTTCTACACCTGATTAGTCCTCACTAAGGTGCACCTGGAAAACGCCAGGAAAGGAAGTGGTTAAATGCTCCAGGTTGCTGTTGCAGCGAGAGGCTTCTGGTCTGTGGACTGCTGGTCTTGCTGCCTCTCAGCCTGGGATTTTATTAAGTGTTGCTGTTGTCTTTTGACAGTTGTTTATAGTCTTTAATTAGTGTCTTGGTTGCTTTGTATGTCTTTATGTTAATAAATCCCATGGTTTGGATATTTTAAAAGGTGTTGTTAAAGTTTGACTTTGGGTCAATGGTGGAGTGTTGTTCGCCTCATAGGGCCGACTAAGGGCAGGGTGTAACAGCTGCATAACACCACATTAAGCCCGAGACAACAGTTTCAACATGGAGGCACTGTATGGAGTGACTGTAAGTGTGATACAGCTGACTCTCTTATGTTAGCTACAAAAGCAGTGTTTGTAATCACACATGTAACCATGACCTCAGGCTACAAAGGGCTGCACCATAGATCAGCAAAGTCAATGTACCATAAACCATGTATGATGTATGATTCGAGGCTGTTGTTTTGTTCAGCTCCAGTGTACTTTTGGATAAAATGAGCACTTTATTTCCAGCACAAAGAGCTGGATATGGATTTCATTCTCTCAAATCATGTCAGATCGTTTAACTTTGGTGGAGAGTTCATTGATTTGCAAGAATGGGGAGATTTGCCACTTGAGTGACTCTGTCAATTCATTCTTCTGTGCCTGATTTAAAATATATCAATTAATGAAAAAGATAAAATACCATGTCTATGAAAGGACATGATGTAGGTGCAAATTGGAAGCATGTATTGGCACTGTTTGAATATCCCATTATTAAATCACAGTGATGTCACTGTATTTTCAAACGTCATTGTGAAATGAACCAATTCTTATTCTAATGTAAAGGCTCTTATACAATTTATATCTAATTACAGAATTTGTAAAAAACAAACGTTTTTAAGAAAACTCCCCTCAGATTAGGTAATCCCTATCTTGTTACCAAATGTTACATTCCTTTTGTTGTTTAAATTAAACAAAAACTTTTACAAACATGACCCTGAAACTTGATTTGAGAAACACCCAACACAAAATACTTAGAGGTGATGGGACGGGTGCAATAAATAGAAAAAGATGATAAGAGACACGAAAACTTTTCCTATAGCAACTTTGCTAAACTAGGCCAAAACTAACACAAAGCAACCAATCATATCAATTTCCAACAAATAACTTGATAATACTCAAGGCGACTGTATGAAAGCAGAGATGAGGCCTTGTATGTCCTTGCCATACTGCACCTGCAGGCTCACTTCCCATCCTTTAAAAAGCATTGAATAAACTCTACTGGCAGTTAACAGGTCCATTAAATCAACTACGATTGTGCCGGAGAGCGGAGGGGAGATGTATTACATTTGTGTTATTGGTCAAATATCGCTGGCCTGTGAAGGAAAAAAGGTGATATCCAGCACAGGCCGGGCAAATGGAGAAACGGGAGGGGGGTATGTTACAGCTATGTCCTTTCTGATAAGTGAGTTTTCTCTTCCCTTCAACCCCCTCCCCACTTTAATAAGAGTTGACACCTATTTGTGACATATGACTGTATCTCTGATTGCCTGGGGCGTGATAGCATCCCGACGCCTTGCTCAGCTGGCGATGGAGGGATAGCGAGAGTGAGCAATGGAGAAATAGAGGGGTTTGTGGCTCAAATGTGCTGGTCACTGCGATACTCTATCTGTGGGAGATATGGAGGCTGTGTGTCTGTCTGCTGTAGCGGGGAGGGGGGCAGAAATTGGAATGTGAGCAGCTCATGTGTTGCTTGCTTTAAGATGTGTTGGATGACATAAGGGAATAGATAGATGGACAGAAAATCGTTGGGTACCTCAGGGAATCCATTTATTCGCATCTCCATTTGCTAGCCGCTGTTACTGCAGACATGTTTCTGCAGGGCAGCTTCCTTTAGCTGTGGGATCTCCAGGTGTTCCCAGGCCAGCTGTGAGATAAAATCCCTCCAGTAGGTCTTTGGTCAACCCTGGGCTTCCTTCACAGCTGGCCATGCCCATTATACTTCCAGTGGAAGGTAATCTATATGCCTGATCTACCTCAGTAGGGATCTCTCAAAATAGAAGAGGAGTGGCACAGTTTTACATTCCTCCTGGATTGCAGAGCTCTGTAGACAAGGAAGACTGAAGAAACCTCATCTTTCATGCCTGAATCCATGATCTAATTGTCTTCTTTCTTTTCTTCTTTTCGGTCTTTCGGCCAGCGTGAATTTGCGAAAACCATCTTCTACTTTTTTATTACGGTCCTTCGTATGACCCAGCTGTCTGAACATGGCTATCTTGGGCCCCGAGACCAAAAACTGTGTTATTAAAAAACATTGGTGCAGGCGTGTTGTTTCAGGTACTGGTTAGAAGATGAAATACAATCCAAGAAGGCCTTTTTGAGTAATACATCCCTGAGTTTGAAGGCCCATCAGATTGAACACCAAACAGCAGAATCAAAATCCTTCCTCACAGTATCGAGGTTGTTCCCAACATTAAGATCCTGTCCATGAAAATCCAAAACAAGACAAAAGACAAGGCACAACCCTGTCAACACATCGACCTTGAACTATTTGACAAATGCCAAGTATGCAGCGTAACAGACCCCTAAGACGCCATACATCATCTCATACCAAGACAAATGACGGAGCCTAGTTGAGAGCTTTTTTTTTTTTTACTAGTCTGAATTCTAAGATGAGCTTTTATTACATAATCATCATGCACCACCGTCACTGGCACAGGTTGGTTGGCACAGGTCACCCAACCTTTTTGCACATAGTACAAAATACTGAGAGAGGTGGTATTTAAACCCTTAGTATCCATTTAGTATAGTTTCCATGTACGTGCAGCCTTGCAGTGAGAGCAGAGGTTTGACACTGTGGTTTCACAGATCAATGGCCTCTCCTCTGCAGTGTCTCTGGCATGATAAAACATTCCTCACTCAGTATGCTTACTGAGTCTTGGCTACATCTGATGTGCCTGGCTAAGAAGGTCACCAAGGTTAGATAAAAAACAAATGTACAAGTGTATTTTTTATCAATAAATTCAGCTGTCCTGACAGTTATAAATGTGGTGGCTATATAAAAGATAAGCATATATTCTATGAATTGTGTAATGGAAGATCTGAATGGATCTCAATGCAAAATAACAATGTGTTTTCCAATCAAATTAAATGGCATGATATAGGCCTCCATATTATCTTAAAAATAAGAACTTCCTTGTACTTCTGAAAAACATTTACACGACATTTTTTGTTGGTCTATTCAACTTCAACAGTGTAACAGTATTTCTGTACACTCTAACATACAGAATCATTTGTCAGTCAGTAAAACCTTTTTGTGCTTCTATAAAAACTTAAAGGATCCCTCCCAGAATATCTAGAGCAACAGAGCCGGCAAAGAACCCATTTCATGTAATAACTTGATGTCATTCCTTTTGATTAACCTTAAACTCTGATAAAGCTTTAAAACTTTGAGTTAATAACCTTTGCAGCTAATGGCGTAAGACTGAATAATGTGAAGTCATCAAGCGTAGTTAAGTCAATGCTGCCTCCTGACCTTACAACCTGTAATGAAATGCATCTGCAGCCTAATGTGACGAGGATTGCTACAATTAATATGAGTGTATTATTTTCTTTGAAGTAAAGCAGAAGGGAAATGCACTGTGTACTGAAATGATTACTGTTGTTGTTGTTGCTTTCCCTGAGGGTATAAAATGTCTTGTGTGCGCCATCCTATCTTTAAGAATTATTTCAAAGTCGACTTTAAAGAAGAATCGTATTTGTCACCCTGATTTGTTTAAATTTTTAAACCAAAATCAACAACTTAATTTCAGTTGGGGAAGTGTGCTTCAGTCCACCTAGAGCCATTGTTAATTACAAGTTAATGACTGTTTGTGGAACATTATGAAACCTCTGTGGCAACTGTTCAAAATTACAGGTTCCTGTAATACATCTCGAGACCGTTGAAATTGTCATGCTCCTGATTGGGATTCATCAAAGGCTTCTCAATTAGGAGACATCTCCGTTGACACCGGAGAGCTTTTCCATCTAATGAAATACCTCACATTATTGCCCTGCTAGTAAATTATTCAACTAAACTCCTGATGGGGGGGTGGATGGTGGTGGATGGCAAGACATAAAGAGAAAAAAATAAAATAAAATAAAAATGAAAGGAGTCTCCTCATCATTTTCAATTCATCACCTTTCTTCCATATTGCCCTCCAGATCACAGAGAATATTCACCTAATCAGATTTATGATTTATCCCATTTAAATTCAGTCGACTTTCTCAAACACTGAGAGGTAGTGGGTGGAGGAAGAGAGACTGTGAAGGAAAGACAGAGAGAGAAGCAATTTATAATCTACAGAAGAAAGACACCTAGTGTGGGTGACCTCTATTTTAATGAATAAAGATTGGCTCTTTATATATCCCACTATTGTGCCATTTCTAATGAGCATAAATTATTAACAGTTAGTGTCTCAGGCTCAAAAATCACTGGGCAGCTTCTCCTGATATATGTCGTATTATAGTCAAAATATGTGGATTTCAAAATGAGTAATGGTACTGAAGGGGCACAACTATAAGACTATTATGCTATATACAACTTATGAGCATTTTAGTCTATGGTTATGTTATGTTGTATGGACTGTGCTAGAGGACAAACATGTGAAAGCTCATTCTATATTTTCTTATTGCCTCATGAATATAAAGCACAATTATTGTGATTATATAGTACATGCAGTAGTATGTATGTATGGCTGGATATCGCTAGGACTAAATGAAAAAATGTGATTTGGGTGAATGAAATGTTGAATGAGCAACAGGGATTGCTCTATATCAACAAAACTTCTTCAAGCTCAGACAAGTTTATTAAAATATCACCAAACAAAAACAAAAAAAGAAAAATGTTATCTGTCTGTGATTTAATAAATTGAGGGCATACTTGATATTCCAGTGTAATGGCTGTGCTTGATTTATCGCTCCATTCAATTTATTTTCACTGATAATTTCCTAATATCTGTGAACAAATTAATTAACATGTGCTTGCAATTCAATAAAATGTGTTTTCATTCATTTTTAAAGATTTCCTCCACTTATCGTAATTAGTTTAACCTGACTGCATTGATTAATTTGGTTTTATTAGCTTAATATTGTGTTGAATAAAGCTACATTACATTTACTATAACTGATTGCAATTTTTTGATAATTTATTATGAACAGACAACGCTACAAAACTGACTTATCACAACACTGCTCACTTGTAAAGTTTGCAAAATAGTATTTTAAAGGTAACCTGTGGTTATACTACTGACTACTACATACTACTGACTAAAAGTTTGGATATCTCAACCTCTGCTACACTGATTTTTATCATTCTTCTTTAAAATCCATCTGTCACAAGTCTGCCAACTTTATAGAGGAGCAATAGCAATAGCAATAAATAGCTGGAGTACCTCTTTAACTAAGTACAATTGGGGCTACCAAGGAAAAATCATCTACAGTATATAAAGAATTTCTATACTCATAAATCTAATTTCTACAGTGAATCAAATCCAGTCTGCAGGACAAGTGCAGAGATTTCCAGCTAATGTGAAAGGGTTCAGAGGTGAAATTTATGTTGAGCCTAAGCAAATTATTCCAAAGCCATAGCAGACAAGGGTAGCTACTGAACTCTGATCCATTTTGTGCACAATGAAGTGGACGGGTCTGAGGAGTAGCCCAGGAGGGATCCCTTCAGTGACAAGGCGTATAATTCCACATTGCATAATCTGCCCTCAAGTATAAGAGCAGACAAAGAAAGAGGAGCTTAGTATTTTAAATGAGATGAAACAGCAAGAGGTAAGAATGTGACTCACAGGTGACGCAGGCGTTTGATATAGAGAATCACACCCATGCTTTACTGAAGGCCAGCACATACAGCACACAGGTGCCACCCCTTCAACCAGGATTCGAAATAGAAGGGCTTTTTCACTGTGACCTTTGTAATTCTATACTGATGGGAAACACAGCTGAGAGTTGAAGTCTCTGCAGACCCTGCAGTACATCGAAATCCACTCCACATTTTCTGCCCTGCCTCAGTTGCAGAGGTCTCACAGGGTTTCCAAATACATGAGTTTGGTTCACTTCTGTCATACAGATCACAAACTTATTTCTCCAACTCCTAGCCTTCCACTAGCCAAAAAAAAACTATCCTAAAAGTACCGTGTAATGCTTTTTCCACTTATAGACTTGCAATCAGTGATCAATGACTGAAGAACACAATTTATCCACTCTTCCATTAATGAATTTCACAATGAAAGATAAGAAAATGTGCTTTCATAATGGACCAGGAGAACTCACTGCAAATATATGAATAAACCCAAATTTTTATAGTGGAATACTAATGTTGCCACATAGTTACATTGTTTTAGTGTTAGCGCTGGTATATTTAACAGGAACAACATATAACTGGACGAACACCATGCTGTATATCTGCAGCATGTGTCAAGAGGAACATGCCAGACAAATACTCCCCATGTACAATAATGATTATAGCCAGCTAAAGCTATAAAGCCATCTTTTATGTTTAGAAGGGAGGAAAACCAATATGATCAGATTAGATCCTGTTTTCCATTCTGCCTACAGCCAATCTGTGATACGCTACTTTATTTTACAGATAAAATGTACACTGACACAGCCATACCATCACAGAAACACACACACACACACATATCTGAACTATCACTGATGGATCTGCTATGGATCTGCTGGTCTCTAATGTAATGGACAGGTGGTTAACAGGATGTATCTATGTAACCTTGACTCATGTGTTCACTTTACACACATAAGCACATTTGTAGATCCTGACAGCGCAACGAGCCTTGAAGTGATAGTGGTTTGACCCCAGCAGGTTATTTGTGCAAGTCTCTTAATGATTCAATGTACTCTCTGACCCCACTTTCCCTTTTATCAAATAGAGCAAGCTGAGATGATGAACTGCTTGGTTTGCCTGTCAATCTTTACTCATGATCTTAAGCAATGAGATCTTAAAGACACAAAATACACATGGTTAAAGGATTTCTACCACTTCTGGTAAAGATTATATTCACAAATTTTAAGTTGGGCATACAGCTTTAGAACAATGATATCAAACTTTTCAAACAAAGTTAAGTATTTCTTCTAGAATCATACACTGGCACAGCATTGCTAAAGATTAGTATAGAAAGATAGTATATTTTCAGAGTGGCACAGCATGACAGAAATCTGTTTTCCGAGTTCTAAATTGGATTAGCGAAATGTTCTCCCACTGAGTGTGGAAAGAGGAGCAGGCGTGTGGAAAATGTTCTTCACTAAGAGGAATCTTCTGGGCGACACAAATCCTGCTGAAAGGCGTAGCTGCCTTTATTCTTGGCCACCGTGCACGGATGACAAGCCTAAACGCAGACAAATTCACACACAAAAATGCACACACAGGGACATACAGTAGGTGCTGCACATGGAGGCAAAAAAGGCAAACACAGACAATGACAGAGGAACGTGACTGAACATGCACACACAAACCATGAAATATCAAACTTGAATTTACACACGCACGGCTGGGCTCCCTCACAATGAAAAGGGTGTGAAATGAGTCCAGGGCATGTTGCACTGTGGGAAGGCTTTTAACACATGCCTGGACACCAGCGAGTGGTCACAGACCCTTCCTGTGAGCTGGTCGACGCTGCTTGTGAGGCTTGTGGAAAACAATTAGCTGCGTCATCTCTCACTCTGAGCCGAGTCTCACTAGAGTTTAGTTGTGGGCAGAATCTCTGAGCTCTACAGGGAGCTAAACTTAGGTTAGTCTTCAGCTATTCCTGGATTTGTCATCTACCCTGACTAAATATTTCAGCCGGCACTGGATGCTCTGTTTTGTCAGTGTTTGTGTTGTCAGCAACTAAATAAATAATTAAGCTAGGCAAAGGGCCCAGACTTCTATTTTAAAATAACTAGAAGGAATTTTAGTGTGTTTGCTCCAACATGAGTAAGTGTCTACAGCCATGCTAGCAGCTCTGTGAGGCTGTACTTAGTGGAGCACAGTGGTGCTTTGAACTAAATACTAACAGTAGCATGCTAACATGCTCACAATGACAATTTCAAACATGTTGATGCTAAGCAGGTATAATGTTTACCATTTCACCATATTAGTTTAGTGTGTAAGCATGCTAATATTTGATAATTAGCACTAAACACAAAGTACAGCTGAGAGGGTATCAATAGTTTTGCAGGGATTTGGTCATAAAACAAAGTATTAGACAAATGAAAATTTTGACCTGATGATGGCGCTAGATGAAAAGTCAGGAGGTCACCAAAGTTATGACCAAAGTCTTCCTGTGGCGGACATTACTGTCTGGATGGCAATCCATCCAATAGTTGCCAACACACAGTACCAGTCAAAAGTTTGGACACACCTTCTCAAACTTTTGACTGCTACTGTATTGGAAGCCCCACTCCAGCCAGTATTACTTCCTGTTTATTGGTTAGCAATCTTTCTCAAACAGAGAATGGGGGTGTGGTCACCCATGAACACACATCATCAAAAATCTGCAGCCAAAGACAGATGGAGTAGTTTTTTTCATTAGTTAGTTACTATAATAATGATTTTTTAATAAAAAAATAAAGAAATTGATTTGGTGAGGTTGTTTATATGATTATATCAGACCAATGCTAGTTCAGCAATAATTCTAATGTAACTCACCTCATAAATGGTCACATAGTTTAGTAATTAATGTTACACAACTGCGTTTGCACTGCAATGTGTTTCAGGAATGACACATGAGACGCAATGTTTGCTAAAAAGAAAGTTGGCAAAGAGGCTGTGATGAGCCCTACTAACCCGACATCTTCTTCATAAAAAAGCAGAATATCGAGTTATAACCGACCAGTCTGATGTGTGTAGAGGTGTGTGTCGTTATACTGTTGCATCCTGGTGTCATCAGGTGATTTAATGGTAAACAGGTGAAGGTAAACAGTGAACAGCCGTGTGTAACGGTACTGTGCTCTTGTGCAGCACTTCTCAGAGGCTGCGGATTTATCAACATAGTCCTGCTTCCTTCAGATGCTGCAGGGATTTAATGAACTGAAGGAGAAGCTTTTCATACAGTATAAAGCAGCTGTGGACAGCAGATACTATAACAATCACCCACATTCATTTACAGATCAATACAGACTCATTTACTGACTTTCCTGTTTTAACCACATTAAACATTATTTTCTGTGCCAATTTTGGTTGGACAGTGTTTCATTAAAATACATTATTTATATTTTAAGCATTAATCCGTTGTTGCAGCACCACCTCTGCAGCAAATAGCCTATTTAGTTTGAAACACAGGCACCTGATACTGTATCAGTGGCCTATGTGACACTCACAAAAACAAAGGGATTTTATGAGGATGATGTATGACTGTAGCGTTCCACTAATCCACCATCGATTTCTCTTAGCAACATTAAATTTTTGAATGTTGAGCACAAAATTAAGTTATTTATTTATTCATTATTTTATTTATTTAAAAATATTTGGCAAACAGTGTGGCTAATCAACATTGTCAGGAAATGACTCAGAAAAATATGAAATATCTTAAAAATGCCAAAATATATTGTGGGGGTTTTAACTCACAACCATAAATATCAACCTCATGGAGGCTAGGGGAAATGTCAAAGGAAGTCAGTAGAATACATTGTGTGAAAACTATTTACAAGGGGTTATGTCCAGGACTACGTCTTGGCCAGGCACAGTAACTTCTTGGAGCCTTCGCAGTGAGGTTGCCAGACAACCAACAAAAACTCCCAAAAGTGCCAAGATTTAGTTACTTTTGGACAGAGTCAGGCTGGCTGTTTCCTCCTGTTTCCAGTCTTTATGCTAAGCTAAGCCAGCCTGCTGCTGGCTGTAACTTCATACTGAACAGACATTTATGAGAGTGGTATTGATCTTCTCTTTTAAGTATCAGCAAGAACGCAAACAAGTGCATTTCCCAAAATGTCAAACTATTCCATTAATATCAAAATACTGCTTAATGCAGGTTTAAAATGTTTGAATAGCTACATTTGCTATTTTATTACTCAATATATGTATAATTTGTTTGATAAATGGTTTGTTAATTTGTTTGTTTGTTAAATAGTTCCATGTTCCATGTTCCACTATATTTGTTGTTCATATGTACATTACCAGTCAAAGGTTTGGACTGTTAATAGGCTACTATTATGTTAATATTATATTAATACTATTGTTAGATATATGAATTGTCTGAGATTTTCTGCATTCAGTTTTATTTTGTATATGTGGCGTTGGTTTATTCTTTGTCACTATATTCAGTATGATCTATGTACCCTCTGTATAATTTAGTTTTCTTCATTTGATATTTATAATTCAATATAACTTTGGACTACTTTATTAATACTAGTATAATTTACTCAATATATCATTAGATTTATATATAGTTTGATATACTGCTCATTGATATATTCAGTATTTTTTAATGTACTGTTTCATAAATGATGTTGTAGTAGCACCTGCGGCAAGTTTTAAGGTGCATGAATGGCATAATGAAACATATAATTCCATCATCGTGTGTCCATCTGAGATATTGTGCATGATGTCGATGTGAATATCATGCAATTGTTGTACTGCCTTTGGTTAATCAGTGTAATTTGTAAAATGCCACAAGGAAAGAAATGACACTCATCCCCCCTCCACCCAAGCAAAATGTTATTAAAATCCAATCACTGGCATCCGAGATATTGTGTGTGACATTTGGATGGACCGATGATGGTCGATCCATAGTCTCTCACCTGATTTCATTGTTGGGGACAATTACAAAGTTGCACTAATCTCATTTCATGTCTTGGTTTATTGCGTGATAGCTAGGTTTATCAACTGCTAGGTGTCCTTGAGGAATGTTTTTAACATTTACCTTTGAAAACAACAATCGTGAGAGTCCACTCGGCTTACTCATTGCCTGAAAATACCTCCCTCATGTGTGAAACCAAACACGCAGCTCACAGCACTGAAGTTTAAGCAATTCAGAATCACCTTTGTTGTGTGAAGGTTATTGACTCATCCCTAAGATCAATGTGACAGTTTTCGTCTGCACAATAAAAACGGCCTGCCTTATGATTCACTTAGCAGACGTGTTGGTTTGCAACTACTGAACAGCTGGAAAGAAGCTCATTCAGGGCTCGAATGAAACCAGCAAAGGTGAACCTTGAAAATAAAGTGCATAAACAGAGATTTCACACAAATACATCAAACTGTATTCTTCTTAAAATCTTAAGGAGTTACACAATGAAAAGTTAGTAAGTCCTATGTGCATTTGTTTCATGTTTTGGCTCCAAAACACTATTACATTTGATATAAGATAATACAATAACTTAATTCAAATGATGACAGTGAATTCATTTTCAAAAAAATTGTCAGTTGTAATGGTTTAAATGGTTTTAAAATTATAGTGCTTTTGGTAAACCTTTTAAAGTCAGCTAACGGATTTTTGAAGAGGGCAATGGCACATTAGTTTTCATACAAATTGGTTGTTTTTTTGAAGTTTAATTTAGTTTTACTTAGTTTGAATTTTATTCAAGTTTTCAGAATTTATAACAAATAAAAAAACTTATCTGCAATTCTATACACTCAGGACTTTTGTGGTTACAGTCTTGTGGCTAATGCTAGCTAGAGTTAGCTAACCTTAGCTAGATTGATTGATTGAGCTTTGTCATTTTTAAAAAAAATTTGTACTTGTGGTTTTTTGACACTGATGTTTTCAGCATGTCACAGATAAACATTCTTATGGCTTTATGTAAAGTAATGCAAAACGTGAACAACTTGTACCTTGCTAGTAGATGCATTTGTTGCTTTCTGCTTTTGGTTCTGTTCTGGTCACTCTCAGTCAGGCCTCAAAAGAGCTCAGGTTTGCTCCAAAACAGAAGCAAACAACAAACAATGCACAGGCATGCAGTTTTGTATGCTACAACCTGTGTCAGTGTATGCAGAGTTCAGACAGATCCATGTGGCTACACGGACACATACAGTACAGTACAGCCTGCAATGAAGCTAGTTCACTTAGGCTTGCAATGTAATATTCCTGTTGCGAAAATAGACCTACGTACTGTGCAATGATCAATCAAACTCTATTAGGGTTCTCTGTGTTTATTTCTGTAAATATATAGCTGTGACAGCACTGAGGTGTAAAGAATGGAGTGCGCATTTTGGAGTGAATGAGAACAAGTGAGGCAAAGGTCTGAGTTGATAATCAAATTCTGATTCACCACACTGCAGTTGAAGTGCTTCAAAATTGGCATGAAACCTTTTTATCTGCCTCTTTCAACTAATTCCCTCTTAGAAACAGATATCTGTCCAAAAAATGGAAAATATAAAAATGAAGTTGTCAAAAGCTAAAGTCCAAAGCCAAAACTTTGCTGTTTGAGCCTTGGTAGGGGTTTGGTCTCTCTATTAGTCAGCACAGTTTAAGGAACACGTCAGTTTCCTTGAATAATGCTTTACTTAGACTAACTAAGGGAACTAATGGTGCATTAGTATTAAATGAGACACACTGGAACAAGAAACAACCTGGTAGAGTCTAAATTTAACAAAGAAGCAAAAAAGAATTAATTCATATGAATGCATGTAGTAATAAGAATGTTTATCCCCTTAGGGAAAACAGTTAATGATCTATGCTAACACACAAAGCACAGATTGCACTTCTGCCAACACTGATTCTTCACTGATCTTTATTCTCACAGGAGATGTGGGTAGTGACTAAGAACGAATGGCTGTTTCTCATAATTTCAGAAATCTCTGTTTTTAATAAATAAGATTTAGTTTATTCTTATTTAAACTTGTGCAAAAATGTATTCATATGTGCATTATCAACTACACACCATCAAACCCAGTCACTTTAGTCTTCCCAGCCCTCTTTGCTAAAAGTAGACTTTGCCGAAATTGCAAAGGTACTCAGGCACCAGGATGGTACTGGATATAGAGACAAGGACTGTACTTCAATAGTAAGACCCGGGTTGTGGCTTCAATGAAGGCAAGCATCTTATCTGCTCAAGTGTCCTTAAGCAAGACTCTGAGGTGTACAATAAGTGAGAATTTATTTTTATAGTTATTGAAATAAATTATTTCTATATTAAAGCTTTCTATATTCTAAAGCTCAAAAGACTGAGGAGCGAGTTTAATGTTTCTTTAATGAAAAAACAAATAAATACTGCAGTCACTTTTCTTTTCTATATCATTATTATAAATGGATTCATGGATAAGGACTTTCAAATTAAATTTCTGTTTGAGAGATTTAACTGGGCTTGCACTTGAATATCCTAAAATATCCTCGGTGCTGCTCCAAGAGCTCCAAGTCTATTAAACTTCAGACTTAGCAGGGCCTGTCTGACAGTGGAGGGCAGGTGGATTTTAAACCTCTCTATAACCCTGTCAATGAGCAACTTCACTTCACTGTGTGTGTGTGTGTGTGTGTGTTTGTGTGTGTGTGTGTGTGTGTGTGTGTGTGAGAGAGAGAGAGAGAGAGAGAGGGAGAGAGAGTGTGTGTGTGTAGGTGTGTGTGCAAACTAGTTCCCATGTGCCAAGTGTGTGTGCGCATGACTCACCTCCAGTGATGGTCTGGGATTGCAGAAAAAGAAAGACAGGGTTGGAGGTTAATCTGAGGTTGGTACAGTTCATCAGATTCCTGAAGTGATGTGCGGCAGCAGCAGGAGCAGGCAGGTAGAGTCTAGAGAGCTGAATACAGAACTGCAGCATCAACAACACAAACTAATAGTAGGTATCCTCACTTTGCGAAAAGGTAAACAAAAATATGAGACATTTCTGACAGTCGGAGATATCATTAATGTCGTACCCGCCACTATGTTCCCATTTAAAAAGCCTTTTTCAAATAAGTATATGGCAAGAACGCAATATTAATGATTTGACAGTTTCTGCACAAACGAAAACCAAATCCAACGTATAGACTGTAATATGCAGCTACGGCATTGTTTACTCATTGTGTTTATTTCAGCAATTTCAGCTCTGAAAGTGTTTATCTTATAATCTGGACAAAGAAGAAGAGCAAGCAAAAGAGAAAGTAAGAATCAAAATGAATTTTTAGTTGAGTGATTACTAAATGACAAGAAGTAAAGTCACTTATTAATGTTACAATATCAGCAGTATACTTTCAGTAGAAAACCTTGTACAGCATTAACTTGTAGGTATAAAAAGCATTGGAACGCAGCTCAAACACTGTCAGCTTTGTGTGGCATTTTGTTGAGAGGGCATGCAGTGTTGACAGTGACGGTAGAAAATGCAAAAAGCTATTCAGATTAAGAATGCTAAGCCTCCAGAGGCACAGCCTCTTCTGCCTCCATATGAAAAGACCCGGAGTGAGACCTGGCATACACTCTGTTGGATTACAGGGAAAAATGCCTTCCATCAAAAAAATGATTACAGCACCTCTTAGCCAATGTGCATGCAATGAGAAAGCTGAATGGATGAATAATTATAGCAAGGAGAAGCCGGAAGGAAGGTGAGGCAGAGAAAGAAAACAGAGGGAAGGGGGAGGTTGAAGGGGTGGTAGGTTTGTGAAACAGGTATTTAAAATCTGACATTCAGGAATAGTGCCGTATTCATGAACTGTATGGTTAGATATGATTTTGTCTCACAATAATGCATGCAGTGATCAGTATATTTCCTTTTCATACTCACCCCAAAGGGCCTTTGAAGAATCTGAAAAGAAGAGGGAGGGTGAGTAAGTTTTACAAACAACAAAAAGTCTTTTCATCACAAAACAGGCTCTATGAATACACTGAAGCCTATTTACAAAGAGATCAATGGAGCGTTCAAATAATTCAGAAAATGTTGATGAATAGACGAACAAGTCTCATATTGAATTAAGATTTTTCTTCATTTTTATGTTTTGTTTACTTTCGGGTGGAATTGGTGCAATAAGGCGCTCCAGATTCAATGCAATTCAGTTTACAAAGGGAGCTCGATTTTATTGATTTCATTCTGTGTAAAATAAATAGCACCTCCTAACACCCACCATGCCGTTCACATTATGTTGAATGTAGGAGTGAATTGGGAATGGCGCGAGAGGTCCTCAGGTGTTTAATGTCAAGGCCAGATTCTACAGTACCACGGAGGGCAATTCCAAATTTAACATCATTTGTAAAGATTCAATACTGCTACCATAAATCAACAGAAGGGTCTAATGTCAATGACTAACTACTATGTCTCATCTTGGAACTATTAATACTTTTTTTCCAATCTTTGGTCATGTTGATTGGGGGGTATTTACTGGTTCCATCAAAAAGTACATATTTCACTCCAGCTATGTCTTTTGTCAACTAGCCAAGGAAAAAAATCACTTTTTATGCATGGTGGAGTGATTGGCTGTATCTTTATTTGTTTGTTTGTTCTATTGGCAAGCAGAGAACCAATTGGAGCCATTGGACTACTCTGAAAGACTCAATCCAAGATCACAGCAAAGATTGGAAGGCTGACTACAGACAACAAACATAATGTGACAGTTGGAATGGTCCATTTCAGGTAATATGGAATTTTAACTTAACACTCCCCGAATATCTTGTTTTTGTCGATTCCCTGTGGTTTTACTTCTCAGTTTGCTGCTGTGATGTATGTACCCAAACTTGCTGGGTGTGGCTTGAAACTTTCCACCAGCAAGGGCAGTGAAATACTGCGTTTCAGCCTGGTTTTGACTTACTGTTTGAATAGCTGTGGAGTGCATAACACATAAAAGTCAACAGTGGAGCCCAGCCAGTGATGAATTTGTAAGGCTGATACCAATACTGATATTTGAAGGTTTGATAATGATAACAACATATCAGTTGATATTTTTTGCTTTTTGTCCTTTTGTTTTTTACATAAACAAACAACATTGTATTATTTTTGGATAATTAAAGAATTATGAGCAGTGTATGTACTGGTGGATGAACTTTGTGATGAAGTTAGTGTTTCTGAATGACCTCAAACTACAATATATTTGACATTTTTCATAAACATAAACACTGATAAACATTGTACCTGCAATAAGCTACATCAGCTGATGTATCAGCCTGGCCAATTTATCACTGTAGTTTTTTTTGTGACTTTTGTGATTTTTTGGGGGGTGACTGGTGAGTTTATGTAAGTACTCCATCTGCAAATTAATGCTTACTTGGTACAAAATGAGCCCTTATAAAATGTATGCCCAATTAAAAACAAAGAAATGCAGCTACAACAAGTAATGACTTGGGTTGTAACAACTATGAGTGCATTTGTTGCAATATGAATACCACACATATTCAATCATTTTCCAACCACTAAACATGCAGAGTGCACCTCAAAGGACAGGAAGTGCACTTCCAGGCTGCTGCGCATGTTTGATGAATAACACGCACGACTCCAGACTCACAATGTATGAGAAATTAGATGCAAAATGCTCAGTAAATCTGGCAGTGTGAGTTTATGTCAGCAAGTAGTATCTATACAATTGTATTACATAATGTTGCTATAGAGAGTAGCATCCCCTGACAATTTCCTCGATAAAAAAGTCAAATTATTACTTTAAAAACATGAAACATAAAGTTGAAGGCCATTCATACTGTGTTAGCAAAGGGCAATCAATACAACACTACTGACTTGAGCCAAGTCCACTGCCGGGTGTGAAGGTTGTTTGCTTACTCAAAACATGACTCAGGGTCTAAATGAGGAATTGAGTTACTTCAAGTGCTTTAGGTATGTTCCATATGGTAAACAAAAAAAGCTTTTTGAACAGTCCACCCTTACCAGCTGGGGGCTGCATCTTCAAAAGACTGCCAGCATTGGGGCAACATTCTGCAGGGCAAGAAAATACCAGAACATCTTACACTCTCAACATCAAAATGCAACAAATGAAAGGCATGAAATTCTCTCTGAGAGGAGTGCCAACACTGACAGACCACACCATCAGGTGAGGGTGCAGCCAAGCTATGTATGACTGGTAAATACAGCTCCACTTCTCTGTCTGATCTAACTCTTTCAAGCAAAAATATTGTTTTTCTTTGTTTTAATACTCTTCCTCTCCTCAAAACACACCTCCATTCTACACAAACTGCTTCTTTTCTCACTTTCATTACCTCCAACACAAATTCCTCCTGCTTTTCTTTTTTATATCAATCTCACGCTCCTCACACTCCTCTCTCATCTGTTTCTCTCTCCCCTGCTTGCTACAGTGTTTTGCCACGGCAGTTACCTTTTCCCCTGTAGGGCTGTATGTCTGCTGTAATGAATTGTACTTAATTGCCAACTGGGACCCACAGCCTTAAATATAATTCTCAGGACACTTAACCTGGGTCACTATGAATGATAAACACACCTTAATAAATGGGCTTGGGCTCGAAGCAGAGAAGAAAACCATTTCTCTCTTTAGGTCCAACCACAGCACAGGTAGGCAAACACACAATATACTGTAAATGATCAGGGCAATTATTAGTATTTTTAAATGAATCACAGCTTCCTGCAACATATTTTAAGGGCAAATGAGACTATAAATTCTATCCTGTTGGTGAGCCTTATTACAAGATGATATTAAATATAAACAAATGAAAAAGTACATAATGGGCTTTTTACAACCCTGCTTTCTTTTTGCATGCTCTTTTATCAACTTGATATCAATTGACCATTTTTGCTACCACCTCCCCCAAACAGCAATTGTTCAATCATAGCTCAATGCGCAGAAGGCCTGTAAGCTTTGGATTTATCCACATGCTTAAGTGTTATGCATGGGGCTAGCAATAGCAATACTTGCTATCTGAAGAGTTTGGAGAGTTTTGTGTTTTGTTTTGTTTTTTTTTTTTGGGGGGGGGGGGGGGGTTGAATTTACAAAAGAAAAAATATACAAGAAAAAGTGTAAGGAATGGTATACACAATGTATCTGTCTGCTTGTCTGCTCTAATATAAGCCCTAACAATAGACGTTTTTCACAGAAGACATTTTGACATGTCACAGTAGGAGAAGCACAAAAAAATAACCGTAACTTGCTCTATCCTGCAATACAAAAGTAACGGTGTTCCTTTGTTTCCATTTTTAGTCCTTGAAGATGGGAGGAAAGAACAGTGTATGGATCCTACTTTTTTGCCATTTTTAGCCTTTAGCCTTTTAACTCATCATCCGTGTCATCAAATGCATATTACAGTTAGTTGGAGACATTAAGAAGTCAGCTAAAAGCAACCAACTTTCAACCAATTCACATAGTTATGGGCAATACTGTCACTAAATAAACATTGATTAGCTAGTTAGCAAGCTACCTGAAAAATCTCTAAGTGACAAAAATAACCAAAAAAAGCATACTTTTCTCTACATCTGTCTGAAATTAAGAACACATTGTTTCAACATTTTCTACATATTTCAAATGGAAATCTGCTACTATTTTCACTGTAAAATGCACTCGTGCCATGCTACATTGGAAAGCTCCAAAAGGCCATAGCAACAGTAACTAAGGGGAGCAGGGCTTAGCAGGGCAATTATGAAAATTTAGGGATTCAAATTCCCCAGTTTGAAGTTGGCGCTGTCACTATTGTTAAAAGAAACCAAAGTCTATACTATGTGTTTCCTTTTTGTATATCCAACAAAATCCCCCCCTCATACAGCTGTGGGGATGTCCACCCTGTGTCTGTGGCCAGGAGATTGACTTTACTGGTTATGACACTCATGCATAATAGAAAGCACACAGGGCCCGGAGGAACTGAGGAGCATAGAAAAGAGGCACTGGGAGCAGTTAAGGTGTCTGGCCAATAGGACCACCTCCCACTTCTCGCTCATCCCCTCCCACCAATTCTCCCTCCATCTCAATCTGACACATGCTGCAAATGCAAAGCCAGATCAAAGTTAGTGTAGCCCTTATGAATAAAAGAGTACAACCCATCTGTGCAGCTGCAGAAAGAGAGGTTCTATGTGCAAAAAAAAGCAAAGCATTGGGTTGTGGGATGGCCACACTGGCGCCATGGACCTCAGCCCCTGCGGGACCGAAAACACAGGTCCTGCCATTTCTCTTGGCAACCAGTGCTAGAATCAATTGCTTGTGAAAATACATGAAAAAGACCATTCTGATTTAATGAAGTGATAATGATGATGACATTAAAAACAGACAGGGAGATGGAGCGAATTCCAGCACATGAACTACACGGATTGAGTGGTGAAAATTGTTTTTTGAACTTTAGGAAATGGCTGCATTACCAAGAAGGTAGTGCAAGACTCTTAATTTTATCCCATATAATGACAGGTCACAGCTAAGTATGTATACATGAGTGGATGTCCACATATCAGATGTAAGACTCACTGCTGTTGCCTTTTGAACATCAGACTTACTTTTTTATTTATACTTATTTTACTTATTTATACTTAGTACTTCTTTTCCACATTTTTCAAATCCTGGCCTAGCTGTAAGAATACAAGTGAGCTTTATGGAGAAACACCCTAAGTCCCACATCTTCATGAAGAAAGGTTGGGAATCATTAAAAAATGCCTTGTATAGGAAATGTTTTAGGGTAGTGAATTCAAAAACCAAAACAAATTTTCTCAAAAGCAATACAAGATACCTCGACTATCCTCCACCTCATCCAGCCTTGGCAGGAAATTCTCATGGTTGGTACACAAAAGCCTTAGCATAAAACATCTACCATCATTATACATCAACTGCTGAGGGCACAGCAAGCACTGGCCCTGTGAAAACTGTGTGAAAGTTGGAACAATGTTGAAGTAAACAGCTAAATCAATTATATTCAGGTCACATCTGGAAAAACTCACTAAACAAGCAGTCACACAGTTAATTTGATACTCATCAGCTGGGCATATTTTACCCAATATGGTCTGCTTCAAGTTGAAGTTAGTTTAAAGTTTGAAATTGATCAGCTGAACTTCGCTGACTGACTTCAGTACAGGGGGTCTGATAGTATCAGCAACTAATCAGAGAGTTATCCAAATACCACTCCTCATCGTGCTTCAGTGTAGATTGCACCATTTCACTTTAAGAAAGAAAAAGAAGTAGAAGAAAATGCTTCAAATGTCATGAATCACATGATTTTCAGTGGTTTAGCTGGATGTCACAGTTTATGGGCATGTGACTTTTGTTGTAGTGCCAACTTTGGAAATTCACAGTGATCTTGTTTATTATTAGCTGCCTATAACATGGATAACAGTCATAATCCAAAATAATACTGATAATTGTTACTTTACAAATCAATATCAGTATTAGCAAAATATAGCATAATCATTTTAGTTATCTAGCTAAGCCCCTAATCCTACTTTATATAAAACACCCAACCTCAGAGGACAAACTCCTGTGCCACTTTGTTATTCCTTCTCTCAAAAACTGTCCTCTGATGTCACAGGATTCCCGGTATTCTCCTGGTATTAAATAGAAAAAAAACCCTGAGCCAGGGAGAGCAGGGGCGGAAGATGGCTCATCGGCTGACACAACGGTAACAGACACAGGAACGGAAATGACAATAATCACATAATTGGCACAGAGACAACAGCTGCTAGACACGAGCTCTGAACATGTAGCTGTGGCTGGTCCAAGGTAACATCTCTCCAAGGCCTAAGAATACACTAAGGCTGGATGAAATGCCTGAAGCAGGTGAGACTGGGACTGCGTATCAACCAGTATCTCCTGAGAGGGTCAAGTCAGTCGAATGAAGCTCAGAGGCAGGACACAACCCACAGTCCGCCAAGTATCAATATCCTGGTTGTAGAGGAAGGTAAGTCATCCACTGTTGTGGATATTTGGAGCGATGGTCAGCACCTCGGTGGAGAAAAGTGGACACGAGCCTGATGTCTTAAAGCTGAAAAGGTTTATTGAAGCACTTGGCCAGAACCGAAAACAGTAAACACCAGTGTTCTGCTCTGATGCTGTCTCTTTCTGTTCTGGCCCCTAAAGGTCTGAGTCCTAGTCTTTATCAGCCTACAATATGAAAAATGAGTCTGATTGGTTCACTAGTTTCTAAACAAGGAACTGCATCTTACCCGTGACAGTTTATGTCACGTTGCATGGAACTTCAGCTGTTTTGGTTTGAATGTCTGACTGTGTCAATAGAATCTACGCGTCCACCTATCTGTGTTGTCTAGGAAAGCCTCCTCCGACCTTGGTGACCATGGCAATGCTGATTTACCCTCTATCAGAGAGGTTTCTGCTTTCCCCAAAACATCACAGACAGCTGGAGTCTCAAGGAGAGGAGACTATGTCCCCTTCCTGCTTTAGCATTACAGTGAGACCTCAAGGCCCAGACTTGACCCAGTGTAACCCAATTTGTAACCCCTAAAGTTGGAAAATTCCATAACAATCCACAACATCTGAGAATCTCCAACCAATCCAGACACAACATGTGATGGAGAAGATCCAAGGATACAGGCCACATGTGAAATGGCCAAAGTCCTGCAGCAAAAAAGAGTGGAAAATGGTCAATGCAGATCTGAGCAAGATCCTTGAAAGATTTCAAGGAATAGCAGACAAGAAGCTGGAGAGGATGAGCAACCTGTTTTATGAATACAGGGTAGAGAGGTTTGGAGCAAGAGACCCAAGGAAGAATAAAACGGCAACCTCACCCAAGTCCAGAAGGTAACAAGAAATCAAGCACCTAGTCAAGGAGAGAAGGGACTTGAGGAAGCAATGGAGGTTCAATAGAGTAGAGACGGGGGAATCAACCTACTGCAAACAGACCTAAAAGAATACCTGGCAAGACTACAGAGGACAGAAAACCAGAATTATGAAGGAGAGGGCAAGATCATCGTTCTACAAGGATCCGTTCAGAGCTGTGAGAAGGCTGTTCATAAAGGAAAAGAGCGGAGCACTGCAAGTGTCAAAGAGGATAGTATGCAATATAGATCCTAAAACATTGGCAAGTTCGAGAAATGCAACATTAAGATCTCCAGTGTTCCAGTGACCATCACAAAACTGGTCAGAAATTATTTTCAAGATCTGCAGTTTTGCCTCACAACATCAGAGTATACCATGTCTTGGCAATCCCTGGAAACAGGAATAATGGTAAGATGCACCATGCCCCCACTAGCCTTTACAATGGCCATGGAACTGAACGTCAGAGGATCCAAATGGGTGGTAGGACGAGAACAACTGCAGTTTGGACAACGACTGCCTCCCATCCGCACCTATATGGATGACATGACCACTCTGACCACAACCATCGCATGTACAAAGCAACTCCTGGAATAACTTCATTCCAACATAACATGGGCATGGATGAGGCTTAAGCCCAGCAAATCCAGGACCATCTTCATTATCAAAGGAAAGCTCAAAGACCAGAGATTCCAAATTGATGAAACACTCATACCAATAGTATCAAAGATGCCATTCAAGAGCTTAAGGTGGTGGTACAATGCAAGCCTTAAGGACTAAGGACCAGATTAAGCATATGAAGGAGGCAATCATCAAGGCCTTGCTAACATAGACAAGACCCTACCTCCAGGTAAGTTGAAACTTTGGTGCCTGCTGTTTGGATTGCTCCCCTGTCTGATGTGGCCTCAGAAGATTTATGAGATTCCCATCACCAAAATTGAGACAATGGAGAGAATAGTTAGTACATACATCAAGAAATGGCTCTCTTTTATGGGAACGGGAAACTGGAAATGCCTATCACTAGCCTAACTGAAGAATACATATGTTCCAAGGTAAGGCTGGAGATGACCCTGACAGAAACTCAGGACATCACAATTTGGGCAGCAGTGCCCAGAGTGGCAGCAGGCAGAAAATGGAACCCATCTGAGGCGGTGCAGCAGGCAAAATCTGCTCTCAGGCATGGAGATACTGTGGGTCAAGTGCAGCATGGATGAGGCGGCTTTGGGCTAGGCACAAGTAGACCCACGTGGCACAGAGCACACCTGCCCAGAAGAGAGGGATGGTGGTAAAAGAGATACAGCAGCAGGAGGAGGCAGAACGATGTGCAAAGGCAGTCTCACAGGCAAAACAGGGAAATCTTGAACACCAGAAGCTTGCCTGGAGGGATCTTTGGAAAATGAAAGGAGGCAGACTTAGCTTCATCATCAGAGCCATCTACAATGTTCTTCCCAGTCCCAAGAATCTGAACCAGAGGCTTGGCGAAGACCTATCATGTCCCCTTTGCCAAACACCAGCAATCCTCCAGCACATACTCACTGACTGCAAGACCAGCCTCACCTAAGGAAGCTACACCTGGAGGCACAACCAGGTCCTTTGGCAACTGGCAACTGGCAACTAGTGTTGGAAGAAAGGAGGACTAACAACAATGCCCTCTCTCCCTGAGCCCCTGGCTTCTCAAACACCATGGCCTTTGTACCAGCAGGAAAGGTACCAAAGAGGTCAACTGCAGGAAAAGAATCAAGCTTACTGGATACAGCACAGGATTGAAGATGAAGGTCAATCTAGACCAGACGCTCACCTTCCCACTGGAGATCATTACAACCAGTCTCAGGCTGGATCTGATCCTGTGGTCAGCCTCACAAAAGGCCCTGTTCATCATAGAACTGACTGTGTCATGGGAGGATGCAATAGGCGAAGCACACAGACGCAAAAAGCTGAAGTACTCCAATCTAGCAACTGAAGCAGAACAAAAGGGCTGGAGAACATAGGAGCTCCCTGTGGAGGTCAGCTGCAGGGGTTTTGTGGTGTGATGTCAACCACTAGGCTGTTGGGAGGGATGTCACCGACAGAGGCTGCCAAGCGAAGCAGCAACTGGCTCTGGCTGAAAAGAAAGGACAAGAACTGGGTGGCAAAATGACCATCAGCCAGCAGGAGTGGTAGAAGCGGAGGGGGGTGCACCTGGGAAGCCACCGTTGAGCCCTCAGCAGGTGTTGTGGGCCTATCAACAAAACACCAAGGAAGGAGGGTGCCCACCTGATGACCCCACTGAAGCTTCTACCCCTACTCCCACTGCTAGTTATGATTTACAGTCCACATAAACAGGACTGAATCATTGACAGAAGAAACGTGGACTCGACCAATCTTCCTGGAGTTCTGTTGCTGCTAGTTATGATTTACAGTACGTATAAACAGGACTGAATCATTGACAGAATAAATCTGGACTCGAATGATCCTCCTGAAGTTCTGTTGCTGCTGGTTATGATTTACAGTCCACATAAATAGGACTGAATCATTGACAGAGGAAACCTGGACTCAACTGATCCTCCTGGAGTTCTGTTGCTGCTGGTTATGATTTACAGTCCACATAAACAGGACTGAATCATTGACAGAAGAAATGTGGACTCAACCGATCTTCCTGGAGTTCTGTTGCTGCTGGTTATGATTTACAGTCCACATAAACAGGACTGAATCATTGACAGAAGAAACCTGGAATCGACCGACTCTTCTGAAGTTTGGTTATTATTCACAGTCTGCATAAACAGGACTGAATCCTTGACAGAAGAAACCTCGACTCAACTGATCCTCTTGAAGTGCTGTTGCTGCATAGGCCTATCAGCGAAACACCAAGGAAAGAGGGTGCCCACCTGATGAACCCAGTGAAGTGTTTGCCCCCTACCCCCACTGAAAGAATGATTGCGGATTACAATACGGGATTGTAAAACCAAGTCCTATGAGCTCAACTGCAAACTTTATAATCATAGTCTCTAAAAGCAACATACTTACATCTGTACAAACAAAACCATTTGTTCTTTTTTTTAATGTTCTACCAAATGGTGCTTCCTCAGATAAACACCATTACCACGGCTTTATTCTCTTAGTCTTACCCCAAGGAAACAAGCCAAGGCAAGGAAATACTCTCTGATGTGATATACCCAGCACAGATGCGTTTACAGTGTGTTATTAATCACAGGAAGATCATTTGCTCCTCAGAGCCGCCCAGGAGCTTAATTTCATTTGTTCCCATCGATTTAACGGCCATTTCAGAAACAGGGGTTGGTGAGAGGAGTGTAGGCTCGATACAAGCTATTGATCAGAAACTAAATGACCTTGTGCACACAGTGACCGTGGAAATCAACCAAGAGATGCAAAAGAAATTACATCATTCAAAGGTCCTGGCGGGTTTCATGTGGCGATGTTGGTCAGAAGGTCTGCTGCTTGATACGGTTTATAACCACAGATGGACCAATGTTAGTTGATGCAACAACACACGCACACACATCATATACACCTGCCCACACAAGCATCAACCCTCTCCTCCTGAGCGTAATTAATCTTTCTGTTCATATTCACGCTCCGCACCACTCCACCCCCCAGGAGCACTGTCATGACAACCGATTCCACGCTGGCGAGTTATTTTCCATGCTTTCACTCGTACTTGGCACAGGGAGTCAATTATGAACACCTTGCAACCTTTGGCCCTTTCACACATGAACTACTATTCCCAGGTACGGTGCCACATCACAGCTAACTAGAGCCTAGGGGGGCCCTCGCTCTCTTGGTGCGCAAACAAACATTGTTTACACAAATTACAAGCTATAGGAGATGATTAACTACCCAGCTGAACCCAGGCTCCGCTTTGGCAGCAGTCCCACAACACAATTTATGAGGTTTTGTGCATTTGTGTGTGTGTGTGTGTGTGTGTGTATGTGTGTGTGTTTGTGTGTGAGAGTGAGTGAGTGAGTGAGTGTGTGTGTGTGTAGATGGGGGAGGAGGTGTGGGGGTTAATACAATAATGAGACTGCAATGCTGTGAAGCCACCAAGCAGGAATTAGTGGCACTAAATGAACTACTCTTTTGTTTGAGGCCGTTTGATTACTTGGGTGGCAGCAGAGGGTGTGATTTCATTCACATTTCTAATCCTAATCTTGTTATAGTATACCTCCCCTCTCCTTCTACATATCCCCCCTCTCATGTGTGTGTGTGTGTGTGTGCACGCACGTTAAGTAGGTGAATGATGGATATATCTCGTTGCCTGGCTTACCTTATCAGCAGAAGGGCCAGTATGGGTTTCATCAAGAGGTTGATGAAGTTGGAGATACAGGTAAGCCAGGCAGCGTTTGAGGAAAGGAACACCCACACAAAACAAGATTGGCTTGTCTTCCCAGCAAAATAAATGGTGTTGTTGAGCCTGAGATAGTCAAAGAAGAAAAGGGGAGACCGCTTTTAAGCTGCAGCCCACTTGATAAGGGCTCCACTGTGATTAAAGAAGGTAAAAGAAAAAGGGAAACCGAGCTTAATGCAGTTCTCACTGACGGAAAACTGTCAAGAACTTTCTTAGGTTGCATGCTTGGTAATTGAAAACATGTTAACATAGTCGACAAGCTAATACTTTGGCATAAAATGTAGTGGACATACATTAACTTCTGAAATGACTAGTCTTTATTTAAGTTGATCGAAAAAATGTATCGACAATAAGTAATTTCTCAAGCAAAAATGTCAAACATTTGCTGGTTAAAGATTCTCAAATGTGAGAAATTGCTGTTTTTCTCTGCTATATGATAATTGTAAAATTGAATACCTTTGGATTTTTGATTTATGGCTGGACAAAACAAGCAATTTGAAGACATCACTTTGGGCTCTGAAACATGATGGGGTTTTATCAAGATTTTTGACCCTAGGTAAATCATTTTTAAAAACCTTATCAAATACCATCACCATATCAAATATTTTTCACTTTGCACTGTATATTTATAGTATGTGTAGGTAAAATATAGTAATATGAATCACAACCAAAATTAGATTTGTAAATGGCATTTGTCATTATACATGGTGAAATGTGCCAGAAATTTGGTAAGCATTCATGAAAGCCCAGTACTAATGTTGAAAGGTCTAGCTGTCCAATGATTCAGAGATACTGTATGTGTTGACATAAAGTATTTGCAGAAATGCAGAGATTTCTGCAACATACCAAGCAGCAATTAATACTGCATCTCATACAGTATGCTTAAAAATATAAACTGCAAGCAAACAATAAATGGCGCATGGTAGAACACATAAATGCCAAGGCAGTCTGGGATATTTTACACAAACAGAGCACTGGCTGAGCCATTCTTGCCAGCATACATCAAACTGTCTGCTGTTCAAAGAGAAAATTTAATGCACCATCTAGAAGTTTAGGGAGGATAACCAAAAGTGCTCCTTTGCTTCATCAGCTCACTGTAGATGAATGAGTTTATGATCTCGGATGGAGTTCATTTTAGTCATTATTATCCCCTCTGCTACCTCTCTCACACCTTTTTCACCAGTTTGGTCTGCTTGCCATTACTGCCTCAAGACCTCAGTTTGTTTAAAAAGAACTGTTGTTGGGTCATCTTAACAGTGATAATTTGTGTAATTTTTGAAAACAGACAATCCAACAATCACGCACCTTTATGCAGCAAGGTGTGCAGAGATATGAAAGTAAGGCAGGATTTGCTGCTCTCTAAAACTCTTTTTTGTATTCTTCAAACAACTACTTACATCACTTTTCACATGTACAACTGTGCAACACCACGGATTCCTATAAGGAGCAACTGTCCAAAAGAGTGCTCCCTCTTCATCACCTCTATCTTCTCTCTGTCACCGCATTTCTATGATTCACTTGCATCACGACTACAAAGACATTCAATAGACACAGAGAGACTTGTAAAGAGATCAAGAAGGCAGTGTGATGTAGCCAGAAGGAGGCTGAATGTCAGTGTGGCCATTCGAACGGGTAAGACTTTTGCTTTTTGACGTGGTCAGACAACAGTCATTTCAACCATACTGAACCCTTGGTGCTGCCTCCCAAGCATACCAGTAAAATATAGTGCTAAATAAATCATATTATTATCTTCAGTAGGTTGTTGCAAGGTAAACATGTCAATCTGTCCTTTCTTGTGCAGCCCCTTGTGTTTAAAACTACCCCCAATTGTTGTTGATGTTAAGTCAAGGGCTTGCAGGATAACATGTCCAGTATTTCTCCCTGCATGCAAACAGGATTGATTCTCCTTGAATTACGTCATGATGCTCTCCACCAGTCCTATACCCCTCCTCTTTATTTTTACAGATACATCCTACAAAAGGGTAATCTGAGAACATCTAGAGCTGTCATGACCCAGACCTAAAGCTGAAATTCAAGGTGTAGACAGCGAAAAGAAAAGGTGATAACACTGCTCCAGAGGGTGCCCTGTATTTCTCTGAAGCGTGACCTAAAAAACTGCCTTTGATACAAACAAACGGTGGCTTATCAAAGAGACATACCATAATCTAGGAAACCAGGCAGGTGTTGACTACTGGCACTATTTCTGTGCAAACCACTCCAGAACTGCCATTCCAAGAAATAGAGAAAGAGCACTGGAAGAGAAAAAAAAATGAGAGGAGGAGAGGTTTCAAAGAGCAGACAGAAGACAGACAGAAGTAAGCAGAAAGACGAGAAAGGGAAAGAAATGGGGACGGGGAAGAAGCAAAGAAAGTCAAGAGAAAGAAATTAATAAAAAAAGAGGAGGAAAGGTGTACAGAAAACTGCAACTAAGAGGTTGAAGTAAGAGGCAAAGAGTGAGTATATGAGTGAGTTAGAGTAAGACAAAGACTGTCGCACTTCAGCTGACACGATGTCTCTTCATCTTGTCACATGGATAGAGAGGGCTGGCCCGGGGAATTGGGAGGAGTGGAAAACGCTGGATCCCAGGCCCACAGTGCCCATCACTGTCACTCATGTCTGGCTGTACAACACATTTTGGTGACATGTAGAGATCCCCTGAGTCTGAAATGGGACGAGAGATCCTCTTTTTTTCCCCTCCCACCCAGACTGCTTCCAAACAGGCCCCTCTTCTGTTCTACCAAGTACTGTTATATCCTTCTTCTGACTCCTTTCCATTTAATTCAACCTCTTCTCCAACGTCACAACAGCATTTATAACAGCATAATTTCAGATTAAAAATCGATTAAATTAAATGGGATTGGCTTAATCAGTGTATACATGCATGGAGGAAACGTACATTTGCACACAGCTTTTGAGAAGTGCAACTTTGACATGTACCGTTGACCAGCTGCAAACAGCCTTGATAGTGCTGACCTTTAAAGGGGAAAGGAGAGACCCGGATAGTCCAAAATGGAAGAAGCATAATTTGCTGTGTCTCCAATTTCTCCCTGATCTGCTGTAGTATAAACTACTCCACCATGAAGATGAAAACACTGATTAGTAGTCAGTCATGGTACAGGAGTAAACTGTAATGCACAAATAAATTTCACTGTGCCACTTCCTGGTGTGGCTGGGCACTAAAAGTGTGCTCAGGCCAAAGGCAAAGTGAATTTTCACCTTTCTCTAATTAACTGCCAATGTACCAACTGTAAGGACATTAGCTGTGGCTGTTAGGTGCTGTAGCCAGCAGGCAGCGTTTGTAGCATCTCTCTGTTTGTGTGACAGCTCAAACTCTGACTGAACTCAAAACTTACCAAGAACTCCCGTTCTTTCTGTCATTCTCCTCAAGACCCCTCTCCTTTTTCCTTTTGTCTCTGTTCATGAAGTGAAGTATCTTTCCTTGACTTTGAATGTAATTGTGTAGCCATTAGACCTCCAGCTACATTCTAATTTCTCTTCCTCTTGATGTTATTCTCATATCTCCTTCTCTATTGCTCTGAGAGCTCTTTCACCCTTGCCTTTTGGTTCTGCTCTCCTTTCTGCAATTTCTGCATGGCCGTTTTCCCACTCGCCTCTCTATTTTGTTTGTCTTTATGCTTTCCTGTCCGCCAGCCTGATTGCTTTCCGGCCTGTATGCTATTGCTGTATGTCTGCATGCCATGTTGGAGGGTGCAGCTTGATCCATCAAACGGCAGGCAGTGACATCTTGAGCAGGATTTCACCAGCTTCTCTTGCTGTGCTGTCCTCACACATGTACGCGCGAATGAATGAGCTTGTAAGCAAGCAGCGGCAGTCCTACGCCTATGTGCGCCTTGGTTAGAGCAGCTGTGATGTTCATTCGGGTCGACCAGTGGCTCCAGCCTTATTAGAGAACCGCTAGATTGAAGGAACCAGACCCAACCCCCGAGAGTGGGAAAAGAGGGGGGAGGCGGGTGGGGAGTGCAGCCAGAGTAAGACCAGAGCGAACAGCCGCATTATCACATTTCCTGCCGCTATTTTCCAATTAGCCCACTATCGATCAGTTCGCCAGCCTCTTGACGCACTGTGCCTTTCACCAACTGGGCTTGAAGCCACTTTCTGTCCAAGTTGTGTCGAGATTTCACTACATAGCGGAGGTGGACAAGTGTGCTTTGCCTGGGAAATCGTCCAGGTATGCTGGGATGGCAGAGCTGAATCTGTCTCTGATATTCCCTTCATATGTGTCTTTACAGTGAAAGGTGGGCAATCGACCAATTTTTGTCAGATAAATTAAACAAGAGAGTATCAAATATGCATTTGTCTTATGCAAGTATGCTGTCTGGAAATGGATGACAAGAGTACAGCTCAAGGTTGATGTGATCATGAGCTGAGTATGAGGAATGGTTCTAAATAAAGGCATGTCATACCTGGCACTCTCTGAATAAACATACTTTTACTGATGATGTGTTGCAACAGAAGACATGTTTGATTTCCATGTTTTGCTCCAGACAGGCCATTTCCACTAGTGTCTCTGGGAGAAAAAAAAATCACTGTACAAGACTAATGTTCTCACAGTCAAACACAATTCCTCTATCAGCTCCCAGTACGTTTGTGTGTGTGAATGTGTGTCTGCACCCATGAGTGGCAGGGGAAAAGAATAAGGGAAGGTTAAAGCCCCAGTGATAAAAAAAAAAAAATTGGGATTGTGCTGATGACCCCATCACACTATGAGGACAGTGAGTAGAGGGAATGGACTGTGGCTCTGATCTCTCTCTGTGCTCCCTCTTTGTATATGTCTCTCTTTCTTTTGCCATATTTCTCTCTATGTTCTTTCTAGACTGTACAGTACATATTGTTGACCATTGTAAAGCAACTCTATCTACCACTGAATCTAATGCAGTATTAATAGATGATTGTCGGATAGATTTTTGGCCACTTGGGGGCAGCGAAACGAGCTTTAAATGAAACATAAAGATTATATGGCAAAAATGTAAGCAAACCATTGCCTGTTGCAGACACAGCATCAGTGTAAGTCCATTCACTCTCCATTTTTCTCTGATCTTGTCTCCACCAATATCTGTCTCTTCGGCTTCTAAATGCTCTACTAATTTCCTAACTATGTATGTTTTACAGTTTTTTCACCCCTTTCACATATAGCTATTCATATCCATACACTGTTAATATAAAGATAATTATAGCTGCTTTAAGTATGGAGCTAGAGCCAGTGGGTTGATTAGCTTAGCCTAGCAAAAAGACTGGAAGCTAGCAGAAACAGCTAGCCTTGCTCTCTCCAAAGTTCATTCCACCTATACAAGCACCTCTAAAGCTCACAAATTAAAACACTGTAGCTCATTTGCTTAATTAATGCACAAACAGGAATGTAAAAGTGACAAATTGTGGTTCCACAGGTAGTTAAGTGCTCTAACTATTTCTGAGCAAACAGCAGCTGAGTCAGGCAAACAGTTTCCCCGTTTCCAGTCCTTATCCTAATTTAAGCTAATTGCCTTATGGCTCTAACTCCACACTTCATGCACAGACATGAAAGTGGTATCTATCTTCTTATGTAATTCTCCGAAAGACGAAAATAAGTATTATTCCCAAATTGAACAATTGCCTTAAGCAAAGAGAATTTGCTTTAAGTGACCCTGAAGTGAAGTAAGTAGTAGTGCTCAATACCAGAGGCTACCTGAGTTTTGCTACTGATACCTGAACTTTTATTATTATTACATCTATGGACACATTTTGAGTATAGTACTAAAAAAGTTTTGAGGTTCAATACCTAACCCTAATGATGACACTAGTGGAAGATTAATTTCAAAAATGTGTTAATTGAAAAATTCTCTTAACAGGTACATTTGCATTTGAAAGTGCTAAAATCAGACAACAGCAAACACTCAGGTCCCTCCATTATTTTCTAATATATTGAATCAATAGTGTCTGCGCTATTAATGTGATGGACAGACAAACAAAGACATGAATAGAGCCCAAATCAATGGTTCCCCCAGACACACACTCATACACAATTTCATTATGGAGAGGGCATTTATCACACCACGTTAGCAGATTTCCTACACGTTTCAGGGAATACAGGATTTGAAAAGCCATTGCTTGCATAAACAAATGAATCATGATGTTATCTTGCTGTTTAATGTATTGTACCTTTGCTATTTTTTTAGCAGAGGTGTCACCTACAGCAGCATAAAGCTCATGAGCATGGGAAACAAAAGCTCCTGTCAGTAAGGATCTGGTTGTGTGTCCTGAACGGGCTGCGCCCTCTTATCTGAGCTCAGCAAAAGTTCCCATCGATTGGCCCGCTGATTGTGCGTCTGTCAGCCTACCTGTCCGGCCCTTCTCCCTCCCTCCCTCCATCCATCCCCCCTCCTCTTCCCGGCCCAAGGCCTCATTGATCAGCCGTGCCCTGGCTCCTGCCCGCTGATCAGTCAGCTTGATGTCTTTTGTGTCTGGGTGAAGTGAATAAACTATTGGGCCAATCGAACGGGAAACATAGGGGCTAGGAGAGTTGGTGTTTGGCCCTTGAATGCGAGACTGAGAAGGACAGAGGGATGGGAAAGGAAGAGAGGAAGGTGTGAGAGAAGAGAGGAAAGATGAAACAGAGCCATATGGATGAGAAGGGGGTGAGGGCAGCCAACTGCCAGTTCTCAGTAAGATGAGAGCCACAGCACATAAAAGGGTGGAAAATAAAGAAATGGTAAAATAAGAGATGAAGGAATAGAAGGTGGCACCTCCCATGGGGTGTAAGTTCACAAAGCTCAGAAGGCCTCTCCCACCAAGGCGGGAGAAGAACATCCATCTCCAATCCACAGACTGATGACAAGCTCCACAGATAAACACTAGAAGCGGCATCCAATCCGTCTTGAGACTGTCAGCGTCCCAGCGCTTCTTCACGACTGTGGACATAGGGAATAATTGCGTCCATGAGGGTGCATAAATTATCCAGCAGTTGTGGCAAATCCATAGGCAAGTGGATGAAGCCTGAGCACAAGGATCAGTGCCTCTTAAATTTCTGAGCAGAGCTTCCAAGTCTCAGATGGGCCAGACTGATGGGAAGAGGCCGGGATAAACCATAATTTCCATTTCATCCCTGTCAATAAGTATTTGATGATGGAGGATAAAATAGGAGGAGAGAATTTGCTATTATAATAAGTGAGGCCTTTATGATCATATTTTGTAGCAAGGTGACAGAAAATTGCACTGATGGATGCGCAGATGGCTGATGCGATTGTGGCATAATGTAGACAGTTGGTGGAGGAAAATATTGGTGGTTATCAAAATAGATGCTAACCCAAAGTAGCACTGCATGAGTGCATTTATTCACATTCAGACAGTTCCAAGAGCATATGATTCATTGTGGAAATGGCAAAAAGAAGTAATGCAACAGTTGTTTTTGTGTTGATATTCCCCAAAGAAAAAGAAGAAAAATCTCCATGCAGGGTTTAATCTCTTTCACCTACACTTACCACAAATAATTTGAGCACAAAGTCCAAATCATGCTTCGTGCCGACTCATTACCATCTCCTGCTATGACAGCAAATGCATTTCTAATCATGCTTATAAAAACTGAACACATAAACAAACATTTACCCTGTTTCGAAGCCCCTGGTTTGCTTGGGGATTGGTGCATTTTCTTTCTGTCCTCCATGTTTTCAGTCAATCGGTCCTTAGATAAAAAGAGCTTAGAAAGATTATCCCCCTGGCTTGCATGCCATTATCATTAATCAGTGTGTTATTGACTGCTCTGTCCTTTCCTGTTTCAAGTTCAGGCCTCCCTTAATCCACAGATTTTGCCCAGAAGACACACACTCAACTCCGGGAGGCTCAGTGCAGCTTGAACCATACCCACCCTTGCAGGCACCAATCGATTTGCAGCGAGCCCTCTCCCACCTACCAATCAAAATGCCCAAACATTGTGACTGGTGATGTAAATTCCCCCTCCGAGTACCCAGAGACTCATTTTTAAAATCTGTAACAAAGGCCCGAGGACTTAAAGCTCAGGATCTGTCAATTTTTAAATATAATCAAATACGATGTGAAAACACCAAAGTGGGAGTATTCATCCAATTCATTCATCCAATAAAGATTCACTAAGCTCTGAATTTGGTGAATTACACATGATAAGGGCTCCTTATTTTGGATTTTATTGCAAACATTAAAAACTAGTAAAAATCTGATTTAAAAAAGGCAATAATACAAAAAACACACACTCTTAAACAACATCATTTAGAGTGCAAACACTTTTATTTTACTTAGAGGGACTGAAGGATAATTAGCAGCTAATTTCCATTCCCTCCACTTAAATCTCTGCACGTTCTATTATCAGGAGATTTTCTGGGCTATGTTCATTGCAAGAGGCCATTGTTAACCAGTGACTCCCAACTATGGGTGCTTGTGCCCCAAGGAGTACTTATGTAGTAGCCTACTGTTGTCAGGAAGTAGAGATCCTAAGCATAGTGGACAAACAGCTGAAATAGTAAGTTAAATGTAATGGATACATGGTTGAAATATTTAGCCAAATGTAATGGATACATGCTTAAAATAGATAGTTTAAACTAATTGGTTGAAACAGCTAGCTAAAAGTGATGGATAAATGGTTGAAATAGTTAGCTAAACGCTGTATAAATGGTTGAAACGTCCAGCTTCTGCCACTCCATGTCGTAGTATGAATACAAAATTTATCAAGGCGACCTACACAGCGATAATTCTACTGTCTGAAAACAATTACTGTAACAGCATTCACTTTTATAGTGATATGTAGCATTCACTTTAAAATAAACTCAAATGAACATGATGGGTGGTGTCAATGAAGGTGTCTTTGAACATAAGATAAAACCACTGCTGTAAACTACTGTGGTCACTATCTTCATGCAACAGAGTTAATTTTTAAAAATCTAACACAATGATCCTTACACACCATCTACAAATTAATATGAAATATATCAAATTGATATGAAAATTAATATGAACCCACTATTCCAAAACTGATCACAGTACCAAAGCTTAAGTGTTACATGCAAGACATACAGATATGATATTTGAGTACCCTGATTCTATCCCGAACACTTGGAGATATATGAAACGACAGTCATCATCAACACTAAACAAAGTGCTCTTGAGTGAAACGTTGAACTCGTAGCGGCTCACCCACCGCGTGCTGCTCTGTAGTTCAAACTCAAAATGTAAAACACACAGTCACAGGCATTCCCCGGCATTTCCAAGCCATACCATGGGAATTGATGTTGCCAGGCATGTTTGTGCTGGAGTACAAATCATGCTGTCAGTTTCAGTGCGCCTATCAAAAAAGCAAGACATCAACACACACAGACGGGGACGACAGGAAGCACACTGACATAGCATGAGTCGATGGGGAGGGAAGTAGCCTTGAGCAGTGATTGGAGAAGCTAGTGTGTTTGTGTATTAAAGTGTGTGTGTGTGTATGCAGTCATGTGGCTTCAACAGTGCCTGCGTTGGCTCGTGTACTGTATGTGCATCTGACTGGTTGTGCTGTGTGTATATTTAACCGTGTGAGTATACACATCACACACACACACACACACATCACAGAGTTGTATATCCGTTGGTAAATATGAGCTGAGCCTGATCAATAATCTGAAGCAAAGAGAAGCTTAGGGCTTTACCACATTAACTCTACACTGTCAATTTCTATTGTCCCCACACCTCCCCTGTGTTCCAGCATGTGTGCTTGCACATGCTTTATGTGCACAAGCATGTCTGTGTGAGCATGCCTGCAAAAGACTGTTTGTTTATAGGCAAGGCATGTTAGCTTAACTGTGTTTGTGTGCACTCGGCTGTGTGTGTGGCGCTGTTTACGTTGTTTAACATACGTTGGGTGAGGTCATGTACGGTCCAAGCTTCCCACTGTTGACTGCAGCTATTTACCGACTGTGCTTTACTGACACATACAGCCTGGTCAAACAGATAGAGATAATCTATGCAAATGTAACACAGTGTTTTCTAAATCAAAAGCTATTCAGCTGCCTGTGTATCTTCCTGTACGTGTTCATTGAGACAGTTCCCAGAGGGCTTCCTGTGGTGCTGGCTTGGTGATATGAGACTGATTAAAAACATTACAAAGTAGTTTGTTTAGAAGCGAGAGCGACAGACAAATTTGTGTTCTTTTAATGTGAATGGAATGTGGTATCACAAGGATGTCAGGATCTTGTTTCATTTGTTTTTGTTTTGTCATACATGGGACACAAATCTGCAAAACAAAGGTTTTCAGAAAGAGGAGGAGTGAAAAGATAGGTTCAGGTTTTTTCAATCATTCTTAATGCAAGAGTTAGGGTTACCATCTGTAATCATTCCTCCTGCCCTTTCTGGATGTTAAGCCATCCTCTCATAGAGTGACTACACTGTAAAAAAAAAAAAGGGAACAAAATTCAGTTAACCAAATCAAATGAGGCACACACCTGAATAAAGGGTGAATGAATGAAATTTATGAATAACAGTGTTAACTCAAAGGGCACCAGCAGAGAGCATACTCTCAGCTGTCACATTAAGATCGCTTTAGGGAGGGATCTCTTCATGGCTCATTATTGACAGGAAAACTCTTTTAACATTCATATGGGCATGTGAATATTGTTTTAATTTAGATTTGCAAAATCGGTTTATTTATCCATAAACAAACAGAAAGGTAACAGTATGTGTTTTTCTTTTTTTATGGGGAGTTGTTGGCACTTTTTCTTGGTGACCAGCAGCTGGAACAGTAACTTCCAACATATCTTCATGTGAAACCTTCATTTTTACATTTCTATTTGTGTACGAATTGAACCAGTTTACCCGTTTCCCCCGTCTTCCAGTCTTTATGCTAAGCCGATTGCCTCCTGACTCTAGCTACATATTTACCGCGCAAACAGAATGGTATCAATCTCCTCATCTAAGTCTCGCCAAGAAAGTGCATATGTTTATTTCCCAAAATGTTGAACTATTCCTTTAAGACAATACAATGCTTTCATCATTGATAAGTATGTATTTCTGAAAACTTTCAACGGCAGGCAATTTAATCAGCTCAATGAACAGATAACCATGGCGCTGTCAAGTTAAGACACTGAATAACACATTGCTCAGTGTCACTGTGGATTTTGGTGAATTTTACTAGCAGAACTTGGACCATGATTGGCACTCCTCACTAAACAGCAATGCCCTTGTAGAGCAATTTTTAAAAAAAAATGGCTTTTAAGTATTTAATGCGAGTGAAAAATGACTGGTGTAATTTAGTTTAACTCACATCTTTTTTGAACCTTGTGTTTAAGCCATCATTTACACATACAGCGTTTAGCTGTCATAGTCATCCTGAGGGATTTTTAGTGGTTTAGCAGAGGTTCAGTGTCTTCTTCGGGGGCACTCAGAGGCTATGGAGGTATCAAAATAGTCTCTAATGTGACATTAACAGCTAGAACACCCTGCCACATGTCTGTGTCTCTTCACGCCCTCGCTGTAGTCTTCTCTCTGCCTGAAACCCATCAACACTGTTCCTTTGTGCACGCCAAAAATCATTTGTGCCCATCCTACTTTCTATGCACATCCCCTCTCCTCAGCACAAGGCTGAGCTCAGAGCCAAAAACCTGCCTCTCCCAACCACCCACTACCCCCTCCTCTTTCGTTTCCCCCCACCACCACCACCTCTCTCTCTGTCTCCTTGCCCTCCTCTCCTCTCTCCCTCTCCTCCTCTCTGCTACAAACTCCAAAGTCTCCTAATTCCTGTCATGCTAATTGGAGCTGACAGACACAGCTAATTATGCACAGATAATCTGCTGCATCTGACTAATTATAATTCCCATTAGCTGCCGATAACGCTCATTAGATTAACTTTCTCCAGGAGAAATTGGAAATAATAGGCTGGGCTCGACGCTGCATCTTTTTGGTAATCACGCATAGGGGTGTGTTTGGCAGGGAGGGCTGGTGTTTGTTTGGTGTCGAGGAGGCAGGCTGGTTGCTTTCGATGGCCGCGGTGGAAATAAATACACCGCCTGATCCAAATGATATCTGATAAATCTTGACTGCTGCCGCTGAGATTGAGAGAGACAGGGAAGCCACAGAGAGGGGGGGTTGCGACATGTGGGTCTCTGTCAGGTAAGAAATGAAAACATGTTAAAAAAATATGATCTTCAAGGCACTTGTAAAGACAGTTTTGGAAGTGGTGCTCCAGCTCTGCCACTCTAGTTCTTGAACCTGAATTAAGTAGTTTATAGTAAAAGAGAAAAAATGAGCAGAAAAAGATGAGCTGTCTGTGAGCTGAAATACAGCAAATACACCCCTGATAATGATGATGTTTATGGTAATCACACACATACTGTACATATCCATGATGAGCCGTGAAAGTTCAGGCAGGAAACTCATGGCCTGCAGTCCATTAGCCCACTCTGCAGCACGATTGCTGTAAACCACCAATCAACCTCATTTTCCCTGAACGGAGTATGTGTTGCCCACTCAGTCTGCTGCTCTGCCATCCACCAACCTGATCTCACAAAAATACGTAAAATGACCACAACCTCTTAAGACCACATTACGTGGTGGTGGCACGTAACGTGTTAAGATTAGGTGCGTTAAGAGGTTGTGGTCATTTCACATATTTCTGTGAGATCAGGTTGCATTTGTCTGTACTTTCCAAAACCGTTACAAATCACTGTTAAAATATAATTATGTTTTATGATGTGACAACGCTGTGGTTAAAGTCTTTTTAGATTCAGGCGCAAAAACCACTTGGTTAGGGTTAGGGAAAGATTATGGTTTGGGTTAAAATGATTCCCTTGAATCATGGTGTGGGTTACTACTTCTTTAAAGTTAGGCAACCTTTGTCGTCATGGCAACAGTAAACACCACGACAATTGTAGATATGGTTTTTAAAAAACTGTCCTGACTTGCAGTTGGAAATGTGACACTCGCGGTTGGAAACGGGAAGCGAACTGCGGTCTCCTGCAGTTTAACAGCTCTCGCTTTTGCTGCATGATACAACGGTTCTGCTTCTTTGACTCACCCACCACCGACAGTTACCACCTGCTTAGATGTGCTTTTATGTGCTGCATAGAGGGATATTATATACTCTCCAATAGGTGTGCGCCAGCATCTGCAGGGAGGACATAAAAGCAGGTCTGTTCACCGCTACCGTAACTTTAAAGTTGTAACGCCGTGTCATCCTGTTTGGTGATTCCTTTAAACTGAATATGTAAGTTGACTACAGTAAGTTGAACTGCACTGACTACATAAAAACTGATGCTGAAGATCAGAATTTTGCTGTATGAAAACAGTACGTTGTGAATAACAGTGATTACACATTACGCAAGCTCTTCTTTTCATCCTATTTCAAGGATTAAAACCTGTAAAATCGCCACCTTCCTTGGAAATCCTACCTTTTAAGTGTATTGGTGCATTACTAAATAGATCAAATACAAAGATAACTATTAAAACTGATGAAAAAAAAAGTGTTTCCATTAAATTTTAACAAGAGGAAGTCATCGAGTAGGCATCAATGTCGTTTGAGTACAAGAAATAGAGAAATCCTCTGTTATGGTTTCCAAAGCTTGGCGAGCAATTGGACACAGAAACCAAATGTAATTTATTGATGTAGTGTGGGACTGAGGAGCCCAAAGCCTGGGGAACACACAGGCCCTAAAACCCACAAATGGGATATTGATCGCTTTGAGGGAGGGAAAGAAAAAAAAAAGTTATATTTAACCATGAAGTGCCTCATTTACTCTATGGTTACTCGAGTGGTTAACATTCTCGCTTTTTCTCTGCCTGTGTCTCTCCCACAGCCACTTTCGCACACACTACATTCAACAGCGCTGTGACATTCAACAGTGTATGTTCCTATGACAACCCATCAAATCGCCCATTGGGAGCAGGGCTGACAGCACCTCAGGGTGTTTAAATGAAAAGACTGTGATCTCAACTATACAAGATCCTATAGTGGAAGTGCTCTGTACTATACTGTACTGTACTCTGTGATAGGACAAAAAGCGGAGCTCAGTTTTCTTTGCTCCAGTTGTGTGTATTCATCTTTTTATTCAGCCCCTGGGGCCAGCAGTAATCCACTGTCTGTGTGTGTGTGTTTGTGTGTTGCACACGTGCCTGCTTGCCTCTGCACATGTGTACTCCCGTTTGCAATGTCCTGAATTTGATCATCCTAACTAGCACGTCTCGTAAACAATAAGTACCAGACCGTGTGAAAAAAAATCATCCACTCCATATATGATGGATCCGGCTACAAAAAACAAGATATGTTGGCTAATTGCGAGCACAAGAGCTTTGCTGCAATATTCACTGGCATGTATTTTAAAACACAAGTCAGGGCTGAAACCATAGCAACAATGCTTTAGCAAAGAGAGAAACAAAAGCACAGTTATTGTCTGCATGAATATGTTTAAGCCCACCTAAACTCAGCTGTCTCCCTGCGCACGTCCAGAAAAATGCCTCTAAGTGGTGTTGTCCGAAAAAAAAACAACAGGGAAAACAACAGAAGTATGATTACAGGACTACTCACTCACTGCTAAAAAAATACAAAGGGAGTTTGATTTGATTTTGCATTTCATATTTGGGTAGCTTCAGGCTTTCCAATTTTCCCTGGTACAAAACAAAAACAGATCTTTTGTGTCTGCAGCAAACTGGAAAAGGTGGTCGCTCCACAGAAGTTGCACTCCGAGATTTTAACTACAAAAAACAAATATCAAAAACCTTCACATGTCAATCTGTCTTAAAAATGTTATTGCTCTGACAAAAAATATGATCAGTTCTCTATCACTTGACTTGTTTTTTTCCTCAAAGTTGCACTAATCAATATTTTCATATTAACAATGGATCATATCACTGTGTATGAAGCAAAAGAAATCACTCGTAATAACAAAACCACAGAGAATTATCACACGACTCTGCAGTTCTCCTCCACACTACAAAGCATTTCTAAATTGTTCAGCTCATTGGTTTGGTTTCACAGCCCACAACTTTCCCGTTTTGGTTCAGTCTGTTTCAGCTTCGCTTGTTTTGTTTCCAGCCGCAGCAGGAAACTGTTTTAATCACTCTGAACAGTTCTGATAAACACACAGTATGCTACCTGCCCAGCAGCGAATGGCAGACTAAATTAGCAACCAGCTAACATAGTGGAGCACTTAGCAACTAAAGAGCCTGATAAGTTCCACAAAGAGTTTATGAAGACCAAAAACAGAGCTAGAGGGAAAGTGAATATAGGACTAACATTTGCCAAGTGACCAGAAACACAACTCAAAATGAATGCTAATGTTGTTCAATGTCTGCTGAGTGTGTTAATAGGCAATTGTTTGCTGAACCGCTCATCATAAAAACTTATCAGGGAAAAATAAATCAATTTTAAATTTACAGATTTACAGATTAAACAAATAAGATACAACATGGTGGTTGTATCGCTTTGGAGTAAGCCAGGCTGGCGGTTTACCCGTTTCCAGTCTTTATGCTAAGCTAAGCTAATCGACTCCTGACTTGAACGCCATATTTAAATATTTAATTAATTAATTACATATTTGAATAGATATGAGAGTGGTATCAATCTTCTTGTCTAACTCTCAGCATAAAAGCAAATAAGTGCATTTCCAAATGTCCAAACTATTCCTTAAAAGTTGAAAAAACTATTTGCAATAACATGGTTTGATCTGAATATATACAGGTATAAGCACATACATGTAATCATTTGTATTATTCTCTTGAACAGCAAGATAACAAAACAGTTGGTTAACTGTTGAGTAATAAATCTAAAAATCAGAAATCCATGAAGTGTGTTTTTAGTGAAACCAATAGTACAGCTACCGCTTACTCTTGTTTTGCCAACTTTCTGTTTCAGATTGCTATATAAACATTCGATTAATCAGGGGTGAGATAAGTCAGAATTCTCCCTTCTCAACACATCAGGAGCACCATGTTTAACAGAGCAAGCAGCTCATTTTCTGATGTAAGTAACCACTAAATGAAATGCAACACCAATATCAAGTGTCTTAATACAAGCCCTCAGAAGTTTTTTCTCTTGATTTGTCATTTAATCTACTTCTGTAAGAAAAAATACACAACTGGTTGAAAGACTTCTATCGCTCACAAATAATAATAGGCCTATTTAAGTTCTGATGAACAAAAACACTTGTGTGATTGAGTTTAGAATGTCTAAAATGAGGATTAGGATCCGATCTGCTTATTTTTTGTGAGTCTCTCTTGATAAAGAAGGCAGTTAAATGGCCAAAATGTGAATCAGTAGTAAATATATAGTGATATTGCAGTTTTAGCTGGCTAATGTTGGCGCCGCCGCTCACTCACAATGATGAAGTGCAAGCACATGCGTGAGCAACAGGATGCTGACTGCAGTTCACTTAACGGCCACTGGTGTCATTAATGAGAAGGAATTTCTGATTCTTACATATTGCACCTTTAATAGAGTGTTGGATCACTAGAGCAACTTCAGTGTACCTTTGTACAGACAGGGAAATGCCTACCTGTATTTGAGAGTCTGAGATACTGCACCACTCTTTAAAAAGTCCATTATTTGGTGTTTTGTTTTTCAGCAATGTAGCCAACACTCCTATCCAGACTGATAAGAGAGCAGGAGGAGATGAGGTTTCAGTGTCTTAGTCAAGGGCAATATGATGGGACATGTGACACATTTGTCTTTGCCTGTGAAAACTGCCAAACTCACCTGTGCATATGTGAGATAGAGTGTGTGTGAGAGAGAAAGGATGAGGAATGAGAATAAGAGATTAGGGAGAAATTTCATTATTTGTTTTGCTTTGTTGATGGTAGAAAACAACACTCAAAAATAGAGCAACTCGTGTTCAAATAGGTTGAGGTCTGGTGACTGAGATAACCAATGCAGTGAGTTTGTTTTGTTTTCATCTTCATCAAACCAGCCAGTAATGCCCTGTGGATGAGGGTACTGAATTCCTGCAACAAGGAAAAATAGACACATATGCTTCCTCCCTCAAGTCTTATTTTTCTTGTCTCACCCAAACAGTTCTGATCATTCTTGGATCAAGGACACTATGGCTCTAAAGCATACAGTATCTACTACTGGTTGCTTGTAATTAATTTAATCTAGGAAATTTTCTCTTTTTTTGATGTGCCTAACAAGAAATACTACACTGTGACATACAGATGATCTAGGAAGTATTAAAAAAGAAAAACAAGTCTCATAAGTTATCAGCTATCTAGTGAACTGAAATAATATATTGTACAAACTTGTAACTGGACTCAAAGTCTAGACTTTAACCTTTGTTTTTTGCATTTTCTGATTGTCATTTTGTGTTAACCTCAGGAAAATCATGTTAAAAATAATAACAACAACAATAATAATAATAGACTGGAGTGACTTTTTGAATGAAGTGTCATAAGTTGAGACAAGATTTAATGTTCACTGTGATGGATTACACAGCTGGATGAAATACGTGATTTATAGTAAATGGGCTAAAACATGCAAAACCACAGGTATGGTCTGTACACATTATAACCAAAGGGGCAAAAAATGCTAACAGATCAATTCATTTCAAATTTTACAGTAAACAGATTAGAGTGATTGATAAATAGATAGATAGCAATGACATTTGGTGAGAGGATCAGCAGGCACATTTACACACTACTTATGCAGCATTTCCCTTCCCCTAACTGCCATATTAGATGCCTTTAACGACTGTCTATCTCATTGTGTCCGCTGTTACAAGCTACACAGTAACACTTTAAAGTGCAGCTGTCATTTTTATGTGCCCTTATAGAGCAGAGCATGAATACGTTTTTTTATGTGCGACACCACGAGCCCTCATCATTGGTCATTGCAGGGGTGGGGTTTGGGCTAGTGGTGGTGATGGAGTGGGAGGAGGGGGGACAAGCTAATGAGCATGTTAGCAGGTCCTTTAGCTGCGAGCTGTCCGTTTATCAGCCGGGAGGGCCCTGTGTAAAGATGTCAGTTCACGCTTGATTCACATCTGATGATTATTGCCGTCCCTGCCTGGCTTGCGTATCGGCCTCCGCTGCCCAATCGGCGCGCTGTGCTGATGAGAGGTACAATAACCACCTTGAGAGGTGCTTAGCAGCTGTAACGATAAGGCTGAGAGCGTGGCGCAATAAGAGGATGGGGAACTAGTCGTGGGAGTGAAGGGCTCTAGCCATCAAAACTAAGTATACCCCTGACCCTTTTGTGTTTTGCAGCAGTAGATTTTCAGTCAACCATGCACACACACAGACACAAGTGCAAACACAGAAACACTCCATGTCAACTTTGCACTTCATCATGAAGTCCATTTTCTCTCCATTTTGCTGTTCTTTCTCTGTTGCCCCTCAATTTCAAAACACAAAAAAGACTTCCAGCTCCCTCTTCTTTTCCTCACTTTTCTACCTTAGTTTCCATTTTTCCCCTTATTCACAAGTAAAATCTGACAGTAATTGACCTGCAGTGTCCAGTCAATCTGTCTCTTTTCTCATGTTCCTCTCCTGTTTGCCCCTCTTCCTGCTCTGGACCTCTGCAGAATGCTGCAGGATATCTATAAGAGGAAACAAGACATGGAAATTTTCAAAAGGAAGCTCAATTGTCTAAAACGAGCTTCCAGCAAGAGAGGGAGGACTATAGAGTCCTATTTGCATGAGCAGACAGAAGGTTAATAACACAAGCCCCGCTGTGACAAAGGAGAAAAAGAACATAGAGTAGGTAGGAGGGATGGAAAGTGCTGATCCTCCACTTCTGGCTCCTGAGAATCCATCTAAGACACAAGGGAGGAGCGTGGAAGTAATTAGAGCCCTGGATATATGATGGGTTTCATGTACAGCACCACCTCCCTTTTCCTCTGCAGCACCTCATTTCCCAGAATACATGTTAAAACGGGACAGCAGCAACAGCCACAAATATGAAAATGTATGTGTTTTACATCAGTGATTCCCAACCAGGGGTACTTCTATAGTTGCCAGGGGGTACGTGGAAAGAATATAGAGTAGTACTTTGACAAAATAGCAATCACCTCCCCCTTTTATACATATTATGTTAAGGAGAAAAACAAACACACAGATAGTTAAAAAATTAAAAATTGCTGTGATGCTAATCTTTGGTACATTTACAATATAACCAGTAGCTACCAGCTATGATAAACTGAGTGTACAGTATACAACCCCACCTACCTGAGTCAGGTGTGCCACATAACACCACATGTTGCTATTGAGAGTGCATAAAAAATAGTTAGTTTAAAGTAATGGATAAATGGTTTAAATAGATTAAAGAAATGGCTGGATGGTTGAAATAGTTCCCTAAAAGTAATGGATAGATAGTTAACATAATTAGCTAAAAGTATTGGCTAAATGGTTGAAATAGTTAGCTTCAAGTAATGGATAAGTGGTTGAAATAGCTAAAAGTAAATGGTTGAAACAGTCTGCTTAAAGTAATGGATAAGTGGTTGAAATAGTTAGCTAGAAGTAAATAGTTGAAATAGTTAGCTAAAAGTAATGATAGATGGTTGAAATAATTAGCTAAAAGTATCGGCTAAACGGTTGAAATAGTTAGCTTCAAGTAATGGATAAGTGGTTGAAATAGTTAGCTAAAAGTAATGATAGATGGTTAAAATAATTAGCTAAAAGTATTGGCTGAACGGTTGAAATGGTTAGCTTCAAGTAATGGATAAGTGGTTGAAATAGCTAAAAGTAAATGGTTGAAACAGTCTGCTTAAAGTAATGGATAAGTGGTTGAAATAGTTTGCTAAAAGTAAATGGTTGAAATAGTTAGCTAAAAGTCATGTATAAATGGTTGAAAGAGTTAGCTCAAAAGAGAGGATAAATTGATAAAACTTCCAGCTTCTGCCAGTCCAAGTGGTAATAGTATGAATGCAACCTTGACCAAAACAACCCAAACACTGACAGTTCAGTTGCATAAAAAAACTATGCAACACGTTCATGAATGCACATTCCACTTTTACATAATTAAGTGTTAAATGCCACTCATTTTAAAATAAATTCTCAACAACACATGTAGAGCCTGACGGGTGGTGTTGGTGAAGGTGTACTTGAGCTCATCTGATAGGGCTACATCAGACAAAAAAAGTTTGAGAATCATTGTTTTACACGATGCAGGGGAAACTGATGAAAGCTGTTTGTGGTAGCTGGAAAAGAGAATGAATGTGACAGGGAGACAGTTTTTTGTGGGAGTGAGTATCAAATCAAATGTCTTTCCTTTCTCTTTCACTGTTTGTTTTTAGTGAGGACACCAAATTACCTCCTGACAATAAAGCATCTCTGACTTGAACTGACACACAGCCAGTCAAGTACAGTTAAAAGAGAGGAAAACAAACTAAATTGTGTTATCAATCTGACATCTGTTTATGCGAAGCAAACTATGAACGCAGCTCATCTTGCACAAGTTTAGAAAGCTTCTTTTAGCTACCCCCTCTTTTCTTGCATCATGGCTGAAGAGTGCAGTTCAGAAGTCACCAGAGGGAATTGATTATCAACAGGCGGGGGCTGGATCCTTCCCTGCTTTGGCATAATGAAGCTCTCTATTTCGGGACCATCAGGTGTTTTTTAGGCTTCTTGTCGCTATTCCTAGGCTCTCTTGCTTCCTCTCTGTATCCTCGGATCATACCAGCCCAGATATGAGTGCACTGGGAATACAGCATGAATACATTTTTTTAAGTCTAATTCAAAGTTACAAAGCTTTTTTTTTTTTTTTTATTCTGGCAACAATGGGTTGCAACTAAATCCGCATTGCGATAGTTTGCCTGTGACAGTATTTCAACTGCATGATGGAAACAAACAAGAGGGGGGGAAAAAAAAGCTCATATGCAAACACAAGCACCGACAATTAAACACACACACACACAGGTGCGTGAGCAACAAACACACACAATCGCAATACACAAAGACACACAACAACCTATAAATAGCGGAGATCCATGGCAACCTGAGATTTGTTGTTTGCCGTCACATGCTGCTGAGAGCGAGAGAAGAGCGAGGACTTAAATAACACTGGGAGATTGGTTTGTGTGAGAGGCAAAGTCAAAACAAATTACGCCTTTTCTATCACTTTGGGCCTGCCGGTAAAGCATCTGAAATAGCTTTGTGCCTGGGGACATTTTACCACTGAAAGAATATGGTGGCAATATCCTCCGAGGACCTTAAAAAACAAAGGGATGAGGGAAGGAGGAGAGGATGGGGAATGAGAGGGTTTAGTTTTACTGTGGATCACAGGTGGCGCCTTGACCACCTAACTAACTCTTTTCACTTTATTCTTTCCCATCCCTCCTCCCTTCGCCTGTCTCTTCCTATCTAGCCGTAGTGAACTGCTGTCACACTGAAGGTCCCTTCTATTGAAAAATGTGAAATACCATTACGAATCCTTTATTGTTTATTTTACCTTTTTTTTTAAAGGTGGGGTGGTCCAAAGTGGTCCAGAATTACAACAACGTCCAAACATAATGAATATGGAATTCATACTCTTGAGAGGCAGCCAATTTCTATCAACTCCAACTTGTTGATTTAACTTGTTTTTCAGGTAAACAAGTCAGAAAGAAATTTCTGCCTTTCACCATTTAAACTGACCTTGAGCAGACCTTTTACTTTCCTCTCTCTTTCTAATGCAAATAAGCACTCAGAGAAAAAAAAAACACGGGCGTGCACTTTCCCTGTGTTCTGTTTTGCTTTGCAACATGAGCGCTGTTCCAACATGTATATCAGGCTTTAATTGATTTTTGTTTTGCAAGATAAAGTAATTTGGTGCAATTGTTTCAGTTTGGCGGCGTATTTGCACTCGCTCCCATATGCTGTTCATTAATTTGCAGCTAGTGGGTGATTTATCAACCTATTACACTTGGGCTTGCGCCTTCACCACACACAAACACACATACCCGCCCGCAGTTTGTTCCCCTTGGTATCTTGAGGAGGCATACATGTGGCACTGCTTTGGTGGCTAGTGCTGTAATGGTTGTGCTAAAGGGCTGGAAACGAGCCAGGCCCCATCCGACTACAGATGGATGGACACACGGGCTGTAGAAACAAACACACACACACACACACACACACACAGACTGCCTGCCCTGGCCCAGCCTGGCCCTAAACTGGACTGACCTGGCCTACTTGAGAGCCACAGCGAGGCTAAGTGGGGCAACCAGGCCAAGACTAGATCAAAATGCTAATACCACAAGATGCAAATCACTCATAATTACTTGATTCCGAGGCATAAAACAGAAAATCTGTGCACCTTTGTTTGGGTTGGGAATACTCGGTGTGTTAATCCATGAATAAGCATTAATGAATTCATGAATAAGCATTTCAGGATGCAATCTAGACAACATTAAGAGTCTAAAATCTTCGGCTTCTTGAGGGATGCAAAACAAAAATCTATAAACAGAGAGTAGAAAATATGAAGGCCTCCTGATCTCTCCGCAAAATGAAAAAGCTAACAAGATGTCCATGTGAAAGCTTTTTTTTATGCTCTCACCTCTTTATGCATGAGTATGAAGCAGGGGGGAGAAAAACAACAAAAAAAATTAAGCTCAGAGGCAAGTGAGACATAATTTGTTAAAACTGGATGATGCAGCTCAATAACAGGAATGTGGTCTTAATATCATGTAGCTCTCCGTATTTCTGAATATATTTAATCACCGCTGACATGTGTGGTGTTATAATGTGCTAACTACTGTGTTAAACCCCATGCTGTTGTTTGTGAGAAGCGCTGATAGAGAGAAGGGGAAAAACATTTCTGTTGTTATGATTGCTTTGGAGAGCCAAGCTGAATAGATTTTTTTTTTTTTTTTCTACAAGTGGCAGTTGCAAAATTAAAAACTGAACAATAAAACTGTCTCCGGCTGTGATGAGTTTCACAGGTTTCACAAAGTGACACGCAGTATATTTTCAAGAGTGTACGACACAACAGACGTGTTTGTTGGATTGGATGTCAAAGCGTACTGCCAACAGTTTGCAACAATTTTATCTAAAAAAAATCCAAAACCAAAAAGAAAATATCATATGAATGAAGAAGAGTGTCTGCCAAGAGGAATGGCAGACAGTCTCTGTATTATTGATTTTAGACAAAAGGGCCTGAAGTCTGTGTGTTTGAGTTGGCTGATCTTTCCACAGCTGCTCTGCTTCTCTACCTCGCAGCGTAAAACCACGTCAGAGCGGAGCAGCCTTACGCCACCAGAAGCCACTTTCTGTCAAAGAGAGCATTTCTAAAAGAGTCTTTTTGCAAAGAAAATGCCTCGCTGAAATAGTTGTGGGGTGGTGGTGAACTTCCTTTGATTATTTACATGTTTCCTCTTAAAAAAAAAAAAAAAAGAAGTACGTCAGTGCCAAAGCACAGTAGCAGCGCTGGCACCTAGATACAAATTTTTCGTGGAAATCACTTCCAAACTTCCAACACTTTTTTTAAAAAGTCTGTCTCTCCCACTTTCTAATTAATTAAAAGTGTTATTGTGCCACTTAAAGAGATTTAAGCCAATTTTTAACAAATATAATAGCTTTTTCTGAGCGCACAGTCTTTCCTTTCTTCCACAAATTTAGAACTGAGCAAATAACTTCTTGAGATGCTGCATGTTCATGAAAGCTATTTGTGGAGACCACAGCATATCTTATACTATATACTGTATATATATGCAGTGTCCACCACAAGTGCATGTCAAATCTCTAATCAGATATGTTATAATGTTTTTCATAGTTAAGACTGGGCCCCTTAGCTCCACCAGCGCTTGCCACAATCAAATTTATCACCATGTGGCGAGTTTAATTTTACATGATACCTAAATAAACTCAAGTTTCCATTTCACACGTCTCGTCTTCAGTCTAATACTCACTTTCCATCTCTCACACTCACCCACACGTGTGCGCTTTCTATTTCTCTCCCCTCCTGATTGCTGGTTCTTCATGATGGGTGAATTGCCTCAAAATGAGCAAGCTAATCAAGAAACAAGCATACTTTTGAACTAGAATAACAGAAATGAACCTATTTTCATAGTTTATCTTTTTTTTTTTTTAAATGTTGACACTGTATTTTGACTGAATACATTTGAGATGACTTTCAATTGACTTATCTCAAGTCAAAATAAAACCAGATAGAATGAAGCTCATGTAAGAAATTTACAAAAAAGTTAAAGAAAACCTAAAAAAAACCACTAGAGAAATCACAACTCAAGGTGACCTTGCTCGGTGGCCTGCACCATTAGCACCTCTGAGCATTAGAAAATCAAAAGATTCTCTTTTTGTGGATCTAAAGCCGATATCGGAAAAAGAAAAATTGCTATTATCCGCCCCATAAAGTAATCTTCATCTTATAGTGCAAACAGAAATCCTCATATGCATCAGAGATCTGAAGCTACACAGATGAAATTTAAATGCATTTGTAAATCAAATGGAAATCGCAGGCTGTGATCATGACTTTCTCATTAACTCAGTGAGAATGATTTCCTTCATCCTTGAGCTACTGGACATTCATGCCTAATCCAGCACGACCTCCCTCTGTGCCACCTTACAAACCAGCCAATTTATAAAGCCACGCAAAAAAAAAAATCCATAAGCAAAGACACCTTTCAGCCAGGGGTGCTTTTATTCCTTTTTTGTGCAAAGTACTTGCAGTGGTTTAATTAACCTTAATTAAATTTATGTGAGGATTTCTACTTAATTAGCTATAACATGCAAAACCACCAGCTTTTTCCCCTCGTAAGGAATCAATATTTCCATTAAAGACTATTCACAGTGGCCTTGGCTTTTCTAGGATGCTATGATGGATATTGCCAGTGAAGCCTTCCTTATGCCCAAATATGGATTTCCTAGCTGGGAAATATGTCCTGTTTCCTTTCCTTGCTTAAGTGACAAGAGCCTCACTTTCAGCTACTAATGCATTATACAGAGCAAGGTCAAGCCTCCAGGCAAACCTGCTCACACTCATACACACACACACACACACACACACACACACACACACACACACAGTCAGGACCAGTATGCAGATGAAATCATAGCCGACATTAATAGGTAAACACACCGAAGTAAATAAACTCCATTAAAAAACTGACATGTTTAATTTAGCTGAGCTTTTTGCCTTATCGGCTCAGCTGTGTTGTTGTTTAACAGCGAGTGGGAGCAAGGAGAGAGAGAGAGAGAGAGAGAGACAGAGAGAGACAGAGAGAGAGCGCACCGCAGGTAATTATACTCCATACACTTGTAATGTGGGGGTCAGCCCGAGTCCCTCCCCCTTTGTTCTACAATCAATAGCCTCGGAGGAGGTGGTGAGAGCGAGGAGGAGAGACAGGGAGGAAGCGAGGGGGAAGAGACGGAGTAACAAAGTTGGTGGGTCCTTATATTCTACATGAATCATTTAACAGCAGGAGTGTGGGCAGGTGGGAGAGCACAAACACAGCGGCGCACAAACACTTAAGTAGTCAGGTGCAACAGGGAAATATCTGGTGGCATTAACAGGCCCCTACAGGAGAACAGAGACTGAACCTCGCAAACGGATTGGTTGAAGAGGAAGGCACAATAAAAGAGCCGAAGAAGGCGGGAGAGAGAGGAAGAATCACTTTTACTTAATCTGGTGATCTGTGGGGAAAGAAACAGCAGTGACTTTATTGTCCCCATCTAGCAAGATAACTTAGTGGGTTTATTTGACAGGAGGATGGTGATAAAAAAAAAAAAAAAGAGAGAAGAAGAAGCAGAGAGCGGGAAAGAAAGTACACCGATATTCCTCCTCTAACCAGTTAGACAGAACATCCTTTATTTTTTAACAAGCACCAACCTGAGTGCTGCATTCTCCTGAATCTGCTGCTGTTCTCACCACTCAGAGAAGTTACTGTATGTTTGCATATATCCTTCCTCGAATAACAACCTCACTGCCACAGTTACTGATGATTGGCTTCCCTCCATATATAAAGTATACTGTATATCTGTCCCATCAGAATCTTATTGAGGCTTTTGTGTTTATCACAGCCCAAAATTAATGAGCTTGTGACCATTTTTGTTATTTTGTCACAAATTTCGCCAATATTTAAGCATGATTTCATTTCTTAGATTTCAGAAATGCCCTGCTTGATGAAGTGCTTCTTTTCCCTGTATAAGGTAACCTTGGCACTTCTTGCCAACAAACTCCAGAAAACAAATGGTTCCTTTTAGGTCAGCAACTCACCATTATTTTTATAAATAGATGAATATGTTAATTTCTCAATGTTTTGGTCTAAATAATGGCAGAAAACACTAAAAAGGTCCAAGGTGATGTCTGTGAGTGCAAATATATTTAATTTATTATTGTCGAAGACTAAGAAAACAGCAAATATTCATATTTGAGAAGCTGAAACCAGCAAATTTGTACATTTTTGCCTAAAAACGAATTCAACAATTGATCTTTTATGTAAATAGTTGCCAATTTATTTTCTGTAAATCAATTAATCTACTAATTGTTTCAACTTTAGTTTGTTTTAGGTGTTAGAAATGGTTCACTTTAACTTTAAAAAATGGTCAATCGAGAAGCTTTGCTGGAAGAATACACAGCTTGGGGCAAGAAGTGCCTGAGCAGACAAGTTCTGCAACAAAGTCCTGGCCACAGTGGTTAAAAGGAAGGTTTGTTTTTGTAGAGACTGAAGCTTTGTTTTTGACCTTGGCTCATAAAAAGCAATTCTGAATAAGGTCATCTGCTTCGATGTAGCCTATGAGGTCTGCTACCTGGCCCCTAATCCGACAGGTCCTGACAAAGTATTAGGTTTCGGGTCAGGTTCAGGGTGTTTTGATGTGTAAAGAGTAAAGCTTCAGGCAAAGGACGTGTGCGATTTATTAACAAACTTGTCTCTCTCTCACTGTCCGTTTAGACTTGCAAATTAATGCTCAGTAATGGATAAATTTTACAAAAATATAGCTTTGGGTGTGAGGTCAGGTTTGGGTCTCAAATTTGGCAGAAACAGTCGGGTCATTTAGGTCTTAAAGATGCAAATATGGGCTTGGCTTGGCTCTCAGATTTAGGTCTGTGTAGAACTCTACTGTGGTGAAAAAACTGCAAGCTGCAGTATCGCAGTGATTGGTTGAATTTGCTTTCAGTTTTGCAACTTCAAGATCATGAGGAATTCCTGGAGGAACTAATATATGGTGAAGCAATTATTTATGAAGCCCTTGTTATATACAGAACCTTAAGGATGAAAACGCAGATTATAAAACAGCACATCACGCTGTGTTTGTTTGTGCACCTCCGCACACGTATGAATGGATAAAGGATGCCACTTCAGCTGTGTCTCCACATGGAACCGAGATAGAAGGCCATTGTTTGCTTCTCGGCTGAAATAGGAATCTGTCTTGGTCCGCATTCGCTTCCTCAACCTCAGAAGCAGATGGAGATAAGGAGGGACGCTATTGCAGTAATGTCAGTCTTCAGCCAAATGGATAAACCTGGATGGCAGGCTTTTTGCCGGCGATAAGGATGTTACTGCCACAGATCTGTGCCAGACAAGAGTCGGCTATCTAAAAGCCGAGGAGAATGAGGCTCGCAGCTTCACAACACAGAGCACGGTGAGCTGATGCTACAATTTTCAAAGATCTGAATGGTATCGCAGTGACGACAGTCTCGAGGTATCTTTATTCTGGATGTCTTTGGGATTGATGGTAGCTTGCGCTGTATAAAAGGCTCTTTATGTAGACACTGACAGCTAATGTCACTGCGGAGACAAGTTCAAATGCCTTTCACTTCAGCCCAGTTTTATTTCAGGCACCATGCTGCCATTTATGGACGTGATTAGGCCTTGATGTATACCGGGTGGGAGAAGTTTTTGCCTGTTATGCAAACCAGGAGTTGCCACACCAGCTCACCCTAGACAGAGCTGGGTGTGGCGTTTCTGACAAGCCCGCCACAAATCATTGTTTTGTTTCATCCCATCAGTGCTTTGAAGCGTGAGGCGCCAGCAGGGGAAGTGCGATTATTCAGCTAAATTCTGCAAGGGAAATTACAGCTCTGTGGTAGCAGGTGCATCTACAATCACCCACCCCTCCTCCCAAACACACGCACACACCCCCTCTTCTCACCCTCAGGTATAAACACGCATGCAAACGTGGACAGAGAGGCGCATATGCCATAAAAACACACCTGTACATAAAATACATACGCAAAACGAACACACGCATCAAAACAAGCCTTCTCAGTCACACCTGCTCTTTTTCTCCTTTGCACAAATCCTCCCCTACATCCCTGGAAACATACAAGCAAGCACAATCACTCAGCGACACAGATCCGCACATGATCTCGCCACAATGCGGCATGCGGGGCAGGCAGGAGCTGCTCCAGAAGAGGTAATTCTGTTCCTGTTTGTTCGACAGAGGGGAAGATAGGAGCTGGAGGGGAGGGTGTGGGGGGGAAGGGGACACAGGGGGGGAATGGAAAGTGTAAATCTAACATAGGGCCCTGTGGCAGAGCCCCCAGGATCAAATCCAATTCTGCCAAGATACACATTAAGCCCCGTCAATCACAACAGTGTCCTTGGAATGCGGCAGAATGGTGATGAGAACAGCGGGGGAGTCTCTTTTCCGCAAGAGCCGGGATGAAGCCACTCGGGCCGGAGATATACTTGCGTTTAACTACAGGTTTGCGTGCGCATGATGGCTGCCTTGTGTATCCTGCGTCCGTCGCGTTGGTTGCGCACATCCTTAGAAATTAACGCTATGCATCCGGAAGATGCAATACATACATGAACAGTAGGGGCAGTGTAAGGGGCAATATGGGGATGTGAGAAGGTCAGGGGTCAATAGGACAAAAATGGCAGAAAGTTTTTTGAAGACAAGTTAATAGACCGAGTCTGTACGATGTGTCATTGCAGCTGCACAGTGACTAATATGCTTGTAAGAAGTCTTTGCTTCTTGTTTACATTGTGCAAATCCGGAAATTCAATTTATATCCTTGGTGTGAAAACATGCGAAGTACATAGCGAAGTATGTGAACAATTCCATTCACTATGCAGCCGGTTGTCTACGTGAACGCATGGTTAAAAAGCAAGTATATCTCCAGCCTAAGACACACATCTGTGCACACAAAAAACACTCACAGCACCCCAAGGGGTCCCCATGTTTAACCCCACCCAATCACACACACACACACACACACATGCAACATCCTCCACACTTCTACATGTAAACTGCACCGAAACAGAGAGGAAAGAACATGCATCCAAAACAACATATTCAACATCTGAGCCAAATCACACTCCCTAAATCTAATTTAACTTTCAGCAAAGAGGAACATTGCATGCTGTTTGGCTCGCAGCTTGAGTTCATTCGGGCTACAGTGGAAGCGACAGTTAGCCTATTTACTTTTATTCTGGACTTTTGCTAATTATCTTAACTACACAAGTAATTATCTTTCACATCAAAGGGCTGCGCTCTGAGCCCTGCTGCCCCCCCCCCCCTCTCCTCCCAACACACACACACACACACACACACACACACACACACACACACACACACCACCGTCCCCACATTTCCGGAGCCAGCTGAATCATGACATTAATAGATAATTAGGCGATCGCCTCGCTGCCATTTGATGGGGGCACATGTGATGAGCTGAAGAGTGACTGACTGGAGATGCACAGGGTGAACGGCGGCTGTTAGATCTCAGGTGTTAATCTGCAGGCTTGGTGGAAGCCGACATAGTTTGTTACAGATTAGCAGTAAATAAATGACGCCCCAAGGGACCATAGACACTTTTTTTTTTTTTTTTTTTTTTTGGCTTCATACGTGCTGAGCAGCCCTTTCATCTCAACCATTAGCGAGGCAGCTTCTGATCACAGTCCGCTCTGATCAATGAATAATGTAGCTGCCGGTTTGATTGGTGCCCAAAAGCCATGACTTAATGGCAGGACCTTGCAACTGAGAACATACAGCATGTATTTGCTTTCACTCACTTTATCTGCTTCATTCACAGATGCCTCTGGGCTTCTGTTTCTGCAAACAGACAATAATCAGGTCATCTGGCATCAGGCTTGAATCCTTCATTAACAATCTAACGATAATCTCCACAGAAACATGTGACTGTGGGAAAAAATTTACATGAACTGCATTTAAATTCTTTTGAAGTTGTTTGTTTTGCTCACCTTGGAAACACACTATTTCTACTTCTCCTCTGTGGTAAGAAGTAAACGCACCCCATAAATATTTATCTACCTAGGGCCCGTGCTATTCTGGCCCAGTGTTTTGAACCTAGCCACTGGAGATTGGGCCTATCAGGGACCCACAGAGAGAGAGAGAGAGAGAGAGAGAGAAAGAGAGAGAGAGCGAGAGCATGAGAGAGAGAAAGACAGAGAGAGAGAGAGAGAAAGTGGGAAGGAGAGAGGGGAGAGGAAAAAAAAAAGAAGAGGGAGCTGCAAGGGAGTGGTGGAAGATAAAATTTTTGTGCGTGTTCCAAAATGGAAAGTGGACAGTTTGCGTGATGTTTAATGCAGGAGGATCAGGGCAGGGTTCAGAGTGTGTTTCCTTTACGAGTCACCTCACACACCTCCAACTTTCAGCCGCAAATAAGACCACTCTCAGCAGCAGCATTTTTAAGACATTTTGTGCTTGTAGAGAATGTTTAACCTCTCGCCCCACAGGGAGGTCAGCCCTGTGTTGTTTGTTAAGACCTACAGAACTTAAAGTTCTGGCTGAGATCCCAAAGTTTATAAACATACTAAATATGTCAGGCTAACTTTGCGGGGGAATATGTATAAAATGATGCAAAGACATGCATAGAATATTTCCAGGCGTAACAGCATGAACTCTTTGGGTTTGAATATATTCAGTTTAAACATCATACAGCTTCAGTGAAGAGCTGGAACAAGCTGATATCCAATGTATTCTGTATGTCAGAGAGGCAGAATAAAATGTTATCTGACCTTAAAGTTACTTAAGAGGAAATATAAGTGAAAAAATTGGATTTCAAGAAGCTGATGTGCTTTCACTGCAAGCAACAGTGATTTTCCTTATCAATTAATCTGGTGATCATTCTTCCCATTAGAGCTGCAACAATTAGTCGATGAACCGAGTATTCGATCGACAAGAATTTAATCAACATGTGTTTTGATAATCAAATAATCACAAGTATTTTTTTTATGCAAAAATGACAGAAATTGCCAGGTTTCCGCTTACATATGTGATTATTTAATGCTTTTCTTTGTCAAACATGATAGTAAACTGTATATCTTCAAGTTTTGGACTGGTTGATCAAATAAAACTAGACATATGAAGATGTCATCTTGGATTCTGGGAAGTTATAACAGGCATTTTTCACTGTTTTCAGACATTCTAAAGACAAAATGACTAATCCATTAGTCAAGAAAATAATCACCTGATTAATCCATAATGAAAATAATCATTAATTACAGCCCTACTCCCTACTTATCAATTATTCATTTAGTCTATGAGAAGTCAAAGAAATTGTGAAAAAATGCCTGTCATACCTTCCCAGAATCAAAGGTGACATCTTAAAAAGTCTTGTTTTGATGGATCAAAGGTCCAAAACCCAAAGATATTCAATTTGCAATGATATATGACAGAAAATTCCTCTTATTTGAGAAGCTGAAACCAAACAATGTGTAGCATTTTCCCCTATGTATCCCAAGTTTTGCTTGAAAACTGCCTGAAACATTTAATCAATGCTCAAAATTGCTGTCAATTATTTTTCTGTTGTTCAACTAATTGGTTAATAGACGGATTATTTCAGGTCTACGTGCTTTAACTTCATATTTATCAAGAAGCTTTACTGTATTACAGCATCCAATAGCCATAGTTTCTAAGTGACATATATGCAAAGACCCAAGATCTTTGCTGTGAGAAAAAAAACAGTGGCTCAGGCACAAAATAAGCAGCTTCACGCTTCAGTGTCATTCAGTCCTGAATTAATCTGGCGAGAAAAGTCAAAAATGCCAAGAAAATCTGCGGAAAGGACCTTTTTTTGTTCTACTTATCATCAAAATCGTGCAGGTGGAGGGAAAGTTATCAGGAATTAGTTGCCAGGTCTGACACCGGTATGCAACACAGGCAATTTTGGCTGTCATTTCCTGATGTGGAGCCACAGAACTGCTGCTGGTGGCACAAGTTCATAATAATCAGATGCATGAATATGGAACATGCGCGTGCACATTCACAGCTATGAACTTGTGCGGTTCCCCTTGTCTGCCTGCCTGTGCATGCAGAGGAGTGTATCTGTATGAGAACGTGACATTTCCTCCCCAAAGCCGGGTGACACCTCTGTGCAGGGGGGGTTGCATTATACATCCGCGGCCCTGTCTCACACACACACACACACACACTCTCACCTGTTCGCTAGTGAGCTCTGCAGGCTTCCATAACTTCAGAGCCCTCCACCTGGATGTTATTGCCGCCCGTGGCACCCTGCTCCACCACTCTAATGAGCCCGCCTCAACTCAGTCAAAGTCATCTGATGACACTGATGTGGGAAGATTGATATTCACGCTTGACTTGCCGTCCTCTCCACTTGACTGCTGTGTTTACCTCCCCACACAATTAGTATCTGGTGAAGACAGACAGACAAAGAGAGAAGAGAGAGGGATGGAGTCAGACTCTGCTGTGTGTTTGTGTGTGACCACATTAGCTGCAATTGTTTATAAAGATGGGAGATGTCTTTCAACGCGGCTTGAAGGTGGCTTTCTATATCACAGGGCCATTACTTGCTCATTTAATCCCCATAAAGCTACTATACCACTCTGAATGTCGGCAGCTTGAAAAAACAAAAGCTGGATTGGCTTAAGTAAAATGCATATTTCATATTTTCATCCAAATTTGCATCTAAGACGTGCCTCGCTTAGGCCTTTTAAGGCACTCTTATGAATGAACCCGCAGAGCAAACTCCACTAGTGTGACAGAGCAGGTTCAAATCCAGCCCACACAGCGCTGTTTACATGTCTCTCCTTTCCATCTCCATTAGTTAACTTTCATCTGAATATTAGCATATAAACAAATAAAACACTTAAGAGCAGAATTGACTGCCCACTCTCTGTGAGACAAAAAAAAAGAAAAAGGGGGGAGAGAAGAAGAGATGGCTAGTGATTGGCATTAGAAGACTTTTAGCTAAGCTGGAGGGGAGAGAAAGGCACCAAACCAGCAGCCATGTCAACAGCAGCCATGTCTTCAAACTGATTTAGCATTAATTGACATTCTCTCTAATCGGTGCATTCACCATTTCAACACAGTGATGAAAACGGTTTATATGCTGAATACTGATGCCCACCTGAGAGGAGGAATGAGTGCAGCTGAGAGGAGCAGGTGGACATTCAGGTGGGTTTGTAAACGGACGTCTTGGCAAAATGGCGGGAGACTCTGTATGGAGCCACAGCGCCCCTCAGTGGACAGACTGGGAATGGCGGGCTCTTTCTGTGGAACTGATACCAAACATACTGTATCTCTGAGCAGTTTTTAGGGTGTTGGGCAGTGGTGGAAAGTAATTAAGAACATTTATTCAAGTATTACACTTAAGTACAATTTTGAGGTTCCATTTTATGCTACATTATACTTCTTCTCCACTTCATTTCAGAGGGAAATATTGTGCTTTTTACTCTACTAACTGACAGTTAGGCTGCTACCTTTCAGATAAGATTTTACATTTAAAATACATATGATAAGCTTACAAGATACAATGTGCTGCTACATATTAAACCAATGGTTCAACCTTTTTGGTTTGTGACCCCTTTTAAAACAAACAAAAAAAGCAATATGTCTTCTTGTCAGGTTACAGATGTTGCTGAGGTATTAGCTACCAAAGATTTCCTCTCTAAACTTCTCAATGCTTTAATTTAAATAATGTTCAAGAGATAACATTATCCAGTATTTCACCACAAAATAAAAAATAAATGTATACAAAATGATGCAGTAGAGTGCATTTTACTGATAATACATCTGTAAGTGGCCGTGTGAATGTCAGACTCTCAAACCTTTTATTTTTATGTTGTTGGATTGGTGTCCTTCACTTTAAAGGATCAGAGTATTTCTTTTACCAGCTAGCTACAGGTTTGTAAAATCAGTGATGAAATAGCTCCAGAAAAGCACTAAAAAATTTACCTTGCCAACTGGAGAAGGGAAACTGTATTGATTTAATACAGTTCCTTTTCCTACTCTATGAAATCGTACCTTGTTTGTTTACTTGTGACCATTTCTGTTGGGAGCTGATTTAGAAACTCAGAAAATCCTAGATAGGAGACTTTAAAACATTCAACTGGAAATCGTGTTTTTGTCTTTTTATATGTATATTTTGTAGTGTTTGTGCACCATGCCTGACCCTTAATAATCACATGTAAAGTGCACAGAAGCCTGGTGAGATCAGGTTTGATCCACAATATAGGCACATTCTGTCAGAGCCCATTAAAAAGTTGATCCTTCTCAGCAGCCCATATTAGCTTCCAACCTATAGAAAACAATTTTCCATTTCAGTGGACAATCAGCAGCTGAGTAGATGATCAAGGTGCAGCACCATATGCCCAGTGGTTGGTTGAATTTTTGTTTGCCCACTGCCAGTCATGAAGGAGCTGAAATCCTTCAAGTGACCTTCAGAGGATGAGTCCCTTGTGTTCCTAAATGGTCCAATTTTAAAGGGGCAGAAAAGGCAAGTTTTCTTGACTGGATGAAGCTAAAAAAAAAAAAATCCTGGCTCCTACCATTCCCTTAATATCCCCACATATTTCATTAGACTCCCCTGCCCAAAAAATGTCCATGTCTTTCAAACTATAACTGTTACCTGTGTGTCTGTAAAAAGGAGATGAATATGTGTTTATATCTTTTATTTTTTGCTTTACTACAAAAAAAACAGTCCCAGCAATATTTTGTATGACCTGATTAAAAAAACTACTACAGTTAAATACAAAATGAAATATACCAAAACTACCCAATGCTACCCAGAAAAAAATAGGCAATAGTATAAAATGAAATGTTTTGTAGTCTACATCTACAAAAAAAAAAGTTAGAAAAGGTTACTTAAAAAGAAGGCAAGTATCCACCACAAAATGTGTCACTTTACCACAATCAATTTGCACGTCGTTCCTTGAATATGAAGTAATCCAAATACTTTACAATAAGTTAACGCAGGCACATCTCCCTACGACTACAGCAAAAATCAATAACAGTCAAATGTATCACATAAAATACATTTTCACTTTTTTCCTCCTTTTTTGGCAACAATTTCACACATCACACAGAAAATCAATCAGCAAAAACTTCTGGGTAGCAACATTTTTGGTTTCTTGAGAACAATATACGTCCTGTGTCCACAACATCAGACTGCCTGTATGAGCTTCAGAGACTTACATACTGTATAACTGTGTATTCAAATCATATAAATATATAAGAACAAAAATATACTAAAACTATTTTTAATACAAAAAGGATTAATACCAAATGGAAGCTTACGATTATAAACTTCAATAACTTAAAAAAAAAAAGAAAAAAAAAAGGAATACTTTGATACTTTTCAGAAAACATGACATTTTAGCCCTAATCTCCTTAATACTAAGGCTTTTGCTGTTTTTTTTTCTCTTTTGATATACAGCACTGGCAAAATAGCACTCACACCTCAGTGCCAAGAATGCATCAAGTATAAATACTAAGAAAACTCCTGTACAGTACCCATTTATGTCAAAACTACAAAATAAGTTAGTGTCAGGCAACTGTACACATTATTTACAGTTTAAATACAAAGGAAGGTACTTGTAAATGGAGATGATTTGAAGTATGGAAATGTGACCTTGACATTAACAAAGACTTTGGCTACAGCTGATTCAACTGAATGTACAACTGAAAAGCCCTCAAGTAGGCAGGAAATGTACGTTTTTGTCCAATTTAGCTATTTTGCCAGCAACTGTAGCTGCTTTTTTTTTTTAACCTTTAAGAGAAATAGTGATCGGCTACCTGCCAAAATAACGGACAGAGTTGAAAATGTATCAGTGGCAGCCAAAATCTACGAGCATGTGATTGGTGTGAAGTTCTCATCTTATGTCTTGACACCAGAGACATGTCTGGTAAGGTTACCAATATGTAGGAAATCAATCACTAATGTTTCCACCTTGAAATGATGAATGATGGTGGTTGGAGTGAGGATGGAGGGACAAAGGAAGCAGTCTCTAAGCACAGTTACAAGCCTGGAGGTGGAGAAGTAAGATAGACACATTCATTTCAGCAGCAGCCGTATCCCATCGGCACATGGTAGGAGTGTGTACGAGTAGGAATGGATGAGGAGAGACACCACCTGTTACAGCAGGTGCCAAGTAAACATTTGAGTCTCCTGCAGAGACAGAGAGAGGGAGGGGAGAGGAAGGTATTTGGTACAGGAGAGGTACAAGTTTGTGTGTTTGTGTGTGAGGGAGAGAGAGTCAGGGAGTGTCTTCAGTCTACGTCGCTGAGGTCACTGACTGGCTCGTCCTGCACTATGCTCAGGTGGTTCATGGCACGGCTGAAGGCAATCTGGACAGCCTTGCGAATGCTGGATGTCCGTCCTTCCATCATTTTGATCTTGTCAATGGTCTTGTCCATCCCCAGGGGAACCATCTTGGATCTAGGAAGCCACTGCCTGAAGGGGGAGAACAGATTCAAAACATTACAATGTTTAAATACTTCCCAGGAATAATCATGTCTCTTTTCATGCAAAAACTGTGATTTCTCACCATAAATGAATTTTCATTTTAAACAGACCTACAGATAATTATCATAAACTGGTGTTTATTCTCATTTTTTGATGTTATTCTTTCATTTCAGGTGGAAAAAATAACTTCTGTGTCTCAACATATCCATCTTGCCGACAGATTTTGAACCTCTTTGTTTTTGCCAAACAGCTCAACTGCCAGCTGCCTTTTTTTGGATGAAAAGTAACTGCAAGAAACTGTTGCAGCTGAAAATATGATCCGTTAAGTTTTCATAATAAGAGCAATGTAAGATCTGACTTTAGTATTAAGCTACAGCAGTTGCTTGGAAATGTTAGAGGCTTAAAGTAGGGATGCAACTAACCAGGTAATCCACAACATAAGATGTTGAAAAAATTGTGAAAAAACAACCATTACAGGTTCTCAGAGCCAAAGGTGACATCTTCCAATTGCTTGTTTAGTCCACACCCCAAATTTACTTGATTTACAATGATATAAAAACAGAAAAAAGCAGCAAATGACTGAACTGACAATTGACTGACTGGAATCAGCAAATGTTTTGATTTTTTCCTTAAAAAAACGAATTTAACAATTATATGATTACTAAAATTTTCCAAGAACATAGAGGCGCTCACAGACACACAAGCACATGTATGCTTAAAATTACAGGTTTTCTGCAGGCAGTTTGTCAGGGGGAAAATTGTGGCGAGAACTCACAGTTAATGCCAAAATTCCAGTTTCTGCTATTCGACCATTATAGTAGCAAGAATAGTAATAAGTAACAATAATCCTACAATGCTACTATTGCCTCTGTGACTGCTTTAGGATGGGAAAACTCAGGAAAAATAGGGAAGATACATGACTGAATGTGTGCCATGACCAAAAACCAACCAAAGAGTTGAAAAACTAGATAAAATAAAAGATAGATAGAGGAGTAAGTTTTAATTTATGTAATAAACCAGTGGGTGGATAGGAAGGAAAAAAGAACTTTTTACTTTTTTTACCAACTGATAGGAGCTTAAACTAAAAATATAAAGCTTTATATTTCTTTTTACTCTTTATTTTAATTATTATTTAATTACCAATATTATGTATTGGTGTATTAAGTTGTATTTTCAACTTGACTGATATCCTTTTAGTACATTTTGTTAATTTCAGGGCTCCATAATGATCACTCCAAGATATGGACTGTGACACCGAGGCTACAGCACCATCTTCACTGTCAAAGAGACTGGAGACATTTTCCTGCTGATGGGAGGCGGAACTTTCAATTGCCTCTTGAGGCGAGAGCCATTTGTTGTCTCTTGAGAATTTATGCTATGCAGCTACAACAGAATAATGATCAGCTGACGGACAGCTTGACAGGTTTACCCTTGTCGACACCTGTGTCGGCTTAAATCATTCCCACACTCACCAGCTGCGCTTGTTGTCGAAGAAGAGGACGAGGTAGAGTTTCTCTTCGGCTTTGTACTGCATCTGTTCTCCGATGCGGAGCACGTCCATGGGGGGCATGGGGATGGACACCCCGTTGTGCTGGCAGCCCACACGCGGCATGTGGGGGTCGATGATCTACACACAGCGGGGGAGGCGAGAGAGTTTTACACACACACAAACACACACATACAAGCTTGTGAATGCAAACGCATGGTAAACGTCTACACATGGAATCATTTGAGCATATAGTTAATGTAAATATATACACATACGCTACAGCATGTAGCTTGTGGCGATAGGATTCTTTTCCTCATTTGTCCTTTCATGCTAAGGTCAAATTACTCTTAACAGCTAAAGGCTGCCACCTAGAGGAAACACATTAAAAATGCTACTAAATCCATCTCTTCTCTCTCTTCACTCCTAAAAGAACAGCTGTAATAAAACTATTGCTTCCCCCTGTGAGATAAGACCATCGCATTTATGTTCCAATGTGTCTCTATGTGAAGAGATGTCAACAACACTTGAGAATAAAAAGACCTTAGTCAGTGATTGTCATGCGTTGTCTCCCCCACAAACACTCACCAAGGCAGGGTAGGAAGGGTATCCGCTACATTTGGCCCAAACTAGCTTTAGGGGTTCCAATGCAACTGTTGCAGCACTAGTGGGCATCCAAATATTGCTGTTGCCAACCTCTATGGAAGTGGGAACGACATCAAACAAGTTACGTGTGGGTTTAAAGTCATTCTCTCTCTCTCTCACTCACACACACACACACACACACACACACACACACACACACACACACAGAGCGACACATTTGCAAGGCCATGCTGCACAGTAAGTGCATGAGCATAAAGCGAATCAGGGTGGGAAATTAAATTTGCCCTTCAAGAGCTGCAGTGAACGACAGATATTACAATTTACCGGCTGCTTTTACCTGTTTAACCAGCCAAATGTGAATTTTAGACAGGGGAAAAATGTCCAGATGCTGACTGGTTATATGCCATGTGTGACAGGCAGAGTTACAAAGACTCGCCGGTCACAGCCAAAAGTCACAAGAACTTGGCTGGTAGTTGCTGTTAATTTCCAACCCTGCTTTTTATGTGTATGAATACCAAGTGTCTGCACATTCTATCAAGTGAAACTTTTTAAGACCGTATTGATGTTGAGGCTAGATTTAAATATGCCTTCAATTCTCCTGTTAAAACAGGGAAGGTTACAGGGTTTAATTGTAAAGATTTTAACATTGACAGAACCTGCAGACATCCAGGAATATACACCATTTATTGTACTACAAGGCTACAATAAATTAATTCACAGATGTATATGTTGACTTTGTTTTTAATAACTGAATGTCCAGTGAGGTTAACCATTATCTTACATTTAGTCTGTAGCCAAAATATTCTCAAACAAGCAAAATGCAAAGATGCAAAGAACTCGACTAACCGGCGGCGATTCGTGCAGCTTTTGCAAAATTCCCATTTTCGATGCAGGCGATTAATTCGCTCTTATCGTCCACAGTGTTTCTCCGGACCAACGCGGGTTTGCCTTTCCCGCATTTTGGAAGACTGAGAATGGTGCTGGAAACAGAACAGGAATCAACTTTGTGAGTGAAACATCTGGTGCCATGATGACTCAAACACAGAAAAGATATATTGCCCTGACAGACAAACTAACTGACACCCTATCATACCCTAATTCTAGCAAGGTAGTGTTTTATTATTCACTGTTGCTGTTCAGCTGCTGCTTCGGTGACGAAATGTCAAACAATTTAAAAATAAATGTCACAAGACACGAGAAATGTATCTTTGATCTAGTGGATTACCTGGTGCCTCCTGGCAGACTGCTACATGAGGAGATGGAGGACTCGGAGGCGCAGCGTCTCCGTGGCTCCACAGGTCTATTGGCTCTACTGGGCGTTTCAAGCTCCTTCTCCTCTTCTTCTTCAAGGAAACCGCTTGATAGGCCTGAGAGGAGAGACGGGCAAAAAATTCAAACTCCAGTCAGTAAATTTGGATCCAAAAGTCGCTTCTTAGCCGCTCCTGTCAAAATGTATCTGCAACAACTACAGGCTGTCCAATCAACCTTTAATCTAATTTAAGCAAACGGATGTATAAGAGTAAACAAGTGTGCAATTTGGGATTTGAGTGCACTGACTTGTAGGCAGCTAATTGCAATATTTACACTGCCAATTTCTTGGGTTGGCAGTGGAGCTAAATGCTGTTTTACTAATTTAATCAGGCACTTAAAGAAATGCCGTTCAAATTCTCACATATGGTGACTCAAAGAAACGTTTACCTGTGCAGACAAGTTTTAAAAATGTCCTGTCGTGTTGTTTTAAAACCCTGTTTTTCAGTGTGTTTTTCTCTCCATACTTCCTACCAGTGTCAAGTCTTTTAACAGGGGACTCGCCCTCCTCTTCATGTTCTCCATCTCCTCCCTCTTCCTCGCTATCTCTACCACCGCTGTGCTTCCTCTTCTTGCCGTGAAGTAGGGTCTCCAGCCTGGGTATGACCACTGACAGGAAGGATTTGGAGCCCAGCTGTGCGCCGTCTTCATCTTCCTCCTCCCCCTCTCCCTTTTCTCTGTCAGCTCTGTCAACATCCTCTTCTCCGCTCTTCGGGGGCTTGTGCGGACTGGCGGCCTTCGATTTGCGGAAGAGCACGGCAGTCCGCCGGTTGACGGTGCCCGTGGGCTCGGCGAGAGTGGACGTGGCCACCACGCTCACGTCTCTGTCTAGCAAAGAATTCTGGAGGCTGTCGTGAGAGTGGCCGTTGAGGCGTGGAGTGGAGGACAGCAGGTCTGGTATTTCCCTATCGAACTTGACGCCCTTGCTGTGAGTCTTGTCTTCGCAGTCTGGGGCAGCATCGATTGGTTTGAGAGTAGGGGGCTCGGGGTCTGTGTCTGAGTGGATGAGAGGAGGAATGGAGTCTGAAGGCTCCAATTTAGGAGGAAGAGACTTGTCTCCTGGAGGGTAGGAGAAGAAAAAAAAAAAAGCATTCATAAACCATTCACAGTTGGAATTTTCACTGTACAGCCAACATTCATCATTTAAACTGTGACCACTAAGTGCTACACACATTATTCACTTCATGGTGCACAGGCTGTTTTTTACAGTTTTTGATTATTATGCGCTACAATTGTTTTTTCCTTGGTTTTTTGGGTGCAATGCATCAGCTTTTATTATTTATATTGATGTATTTTTCCTTTGGTCTTGTGCCTGCAGAAGTGCTGACACTACAACTGATCATGTGGCTTTTAGGTTTATCATATGACTGAAACCAGGCTCTATTTAGCATAACACCGAGGCACTTTAATAAATAAAAAAATGAGAGCAAATGACTTTTTCCTTTCTTTTTTCCACATGCTCATTACAATGCGATCTTCACCAGACTTAATGTGACTCTGCACGCTGCAAGTTTGAACTTGAAAAAAAGCTACCGCAGTGACACAGCGTGATCCGTTGTGTTATGACTGTTTAAAAACGTTAGCTGTGATTCTAATAGTGGCAGACACTCAGTTGTGAACACAAAGTGTGCACCTTTGGTCTGTTCAGGGATTAGTTCCAGGAGAGAACACAAGAATGTTGTGAGGATGTACCAATAACCTGTTTTCTCTGTCGCTAAAGCTCAAACGTCACCTCAACGTGTTATCCTAAAGGTGTGGCTATCTGGTTCTGTGATTTGAGATAAAGAGTTCACGTAAGGTTTTGTGTGTTGGTATCGGTAAGCTTCTTGAGCAATTTTCAGTTTGAACAAAACCTGCAATGAATTTTATGACCTACAGAATGTTTGTTGGACCTTAAAAGACATTAAACATTATATCAGCACTGATAATGTTTTTATAGTATAGGTTTTTATCAGTTAATGATATAATAAAGAGGCATTTGGCTCTCCTATTTCTACTATGGGGGGATAAGAGTTAGTTAATGTTTAGAGGTGTAGACTGTACAAGCAACATGGCAAAATTTGAAGTATAATTATTATGTGTTGTGGTACTAAAAGCACCTAAAAGGAGACTATACATCAATGTTTCAGACATTGGGGAGGGGGAACAGCATGTGACTTTTTAGCTCTGTGAGGCTATGTTTTGCGTTGGGGTTTGGGGGTTAATCTCTGACCTCTGACCCGCGTTCCAGGATACCGAGGACATGTGACGAGCGCAGAAAAACAGAAAATCGACTTCCTTATAAAGCTGAAACGGATCCATACATACCCTCGTCGTCTGGGAAATGTCCATTAGTCTTCAGTTTCTCCTCTTTAGGTTTACGCGACTCTGGCTGGTAGGGAACTGATGAAGATGATGCAGATGTGGAGGGGGTTGTGGAGGAAGAGCGGTGGTGGTGGTGGGAGGGTAGGACTCTCTTTAGGCTCATTTCGTTGCGCACGTCGTTGATGGTCTTTTTGAGCAGCTTGATGCGTTTGCTGCGGGAGGGGCTGGACTTCATGGCATAGGTCAGATCGAACTTCTCCAGTAGCTGCTGCAGCTGCTTGTCCAGGGTCAGGTGCTCCCGATGGGCTGGTACTAGTAGGTGATCCACTAAAGAAAGAATCAAAGCAATCAAGCAAAATATTAAAAGTTGCTTTTGTTCAACACATTTTATGGATATTCATCTTTCACAAATGCATCACAGAGAAATGTATCTTTGTTTCTGCCCTTACCGTCCTCCCAAGAAAAGGATGGTGGTGTTTTGATTTCAGGAGCTTCTGTCAGATGCATGCCGCTTTCCGTGTCAAAGCCGATCCTCTCCACATCACGCCGCGCCTTCCTAAGCAGCGCACCGCCCTGGTCTCGGAGGCGAACGGCAGCCCGGTAGAAATATGTGTCCTTTGAGTTATATTTCATGCAGTTGTCGACAATGAGGTTGAAGTCAGCCTCAAACTGCTCAAAGCTGCAGTAGCGCTGGGCATCGATGCGCTGCCGCATGGTGGAGAAATCCATCGGGTGCTTGATGTGGTCGAGGTAGTCGGGCACCTAAAGGAGACGGCGGATATAACGAGTTATTTTCAAACTAATTAAAAAATAAAAATATATCAATGTATTTTGCATTATCACCAGACATTTTTCACCAGATTTGAATATTGTACATGCAGCATCTAATGTCATTAATGTCAGCAAGTGCTAGACAATATTATCCTTTCCATGTAAAACAGCATCTAAAAACACTATATTTGAGATTGATGCAAAGTTCCTTAACTTAAGAGTCTCACTGTCAACAAAAATACATGCACAGCTAACTCAAAACATGACGAATCTACTAGTATTGAATTGAAACCAGACTCAAAAACTGCGCCCAACGTGGGGCTCGAACCCACGACCCTGAGATTAAGAGTCTCATGCTCTACCGACTGAGCTAGCCGGGCTTCTGATAAGAAGCACCCTTCAATTTTTTACAGACATCACCATCTGCCAGTGGACCTTACTCTCGAGTTACATGTGCAGTTTAGCAGGAAGTCACATTGCTCAACACTGACTACTAAGGGAGGGGTGGGCGGGGGTTGATTTATAACCCGAGCCACCGCGATCTGAACGTGTGCCACGGAGTGAGTGGATGTCTGTTGGTTGCAGTCTCTGTGGTGTGTTCCGAGTACAACTTTTAACAGAGGTGGGGCGATGTGAGGGAAAGCTTAGCCTGTGGTTATTCTCTTTGTGTGTGTGTGTGTTAGTTGTTTGAAGTCTGTTTGGTGTATCAGGGCCAAGGTTAAATCAATGATCATTTAACAAGGGCACACTGTGTTTTTCCCTGGATTCCCATGTACACTTTGCTTTGCTAAAGGCACAAAAAGAGTTAAATAAAAAATAACTGCATGGGTTTAAGTCAACTGTAAGGTTTTTAAACTCTAGATTATGTTGTATGCTTTTTCAAAATTTCTGAAGCAATCATCAGCCAATCGTAACACAGAAGAACTGGTAAAACAGGCTGTGTTGTGGTTAGTGGGTTTTCATCCAGACAATAGCACAATGGCAAAATGCAAAACGCTGTGTTGCTACAGGGTACAGGTAAACATGATTAAATATAAACCAGCAAGTCCAGTTTGAAACTTTATCAAACAGCAAGTCACTGTATGGCAGTTTCAATCATTGTTCTCATTTAAAGCTGGGTTGAACACCTCTTGAAACACAGAGATATACGCATACACACACCCACACATAAAAATGTCCCTTACGAAGTGAAATTGTTGTGTAAAAAAAGAAAAGATAGATTGCAACATATTCTTGCATAGGTGAACAGTATGGGTGAATATGTGGAATCCAGAAGTTTTCAAGAATCTAGTGAAGTTCACCTCGCTGACATCAACCGGCTGGGCGAAGATCCTGGCCTGGTCTTTAGCCAGGAGCTGGTCCAAGAGGGCCCTGAGCAAAATACTGAAGGGAGTCAGCTGCATCTCTAGAAGACTCTCCTGGAACTTAATCTGCCACACGGTGCAAAAGAAAAACCATCATCAGACCAGATAGTTTCATTCATTTTGCAGATCTGGCCATTGTCTTGAATAATTTCTCCCACCTCTAGTAAAATATTCAGAACTCGAACATCCACCTACCTCTTCCCTCTTCAGCTTCTCCCTCTTGCGGATTAGCTCCAGCAGCAGCCGGGCTCTCTCCAGGTCGTGCCGGAGCCGGTGCCATTCCTTCAACTGGTCCTTTAATGCTCTGCTCTCCTCTTCATTCTGCTTCTGCAGACGAGAGAATTGAAACAGAAATGAATACATGGACGGATAGAGTGGGATAGATCATATATAACAGCAGCGGCATGCAGGGCAAAACAATAAAAATGTGAAATACTTTATGAAATGTGTGAAAATGAGACATTATGACACATATTTCATGTGCTACAAGCTACTGGTTCAATAGTAGAAAGCAAAAAGAAGACTCAATGTCTTCTGTGATTGACTGACTGATGAACAAACCGGTTGTGCATTCTTCTGAGACTGCAGGCTTGTCTGGAGGCGTCTGATCAAGGGAAGCCCGTTTCTGGATTGCCTTTTAAGAGTCCAGTAATTTAGGACCAGCTCCACAAACGCTTTCTTCTTCTGGATTGACACCTGGTTCAGAATATTTTGTAACCTGGGGGAGCCAGAAAGACGGGTATTAGAAAAGATACTGCCAGATAACTGGCAAGAGTCACTACTTGAGCAGTTAAGTAAGTCAAGAAAACAGACAACGGGAACATACTGGTTTCCTGTGGTTGTGGTTTACAGAGTAATAATAAAACTCAACAGCCACACACAGAGTTTAACCGCCATCTGACGGTAATTCACAGAAGCAGTTCGCTGAGGCTTTAATTTGTGAGGACAAACATTAACCAGTGTCACATGTTCAAATCCTGCAACGGCCACATGTCCTCACACACTCATCAAGCATAAATGTAAACGTAACTGAAAAAGCCACCCATTCTTAAAAATACAGATAAGTAATATATTTTACACCATCCATCTTTAATATAGCTCATAACTATACCTGTGAGCAGGAAAAGTAGGCACAGTAACAGGAGTTGCATCTTCAATTTCAACTTCAGGCTCAGGCTTCTTACTCTTACTCTTCTTCTTCTGTTTTCCTTTTGACTGTCCTTTACCAACTCCTCTCCCCTTGTCCACTTTCTTACATAGTCCATTTTTGGGTTTCGCATCATCATAGATTGTAAGTGGCCTCCTTACGCAGCCATTAGGTGTGTGAGCTCCACAGTAGGCTGTCTTTTTCACAGAGAAGGTGGGCTCTCCCGTATCTGTTATCTCTTTGATCGGCTCCATCTTCATGAAGAGGCCAGCCTTTTGGGCACAGCTGACGTGGAATGCGGTGTAACAGTTGGCTTTGTGGCACTGAATGCAAGCCCCGACGCCTTTCTCTTTACACAAGTAGCAGGTGAGCTTCCAGCGGGCTGGGGGAATGTGGCTGACGCCATCGATGGGTTCGATGAAGGTGGTGTTGGAGAAGCCGACCTCGGGGACCCAGAGGGCGCATACAACGTGGCCCCAGCGGTCATCTTCCGTCTTTTTTACTGCTCCACCCTTGCTGGGACAAAGGATGCAGTCAGCAGGTTGGGTGGGTGACTGGAGGCAATGTCTGCAGAGCCACTGGCCCTCAGGAATGTAGGGCACGCCGTAACATTCCTGGTGTACAGCCACGTTGCACATATCACAAAATAGAATAGCGTTGCTGTTGTGACACTCGCCATCCATACAGATACAGCAGACAGCATCGTCGTCAATGGGTGCTTGCTTTTCACTGCTTTTATCCAGGCTCTCTAGGTACAACTCTTTCTCAAAGCGGTCGACCAGAAACTCAAAAACGTTATGAGAGATCTGACTGACCCCTTCACTTCGCCGTTTTTCATTGACCAAATCAAGCCAGGCGTAATCTTCCTCATCCATGTCGTACTCCGTTTCCTCGTCCAGCTCTTCCTCAGTCTTCTCCTGATATTTATAAAAGGCAGCTGGACGCTTAGGAACTGCTGGAAGGTTATATTCCACAGTACGAAATTTAGCGTCTGGAAGAGTCGGACCAGCATTACCACCGGCATGATGTCCACCTCCCTCTCCATGACCAGTGATGCCCAATGCAGCGTTTCTCTTCTCCTGGTTGTTTTTTAGTCTGACTGACCTCAAGAGGACCTGCTGCTGCGGTTTATCAGCATTCTCCTTATTGCTGGTGCACTCCATCATCTCCTGCACCATGGGGTTATCATCTGAGATCACCTCCAGCTTGTCATATATGCTGAGCCGATGGACACGTCCATCGATATCAAGCTCCACCATACGCTGCGCCTGGGCATAAGTCAGGATCTGCTTGTTGGGGGAAGGCTTGATGGGAGACGGCGGCCTCTGCGGCACCGCAACCCGGTGGTGCCGAGCTTTCTTCTTCATCTTGAAGCTCCGTGTTGCTGTGGAGACAGAGAAAGGATGGAAACAGTCTGAGGTCTGCATGTATTTCACTGGGGTCAAGTAAATTATACCAAGAGCAGAGGACCTCCAATCCAATTTATTGAGATGGCTGTCACATAAGGGCTAGGTAAAACAACAACCAGGATAAATTACTGATACAGTGTTCTATGATGTAACACGCTTATTTATGATCGACACAGACTCTCACTATCCACAATTCAAACCATTCAAACAGTAATATAACATGACAAAACCCAAACTGTGTCCAAAAGGTAAGTTTCCATCAACATCATGAAATAAGGTTATCAAAATATAATGTTCCCTGCAAGTAAGATAACAAATAAAGTCTTTGTGTAAAAACAGATATTTGTGCATGTGATACATTTATTGTAACTGATTGCTATGATGATGTCCCTGTTGTACACTGATACATAAGCTCTTCAAATTTAAACATTTGGTCCAAAACACAGTTAAAAATAAGTTTAACATTGTGTGACTTGAATGCATTGTACTAACTTAAAACTTACTAGCTGACTCAGAAAGCAAAAGAAAGGTGCAGCTTTTATTGGTGTCACTGCCTCCGATTAGAGTGACTGTTTATGTTGTGAGATGTAATGTTGCCACAAGCCAGCTGTACGTTAGTTTTATCAATGAGAGGCATTTAAACGCGGTGGGAGGCGGCCACACAGGGCACAGTCAAAATGACTGCGCAGGACTTAGCACTTGACCATTTGGTGCAGAGATGCAATTGCCTTTTCACTAACAACTCACTAAGTGGCCAAGTTGCTAACAATAACATTAGCTAGCTAGCTAACTAGCAAGAGGAGCTAGCCACCCCCCTAAACGGAGCAAATGGCGTCAAACAAAACAAGAGATCTTTAAAAACGCTTGCGCCGCTTTGTAAACGTACAATCACCAAATGCACCGAATGCCTCATTGCAGTCACATATAAAGCAAATAAATTCAAATAAACCCAAAGTACATACCTGGGATTCACGAACAGCTTTGCTAGTTGAAGAAGACGATAGCTAGCCAGCAGCCTTACAAAGCAATGGCGACACGGCCTGCTAAGTGGCTCTATTTCCTTACACAATGTTCTCATCCAACGGGCGATACTGGGGTGTTTTCAGCTACTAATAAAAAGAGAAAGATGGCTGCTTGGTGCCTATTAGGTTTCGATGGTAGGCTCTACAGTGAACACAGTTATTTGCTTTGTGGACCATTCATAGGCTAGAGTCTCACGCTAGCCACAGTCGACCAGGAGCAAACAGCAGCAGCAGTACGGACGGCTCATCCCCCAACACAACAATGCGTTTCACCAGACAACTCCCACCCGTACGCACTACTCTACGTGTGACGCTGGAGGTCATGTTGTTGGTGAGTCGTAGATTTCACACAAAAGCCCATCTGTCTGTCACACAATCAATGCATTTGCCTTTTTGTCGATCCTTACAAGGCTGCACACGCACAAAGCTCCAAACAAAGCGCGAATCAGGGCAGCAGCACTATCTGGGTCAGCTGAGACACATATAGCTCGGTGAACAGGGGTGATCATTAATAAATGAATGAGTTTTTCAAATTGCTATGTCTATCTGTCATGCGCTGGGTTATTTGATTCAGCATTTCTCCTCTAGCCACAGTCGGAGGACAGTCAGGATACAAGCAAGAACAACAACAAACCAGCTGCGATGCCCCACCCTGGTGACCAGTTCGCCCAGTAGTTATCCTTGAGGTTTAATGCAGTAACATATTGTACATATTTTATATTCGCTTTTTAAATCCTAGAATGACCGTGAATGCAACATATTTCGTAGTAAAGCTGTATTTTCGATGTGTTAATATGGAAACCAGAACCACCACAGTTATGTAGCTACTGTTGAAAACTGGCCTTTTGAATTATTATTATCATGTATTACTACAGTGAAAAGTTACTTGTAATAAGCGGACTCAGTACTGTCATTTTAATCAATTAGTCGTGCAAAACTGATTTGAAATAGCAATTAAGTATAGTGTCGTATGACATATTCCCTAAATGTATTGTCCCCTTCGCCAGCCACACTGAGAGAAAATAGGCTTTTATCTGACATCACGAGAATAAAGTCGTAATTCTACAAGAAAAAAAGTCATATTACAAGAATAAAGTTGTAATTCTACGAGAAAAAGTCATTACCAGAATAAAATCGTAATTCTAAAAAAAAAAATCATAATATTACAAGAATTAAGTTGTAATTCTACAAGAAAAGTCATAATATTACCAAATAATGTTATAGTCTATGAGAAAAAAGTCATGATAATAAGTCGTAATTCTGCAAGAAAAAAGTCATTACGAGAATAAAGATGTAATTCCAAGAGAAAAGTCATAGTCAAGTCATAATATTACAAGAATAAAGTCGTAATTCCACGAGAAAAAAAGTCATTATGAGAATAAAGTTGTAATTCTATGAGGAAAAAGTCATTACGAGAATAAAGTTGTAATTCTATTTCTATTCTATTTCAAATTCCTGATACTCATAATAATGTGGTGCTGGTGTGCCAAAAGATTAAATATTTGGTTATTTGTGAAACCTATTTCTACCAAAGTATAATTTCACAAGATGCTCCACATTCCTTATTTTAACGCAGGTGGTAGAATGCTCCTCTGACATTTCCCCCTTGAATGGGATATTACATTTTTCTCATAATAACAGTTTATGCTCATAAAATTATGATTTTTTTGTCACAAAACTTTATTCTTTGGTCGTAATATTACAGGAACAAAATCGTAACATTATGACTATGCTTGTAATATGACTTTTTCTCTAGTAGAATTACAACTTTATTCTCAAAATTTCAGAATGTTTTTCTCTGTGGCCCTAATGTAATAACAATACTCATTTTTTTCAACTCTTTATTGTTTCAATCATCACATACAACATGTGACATTAGATCAAAAACAGAAACATTAATGAAATACGGATAACATAACAGATATGACTCCACTCTCAATAGAGTAGTACAGTGGTTCTCAAACTATTTAATGTCAAGGACCCCTAAACTGACACAAATTAGCACAAAGATTTTGAAGATCTAATAAGATTTTTGCTTTTAGTTGTTTTATTACAGGAAGTGTATGAAACCCATGACCAAAATATTCTTACATTCCGTCTTTGTGTTACTTATGGATGGAATTGTAGTGAAAATAAATAATTCCCCTTTTTGTTGGGGACCCCCTGGAACTCCCTCAAGGACCCCTGTGGGTCCCCAGACCCCACTTTGGGAACTATTAGGATAGTTCATCCAACATAGTAACATGACATTGGGTAACTATAATAATAATAAAGATACATTTATATAAAAACATTAATAAAATAATTAAAAAAAATACAATAATATAAAATAATAGCTTAACATAAAATGTAGGCAATAAAATTTAATTTCTTTAAATAATACTCCGTCCTAGTGAAGACCCTGCGCCCAGTGTGACGTCATTAAAACATGTTCCTTCCGTCCGACGCTGTGTGGAGCTGCTTCGGCCGAACGTGAAGTGCTAGCAAACCAGCAGACAAAAGCAACAAAGTGAACCCCCCTCCGGATCAATCAAATGTGTCATATTTAACTGTTTAGGAGCCGAAAACCTAGTGATCACTTCGCCCTACTACACAGTAAGTACACTGAGCGGATGCACTCGTCTGTATTGGTTTTAATGCGGCCAGGACGTCGTGGTGAGTGCTGGGCTGACTCGGATCCCGGGTGGTTCGTGTGTTGCCACGGCTGGGTTCTGCCTCGCCAGGTTAGCTAGTATGTCCTGTGTGTGTGGCCTAGCTGGCAGCTAACCAGCTAGCAGTCGTGGTGTGGTCCGAAATTTACCTAAGGCCTCTCACAGGTCATTATAATGTTGACAAGATAGTTGTATAAGTTACGATGCTTTGAATATTTGCTCCACAAAGCCATGTGATAGACGTGTTATACCTGAGTGTTTGTTTTTGTGTGTATATTAGTTAGCCTTTGCGGCTAACCCAGTTAGCCACCGTGGTGTTTACTGATGATGTAGCGCAACTGCCACTAACGTTTTATTATAATGTTAAATATTTATTAGTCTGGGGGTCGCACACGTTTCAGGATCTGTGGTAGCCGTTGTTGTATTCGGGTAAGCTGAAAGCCGGTTTGTAGATGTCATTTTTTTAAGTCGTGTGTTGAGTGAAGATGAAAGCTAGTCAGCGTTGTGGCTATTTTCTGCTGTCCTCTCTCATCTTCCTGACTAGCACTTGAGCCAAACCCGGAAAAACTGGCTGTCACTTCTCACATAGGAAATAGCGTACTTGGTTTTTTCTTGTCTTTTTTGGTCTTTTCTTTTTCTTGTTTAATTTTTAAAGCCTACTTAAGTAAGGGTATCAATTAATAATACATACGGTTACAAATGGCCATATTGACTACATTCATAAAGTTCGATTAAAGTCAATGATTGATTTTTTTTAGTCTATGTAGAGAGTCCCACAAGTTGGCTGGTTTGCATGTCAGTGGTTCTTGTGTACTTATGCTAATGTGTTGTAACCGATGTGTTATGCATGTAGCCTACATGTACTGTTTCTTTTGTTAATGTTTGTTTTTCTTCTACCGGTTGTTTACTCATGTATTGTGAAGTTATTTGAATATTGTAGCGAGAGAGTGTTATCTCAACATTTTCACACGCTTATTTTATGCTGAATATACAGCACGCAGTACTTTATGTCGATACTATTGGCCCATATTGGTCATAGCAAAACAATATTTACTTTAGATTACATTATAAGGAAAATCACAGTACAAAGATTCAGTGCAAAAGCTGTGCAGTCTAATACAACAACTTAAAAATAAATTCTTGCTTAATGAATTTTACATATATACATAATTACACATATGTATGTGCACACAATTTGCTTTCCAGAGAGGTGTTGATTAAACTTGATGGTGCTGTTTCACTGTATTGCATTATACTGAGAGATGTTTGTAATATTCTGTCCACCCCATTTATATCAGTCAAAAACTGAACATTATAACCTTAATTTATTGCAGTTTTGTGTTGTGTTAGATTGATTAATGCCTTACACATGCATAAGACAGGATCATTCATTTGTGTGGTGCTGATAATGCATTCATAGCTGGTAAGATCCTGATGTTGCCTAATAGCAAAAATGGTAGACTAGCTGTGTCAAAAATTGTAAGGAACTGTGTCTCTCTGTATATCTCTATGTATCTTTTTTTTTTTTTTTTTTTAACCAAACACCAGCTATCCCCCAGCTGATTTCAGTGATTAGTTCCCCCAAGATTTGTTAATCAGTAATATCAACCACTGAAGTGTTCAGATCTTGTAAACACGTCCAAAGATTCAATCTAGTATATCAACGATTTAAGCAGCTTGGATGCAGAGTTGTAGCCTATTGTCAGTCTTTCATAGATCCACTGTGTCATGAAGCAGTTATACATAATCAAATGACGTTACTAATATTTCCTTAGAAAGCTCAGTGAGAAAGAATATTTAATCCGTGGGTGTGAGTAATACTGAAAGCTGAATGAATTGAGCAACAGTTCTGTGGAAGAATCTTGGAGAGGCGTATCTGCCCTTGATGGATGATTACCATTTACCAGACGGTTGCATGCATATGTAAGCTGTGTCGTAATTCAGGGAATGGATCCTACAAAGGCCCATTAAGTGTTTCCTCTAGAGGACCTGAACATCGGGCTGAATCCACACCTGTAGATAAGACATCAGCCTCATAGATACCAAAACTAACACTGTGTTCAGATCATTTCCATGTTTATTACCAGTTGTTTAAAAAGTGGTTAACACCAGTGGTAAATTGTGGGACAGTTTTTGTGAAATGTGGTTTTACAGCAGAAGTTGCGACATACCATTGCTGCGACCAAACCTTGTTTTAAAGGTCAGGTCATTCAGTTTTAAATTTATTGCGGGATACCTGTTAGGCATGGGACAATATGAAAATTACATGTCATGATTATCCTGGCCAAAATAATTGTGATTAACAATACTATTCCAATAATCATCAAAATATGCTTAAAACTCTTAAAATGGCACTAAAACATACTAGAATCACTTTACCTTACATTTTGCTAAGAAACAAATGTTTTTATTGCATCACATTTTTTTTTAGCAACACTGTGTGTCTGTTCTTTCTTACAGAATAATTCATGTATTTTTCTTAAGTCAGGCTCTATTTTTCACTTCTCTACCATGATTTTAAATTGTACAGACAACAATGTCATCAGTTGCATATTTAATTTTTGTTTATATTTAATATATCCCTGACTTAAGAAATACAGGCATTATCCTTTAACAAAATAAAGTCCAACTGGCATTGTGGCATTGAGTCAAACTGTACTTTTTTTCAAGTCACTTGTGAGGATATTCATGATGAACTTAAAGTCATATGTCATCCCATGACAAATACCTGAATAACCTGTTGTTTTGTAATCTTGTTTCATTTTTAGAATACACTTTGATCTATTTTTATTTCTCTTCCTTCTATCTCTCCTTCTCTCTAGGTTGTGTGCGGAGAGGTGAAAATATTTCAATCATAAATGGAGAGGGACAAGCAGGCACCTTGTGTCCTGGACAGCCACACACGCATAACAACACCTGCTTGAGAGCTGCAGTATCGATGACTACAGCTGAAAAAATTGATTACATTTGACAACGCAGACCTGACTATTCTACAGAAACTCTTGGGCTGCTGCCATGGACGGGGAGGAAGAGGTCTCTCACATGAGTGAGGAAATGGTCAGTGAACCTAATGGCTCCATAGAAAACAAGAAAAGAGAGGCAAAAGGGACCTGCCTGAAAATTGAGGGCCAGGATGGCTATGTCTTCAAATCCTACAGCATTAACCCTCATGACTCTGCGGATGCAAAGTCGTCTGCTTCTTCCTCAATAACACTGGATAAAGACTCTCCCCATTCTATCGATTTATCTTCTCAGGGTGACAAACAGTTGGAGTCAGACATAGAAAAAGAGACTGATCCAGCTTCTCCTGCTCTTTCAAACAAATGCCTAAACACTGATACTGAGGAAAATACAGAGAATAAAAAATATGAAAATGGTAATGACGCAAGTCAACATATCAAAGAGGAGAGTGGGGATGCAAATGGCATGGAGGAGGAAACCCAGGATGATGAAAGGCTAGCATTTAGTAGCTCAATTGGCCCTTTTGTAACTAAAGAAGGTGATGAGTACAGTAATTTACTAAGTGGATACACAAGCACCCTTTATGATGTTGCCATGGACGCTGTCACCCAGAGCCTTTTGTCATCTATGAGGAGTCACACCAATCCGAGGAAAAAATCTCCTGCATGGAATCATTTCTGCATATCACCACGAGACAGTACCAAAGCAATCTGTTTATACTGCATGAAAGAGTTCAGCCGGGGTAAGAATGAGAAAGACCTCAGTACAAGTTGTTTAATGAGGCATGTACGAAGGGCTCACCCCACTGTGCTCTTACAGGACGGAGCAGATACATCCACAAACAATCTGACTAGCGCTCTTGCCTCATCTTTGATACCTCCTTCCCCAAACTCACCAAAAAACGGAGACTTGACAAATAGCATTAATACTTCTGCCTCAAAGAACACTTCACCGTCCACCTCCTCAGCTGATCCAGACCTGTCATCCAAAGAAGTGTTACCCAAAGTTGAACCAAAACTCGAACCGTATGCCAACACTGACACTGTTTGCAACATGCTCACATCCTCACATTCCAATGAAAACAACCTTGAAGACATGTCAGACGGAGGACCTGAGCGCCTTCCCGGCACCCCAAAAAGTGCTAGTTCCCGTCGGAGATCAGCTGTATGGAAACACTTCTACCTTTCACCTGCTGACAATTCCAAAGCAGTATGTATCCATTGCATGAATGAATTCAGTAGGGGGAAAAATGGAAAAGATCTTGGGACAAGCTGTCTTATTCGTCACATGTGGAGGGCCCACAAAGAGGTTGTCATTGAGGAAAACGGACAGGGCAATCACATTCCCCCACCCTACACAAACCCGCCCTCACTATTGTCTCGCACACAACTACAGGACCCACTGGAAGTAAAAAAAGAATCACCCCTTCTTCCATCCTCACCAGAAACCATATCGGATGAATTGCCCCAAAGCATGGAGGAGAGCATGGATATAAAGGAGGAATCTGAAGAGGTGATGCCTCTCTCAGGGCAGGAGACCTCACTCAGTCTCTCCTTTGGAGCTCAAGGGGAGGATACACCCTTAACTTCCTCACCATGTGATCGCTCTGAGGGTCCCAGCCTCAATCAGGATCATTCAGTTTTCCAGCAAAACAAGAAGATCATGAAACGGGTGAAATCTGAGGTGTGGCACCATTTCATAGTGTCACCAGTTGACCAGTTAAAAGCACTGTGCCGTTACTGTCCATGCGTCATCAGTCGGGGGAAACGGGGCGACTTCGGTACAAGCTGTCTGATGAGGCACCTCATGAGACGCCACCCAGACGTCCTCAAAAACCAAAAAAGCACAGATGACAAGGAATCCTCCCCTCATCCCTACACCAACCTCACCACAACGGACGCAGTTTCAACCAAAGAAACTGAAAGCCCTGCCAGTGAGAAAAAGCCACAAACCCTGCCTGTTTTCAGTAAAAAGACGTCAAAACTGTGGAACCATTTCTCCATTTCACCTGCTGACCCCACAAAGGTGGTTTGTTTGCACTGTAGCCGCACAATTAGCAGAGGCAAAAAGACTACAAACCTTGGCACAAGCTGCCTCTTCAGGCACATGCAGAGGTTTCATGGACATGTTCTTGAAAATAACAATACTATCTCAGGTGATGTGCCGTCTGCAGAAGTTCATGTCAAACAGGAGCTCATGGATACCTCCGTTTATGAAACAGAACAGACCCGTGAGAGGTTTGATGAACACCACCCGGTTGCCAAAAAAATCACCAAACTTATCGCAGAAATGCTCGCACTGGATCTTCAGCCATCAGCTATGGTGGAGAATGCTGGACTGAACAGACTACTAGAGTACCTCCAGCCTCAGTATTCTCTACCACCTTCTTCTTATTTTACCAGCACTGCCATACCAGATATGTACGAAAGGGTAAAGGATGTTGTGCTGACACACCTAAAAGAGGCTGAAGGTGGTGTTGTCCACTTCACGACTAGTATTTGGGTCAGTAGCCAGACAAGGGAATACCTGACCCTTACTGCCCACTGGGCAACGTACGAGTCAAGTGTCAGACCCCAGGGTCAGGATTTTCACTGCTCCGCTCTCCTAAGTGTCTCACAAATAGACTGTGATCACGATATGCATGACATCCCAAAGCAGCTTGAGTATCTGTGGGATTCTTGGATCACCTCATCAGGGCTGAAAAGGGGGTTCACTGTAACTGATAACAACACCATCAGAAACACCTTGGAGGACCATGGCCATGTCACCATGCAGTGTTTTGGACACACTATAGACCTCATTGTTAGCGAAGCCATAAAGAGCCAGAGAATGGTTCAGAACCTTCTGAGTATTGCAAGAAAGATCTGTGAACGTGTGCACCGCTCGGCAAAGGCCAAGGAGAAGCTGGCTGAGCTCCAGAGGGTCCACCAGCTGCCAGAGAACCAACTGATCCAGGATGTTCCTTCCAAATGGAGGACCTCCTTTTTCATGCTGGAGCGGCTGGTAGAGCAGAAGAAAGCCATCGACGAGATGTCGATCGAGTGCAATTTCAGGGAAATGATCAGCTGCGATCAGTGGGAGGTGATGCTGTCAGTCTGCAATGCACTGAAACCTTTCGAAGTCGCCTGCAGGGAGATGAACAACCGCACTGCCACTCTGGGACAAGTGATACCACTCATTCACATCCTCAATAGAAAGATAGACCTGCTGTTTGATGAGACTGTGGGCATAGACAACATGCTCAAGTCTCTGAAAGAAGCCATGGTGAGCAGAATGTCCGCAACTCTGCATGACCCCCAATACACCTGGGCCACCATGCTGGACCCACGATACAAGACTTCATTGTTCACAGAGGAAGAAGCTGAGCGATGTAAACAAGACCTAATCCAGGAGTTGGACTTGTCCTCTTCTACCTCAGTTGCAGTTAAATCTCCGCTGCCCAACGGCTGCAACGAGGCCCCTCTGTCATCCAACACCTCCCACTCAAACAAGGACAACCTCTGGTCCCTGATGGCTGACATCAGACAAAAGATAAAACATGAGGAAAAGCCAAAGTCCTCAGAGCTGGCAGTGCTGGAGTACCTTGAGGAAGACATACTTGATCAAAGCTGTGACCCCCTCGACTATTGGAACCTGAAAAAGTTCCTGTGGCCCGATCTTGCCAAAGTAGCTGCCCGTTATGTGGGCTGCCCTCCCAGCATCGTCCCAGCAGAGACACTGTTCAGCACAGCTAGCGTCAACTGTGCCCTAAATCAGCCCAGGCCTTTACTGGAGAACATGGAGGGTCTGCTGTTCCTCAAGGTCAACCTCCCTTTGATTTATTTTCAGTACTGATTTAAAATGAAGCATTAACTTGAAAACCCTTTATCAAGGACCAAGAGACATAGCTGTGAAATGGGGTTTTTCTGTTGGGAAAATGTAAAATATCAATTTATACACTGATCGATTCTCAATGCAAAGGCCAGATTTGGAGGTTTTATTGTATTCTGTGTACTACTGTTAAAACACTTTCGAGCTGTTGTGATGAAAAGTCTCAGTCAGAAGTGTATCAGGGAGGGAGGGTTTTTCTAGCTGTAGGGGTTGGTGATGTGTGTTTGCTTGTAAATCGATGTTTTTTTTGTTTTCCGTGTCTACTCTCTCCTTGTGCCTTATCCAAAACTACTTCAGGTCAAAATGCTGTAAATATTTTGTTAAATTTGCGCAGATCACGTCAGGATGCTTTTGATTATTATGGATTAAAGATAGATGCAGAGTTGTTTTCTGAATGAAAACATGGCCCAAAAATAAATGCTGTGACTGAAAGATGTTTTAAGTTAATGTTATTTAATTTTCATTGTGAAATTGTGGCTCATGGTACTGTCATTTAGAAATAGACCTTTTTTTCTCTTTTTTTTTTTTACTTGCTGAAATGTTTTTAATAAGATCATGTATAATATTGCTGTATTTTCAGAATAAGCCGTTTGTTTGGATTATACAATTTTGTCTCTTAAGCACAATTTAAGTTTATGTCCAGGGGATTAAATTATGGGTTTATTATTGAGTAAACCAATGTACTGTACATTTTTATATTAAATGACTTCTGAACCTAATTTGATAAATGTTTTAGCATTGAGACTGGAACCATGCAAACTTTGTGGTCATTTGTAAATAAAGGTTTTCCTTATGCAACATTTCAGATGATTTTTTTTTTGGCTATCAAATGTATTTTGTAGACTCGGAAGCATTGAAATCCAATCAACAAATCTGGTTCCACTCATTTTCAACTTTATTCATCTATAAAAATCTTATCTACACAACATAAAAATTACAGCCTGAGGTAAAGAATACAACGCTGTCTGTAGAAGATACAAGAGTTTCCTTGTCTGTAGAAAACACATTTTTCCTTGCTAGTCATGAAATACAATGCATAATAACTCCAGTATGTTTCTTAACATGAGAAAAGAGAACCATCTGCACTGGAATAACATTTTAAACATGATTAGTTCAATCCAACATGTTTATCTGCTTGGGTAGCACATGTCAGTAGAATGTGACAGATATTACTCCTGTGTAGTTCCTGTAAAATCCGGAGATATGCCCATAATGTACCCATATCCCATTACAACCTGTGAGAACACTGGTTTTACACATTAAATGTCACCTTTGGTCAATAAGAAAACACGACTCCTCACTCCTGCTGAATGTGGCCTTTCTGTTGCCAGGATTCAGTCCTTCTCTCCATCAGCACAGTTTTTCTCTCTAATCGCACACTGACAGGAGGGAAGTGAAACACATTGAAGGCAGTGTTGCTGTAACCTTCTATGAAAGCCAGAGGCTGATGAGTGTCCTGGAGTAGCCGTATCTTGGTGACGTTAGCTTCCATTAGTAGGTGTGAGTACATTTTGATCTCTGGATTCGTGGGGTTCATGTCCTCTCGTTTGTCATATCTGTTGAAAAGTAAAAAAAAATGTGAACAAACTGCTACTATTACTACTGCGGCTATTTTACAGGAATTAGTCCAAATCCATGAAAAACACCTACCTCCAGTTTCTGTTCTGCTCCAAGAAGCGAGATACTCCTGTTTCAGCAGCATAGGTGTCAATATGAACAAAGACATCTGAAAAGACAAAACTAATGTGTGATGATGTCTGTACAGTATACTCTGAACAAATCTTTTATATTATATATATATATATATATACACACACACACACACACATATATACACACACACATATATATATATATAGTATGTTATTTCATTACTGAAATCAAATGGAAAAGCCAGGACTCTTAGGCCTCCTGCATAATCAATATGGTTATTATGGTTTGGTACACATATTCAAAGGAATTAACTACATTTAGATTTCACTTTTTCTCTATTTAAAGCTTGTAAGGATCAGTAGTTTCTGATATTATGTATGGTGACCTCCCTGTAAATCAAAATGAACTAGATGTAATTCTAACCTGCTGTGGGTGGCAACAGCCTGTGTAGTTCCAGCATCCCTTGGCCTCCTGGGTAGTTGTGGTGGGAAACATAGAGACAAATACTAGAGTACAGCACGTTGGTCAACAGCTGGCCAACCACAACTGCAGAGCCCAGTTTATACATCCAGGATTTCTGGTAGTTGCACAAACTAAAGCGCACGGGGGAAAAAAAAAAGTAAGATTACACACCCACACTTTTTCAATATGGCTGGTAAAGTGAAAAAATTGGTATGTGCTGGAATCCACCTAACACTTGATGATAGATAAAATGTAAATTTTTTGCCCTGTGTTTTTCACCGTTAACATCGGCATGTTATATTTCAACTTACATAAAAGAGCAGCCTCGGGCGGCCACCAAACTGAGTACGGGGAAAGTGTATATGATGAAGCGCAGCTCCTTGTGTGGCAGCAGCGAGTAGATGAGGATGAAGCCCACCGTAGGGAGCAGGAGCAGCCTCATCCGTCTATCAAGGAGGCCGAGGGGGACGAAGAGCAGTGTGCAGCCCAGGGCTCGGGGCACCGCGGAGTAGAAGTACCAGAGGAAAGGGGAGGTTTACTAGGGAGGAGAAAGTCAAGGAGAACTGGAGGGTGGAGATGATATTCAAATCTTAATGATCAATGTTCAATTATAGTAAATTCACAAAAAGGTAAGGTAAATGAAGTGATAGCGATTATGAAATTAAAGGATATTCCCCAGTTGGAACTCTTGTTGAGAATAGTGTTGTACCACAAAACCTGTCCCTCAGGCCACAAAAGCTTCTTCCAAAAGAAAGAGTCAACAGCCACAGTCAGAGCTGCAAAATACAGAGACAACGTATTAAAAGCTACCTCTCATTTATTGAGCATACTGCATACTGTTTAACTGTAAATTCACCACTCACCCAGTGACAAGATCCCAGCAGGTACAGCATAGTAAAACAATTCCAACAGTCCCAGCTTCCTGCTCAGCAGCGATATAAATAACATGAGACCCAGGAAGATGCAGAGCTCCGACCGGAACACAATGATGACTAAAGCAGAGAGGCTGATGAATCTCCCGTATCTCTGAGCCATCCAAGACGTGAACGCCACGAGAACTGGGAAGACAAATTTAGTGTCATCATGTCGTTTGTGGATTCTGTTTGTTCCAAAAATGATTTAGGAAAAGAGAAAGATGGAAAGCTTGAGATTATGATGACTGGAGCATCTTACCTATTGGCAGTGCAAACACATTAGGGAGTGTCCTGGTGCTGTAGAACATCAGGTGAAACTGTGAAGCACACATCAGACAGAAGAGCCCTGCAACTGTGGAGCCAAACTGCCTCCTCACCTCTCTCTGCATGTGCCATAATGCACCAACTACACAAAGTCCCAGGGAAGCTCTGACTGCACAGAACACATCAAGAAGCAGCACCAGTTAGAACTCTTTAAAACCAAAGAGCTTTGAGATTATTAACAAATAACTTGGTTGGAAAATGACATTTTGTGAGATGCTTTACCCATCAGCTGTGTGTAGAATTTCGGTGCATCCAGCAGAGAAGACAGAAATACAACAGGGGAGCAGAGTGCGGAGAGAAACAGCGGGCCGATGAAAGTTCTTGGCACAACGCCGGGGAACTCATGATGGTCATACTGAAAGACACAACAGGCACTTTTCAGGCTCTCAACAACACTAACGCATCTATAACTTCATCCACAAGAGTTATTGAGACAAAAAATGGTAAATATCAACATCTACATTTCCAGGACAACTGGGCAAACTCCCATCTACTGATGAAGATCATGTGATATGATGAAAAGCTCCAGAACAGCTATTAAAATGGACCTCTACATGATATTATTTTATCAACAGTTTTCTCAGTTCTTTTGGCACTGTGTAGATAACAATGATAATACCCACTTCATTTAGAAAAAAAATTAGGCTAATATGTATACAATGTAAACTATATTGTAATATAAGGCTTTGTAAAAAATAAAAACACAGATGTGTATGATGTGGGGCTACTCAAAAAACGGTAGAGAGATTTTTTAATTACTTTTTTCACCTAATATGGTCATGACAGGCATGCTTACGTTTATCTTACTTATTGCTATGCACTGCATTAAGTCTGAAATTACTTAAACGTTTTGTTAATCCTCTTTGCAACTGTTTTGCATCTTATATTCATTTCTTACTAATTCATTTATTCCTAAAGTATACAAATATAGGTTTTAAAAAGGAAGGATAAAGCAGATAGCTATATATATATATATTTTAAAAAACCCTGTAAACCTTTAACATACCTGGTACCTGTTAATGTGAGTGTTGTCTGTATTTTTGTTAGCATCCAAAAGACCTGCTTACCTTGTCAAAGTCAAATCTGTGATACAGGATGTCGTGCGCCGCTTGTAAGTTAAAGCTCTCCTCAACTTTAGTGAACGGACACACGAATAAATGCAAGAGAGACACAGAAATGAACAAAAACAGCAGTGGGAGCCCTAAAACCTTCCTTTTTTCAGCCATGACAGCTCAAAGATGTGTCATCACGTCCGGTCAAGACAGGAAATGAGCTACACAATATGTTTTCATATCGCTAAAATATAAACGTTATTTTTATATTGATGGGATTAAGGTGTTGTTCAGAAATTTTATCATTCAATTAAAAAATAATTTGTTTTTAATACAACACACAACCTTCCTTTCCGTTTTTGTCCCGCGCGTGGCGCCTTGTCATTGGACGAACGTTTGATTGACAGGTGTTCACAGCCAATTATCACAAGCCACAATTCGACAGAGAGGCTGACGCGGAAAACTAAAAACGCATCGTTTTTTTCATTCAACCGGCATGTAAATACTACTTTGTTGCTCTTTTGCATAGATAACGCTAACTCATATTTAATGTTAAGCGCAGCTCATTTAGATGTGACCGAGCTGACCAGCACGCTAGTAGTATTAGTAGCAAGCTCGTTGGCGAGTGAAAGCGTGTGTCCTGATATGAAACCGTGTGTGGACTGATCGGCTGAGATGCTGTCCACCGGTACAGAGCTGCGGCTTCTGCGGCGGCTATTGTCTTGTTTAACTCTTGTTTTACTTTTTCAAGCCACCGACGCCAAGAGGGATTTAAAAGCCGCCTGTATCACCTGCCAGCAAATCACTGACAACTTCAACAAGGTCAGAGAACAAGTCTAAACCTCCTCTCTTCTACTGAAGTGATATGGACGTCTTATATTATGAATGTGAAGTGCCTTTCTTGTCTGTATTTTCTCTTTGTTTCCTCCTGCACTAAACATTGACTGGGTCTGTATTTCAGGGCTTTGACAGAACAGCAAAGCAGAACTTTGGCGGAGGCAACACAGCCTGGGAGGAGAGGAAACTGTCCAAATATGAGACAAGGTGAGGCTGTGCATCCTGCTCTGTCCAAACTCCAGGTCACCCTGCCACAGGTGCCGGTGTTATCCTGTATTTGGTGACCCATCAGATTCTGCGACCTGCCCTGATATTCTTACCCTAATCCTAACTATCTCACTCCTCATGCCTAAACCTCACCAACACTGCAGGTCACAGAATCTGATGGGTCACCAAATACAGCGAAACACTCGTCATCAGAGCTGTGTTTGCTTCACACCCAGAGCTACGGTCTGTTGCACTTGGCACAAGAAGTGTATCACATTTTTAGATAAGAAACATGCATTTAAATCCAAATCAAGTGGCTGGTGGTGTGGACAAAAGTGTTGCATTTGGCAGATGTCTGGTGTTAATATCTCACTGTGGTTTGCTTTCCTGCATTTCCACACATGTCAGACTAAATTCAAAGCAACACTTTTTTTTGTTTTTATCATCAAGATTTTGTCTTGGCAGATAATTATTTCTGTTTCTTCCTTGTCTTTCGTCCTTGTTACACCGTGTACTTACCCCATGCTGCTTGTTACAGTGAGATTCGTCTGGTGGAGATCGTGGAGGGGCTGTGTGACAGCAGCAGCTTTGAGTGCAACCGCATGGTAGAAGAGCATGAGGAGCATTTTGAGACTTGGTGGTTCAAGAGGTGAGTAGTCAGCTTTATAGTGGCAAGTACACAAATCAGTGATTCCTTGCCAGTACAATTAGGCAAATAAAGAGAAGTATAATCTTTAGCCAACGTCATTTGTGTATTTCAACAAATCTTATGTGTTAAACCTCATCTGTTCCTGTTTTGTTTCCTGTTGCAATGCAGGAAAACAAAACATCCTGATTTGCATAAATGGTTCTGCATTGAAACCATCAAAGTGTGCTGTCCCAAAGGAACGTTTGGACCTGACTGCAATGGTGAGAAAATTTCTATAGTAAACCAGAAGGCAGCACTTGGCACATACTAAAATTATTTAACTATTATTGTGTTTGTCTGTCTTTCTGATTATTTTTATAAAGCCTGTGTTGGGGGCTCTGAGAGACCTTGTCACGGAAATGGAATGTGCGACGGCGACGGCAGTCGTGGGGGCAACGGAAAGTGCAGCTGTGACCAAGGTTATAAAGGGGAGTTCTGCCTGGACTGCATTGATGGCTACTTCAATGAAGTGAGGAATGACACCTTCTCCTTGTGCACAGGTACAGTTCACAAATACAACTGAATATAAGCAGCTTTATCTGTGACACGTCAATTATCTTTTTTATACGCACAAGAAGAGGAATGATTAGTAAATCTGCTGTTACAGAATGCCACTCTTCCTGCAAGACCTGCACTGGAGCAACCCATCAGGACTGTGATGAGTGCAAGGACGGCTGGGAGGAAGATGACCAGGAAGCTTGTGTCGGTAAGATGAGCAGTAATAAGTCTCCATGTGGTGACTATGCTACAGAGAAAGTAACAGCTAAAACTAGCCTAAAATGTATAAATGTTTGAATCACAGAAAGTCTTTTGTCATTTGAAATCAATGCAATTCACTGTCTTAGAGCTTCTTAGAGCTGAATGTACTTAAAACTCAATAATTATGCCAGCACAGCAAGATTTAATAATGAACAATAATAACAATTTCAATATAACATAGAAAAAGCTGTAATTGTATATTGCTATCACAGGTTGCCAATCTATCTAGCTTGTAGCTATTTGGGAAGCAGAGAGCAGTTATTCACAATGTATTCATAACAAACTGTATGATTTGTCAGTTAACTTCTGAATATGGAGCACTTAATTTGATGTAGCACCCTAATGGAAAATCATAGTGGCACCCATAACTCTGCCTGCAAGTCTACACACACACACACACACACACACACACACACACACACACACACACGCATATCAGACCATGGTCATTTTTGAGGACATTACACAGATTTACATTCATTTCCTGGAGACTTACCCTAACTCAAACCATTACCACTACTTGACTAACCCTAACTTTAACCACTGACCCAAAAATCTGTTCTTTCCAAATAAGACAAGCCGTCCCCAGTTAACTGGTCATAAGTCTGAAATTTGTCCCCAGAAGTAGCCTATGAGAGACCACACACACATACACACACGTCTCAATATCAAAGAACTTTAAGTACTGTGTGATTAAATCATGTTTGGTCCCTTTTCTGACTGCTACATTTCATAATGGTATATTTCATTCTGATGTGGTAAATGGCATGAAGAATGTACAGTAGATTAGTGCTGCAATGATTAGTCAGTTATTTGATTAGTTGTCTGCTATTAATCACAGACTATTTATAATTTATTAATCATTTGGAGTCATTTTTTAAGAAAGAAATGTCCTAATTCTCAAATTCCAGCTTCTCAAATGTGAATATTTTCTGGTTTCTTTAGTCCTCCATGACAGTGAATTTTTTAATCTTTGAGTTAAAAAAAGGTGATGACATGTTTCACCATTTTCTGACATTTTATAGATGTAACTAAAACTAATAACTAATCGATTCATTGAGAAAATAATCAACTGATTAATCGATAATTAAATTATGAAAATAATCATTAGTTGCAGCCCTACAGTAGATTATGCTCTGTGTGCACCAGTTTACCTCACTGCAATCAATCTGATGTGTTAACAGATGTAAATGAGTGCTCCAAAGACCCTTCCCCATGTGAAGAAGATCAATATTGCCTAAACACGGAAGGCTCCTACTCCTGCAAAGGTAAGAGGACATAATGCCATTGGTGTGTGCTCAACGTTGTGGACACAGACCATTTCCAATGTTTTTAAAAAGTCTTACTTAAGTGGAAAAAAGATATATATCCTTGTTGTGCTGAGAAAGTCTAACAAAATTGGGAACATGAACTGAAAATGCATTATGATCTTTCACAAATGTCTAGCTGTCAAACTGGAAAAATTATTCAACAAAGACTTTTCAGTAACATTCATCTAATAGAAAGTTTTTTGTGTGTTTGTCCTTCACAGCCTGTGATAAAGTTTGCTCCGGCTGCACTGGAGCCGGTCCTGATAACTGCCAGGCTTGTGCCAGCGGGTACCAGGTCACAGAGGGCACCTGCACAGGTATGATGAATGAAACAATTCACAATTTGAAGGGTTTCATTTATAAATGCTGTGTTTCCACTCTGGAGGAATTTGTTAGTCAAGGTTCAGTATTTCAAAAAAACGATTCAGTGCTCTAAATTGCTACAAAACTATTTTGCACAGGATAGGGAAAACAATACATTTTTAGATTGATAATGATTGTTTTTTGAAAGATTTAGCACCAAAACACAAACCTCATTAACAGGCATGTCTGAAATGGTGCTTTTAAGAATAAAACTTTCTTGTTAAAAGTTTGGAAAATGTTATTTTGTTGTGAGCAATTTAATTTGTAATGTAAAAGTTATTTTTCTCCTGAAATTTGTTTTTATTTTTCTATTTTATAGGTGACTATAAATACAATACTAAACACTGAACACACTACAAAACATCAGCACCATCCACTTTGATATTAAATCATAGTCATGCATGTTTAGTTATGTTTCTTCCTTTTATTGTTTCATCCTTTTCAGAACACTAATTAAATTACTTACATGAGTGCCAACAGTTGTCATCTAGTTAACTCTGGATTTCAACTATTTAAGATCATAATGTTTACAGTGTTATTTTACCTTAGCAATGAAGTCACAATTATGTCATAACACACTGACTACTTATGTGCACGTTCATGCTTCCAACAGAAAAATGTTAATCGTTTCTGTTGTTTTTATCCATTTATTTGGTCCTCCTTCTCCTTACTGAATTATGTTTTCTAGTGTTTGTGGTCACAGGAAGGAATAGGAGTCCTTTATGTGTTGCTACTTAAAGGACCAGTGTAGCGGCCACTGTAGGTTTTCCTACATGCTTGGAAGGGGAGGGGAAGTGTAGGGGTATTCATTTGGTTGCAATCTGCAACCTCACCACTAGATGCCACTAAATCCTATAAACTGGTCCTTTAATAGCTGAGAGCAATCTATCTGGAATGACTTTAACAGAGGACAAATATGTGTTTTTGCCAGATATTGATGAGTGTTCCCAGCAGGAGTTGGTATGCGCTAAGGAGCACCAGGAGTGTGTCAACACAAAAGGCAGTTACAAGTGCATCTGCTCGAGCGGCTATGAGGAGCAAGATGGCGAGTGTGTCCAAACACCGCAGCCAGGTGAGGATCACTGTTTATTTAAGGAGTGGTTTCATACTGTTCATGCTCTGCTTAATCTGAAACTCTGAGCAAGCTCTGTTCAAGTTCAGTGTTATCAGTAGTTGATAAGATACTAGAGTCTCTTGAACTGTGTGTTGACATTATCCGCTATAAGGTTTTATGTTACAACCAATTTTATAATTTTCACTATAAAATTGATTTTTGAAATTCCAGAATGAAAGTGTATTTATGTTGATCTAATTATTATACTATACTAAATATCTAAACTTTTATATATAAACATTGCTTTTTTCATTCTTCCTTTGTTATCAGAAAAAGAGGAGGAACCAGAAGCATCCGAGACAACCACAAGTCCACGGGGGGAACTTTGATGTAAAAACTGGCATCAATAGGAGCAAATCAGGAAGAACTGTTGGAATTTCAGAACATCTGAAGCCACTTGTTTTAAAATTATTGAGTACATGCACTTAGTGTCCCAGCTGCACTCAGAACCAACAAAAGCCGTCAAGACAGTGTTTTCTACCAGTGGATCATGGATTCAAGGACAAAAGAGACATTTTATGCTCTCAGTGTGCTGTCGTTGCTTTTCTCTGGTGTGCTCAAACTACCACTCATTGTCTTTATTTGTTGTATGGTTTTAAGGAAATTAAAGGTGTTTCAAATAAAGTGAATACAGTCAAAGATACACATGTCAACCAAATGTGTATATTTTCTTGTACAATTATGGTCTTATTTTTTCCTGAGCAAGTATAGTGCAGTGAGGTGTTATTATGAAGTTGGAGTGATGATCATAGTAGATATTGTGTTGCAGTGATTATAGATGACCACAGGGTGGCACTCTAGCCATATGAAATACAGATGCTCAATACTGAGTCTGTAGTGATGTGTGCATTACTTTAATTGAAGTAGTAAAATCCAGACAGTGTCTCAGTTTTAGTTTTGTTTTTAAAATGTCCTCTTACCTTCATATTGTATCTCCTACCATCTTATGTTTTGTTTTTGGGTTTTTTTTGGTTTTGTTTTGGGTTTTCTTTTTGGTGTTTTAGCATATGGAATCATATTCTACATCTTCATATGCACATATTCTATATTTTCATTCTTTGGGTATCTCCAATCACAACATTTATCCACTGTGGCTACTTGGCCCAGACTTCACTAATCACCTATCGCTGACATCCCTTGGTCTTCCGAAAGTACCGTCATCACTCTGGTGTTAGGATGCTTTTTGGAAAGACCTTCCTCTGGCCTCGTTTGGATCAAAGCATATTTTTCTAACCCAAGTCTCACCTTGCAAAAAGGCTTCCTGGCTTCCTACAGGATGATGTCAGCTGTTTTGACTCAACAAGCCTGCCAAGGTGGAGGAACAGCCAGTTGAGACCTGTCTGAGCTGGTAGTGAGGCAGCAGAGATTCAATCATACCACAGGCCCCCACCCCACCCATCATCCTTCAAATACACAGTGCTACCCCTCCAATTTTCACCCCTAGATGTTAACTCCTATATGGAAAGGTTCAGGAAAAGATCGAAAACGTTTCATGTCCAAATGTACATGAAGTAATGCTACACTGATATAAAGCAATTTTTGGAAGAGATATATAGAATTATTCTTATCAACCATGTGACAAAAAAACATGAAAATGTGTCCAAAATTACTTTACAAAAGTGCAAGGCAGATTTTGTCTTTAGCACCACACCTAAATAGAGATAGAGATAGTTAACATTTTGAGAACTATGCTAATTAGCTTTCTTGCTAAGTGTTAGATATTGATACCACTGTGTGTGATGAATATGAAGCTGTCACCAACAGCTGGTTATGTTAGCTTAGCACAAAGACGGCAATGGGGAAACAGCTAGCCAGGTTGTCCAACTGTAACAAAATCTGCCGACTAGAAGCTTTACAGCTCACTAATTAACACATTGTATCATTTCAGGTTCTGTATAGAGTAAATAAACAAAATAACATTAATTTATTAGTAAGTTTTAGGTGTTAGTGCTGGTAGATGGATAGAGTGAAGCTAACTGTGTCCTGTTTCCAGCCTTTAAGCTAAGCTAACCAGTTGCTGGCTGTACTGTATGAATATGAGAGTGGTAATCTAACTCTCGAAAAGAAAGCTGTAAGTTTAAGTAAAAAGTAAGTGTATTTCCTAAAATGTCCAACTATTTTTCTAAAAACAATAATATAATGAGGTTGCACAGAGCAGTAGTTCCATAGCAGCAAATAACAAAAAACGCTCTTAAGTCACTCGTAAAATTCATGTATCCTCAGTTACTAAAGATGGGGAGAAAGTGTTTGTCTTTAGGAGCAGGGATAAGCAAGATGAGTACCCAAACAGAGACAGAAATGGTGAAAACGTGTCAGCATACTGACTAATACATGTGTCAGTGTACCTGTTATGCTATGACATCCATCTAGGTGATTTTAACTTGTCTAGCCTTTAATAGAGCTGTGACACATATTGGATATGATCCATCATTGTTTGGAAACAGGATAGACTCTCAACTTTCACCACCTCGTTGATAACGCAGCTCAACCAGGAAGGTATGTGATCATTTCACAGCAAGCTGATGCTGAGTAACTGGTACGATGAGTAATAGTTGCACCTGGCTTTTTTCTTCTTACAAAGGCTTTACTTATTTGCTACACACAAACAAGTGCAGAAGAAAAGATTTTGTGATTCAAGCTGGAGTAAGATAATATAGTCCATCCCTCTTATCAGCCCAAACCGCAAAGTGGAGCTGCAAAAAGAGTGTTTCATTTCATCTATCTGAGACACACATTCACTCTTTTTGCCCAGACTTGGAGTTGGTTAGACTTTTTTGACCTTTTAAAATAAAGGTATTGATTTAAAACTTAAAGGAAAATTATAGTATTTGTCAACCTGGGTCTTATTCTCATAATTGTGTCCATTCTCACTTGCTAACTTGCACTCGTCACCTCAGTTATAGAAATTTGGGAAACTAGGGCAAATTGCCCCACAAGACCAAGTAGATCCCTATGCAGTGAGCTATAGTAGAAAATTCAGGTGGCTTTACTTTCTGTGTTTACTCTCACTGTCTCAGAGACAAGCGTTTGAAATGAGTTATGTACATTGAAGTTTATCTGGAAAGCTTGCGCTGCTTGCCCTGATACACCTGCTTTGCTGGAGTTTGCTTTTCCAGAATCTCAAAATTGGAGGTGCAAGTGCAAAGTCAGCATGACCTCTTAGCTTCAATAGCTAATTAGAGTGGCTATGATCTGTGTTTACTTTCATTCTGTCTCAGAGAAAAGTTTAAAATTGTTCATGTAAATTGGAAGTTTATCTGGAAGGTTTTAAGAGGCTCACACTGCTTGTCACAATGACGGTGCTTGATGTTGCAATCTGACGTTGCTTGACCTCTACAACAGTGGTGAGTGCAAAATTAGCATGACCTCCTTACCCAAAACTTACAAAATAAAAATTACATTTTAGATGAGCGATACTTAATGATCAGGTAGGTAGGTATTCAAAATTAAATTAAATTAAATTAAATTAAAATTTTCATGGCCTTTCACATTGAACTTGTAACCTCTCTAAGACAGCTCCTCTAACCACTAGGCTTGCCCGCTGTTGAAATTAGAGTATTGTTTATGCTGCATGCTAACCTCCCCTTTCGTGCGGCGTAGTGAATCCCTGGTCAGATTCCACAAAATGCACATCAAGAAAGATGGTGTTTTTGTGTTGGCACATGCACACCACTGCCCGGGTGTTTATACACACTGGAGTAGCATGCGCATGAGCGTGCATGCGCTGTGGTTGGAGGGGCACCATGCTCTTTTCTCTTGACTTTGTGGTGGTTTTCTTCTGCCAGTAAACCTCAGCTGTGGAGCACATGGTCCAGCTGTAGCAGGGTGACTATGAGGACACTGACAGGGTTATTGAGGAAACCCAGGAGCATGCTGGGCTAGAGAGTACCCTGATAGTGAGCTGTTAGCACTGTAATCTCCTCCACTTAGAAATGCTTTTTTATTTGAGTTAGCAGGACACTTTGCCCTCTATTCCCTGGCATTAAATTGTGACTCTGATTCTCATCTTCATCCTCATTCATCAGCAGCTAAATCTCAAGGCTGCTGTTTCCCAAAGCTATCCTTAGACAACAATCCTCTTTGTTCCATTGTAAGGCAGTGGGACAGAGATAATCATAGTGCTGAGGTATGTGTATGTGCTGCCTTCAAAACTAGAAGCCAGATGTGGCACCATGTGCTTTTGTTCAGCTGACAGTGGCCTACACCGCCTCTGATGTCAGGCACTCCTTAAACTTGCTGCCCTCTCTGATGCGGTTGGGCCTGCCTTTCTTTCACCCGCTGGAAGCTCAACCTCAAGCGATTAAGCCTGACAAATTGAAAACTCTGCATAGCAAACCCAACTAGAGCTCAAATATAGAACTTCTCAAGGTGCTGTTTGGGAATCTGTTTTGCCTTTCAGAGCACTGAGAAGGAAGTGCAAGCAGCTTCAATGAATGAACTGAGACCAGTTCTCCTGCTCCAAGATGCTTTATAGAATGCAGACTTTGGCGGGAAGTAGAAGCATTAGATGGAGGACAGAGGAGCAGCTGGGGCTGCATGTGTAGCTGTAGCTGCCTGCCTGAGGTTTAGGAAGGGAAATTGGAAATTTGTGTTGTGTGCGAAAGAGATAAAACACACTGACTTTCAACCTGTGTGACCCCTGAAACATAGATGAACCCAAGTGGTGGACTGCACCACAGATGCAGTTTCTTCAGGTCCAGCTGCCCATTATTACCTATTGTTAAATCTGCATTAATAGATTGTTTGGCCACTTGGGGAAGCACAAGAAGATCTAAATACAATATGGACATATAATCACTTTACAGCTTGATATAAGTGTTAGCAACCAATTGCCTATTTATACATAAGGCAGATATGAAAGCAACATTAGCATTCATTTAGAGTTGTGTATGAGTCCACCTGATGAATTTATTCACTTATATACATGTAAAATATAAGTGTATACACGTATACACTTGTATTTTAGCTGTTTTGCTCTCCGCTAATTTTTGGCTGCTTAGCTGCTAAATATGCCACTGTGTTCATGAGCTAGTTGCTAGTTTTGTCTCTGTTGTTTGGTGCTGGATAGGTAGTGTACATTCAGATTATCAGAGCTTTTTTTTTTCACTGTAAACCACTTCCTGCTTCAAGAAGTTGATAAAACAGTGAGAGTGAACCAAAACACTGAAGTTGCAGGCCGAAAAACCAAAACAATGAGCTGAAAGATCCTAAAACTATAAAGCAGTTGAACTAAGGGGAATTGCAGAGTTGGGTGATTATCTGTGGGTTTGTCACTAAGTGCCTTGCCCCCCTCACTTTACATGTATTAATTTGATGCATCGTTAATATAAAAATATTCACTAGTGCAGCTTTAAGTTTAATCTGGATGAATTGCTAATTGAATTAAATGAGGTTGGAGGGTATATTAAATAGTGTTTTTCATAGTGTTTATTAGTTACAGCTAAATATAGTGTATATTTCTAGTTTAAATGCTTTTGATTTAAGCAAAATTGAAGCACATTTGATGCACTTTCATTCAAAATGTTATGTTTTGATATTTCAGCTATATCCAAAAGCAGGTATGTTGTTCCTGCTGTGTAACTCCTGTTGTTTTTGCTGCCAGTTATCAAAGTTAATGTTTAAAAAGAAGATTAGGGCAGTTCTCTTTACTGGAATCGAGCTGTACTGCAGACTCTGCATTTACTGGCTGTGTTTTGGATTGATGAAAATGTCTGTCTACAGGATATCCAATTGATTTTTGTTGGTAGCAAACAGAGAAACATAATATAAATCTGAATTATTTACGTCATGGGATCATACTTTTTTTTTCACAACACAGTAAGGTGTGCCTCCATCTGAAGGAGCATAGAAATCATAGATTAGCAAAACACCCAATAACACTCGCGTTTTTCTTTCATGTGTAAAAATGATATTCTACCTGGGACAATTCTGTTCAATAATAGTGTAGAACCAATCCAAACATTTTTAATTATTCAGCATGTTATTTGGCCCTATTGGTTAATTGTGCTAGAAATGAAAAGTTGGAGGAAAAAATATGATACCTTTTTTTTTTATTAGCTGGTATCCTGTGAGTAGATGAGGCCATGAAAGGCTCACATTGCATGGACTTTTACTGGAAATATACTTTATACACATAGAGGTGCTATTAAGTATATTAAGGAGTGAATGCAACACCATTAGTTTCTCTATTAACATGTTCTATAGAAGAACATATCCAAATAAAGACTTTTTCATTTCTTTGCTGTTTTGTTTTATTCAAAATAAGATGGTAGTTTCAGCACAGCCTCCTATAGAACAATGCTTCCACTAAATTGTTTTTCAGAGGTGTATTTCATCAGGGAGGAAGAGGAGGAGGGGGAGGGGGTATGAGACAGGGAGTGGCGTGGTGATAGCTGGCACGCTCTCTGCTGCACACAGATTTTGCAGACAGGTAGGATGGATTGATGTTACCCACCTTTGTTTGATCTTAAAGCCAGCGCCCATGTCTGTGTGTGTGTGTGTGAGTGTGTGTCTCTGTTTGCACGTGCAGGCATCCACATGTGTGTGCGTGCCTGCATGACAGTATGATGAGATCTGGCGTGTGTGTATGTGTGTGTGTGTGTGTGTATGGGTGTGTGTGTGTGTGCAGCTCTACAGTGTGACTGTACCGTCTGGCCTCTGATCTCTTTCACCCATCAGGAATGAGAGGAGACAGACAGGGTGACTTTGATCTCACAGGGATTTTTTTAAAGAGATGCTGCAGTCCTCCTTCCTAAAAATCTCTGGTTTCTCAGATGCTAAGGAAAGATGCTGCTGCTGTGCATTGTTTCTCTTCTGTATTGCACTGATTTAAATGACAGCCTTACAATTAGAGGCTCTTAATGTTTTCCAACTGCTGACAAACACAGCGCTTCATGCAAACACCAGTTCACTCACTCTGTGTTTACATTAAGTAACAAAGTTACAATCAGCTTTCTCCGGTAACCTGGTTAATTAAACATATAAACAAAAAACTGGTTTTCTGTAATCAAGGAATGTAATTTTCTTTTCGGGAGAGTTCCCTTTGTGGAGGAGGTCTTCATCATCAACCTTCTAGTGTCAAACTCTGCACATTCATCATTCTGCAAACATCCAACTGAAGGAACAAAAAGAAAAAAAACACATTTTTGAGTGGAGGGGGACTTCAAGGAAAGAATATGACATCCTCAAGTACTTGAACGAGAGAAAGCGCCACCATGGTGACATTTTTTTAAAAGTTGTGCGGGTGCATGTTGGAAGAGGGATACAGGATGACTGTCAACTGTTGGAAAAAGTTTGAAGCAAGCACACCACAAAACAAGAAAATACAACAGCAGAAGTGGCAGTGACTCAGCTATATTGTCAGTTTTAAACGGCTTTAGATGAACGTTTGAATCATCGCCCAATGACCTCTTTGGAAATCTTGCTTCGACACAGAAGTAGAAGAGGATCAACAGCAACAGGCTTCGCCACCCACAGTTACAAACTTTATAACCTTACATTTTGATGTTGAGCCTTATTGTTTTGTGGGTTGATCACAAGATGATTTGGCTTGATTCTAATGTTATTTTGTCTTGTTCTGTTCAGAAAATAAAAATGCAGCCAACAATGAAGACCTGGGTAGGCTGTCAACCCCAACAATACCTTTATTTGAGAGACACAAGGACTCTGCACCACAGCTCCCTCTTTTTGTTCACTTTTATTAAAACTGTTGTGGCTGGCCAGCATTAGCTCTTTTTGGTTGCCATAAATCCACCATGTTCTCCACCATGCCAAATGTGATTTCATTTGTAATATACTTCCAGCTGTAAAGACACATATTGAATGTAGGGATCAAGCTTGTGGTCTTTCATTTGTAGGACCATAACTAACCAGATGTTGATGCTCAGGAGATTTAGAGGTGATTGAAGGCAATGAACTTTGAAATCTTAATGCCAACATCCAGAAGATTTGTCTTCATAACAAAGTGTCTCAAGAGCCTCACAAAAAGTGAGTGAAGTCATACAGCTACCCTGACAAGCAGATGTTCAACACCTGGTTTGATAAACCCTGTTAGGACCCCAAACAGGGGCTCTATACTATGTCAGCACTTTCTTCATGAGTCTATTTATATTTTTAAGGTTTAAAACTGAAATAAAATATGTATCAGTATCAGTCATGGTGCAGTTATGACCTATTTCACACTGGGGTTGTAAAACAGATTTTTTTTTTTTTTGGTATGAATAGGCCATATTTTGTATTGTTGACCTATTTTAACACCTGCAGGAACATAAAACACTTAGCTGGCTCCCCACATCAAAGGCATATTTCTCTCTCACTGTTGGACACAACTTCAAAGTATTTTCCCAACCTTTTCTCTAAAACCAGTTGTAAAACCTTTGGTGGATGCAGAGGCCCCGTGTTAGCTTCTTCTCGTAGCGGTGTGTGTTGCCATGGCGCTCCGGCGGTGTTGACACTGGAGGGTGTAAATAGACGTGGAGGAGAGGGAACAAGGTGGTGGTGTTCAGGGAATAGAGGAGGTCATACACAGGCTCAGACAGACAACACAGTCTAGGCGGCAGGGTGGATTAGCGTTTAGTGAGACTGGATGGGTCACAGGTTTGATTCTGTGTATATCCTCACTGACTTGGTTATAGTAAGCCGCATACTAATTCCGCTAAATCCACATTCAAACACTGTCAAAAAACAGATTTATTGCTGTCTGGTGCGTTTTTTTCTCATTCGACTGACAAATGACAACATGAAGACACATTGTGATTCTTTCTACTGAAGCTACAATCACAGCTCTTTAAAAAAAAATTACAATTGCCTACATGTATAGACACAGAGCAACATTAACATTCATTTGGAGTTGTGTTTCTGGCCACATGGTCAACTGCTGTGGAGAGTATCTGGATCTTTAGCTAACTTTGTCTGTCTGCAATTTGGTGCTTGACAAGTTGTGTACAGTGGTTTTTATCAAAGCTCAAAATGCTTCCTGCTGGCTCTGAAACTGGGACTGATGAGAGCAATGAGACTGAATCAAAACAGTAAGTGCTGCAGGCTTTAAAATGAAAACAATGTGCTGAAAGACACTAAAACGCTCAGGGGAATCACAGCTAATAATTCTCCCTCGGTTTGCATCTACAAGTGACCCCTTTCACATTACACATAGTCGTTTGATCCATTGTTAATATAAATAATGCAGCTTAGTGCAGCTTTATGATAACATGGATCATAATGTTAAATGTTGGTGGATTATCAAAATATAATGTTGAATTTCAATGTGTGTTTAACATTTTAAGACTATGGAGTGGACACTGATGCAGTCCAGTCACAGCTGGCAGTGCCTGGCCCCTTATCTGATTAAATCAACCCTTATCTGATCTAAATCGAGAAAAACTGAACAAAAACGTGACTTCTCGTCCCTGTTGCTGCACCAGCTAGATAGTTGGGGCATATAGTGCATGATGAATCTGAATGAGGTGGGTGGCAGTGATGCTGGAGTGTTAGCAGAGACAGACAGTGCTGCACTGGGAATTTGACGTTCCAAGTTTGGAGAAAGCTGAAAAAAATACTATGAATGTTGGAACAAAATAAATAAATAATGTTACAAAAAAATACTGTATGTTGTTCAATCATTGGTCCAAAAATGGAAGGAACTGTGCATTAGGGATTTTTTTTTTTTTTTTTTTAAATGTATGTGAGACTGCAACCCTGCCTGGAGACTGTGACAGACTGGTATGCTGTTCTGGGGGCAGAAGTGGAAGACTGGCTGATGAGTGGGTTGCAAATAACTACATATGTATATATAACTTCACTCACTCAGGTCTAATTTGTGGTATTTGTTTTTTGTTGTTTTAAATGTGCTCAATTTGCTACATAGTCTAGTCTTAAATGTCAGACATGGTATTTTTTCAATCTCAGTTCTGTCAGTTGCACAGGCTGTATTTTGCCTGCTACTGCATGGCAGCACTGGGTCATCAAAACATTCTCACATCTTCGTCCAGCTTCCTGAACGTGCCTCCGTCTGATCCGCGTTTTATTGGGTAGTTTAGTGGATGTGTTTCATTGCACTGTAATAAGAGAGGACATGAGTCTCTTATGAACCTTGAAAGCCAAACGGCCACATGAAAGCATAAAGCGGCCTGTCACAACAACAACAACAGGCATCAATTCCATTTTCCCCATATTATAATCGACTGGATATGAAACAGGCCTGAGCTTCTGTGTCATTCTCCATGGAACTCATTTCCTGGCTGTTATCAGTTCATATGGCTTTGTTTTTTCTGGACGGGAACCCTAGAAACGAGAGAGCAGCGATCACAGGAGGGCTCAACAGCTTAGCCATGCTGACCACCCCACTGATGGCAGTTATGCAACTGACAAGGCTACTTTCGGTCAGCACAAGGGGTGATTCACGTTCAGTTCAACAACCTCAGCCTAAAAACAAAATCTTTACTTCATGATGGCAGCTCTCATGATCATTTTCAAATGGCACATGCTTTTTAGTCAGAAGGTTTAGTGGAAATTAACGACAACCAAATCCTTTCTTTTAACTGCAAAGTATACATTGGACAGTTCCAGGAAAAAGAGCGCGTTTTGTATTGAAGGCTATGCTGATGAGTCTGCAGTCAGACAGAGAGAGGGAGAGTGAGCAGCACTGCTGGGTCAGCTAAGCCTTGCCTGTCACCTCTCTGTCAGCTCAGCACTTCTGGACATATATCTGCCATGTAGAGCTGCTGGGCCGGTGACATGCCACCCATTCCCCACTGAAGCCCACTCTGCTAAAGCCACTTCCTACATCCCCTTTATAACTTTTCAGTCACAAAATACTCAAAAATGTGCCCAATTAAACAAGCAGTTAAATAAAAACATTATTTTAGCTATAATACCAGCCAAGCTATCTCTAGAAATAGCCCAATATCTAAAAAGGACCCTCAGAATTCAGTATGAAGGAAATAGGAAGGAACTGTTTAAAACCCACTCCACCTTCTTAAAATCTGAAGTTAATAATAATGTAATTTTGAAGATGGGGAAAAAAACAATATAGAAGTAATAATATGAGGTAGCAGATGTAAATGAATTGCATGGATGATCAATAAATCAACAAATTATTTACAAATCCTTATCCATGACATCTGTCTGTGTTAAGGATACATTTTCCTTATCTCAATATATCAGAAAGATTTTGAAGTTGTTTTTTTTTATGTCCTAGCATTCTGGGTACAAGCTCTCTGGCCTCCTTGGTGCTTAAAAATATATTTTCAGAGTCTTTAAATGCTGCTAACTGGCATTCACTCCAAAGTTTTGTGGCAGAGTTTGCACTAATTGTTACATTCCTCTTTTTCTGTGATGTTTCCATTATTTTTTCCTATCACGCAGCATTTGAATCTACACTATCCAGCAGCTTAAGAAGTATTCACATAAGTAGAAGTTGCAATACCACACTGTAAAAATTCTAAATTACAAGTAAAAGTCTTGCATTCAACGTCATACTTAAGTAAAAAGTACAGAAGTATTACCAGCTAAATGTACTTAAAGCAGCTATAAGTGATATTTTATTATAAGTGTATGAAATGTAAATATGTATTTAAAGAATGTGCTTAAGTATTTGAGTAATTGTACTTAGAGTACTTGAGTAGTTGTACTCAGTAACTTTAGTTAACACACTGAGTAGCACTGACTCAGGTTAAATGAGGTGTCTCTCCTCTTGTCGTTACACATCTGACCACTGGGTGGCGACCTTGATGTAAGAGGCAATTTGTCAGCCATACCTCAGTGGCCCGCACATGTACTTACTTAATAGCCAGAAACATCTGGACACACAAGCAATTCAAAGGCTGGACACAGCTGTAGACAGGAATCATCCAGCAGAGTGTTTTCCTCCAGGCGGCCTGTCTTTGTTTTACTGTTCTGAGTTGGTGCCTGCATGAGCTTCTCTTGCCTCAGGACCTGAATCTTTGAATTTACGGCAGTGCCAGTAAAAGACATTGATCCTCACTGTAGTAATGTTAACAACACCATGGCTTTCCATTATGTCCTCTTCTGGTAGAACATGCCATTGGGTGGTGATCTTCAGTCAGATAAGTCTTGTTTGTGTTTTAGTTTAATAGTACACATGAGGAGAGTGATGCACAATCTGTCTTTTTTAAGCAGGCTTTATCATTAATGTAAGCCTGCATGCAAATTTGTGCATGTGGGGGAGGTTGTTCAATTGTTATATTCTACCACATTCACAGCTTTATGATCATTGCTCCTTCCACTCCTCCTTCCAATTATATTCCTCTCCTTTTCTCCTCCGACCTCCCATCCTCCTGCCATGGATGGTAGAGGGGCATCGTGGCAGGTTATTGTGGCCTGACTGAGGATGCACAATGGTGATATAACACACCCTCCGTCTTTGATGTGCAGACAGGTGTTTCCCTTTCTTTCAACCTCTAATTGTTGCTAAAGAAGAGCAGAAAAGAAGAGCTTCCGGTGTTTCATTCCATCGCTGAAAATGTAAATGAAGCATGTGACCAAATGACTACACAGCTTGATCTGGCAGGTTTTACATAATGCTGGAACTGAGTCGGGTTCCCGTGGCCAAGCAATAGCAGCTCCGGCTTGGCCTACATCCTGTTTCTGGGACTCTTTAGTGATGGCTGTGAATGGCTCTGCATTTTGGTAGCAAACGGTGTGGAAGTGTCTCTGATTGCAGAGAGAATGGAAGCCAGTGAGCAGCCCACTCACCAGGCTGCTGCTGCCCCCACACACAGACGCACACAGACACATACACAGGGATGCTTACGTCCCATATTGGCAACAAAGATGGCTTTGGTGAACTGTCATTCCATTCAAAGCATCATGCGGATGAATTAGAAATTATACAATTAAATTCATAAATTGGATTTAATCGATTGCGCTAAAAGCAGAAAGGCTGATACACACACACACACCCACAATGCTCACACAAACGCACTCACTCACTTGACTCTTTCCATCTTGCTCTCGCCCACACGCTGACACACTCTCACACATGTTTGTACGTGCCAATGGAGTACTCCCAGATGGACTACTACCAGAGCAGGAATTACGTAACAAAGGCCTGTTTCAAACTCCAAACTTTAAACTTAAACAGAAAGGCTCAGTGAGAAGATTTTCTTTTTGCCATCTTTTGATGATACTCTCCATGGCTGAAAAACGTTCACACTCTTTAACATTGAGGTTGATGTTAAGGGACAATTCAGATTTATAACAACTTTGGCCATAAATTCTAGCAATAACGATAAAGTTGTGCCAATCAGAGAATTTGCGGAGATCAAGGAACACTGCAACAATAATAAAGGCTGACAAAGCAAACACGAGCAGTCAGATCATCCAACTGTTTGTAACAAGCCAACAAGTTTAGCTCGATTATCTAAACCACTTTTTGGGACATAAAGCTATAAGTTGCACATGAAAACTGTGCTCACACAGCGACAGCTACCGAAGGTCAAAGTTGAACTAGGAAGTCTGTTCGTGAACTGTGATTGGAGATTCTCAGTTACATGAGCTAGCACTGACACTAGTGCACAAATCTGTTAGCATGTTTTACTACCAGCTGACTACAACGCTAGTGAGCTAACAATGCTATTTTATAGACAACACTGGCTGTGAGTGTGACAAAGTATTTTTTTGTAATGTAATGATTTAAAAAAATGTTACAATTGATATAAAAAATTACTGTTTTATTACGTCTTTTTACTACTGTCTCATTGAGCTGTGCCCGCTTCATTATCTAATTTCTCCAGCCAGATCTTCTTTTTCTGGGGGAAAAAACCACCCACACATTTGAATTTGAAGACACATTCTGTGATAATACAACTATAATACAGACATTTTAAAGTATCTTACATTAAAAACATCCCTAAATGTGATTTTTCAAATCTGATTAACTAGAAATTACGTATGCATGAATATTCAGGGTATAATGGAATATTTTTGGAAAGAGGGGAAATTGCTACTAGTCTTTATTTTGTTTGTTCATTTTTTGCATTTGAAACATTTTGTCAAATCAAAATGAGTTGAAAAATAAACATTTTGATGGTTTTCCCTTTGCTGTAGAGTTTTACAAATGTTTCAAAGACACTTGTGTTATGCATTTCTTTACTAATTACCCCTTTATAGCACAAGCTAGCAAGTTTTAAGTGTTCCCAGATTTACTCAGTGTGTACAAAAACTGGCCAAAACTATGAGAATAAGATCCAAGTTGTAATAAACTGGAATATCCAATCACTTAGCACTAAAACTGACAATAACAGCCATCGTCACTCCGTTTCATGCTAACAAACTACTACCATTTATTTGTTTAGCTCTTTTCTCTAAACTCACTAAGATGACTTTACTGAAACCTATAACTCATTAAAACCTCTTAGGTAAATTCTAAAATCTATTGGTCTCCACTTTGAATGAAATGAGCAGGTTTTGTAATGGTTTTGAACTTTCACCCTGGCAAGGCGGCAGTTACACAACTTGAATTTGCAATGGAACAAGATTTGACTGTTAATCTAGTGCATCCCGCCTCATCTCCCGCCAAGCATCAAAACTCCTGCCCCTCACTTCTGCCCCACATGGCTGGCAGAATGCAGCCATTTACAAGCTGGGGAGGAAAGGGGTTGGAGGTGAGGGGGGTTGGGGGGTGGGTAACTGGGAACAGATGTAACTTTGGCCACACACACAAATGCTCACATGCTTCTTAATCCTGCTCTCCCTGCGTCTCACTAGTGTCCTCCCCTCAGACCATGTTTTCAATATCGCTTCCCTCCTTTTCCTTTTTCTCCTTATTCACCAGCTCCCCTACATTTTTCCCCCAAACACCACTATTCCTTACATGCCCACCCCCAACCCCTCTTTTTACCCCCTACCCCCCGCTCTTCATATGCAGGTTTTAACAACAGGCTCAGTGTGGCCCACTGGCGTCACCTTGCTCCTCCACCGGACACAGGCCACTCTGTTTGGGTGCAGGAGGGCCAAAGGGGGGCCGACGTGACTCTCCACTCACCCAGCACAGCCACGACCCGGGAGACACCGGCAGGGAGACCAAGTATGTGGTAAAGAGGGAAAGAGAGAGAGTCTTGAATGCTATTTCAGTCTTGTCTCATTCCTGTTTATATGCCTTTCCCTCTATCTTCTCTTTTTCTGTCTCTCCAGTGTAACACCTTTGCTCACACACCTGTCAGCAGGTTGAACAATGTGTGTGTTGTCAAGAGCATAACACTGTTAGGTGTTGTTTTAAGTGACTTTTCCCACCCTGCCTCCCTGTCTCACTGTCTCACTCCAAACTCCCCCACCTGGCCACATCACACAAAGAGCAACACAATAGCCTTGTTGTATTGGCACTATTGCTCAGAAGGGAAATACAAGGATTGTGCTGTCATACCCTCCCCCACTTCTCGTCCTTGCCCCCCGTGAGTTTTTTACGATCAGCTCTGATGCAAACTGCAATCTGAACAATCTCTCCTTTGTAAAACCTATAATTCCCCACAGCTCAGAATTAGATGGTAAGAGTCAGACTCCTGAATGCTGATCATGGGGGTTCCATCTGGTCTCTCTGGACTAAATTAAATGCATCCTCCTAGTGAGAAAATGTGTAGTCTCTTCTTTGGGGAAGTGCTGCATTATGACCGAAACTAATTGTTAAGAGAGTCCCCTGATGAGACAAATCCTGATAAATGTCATTATCCCCTCTGATGTTAGGCTACCAAGACAAGTGACCAAAGTCAAAGGCAACTGGACTTTCTGTTTCTTCTTGACATTTTACCGCTCTGATGACTCTGATGATTCTCACATGAGTGCCATCTGACCTTAACAATTCACATCTGACCTCAATGACTCTCATGTGACATCAATGTGTTGATGACCCATAGGTTAAAATGCCCGGGAATACCATACAGTCAGCAGAGGAAGCCTCTCGGCTGAGTGGCAAAATAAGTCAAAAGACCAAACCGCATGTCCAGTTGTCCTTAACCTGCCATTATCCCCTATTGATTTCCATTAAATTTATGCTAATCCCATATGAGGAGCTGCAGATGATAGCATATGAGTTAGAGGAGGATATGCAAAACGAGATCTGCCATGGGATTTTTGCTAAAGTGGCTGTAAAAGGTAAAACACTTTTCCAAAGCATACTTACATATACCTTTTTACATTATACCTTCCAGGCAGCCATTGATTTCCATTTATTTTAGTAAAGGAAATGAATTTGCAGTCTTGAAACATCAAAAACCGACATCACATGCTTGTGATCATCATGGTTATATTGCTCAATTAAATCTACCAAAATTCCACCAAAAAGGAGGAGGTGGCTGTGGCAGCTAACAGTGCTGGCATGAGCATCTCAGCAGTACTGTAATGAGAGGTGTCAGGTAATAATAGCCATGCTGTACACCTGCATGGACCTGACTGGATGTTACAAGCCAGCTGGTTGCCACATAGCTGTGAATGAGCCAGTGATTGTGAAGCATGAATGAAACAACTGATGCCAATCGGCTAATACAAGCATGACTTCAGTGCTCTGCCTTCCACATGCAAGATTTTACTGTGGGTTGCCCAACAACCACCAAATAAAAGCTACATGATCCTCTTCATTAAGTCCATGTATCCTTATTTTGACAGTCCAACACTGAAATCTTAACTGTGGGAGTTTATTTGAATGCACCAACAAACTAACTGTCTAACTATGGAATAACAACTTATTACTAACTAATTTTTACTGAAATAACTTACTAAATCATTTTCAGGTCAGCTTAAACTGCTTTGAATAGCACAGTGAAATGAATGGAAACAAGTGGCTACCTGGAAAGTAGAAAAATCAATCTTAAGACCTGAAGTTGCATGAAAATGGTCGTGCAACTAAGTACAAATAGCAGAAAGTATATGTGATTTGTATTTTCAACCGCCAGTGCAGTCCAATAACTTTTTTAAAATAGTTGGAAACACTGTGCTGAATATTGTTTGCTGTGATATGATGCCCATTATCTTTTCTCCTGGCCTTGAAGAACTAAATTTCCATCTTAACAAAAAATAGGACATTCGCCCAGATCTTATTGCTGTTTCAGATGGAATATGGAGGTCTGTGTAGAGGAGAGAAGCCGTGACAGTGACAGATGAGGGCTCTCTCCTCCTTCTTCTCCCTGTTCTCTCTGGTATTATACGAGATGACAATGCTGCAATGTTACAGGAATGCATCCCGTATTCCCTGATGAAAGAGGCAGGATGTTGCTGATGCTCATAGGTTCTTTCAGCCGGCAGGCCCCGCCCTGCGCCCCAGCCAATAACAAAAGACCCCGCTGCCTGCTCCGACTGATTAACCAAACAAATGCCACCGGTGGCACAAAACATGTCTGTAAATGCACGTGGGCATTCCTAACATGCCTGCCTGTTTATATGGCAAGGGGTTCAGAGGGGTTCATGCGTTTGTGTGTCGGTGTGACTGAGGGCAACCGTGCTGTATGGACACTGCCAGTGAATGGCCGGAGTGAACTCTGCGACTGAATTCTGCTTTTCACTCGAGTTGTCGCGGTACCTACTGTTTGTGTGGCAGCTACATAGAGGGTCCAGTGATGTGTCTGTGATTGGTCACGTTGGACTGCTTTGTCTTTTCTCCCAAAGGTTTCCAGTGCTGGTAGTTTAGTGAAAGTCAACATGGAGCTTGTTGAAGAAAGCATCTTCTGCTGCACATTAATATAAGACATACAGATGGGTGATAAATTAAAGGAAAAGCCAACAGCGGTCTTAGTTAGGGCCACCACGAGCCTCCAGAACAACTGCTCCTTGGCAAAAAAATCAAAGAATCTCAAAATCACTGAAACTCTACGGGAGGGATGAACACCATGCTTCCAAAAGATATGTCCTCATTTAGTGTTTTGACATTGTGGTGGTCTTTTCAAAATCTCCCATCCGTGTTGTTCTTTGTTTGAAATCTGGTTACTGCAAAGGCCACAGCATACAATTCACAATACGTATCATACTCACTAAACCATTCAGTGAATCCCTGTATGGAAGCATCATTCATTATGTTGCTCTGCTAATTCAATAATGCTCTGAACTTGTTTAACTATGATTATGACTTTATCTTTTTACTTGAAGAATATAGTTTTCCAACTGCTGTAAAATAAGTAGAATCTAGAATCACAAACAAGTGTGTTAGAGCCTCAGTATGCTTAAAAGAAAGTGTTTGTGGGATCATACATAAGCATCTTAAACCCCCTTTTGTAACGGCAAAATTGGGGATGCTGTGTCTAACAATTTTTGTGACTTTTGCCAAAAGACAATCTGAAAATTAGGCCCACTTTATGTAAAAGTTAAGCAAGGCTTTCTCTCAAGGCCCCTTTTTTCATTCTTCACACAACTTTTTGTGTCACTTTTCATGTGTACAACCAAGCACAACACCATGAATGCCTCCAAGGAAAGCCTGATCAATAACCTAATTTGCAAAATTCATTGTGTTGAGACTGCAAAGACACTCTGTCAGTGTTGCAGTAAGGATCAGGCAGGCTTTTCGACCCACCTTTGAGTGTTAAAGGGTTGAGTTAAGGGTTGAGTATGCTTTAACAAACTCAACCAGCACCACTAAGCATGTAGCCCTTGGACACATTCCCAATGACACACATCCCTGCTGGCCTCAAAAAACAAAAGTTGCAACATCTGTCTATGGTAAGATGATGTGTTAATCAGTCCTGTTTTTGTTCATTCATTTCTGAAATAAAAATAGTCATCTGCATCTCTCCTGTCCTTCCAAATGTATCTTTCCTAACAGGAAAATCATTCTGATGATAAAAGGGAGACGATCTACGTCATTATATGATAAAGACTGACGTCAAGGAGAAGAGAAGAATGAGAGGATGATGGAAAGATTCAGAGGAAAGAAAGAAGAAAAGAAGGACATCAGGAAAGCGAGAGTGTGCAGTGATGGAGGAAGTGTTTGACTTATAAGAGGTGACAGCAAGGGAACAAAAGGTGTTACGGAGGAGGTGGACATGACGCACAGGTGCTCACACATACACGAACATACACACACAATTGTCATCCCCAGACAATGAATTCTCACCTTGGTGCCTTCCACATATGAAGGGGCATCTAATTTACACAGTGTGAGTGACATCAAGCTTTGTCATTCAAGGTCTCATCAGTATTCTCCTTGTCTAAATATGTGCAGTGAGTGAGACCTTTTCAAATTTCCTTATATAACTGTGACACTGAAATACAGTGGAGACCGTAGCACGTAATGTTAGGGTTAGGTTTAAAGGATAAGGCTGGTGTTATTCTATTTTTTTTAATGTCTTATTAGACCAAAACAACAAGTTAGTCCATCTTTCAATAATTTTACATGTATGTGACACTTAGCCCTAAGCCTATTTGTTCCACATGAAGACATAAATATTTAAAAGAGATCACAAAAAGTAATTTTCTTAAAGCTGCACTAATTGATATTTTTATATCAACAATGGATCACATGACTATGTGTAATGTAAAATGGGTCACTTGTAGTAACACACACAGAGAATTATCATGAGACTTGGCAGTTTCCTTCGGCTCCACTGAGCATTTTTGCTTCTGTTTTAGCTTGTTGTTTTCATTTTCCAGCCCACTGTCTTCAACCTTGTTTTCTGCCACAGCTGGCAGCTGTTTTCAGTGAAAAATTACTATACACAACCTGCCAAGCACCAAATGGCAGATATATTAAGTAGCCACTAGCTGGTAAACATTGTGAAGCATTTAGCTGCTAAAGTGTCAGATATTTCCTTCAAGAGTTGGTTTGTACCAAAACAGAGATGAATAATGGTGGCTAGAAATGTGAACGCTAATGTAATTGCTCTTTATCTGCTGGATGTGTAAATAGGAAATAGTTAGCTAACACGTTAGCCATGTTCAGCTTGTTCTGCTGCTCACAATTATTTAAAAATGGCAAATGAAAGTTTAAAATGGCTGGGCACTAGTTTTTAGCAAACATTACTCAGAAAGTAGTAAATATAGTGAATAGACTATTTTCAGTCGCAAAATAATACATATTTGCTGCGCTAGTATTTACATCACTTGGCTAGTGTATATGGAGTATGTGGACTCAAAATAAACTACAGTACTTATGTTCATCGTAATGAAGGAGCATGTCACCAAGTGCAATTGTGTGGCTAATTTATGTGTTTTTAAATGATAAGGTTGGAGGCCACCATGCATGTATACGGACTGTCATGAAGGTGAGTGGAGCAGGTGGACCCAAACGCAAGAGACGGCAGGAAGGCAGGACATGATGCAGAATATTTAATGAAACAATACAAAAAGTCACTGGAGACACTGAGTCACAGGAACATCAACCAGAAGTGCAGGAGACACAGGAAAAACTAACCAGAAACACAGAACAAACGCAGATGACTCGACAAAGACCGAAATGAAAACTGGACTATAAATACACGGGGTGATTGCAAACTGAACACAGGTGAGGGAAACAAGACACAGGTGAAACACATGAGGTAATCAACAAAGTTGGGAAAACCCAGGGGGTAAAGCTAACAAGACACAAGGAGAAAACATTTCAAAATAAAACAGGAACTAAAGTAATCAGACAACAGGTGACTCACAGGCAGACTGGGGGCTGATAAACTGGGGAAGACACTAGGAGCAGGGCTGGGCTAACAAGGGTGATGCAGGGCAGGTGAGATGAGGTGCCCATAAACACAGGAGGAACACACAAGGGAAACAGAGAAAACCAAGAGAACAAAAACAAAGTCCAGGCAGGATGTGACAAGAACACCGCTCTGCTAGCTTGTTGTGCTACATTAGGGTTGCCAACCATCCCGTAAAATACAGAATCATCCCGTAATTGGAAACTAAAAGATGTAAGTAAATTAGTAAGTAAAGCTTTATTTATATAGCATTTTTTAAAAACACACAGTTACAAAGTGCTTCACAAACACACAAAATATATAATAAATAATTAAAGCAAAATGAATTACAATATGTAAAACACAGCACAATGAGAAACAGACCAAAATAGAATGAACATATAGAGTTTGGAGGGAGGACAGTTGGTTCAGGTTATTGGGTTTAGCGGAGAAATAGATCTGTGTATCATCGGCATAAGAGTGATGACACGTCTTGAAAGTGGCTGAAGAAATGACCCAGAGGAAGCATGTATAACGAGAAGAGGATTGGTCCAAGGACCGACCCCTGAGGGACTCCACACCACAGGGGAGCTGAAGAGGACACGATTGTTGATACAACCATTAAAATATCTATTAGTCAAATAAAACTGAATCCAGTTTAAAGCTGTACTAGAAATGCCAAGCCAATTATGCAGCCTATCAAGTAAAATGGCATGAGTGATGGTAGCAGTTAAATCGAGTAAAATAAGGTTGGACTGGAGTAGGGACACAAATGAGTTACAGTGTTTAAAAGGAACTGCTGGGAAATAGATGCAAATTCAGACAGTAAAACAGGGTGGCTGAGTGGGGTGGGGGGTAAAACAGTTGGGGGAAAATATGACCTCAGATCATCGATCTTGCCAACAAAGACTTTTCACAGTCATTAGAAGATGAAGCGGGAATGGTAGTTATTGTAGTGGGTAGTAAGGATGCATCAAAGGTAATACATTTGTGGTCAGAGACAAAATCTCATTGTAGGAAAATCTCATATAACAAAAATTTGTTATAGTCGGAGCTCCTCAGTCTAAGGTTATACCCCAACCCCACCATCCCCCACGTATCATAAAGTCTTGACCTTGTACCAAACTTTGAGAAATTTACAATGTCTGGATCATAGTGTGAATAATACAACGAGGTGAAAAAATGTCTTCTGTAGAGAGAACTGCATCCTCGCACATGAGCGATGGACTCTTTCTGTCACGAAAATACTTTCCACAGAGTCAAAACTTGGTGTGTTATTACTCTTTGGAGCCATTCTAAACAAAACTAAAGTAACCATGCTCTTTGGGGACAAGGAGCATGTCACCCAGTGCAACACCAAAGTCTTTTGGACAACAATAGAGCTCTATGGCACAGAGGAATATGATATATCATGCTTTGGATACACACACAATACTTGTAAGTAGATCAATTCTTTGTTTGTTTGGTTCTGCACGTGAGATTTGTTGAAAATAGGAAAAACACAGAAAACCGCCCTATCCTTTAAAGGTTTTGGACAATAATGGAGGTCTTTAGCATAGATGAATAAATAAGCAGTAGTTGCTGATAGGATAAACAAACAAATTGTTAATTTTGGTCTTTTCATGGGATTTGTTGACAATAAATGAAATCTAGAATAGTGCTAGTCTTATACTTTAATTGGATATGAGACACAGTAAGACTTGAAACAAGGCCACCATTCATCCCAAAAAAATACAACCATATTACAAAATGACAGAAATAGCTTGCCAATACCAGCAAGTGAAGGTACTTGTTGTATTTCTACAAATAGAATATTGATGGAAGCATGATGATTATAGAAGTATGATTAAATGCTTTGAGGCGTATGTTACAATTTTGGGCATTATGGAAGCAAATAAGGGAAGAACTGAGTGTGTGTTCCTGTGAGTGAGCATGTGACTGTACACCTCCTACTCCTATGACGTCGGATGTTATTCAGGAACAGCGTGAACGCGGATGCTCACACAGAGAGCGATAAGGGGAAAAGCCTAGAAGATATTATTATCATCATCCAGTAGCGAGTGAATGACACAGTGACACGCACTCAGCAGTGACGCAGGGGCTTTCATCCGTCTTCCATGTCCTGGAAACAAAATACAGCGAGCGGAAGGGAGGGAGGGAGGGAGAGAGAGAGAGAGAGAGAGAGAGAGAAAATGGCAGTCCTCAGCCTTTTCCAGGTCTTGAATAATTAAGCAGTGCTGAGCAGTTCACTGAGCAGATCACTAAAACTCTATTTTTAGTCAGCATGAGCAACACTCGCTAGTCATGACTCATTAAAACGTAAGAGGCGGAGCTCACGCAAGGATGCAGACAAACACGCATACGTACGGATGCTCGCATTCAAGCACATCCACGTGGAAACCTAATCTTGTTTTCAGTCTGTACACACACTTGTTCTCTCCACTGCATCATATTTGCGTGCATAGACACACACACACACACACACACACACACAAAAACAGTCATATGATGGCAGCTCTGTGCCTCTGGCCAAAACAATGAGCCTAACATCAAACATAAGAACAATGTCATAAATCTTCGTGGATGAGTTTCAAAATAAACATGCTAAGAGTTTGATTCCTGTGACACTTCGAGAGCCAAAAAAGGTCATCACTTTGTTCCAAAACAAGATACACCAAAGCAACAAATGACGCTGACTGATCAAAGAATTGATGTCAGAAAAGGGTCAGATCACCCAAATTACAAAAAAAACACTGCTGAGCAAATCTTTTTTTATGCAGTGTGTCCCAGTTATTCTGAATAATCCACAGACCTCACTGAACATTTTTCTCTGTAACTACTGCCTACTATAGGAAATAGTCCTTATGAAAACTGTTGACAGCATGTTCTGGGAGATATCTCAGAGCTTGAGAAAAGCAGTATACTGTAGGTAATCAAGTGTAGGACCCACACTCAATCTCAGCAAGCAAATACGTGACCCAGAAAAACAGTAATGATTTTCAAAGTGAGAAAAGGCTCTTTGGATTACACTTGTTATTTGACTTTTTAGGCACGCTAACAGCATGGCTGAAGGGATGGCAATGCTGTTCGGATGAATTGCCATGAAATTTTGTACAGACAGTCATGGTCCCCAGACAATGAATCCTCCTGACTTTGGCAATACCCCGACATTACATCTGGCGCCACCAGCAGGTTGACATTTTCGGCTTTTAGTGAAATTTTTGCATGGATTGCCATTAAATTTGTTACAGATATCAATGGTGCTCAGAGGATAAATCCTAACTACTTTGGTGAGCCGCTGAGTTTTCTTCTAGCGCTACCATGAAGCTCACTTTTGTGGTTTTAAGTGAAATGTCTCAAAACCAATTACATTCCCATTAGCCTCAGTTGTAGGCTTACTTTGGCATGCTAATACACTAAACTGGTGAACATTGTAAACATTGTACCTGCTTAGCATCAGCATTTTAGCATTGACATTGTACGCATATTAGCATTTAGCTCAAAGCACAGCTGAGGCTAAATACAGCCCCACAAAGCAGCTTGCATTGCTGTAGACTCTCAAGTCTTGTTTTGCACTTATGCTGAATTCAAACTGCCCATATTCAAAGATGAGGCTCCTGCACTGGACTGAGATATCAAGCAGTCAATACAGAAAAAAGAATATGTGAAATTCTGTATAAAAGATAACCCCAACACAATTTGTAACCATCCTCGGCAAGAAGCACACAACATAACATGACCAAAACTCAACATCAGCCATTTCAAACCTGAAGAGCCTCTCCATTTGTGCCTGAAGATTACCATGGGAGTACTTAGCTCGTTAACCTGCAACCTGAAACTTAAGAGCACATCCATCCAGTAAATACCTTCATACACCTATATGCATTTTAAATCCGCTCCTTTCCACCCGAAAACACTTGACCGTAGCACTTGGCTTATAATTCATGCTTGAGTGCATAATGTTCAAAGAAATACATTAAACGAGCTAGAAATCACTATACAGCATCATTAATATAAGATGAATATGCATATATTTAGAACTATATGGTCAAAGGAAATATCCTTTTCCCTCAAGCCTCTTGTGACCTGCATTTGTGCTCTGGCCTTCAACTGAACCCCCAAAGCCTGCTGGGTAGAAATCCTTCCCAGCAGCCAGGCAGGCTGAGATTAGCTGACTTCACAGCATATATATATATATATATATATATATATATATATATATATATATATATATATATATATATATATATATACACATACACATGTTTCTTAGCAGGTCTCAGATCAGTGTAATAAAGTTGCTGATTAGTGGGTTTTTTCTACTCAACTATGCCTCGCATTTGTCCTCTCCGCTTCAGTAACCCGCACAATCCATGCTGTCATATCATGTCTTATCATCCTGCTGCAAAGGTTTTTTTTTAAGAGTTCATGTGGAATATCACATCGAGGAGAGAGGGAGAATGAGAAAGGGGGACGGAGCGTGTGCGCGTGCTCATACATGTGTGCATGTACTGCATTTTGTGTGGGTGGTTAAAAGTGTGTGTGTGTGTGTGTTTGTGTGTGTGTGCTTGAGGGTGACAAGGGAATGTAGGAAAATGCGCTAGGGAATGTTGACACGCCATCATCTTAGAAAAACACACACACACACACAAAATTTGCCTCTCCATGACATCATCAGTATGCTCAGTGACTCCGGGTCTGACACCTGGCTCCTTGCATACCAACCTGAGCACCTGTTGACCAGAAATGATGTCACTCACTTAGAGCCAGAACCACAAAGCAAACAAAAGGACAAAATTAGTTTGAGAAGTCAATGTGTCCACTGTGATGACACAAGCTTGACCTGTATTTTTGGTTATTTTGTCTGACCTTGTCATGATCATAAAATAGTGATTTTATATGCAACTCAGCAGCATGGTAATGATGACTGCTGGTCAACACAGTCTAGTATTTATTATCCATCATTCATCACATGAATTCATACTTGTTTTGTTATCTGATGACAGGCGCAGAAATTCGGCTACATTAAAATACAGTATAGGTGATCAAAGGGAACACAATGAGGCGGAACGTATGTTTAATAGGCCATCTCAGCCATCAATACTTTCTCTCTACCACATGACCCCTGGGGGGCTCCGTACGATTGAACAGTGATGTTACAGAGAGGAGTTGCTTCCCTCACAAATACAATTTAATTTCGGTTGGACAGTTTGAGTTACAGATTCATGGGTTTAAAGGCTTATCAGATGCTCAAACACTGCACAACAGTTTATAATTCTCAAAGACAGGATTCTACAACTCTGGAAAGTTATCATGGTGACAAGTATCTTATCTTTCGTCACAATGACTGCAAGGTAAGCAGTAGAAATATGGCATTCACATTACGAGGTAATCCACTAGGAATGTGTGCTTGTATGTGATTGGCCAACACAGCTCCTTGCTGGATGACGTTGCATTGCATTGTGTCAAAAGCAAAAAAACCATGTATTTTTTGACATCTGTGAATGAACCACTGAATCTTTACTGAATCCACTGTCAATAAGGCAGTAGTAAAAAAATAAACGTACGTACACAGTGACAATGTTTATATCACACATTACACAGGCTTCATATTGCCTGACACCCCTCACCCCCACCCCATCCCCCCTCCCTGAATTCTGGTATGTTGTCAAGTTACTTATAGAATTGACATTAATTAGAGACAGTTGATGACCTGCCAGTTGTGACATTTGTCATTTTAACCAACGAGAGTGACGGTCAGTGCCACTTAAAAGTGAGAGGCTGCTCCCTGAATGTTTTATACACAGCTCTTTGCTAATAAGAAAGAGGGATATGAAATAACAGATCTGATATCCACGTAAAATCAGTTTTGGCCAAGTCAATGTCAGGATGATGACTTCATAAACTGTACTTTCTCTTCTCATTTCAGCTTAAAGGTCACAATAATTGCAATTCTTCTGCTGTATTTGAGTTTTACCTGCATCACATCTCTGTCAACACAAATGTACGCAGGTCCAGTTTAACTACCTTGTTTATTCACAATGGAAAGGTCCAAAAATAGACCTGACACACAAACAAATGGGCTACTTGATACTCGTAACCTTTTATTGCGAGCTGTGCTGGTGACATCACAGCCGCCTCAGTGATAATCAGGAGCAAATAGAGAGAACGCAAACACGTGCATGAATGAACTGACATGGAAACATCAAACACAGTGCAATGTGGTGGAGAAAGTGTAAGGCCATTGTCATTTATACAACTACACGTGCAGCATATTGGGTTTTATTATGGGTTTTAAATACAGATATTTACAGTGAGTCCAATAATTGAACAATTCTCCTCCAATCAGTGAATGCTAGCTCTTTTGTCATGGTGTTAGACTCTGAAATCTGACATCTACCACGGCAGTCAGTAGAGCAGAAACAATCCTCTGCTGTGAGCTTCTCACCACTCGCTGAAAGCACTCTTTTAGGTACTAAGCTAATGGCCCGTTTGCTTCCTCCTCTCCCTTAAAAAAGAAAAAATAAAAAAGTTCTGGAAGTGTGCACAGCCCTGGCAGCATCATCGCTTGTTGAGTAACAAAGTCTCTTGGGACCTTTGCCATCCACCTGAACACGGAAACACCCACATTAGTATCTCTCTCTGGTTGTCTTCCAGAGTTTTCCTGTGTTTTTCAGGCCTTTTCTGTCTTTTTCTCTGCTGTTTGGCAGGGAACAGAAGAGCAAGGTGGTTTATAGAAAGTTATTTTGAGATCATGTGCTCTCACTCATCCTCCAAACTGAGTACAAGGATCAGATGAAGAAGGAAACCTTTCATGTGTTCAAGCAGATTATATTGATTCAGTGAACCCTTGCATGGCTAGAATTCTGTTTTTTTATGCTGTACCTGAAATTTTCTAGATTTAATAGGAGAAATATTTCTGAATACACACAGAAATACAACCTTTAGACTTGTAAAATATATAGGCTCTGATCTGTAAATGTGTTTCTAAGTGAAGGATTTATAAAAGAACCACATATACCACATCATGTGTGCAACAAAAAGGATTGTTCAAAATGTCATTGGACTGTATTTTCTGTGTCACCGTGTCTTTTGTGTGCCATAAAACTTTTGAAAACAGCAAGGTTGCAGAAAGAGGCAGAAAGTAGGCCGTAATCAGTGGCCTCGCTGCAACCATATTTCCACTTTGCTGTTGTGTGTTATGACGTTGGATGTGACCTAGTTCTGTTTGGCCAGCATCTGAGTTCTCTGCTGCAGGTTATACTGCATTGCACACACACGCTTCCTACAAAACTAAAGCGTTTGCTACCCATCCTGGCTTCCTGTGGTATGCTGTGTTGCGGAAAAAGCCTGTGGGAATTCTCGCTCGGCTGCAGCAGAGCCAGAAGAACAGCGGCGTCTTCTACACAGCAGTGTGAGTGAAAACACTCCGTTCAGCACTGACCTCAGCTCTGTTGTTTTCTTCCCCTTTGCTTTATATGACACACTTAAGACCTGCCTCTACCTCTACATACACACACTAATTTCTGATAAGTGATAACAAGAAAGAACATTGACAGTGAAATGGCAGCTTTCTTATTTCTGATAAGCCAAACATTTGCTGCCCTAAGCTTCACTTGTCAGTTAGGCCTTTCCCAGGAAAAATCCTCCGCCCGCGTGGTTAGCATGCACATACATAACTCAACTTTCATTAGCATAAACCTAAGCAATGACTGCATTAAATAAGTAAATAAACTAAAGTCCTGTCATCAACATGAGGTTGCCAGGCAACCAGTGGAGAATCCAACAAGATAAAACATTGATTAATGAGTTTTAGAGGCACTGGTAGGTGGATTTTTTTTAACTTTCTAGGCTAGCTGTTTCCCCTGCTTCCAGTTGTTATGCTAAGCTAAGCTGATCACCTCTCAGCTTCAGCTTCAAACTTGATGCACAGAGCGGTACACAGATATTCTCCTGAGCGGACACATACATGAACAGATGTGGAAACCAGGGACGCGTAGTAGCTCTGTTTATACTACTTTGTGGAGTCTGCTTGGAGGATGTGTTCCTCGGCGTCTACAGGAAGACAGCGTTGAGACCGTGCGGACAAGTCCATGCGGTCACAACAAATTGGAGGTATGTGGATGTCTGCACAGAGCCTACGCGTACACCCTCTGATGATGAAATTTACGTCACACGTCAACTCTCAGCAAGAAAGTAAATAAGTATATTTTCCAAGATGTCGAATTATTCCTTTAAAGCTAAATTAGCTGTTTTTTTGTTTTTTTTTGCTTTACACATTTGTAGCAGTTCATGAACAAGTGAAACCAGATACAAATAGCTCTGTTTTAATAAGCCAAATCGATTATATTAGTGCTAATACTCGACATAATGTAGATGTAACTGTCAGCTATGGTGTTCTTGCAGCCAAAACATGGTGCCACATGACCAAGATGGAAATTAGAACATATCATATTGGCCCCAAAAATTACATTTGAAATAGCAGACCAGACTTAAGGACTAGGAAATTATGTGTTATTCTTTCTTTTTAAGTGAAAAGAGTGTCTCTTACAGAAATTGTCACATTATGGCTTGTTTATAGCCTTATTGTTGTTTCCAAGAGCCTAACAGGAGAGAGCGTGAATATGTGACTGATAGACAAGCTACATAAATGTGGGATTTACATTATGTTTTATTGGAAGTATTTCATGTTGTACCTTTACATTTTATAATCAGTGTCATCACATATATTGTCCAATACGTTAGATATCCTCTGTGTGATTACTTGATCTGAAATTGAAATTACACGACTACTCAATCTGTGAAAAACTTGAGAACATCCCTTGTTTGTTGACACTTGTCATTTTTGTCACTAAGCGTGAGATACTGTAACCTTCACAGATTCACAACATTCCCATCATTGATTCTGAATTACAAGTGGATGCTGATGTGGACAGTTTTTCCCACTTAGCTGCTCGTTAGTGACAACAAATAATGGTGCGTTCAGGCACTCCTTGTCAACTCATAATATCAAAGATTCAAGTCCCATAATATCCGAGTTTACAGTAATTGTGACATATGACGGACAACTACCTAACAATGTACCAGATTATATAGTAAATGTTACTTCCAATTACCTTTAACTTCTCAGATGTGAAACTGCACAGAATGCATGTTCCTGTGTGAACATACGTATGCTTTCATACGTGTAGTGTCCTTTGTGAATCTTGTAGTATCTGCATGTTCTTGTGTTTCTGTTATGGGAGTGTAGCAGCACCGAGATAGGCAGTCTTTTGGGAACAATGGTGGCTTATTATTGGGAATCCCTTGTTTCCCCTTTCTCAGAACTGGCTGTCCTGGTTGTAACATGATCACTGTGACAACCACGGCCATCACCGTGGCTACAGAGCTCCAGGTAAACAAGGGGGGAGGAGGAGTGAGGATGTGTGGAGAAAGCAGGTAGAGGTGAGAAAGAGGATGTCAAGGAGGAATGGTTTGTTTGGTTGGTCAGGAGCCAACAGTTGTTTGGGGATGTACAAACTTAGAAACACAGATGGCAGGAGTTCAATCAGAGACTCCTTACTCGAGCGTAAACCTGAGCACTTGTTTGCAGTAAGTCAACTTTTACAGGTTAAAAACAACCAATTCCCAGGAAAAAAAATCCCTAGGAAAGACAAAAAACACCTTTGTTTATGTCATCTTCCAAAACCTGTTCACTCGCTCCAATTCCGCCTATTGTTCAGGGTGAAAGTGTTCTCATGTTAGTACTGGTCTCTTATGTAAATCATCAATGACATCAGTGAGAAACTTCTGAGAAAAAACCAAAACAATTGATTGCATTGATATAGCCACCTCAGGGCGAAAAGATGCTCATATTTCTTTCAATGACAAAGTGCTATGAGACATTTTGCCTCACTGAGGACACAGTCATGAATACAAAACAGAGCATTTCTCTGTGGTTCCTTTTATGTGTCAGAAAGATTTTTGCCTTACAGTGGACATGTAGCAATGTCAGAATAACTGAATGAAAAAAAAAAAAACGCTGTAGTGAATGAATGGACTCTGGTAAAGGCAGAGAGAGAGAGGCCAGAGGAAGCAGCAGCGTTCGTCACTGATCCGGCTCCTTGGGGGTTTTGTGACACGCTGGCACTGCATCGGGGTCACGCTGTTCCAGAGCTGTTCCATGATGGACTTGTTTTTTTTTTTTTCTAATAAGAGGAAGCGAAGCTGATGTTGACATGTAATATTGCTGAGTCACACCTTCAGCTTTCATGCTCAGGTGAACACAGTCACCTTGAACAAGACAGGAAGGACAGACGAATGCGGCCAATGTGTTGATGGCAACAGAGATCAGAACAGAACTGATAGTAATTATAAAAAATAATAATTATTGAGATTTATTTCATGGCTATAGAACCAGTGAAATCATTTGCCGACTATTGACACAGAACGGGATGCCGTGTCAGTAGTCCACAAGCTGTTGTCTGGATTGGTTTTCCGTGCCAATGGTAGTTTGTTCAACTGATACATAATGAGTTTCCAGAATTTATTGCTGGACCTCTTATAGACCACTAACCGGACATTCTAGTGCCGTTAAACGGGCATTTTCCCCTAACCCTAACTGAGTGGTTTCTGTGCCTAAACCTAACCATTTTAACCCAAACCATGGGAAGGATTGACGTATCACCTGCAAGCAAAAACGTTCCTCCATTTAGAAACTATTTGAATTTGATCTTGCACAGTCAATACCAATGCATAATAATTCAGTACCAACAATAAACGGATTATTGACATGGATGAATCTGTACCAATAGCCACATCCTTATTTTATAAACATTTATAAAATAATTTTGACACACTTTGTTTTTGAGTAAAACTAACTAATATATGCAATGTTACAAAAGAGACAACTTATTTTCTAATTTAGTCAATCTCACAATGATCTTACAGTGGTTGAGATGATGAGGAAATTTTGTGTTTCTCAGTTTTCCGGGGCATTATAGCTCTCTGTTAAACTGTCACTTGCCGCCAGTCTGCTGCTAGCTACCGTTAAAAAGGCAGTTTATTATTCTGGCCAGTGGATTTTTTCATCTAGTAGTCCCATTTGGCAGATGAGTCAAAAAGTTAATTTCAGACACTGATGAATGCTTTTAAGAAGACACAGTCTGAAAGAATGCGTCCCCGCCTTTAGAGGTTTTAGGATGGCACTTTGTACAAACTAGTTTGAACTTTGAATGTGTTTGTGGAGGAAAAATCCTTGTGGTCAGGTTTCTTCCACACCAGCTGACACAGGACATGCTTGTTATGTATTCATAAAGACCCCTACCATTTCCCTTGACCGAAGCATTGGTTGCAAAGCTGGAATTGGTCCTCAGCTGCTTTGGTGTGGCTGCCCACCTACTGCTCCTGAATATTTAGTATGTGTTAAATTCCAAGGATGCAGAGTGTTGCTAATGAATTAAGTGACTAAAAAACAAGTTAGGTTTTTAAATGATAACCTTGTTCTTTATAAATTGTGTCATACTGAAAGAATGTTTTTTTTTAAATGTTTCAAAGTAATCAAGTCTGTGCTTATTATAAAGCGTCATCAAAATTTCTGTTTAATTTCTCAACATGTACAGTTCTTAGAAAGCAAAGCAACGCCCATAATTCTCTCCTTTCTGTTCCCACTGATTCCCAGGATCCTCCCAAACCATATATTCTCAGGCTGAGCGAGTGGTGAAAGTGCAGCCTGATGGTGGACCTACTGTATGTGGTTGAGCAGAAAGCCTGAAGGAGGGGCCAAAATGAAGGAGTAGTTCCCCACACAGTGGTAGTTTTCTCTCCCTCTGAGCAGCTCCCATACATTCCTGGTAGCATGAGGGAAGCTAAGCTCAGCCTGAAGTGGTTGTTACATACCTGTGGCGAACGCGCGCCCTTTAATCATCGCCATCAAGGAGACGCGCCAGCTTTCGTGACAGTCCTGAATGGGATTCTGAATGCCATGCCATTCTCACAGCTTATAATCGAAGCCCTGCTTGTGTAAACTGTGTCCGACTACCACGTAGTGATATTTGTTCAGTTGAAATAAGAGGGAAGTAGATTTGATTCAGTGCTGTGATAGAACCTTTTTTAGTGTGCCGCTCCTCTTGTTGATTTTTTTAAAGAGCCAGTCTGGGCCCAGAAGTGGGTCATAGAAGAATAAGATGTTATTTTAAAGGAATTAGAAATCTAAAAGTACCATCTTGTCTTGACAAAGCTTTCAAGTTCAGTGTTGAGATAGTCCAAGAAAAAAAATCTGTTTGTGACCCTTCAACAGGATAAATTTATCTTGATTGTTACATACAAAAGCCTGTGCAGTCACTTGTGACTCATAACAAAAACACATGTTGAAATGTAGGTCTCCATGTGCAGCACTTCCCTGCTGCCATGAATCTTCTCTTCCTACAACCCCACTCACGTCCAGACTCTCAAATCTTATCCTGATGTCTCTCACCCTGCCCCATTTTTTCATCCAAAATATTGTTTTTCCTAACATGTCTGCACCTGCCCCATAATGCTGTCTTTCTGTCTGCCTCGTAGCACTCATGGCGCAGAGGTTCAAAGTCTTTTCGGTGTATTTAATTGAAATTTTCTTAGGTTAAAGCTGCACTTATCAGTATTTTATATCAGCAATGCATCAATCATATAATGTGAAAGGAGCCAATTGTAGGGATGAATCCGTGGAGAATGATCACCTGACTCTGCATTTCCCCTCAGGTCCACGGAGAGTTTCAGTGTTTTTTTTCAATCCACAACTACACTGTTTTGTTTCACTCTCACTGCTCTTATCAAACTCGTTTCCAGCTGTAACAAACCATTGTTTACAGCCAAAAAAGCTCTAATAAACTGCAGCATTTAGCTCCTAAAGAGCCAGATAACAAAAGATAACAGGAGAAAGGAGCTAAAAGGAGAGTGAATGTTATTGTTTTTGATCGCCTGGTGAATGGCAATGTCCAATACTCACTCTTCTTCTAGCTCTGTTTTGGTCTCCACCAACTCCTGAGGGAAACATGTGGCTCTTTAGCTGCTACACACTCCATTATGTTCACAGCTAGTTTGCTAGTTAGCTTTGTCTGTCTGCAAACATTAGGTTTGTCAGTCACTGCAAGTGATATCGTTCATTACCCATCATTTGATTCATTGATAATATAAAATTATGGACCAGAGCAGTTTTAAAACATGACTTAGAAACATTACATTCCGGTTTTACACTCCACTCGTCCTCAGTGCCCTGAGCTACAAAAGCAGAAGAGAAAGTGAGTATAGCTGACACCAGAGAGCCACAAAGGAAAAAAAAGACACCTCGCTGCAGAGCAAGACACATCAGCGAAAGAATGTAGTCACTCATCCATTTTTACACTTCTACAGACATTGAGATCTGTGCTCTCTCTGCTGATGAATTTTTGATATCCGCGGGGGCTGTGTTTGTCTTGAGTTCAAGGAAACACTAGAGAGCCATGGTCCTGAAACAAAACCTGACTGACAGGGAGTCCTGCTGTGCTCTCAACCATGAGAATATTCAGTCATTCATTCTCTTCACCTGTTATTGTGAGGTCACATGAGGCTGCAGCAAGAATACAAGTTTGTTTGTGCTACTTTAATTTAGATTTTGTTTGAGAATGCGTATCTTTAAAGGTCCAATAAACGACACTGAGCCTCACTGGATGCAAGCAAACAACTATTTGCTATGTAAAGACATAGTGGAGTAATGGCGACCTGAGCAGTGAATGAAGTCACACTTACTCTGTGTGTGTTGTTATCTGAGTTTCTGTGTTCTTTGTTTTGGTAGCCGCACCGGCCGCGCGTAGATGTTAGTGCATGTGAGTCCCTCTGTGTCCTCCACGTCCGTTTCGAAGATGGCAGCCGTGTCACAAACTTTCTTAAATAACAGCTTAACAGTACACTAAAATATGTTTCTGAGAACATTTGAGGCGAGTGATAGGCAATGCAGTAACTGATCCATATTTGATCAGCATTGCCTAGTTTGACAGTTTGATCTGAGTTTCATGGGGTGTCAGCTTTCTTTTTTTCCCCCCAACTTTATTGAGTAAATGACACACGTTTGTTTTGGTCTGAGATGTTGGTGCTATAGTGCGACATCTAGTGGCTGAATGTCATGTATTGCAACTTTAAATAAATACGCCAAACAAATACACGTCTTTCTAATCCACGTTCTGAGTCCAAAAAACTGCAAATGTGATTTCTGCCTCACAAGGACTCGCAAGACTGTTGAATGCTCCCTTTAATATATAGGAAAAATGCAACATTTCAAGCCCTGTCAAGTACGATGAAATCAAACAGATTCATTGTGTCACTGAATAGTCTTACTGTGTGTTCAGACAGAATGTGAAGCAAATTTTACAGGTGACGCAATTGCATATAAAGGCAATGAAAACACGTGAGTAGACACACATTCATCCTCGGTGACGCATTGACGCGAAGACCTGCCAAGTTGAAAATTTGCGCGGATCCTGGGGCTTTATAAATCTGCTTCATTAACGTCATAAAACCAGATGACAGGGGAAAGCAGAGAGAAATGAAGAAATAACAGAAAGAACACAAAGACTGACAGACACGGTTGGTGCGTCTGTTGCTAGCTACTTTACATCTAATGAACTTTGGTCAAACTCGCAAAAATACACTTCGTTCTTTCTGGAAACACCATTAGTTCCACCCAACATTGTATACATATGGAAGCATGAATACTATCTCATAGGCAACAAATACATTGAAAATATATTAGGGAATTAAGTACAAAAAAACACAGATGTACAAAATCAAAGAGAAAATGATCAAAGTCAAACACGAATACAATAATACTAAGAGGACAATCAACTGGGAGAGAAGGATTCAAATAACCCTTCAGTCAGCGTTCTCTCAGTGTTTTTATGTCAGATGATATGAATGAGAAACTAAGTTGGGGTTTTTTGTGGTCAGTTTCATAAATACGCTGCTGTACAACAAGAAATGTTGTTGGACTAATATTTCCCGAGATAGTGTCCCGTTTCACCGGCAGAGAAGGCTCCTCTCATCGTGCTGAAGAAACAGATAACAGCCACAAGGCAAAATGAGGACCAGGTCAACGAATCCTTTGATCACATTACAAGACTGTAACGATTAAGATCTCAATCTTTCTTCCTCTCTGTACACACACTCTCACTCTTTTCATCCCCTTTAAATCCTCACATTCCTCTCACTTTTTGTTTACCCTCTCATTTTTTTTCCCCTCCCCATTTCCGCCTTTTATGACCTCCTCTCTGTCTCTCTCACACACTCTCACAAATAGATGTGATATGATCAATTGTTCTGACTCGGGAATATTAAGCCGTTACAGTTCCCTCACTTCACCTGCTGAGATCTGCGGTTGTTGATGTTGTTGTTTTGGAGCTTGGCAACAGCAGCAGAGTACACCGGACTGATTGAGGCTTTGGAGCCTTGATTCTATTTAATCTCAGGGATCTGTTTGTACCACTGTGTGTTTGTGTTTGTGTGTGTGTGTGTGTGTGTGTGTGTCCTCATACAAGTCTGTGTGTATGTCTGATGCTGTTGCTTTTGTGTCCCCTGAATCACACACTACCCTCATGTTTACAGCGTAGACACACAGTGTCCCGTCGACCCAGAACAATGAGTTCCTTCACGGTGAGCGGTGACAGCAGCAGGTTCCCAGCAGCCAGGTACTCCTCTCTGCCAGTGGCACAGCCTTTAATGAAGGCTGAGCCAGACCAGTGGAAAATCCCTGCGGAGGCTCTGCGCTGGGTAACAGAGAGCAGGAGGCCTCTAGAGTGAGCAGCCAGCCGTCTGCTGCACATACACAACACAAGTACTTAAACATGGTTAAAGTCAAAGGACACATACAGTATAAAATAAATCAGAGTAGAGCAAATTTTTACCAAATTTTCAGAAATTTGTTTTCATCTGCTGCTATTTTTGGTTTCTTCAGTGGAGTGGAAACATGAGTGGGCATGCAAGTCACCTGCATAACATACGTCATGATTTACTCGCTAAATCCGTTTCCATTGGATTTTGTCGCATTCAGATTTTATCGATACGCCAACGTTTGCACCTCAGTCAAGCGTACAAACTTTTTTGCAATATTTTGAGATTTTTTTCAAATATTCTGTTTTCCACTCACATTTTTTTTAAAACAGGTGGATGAAAACAAACCTAATGCTTTCACAAGCAATAAATATTGGTCATATATATATTATTTCCCTTAAGGAAACATATTTTTTATTTGTAGAGCTACATGTTCGTTTAACTGACTTTTAAAGGATAATTTCAGTTTATTATAACTTGGGTCTTATTTTTATAGTCTTGGCTTTTTTTCCAGTTAACATTGTACTCACCAAGTTAATTGCAAAGTTAATTGCTTTGATCTTAGAGTGAGAGGACCTTGCCTCAACAAAGTCTGATGGAGTGAGGAACTTAAGCAGTCAGACCGTTACACAGGTCAAACCAACAATTTAGCCAGATTATGTGAAAATGAACGCACCTGAAATGCTGAATAAAAATCTCTCAATTCACAGGAAAACTGCAGGCATGTACAACTATGGTAAGCACAGTAGGTTAAAGCTGAAGAAGGAAGTAGGTCTGTAAACTGTGAATGATGTTAATAGCGGCCATTTTTATAACCTGTATGATCATTTGAATTGTTTTACCAATAAGAATGATAGCCAAAAGAAGGCACAAAAACATGTCTGACTGCCGCCACCAAAAATTGAAAAATCACTTTTAAAAACTCCATTGCAAGTGTGAAATGATGTTTTTTGTGATTTTGGTGTACGGCCCCTTAAACTGCTGCCACAAACTCAGTACTCTACTACCAGACAGCTGGATTATAACAGCCTTCTCTTTCAATCCAGCAGATTGATCAGGTGAGTCCAGGTCAAAGCTGTGATTTCATGCACAGTATTTGATCTTCTTCTTTCAAGAAGTAAATGATGAAGTTAGAAGTTAGAAGAAGATGATTCATGATGAAGTGTTTTCAGCGTATTGTGTGGGAGAGGTGTGTAAGTACATGCACAAACTCGAAGTATGGAGACATCCAGAACTACAACGTGTACACATATATAAGACAGCACACACTTATGCAAACTCATATAATTGACATATCCTTAATCGGGGTCAGATTTACGGACATTCACACACACATATACACACACAGAAGTAGTGTGAAGTGTAGTATCACTGGCGGTGGTGTGATCTCTCTCATCCTTTCCTTGTCTTGGTGCTGGCGCTCCAGTCTGTACTGCTTGTGTGGGTGCCACCCACCCACCCATCTGTGCCCATCAGGGCCCTCGGGCCCAGAGTCCATCTGGCATCTTCCTCTGTGTCTGTCGAGTTGTCACCTACGACGGCCGCTACCAACAGCCCCAACGTGCCAGCACTTTTGTTCAGAGAATACAGAGTAACAGAGGGGGGGGATAAAAAGCTCTGCATGCAGTGACCTCAGCTACAACTCAAAAAAAACACTACTACATACTTAGATTATGATAGTAAAATGATTCATGATGCTTCTTTTCTTCAATATTTCAGATAAATTGAACACAACTTCAGGTAAAGATTATTTAATCTAAATATTTTAGACCCAAAACATTTCAAATGTGCTCTTATCTCATGACATTTGATCTTTTAATAGATCTCTATAAAGCTGTGGGATCTTCATAAAGTCGAGCTCAGTGGCAGCGCGGGATGATATTAACCAGCCTGTGGGATCAGACTTCAACTGAAGGAGACAACAGTGTGACATATGCCCCGCTACACTTAATGAGGATTTCACGGTGCGAGCGGATGAGGCCTCGCCGTAGCCTTCAGTCTAAGCAGAAGGGATTCTGATGAAGACGAGTTGCCGGTCATTTGCATGTCAAAAAGCCCGGAGACACAAAGACAATGGAGGATTACCAGGGACGCATTTAGATACGCAGATGTCAACGTATTGAATGTGACATCAGCCATCATTTATAGCTCTGTTTTTTATTATGGGGGTGCTTGTAAGGAATGAAGTTTTAGATTATGATTAATTGAGGCATCTCCAGCTATACTAGTCCCCCATTCCCTCACTGAAAGTTACCTCGTCCTGGTTCAAGTTTTATGTATCAATATGCAACATTAAAGCCATTTTTCAGCACTCAATTCACATAGATTTTTTAATTTTTCTTATAAGAGAAGGCATATTTTGAGGACTTACAAGACATTTTCTCTCAAATACTGTATTAATAAAGCTCCATTCACAGATCTAACTCTTCAAAATCACTTGTGAATGAAGTCAAAATACTACTTGATTGCTGCTTTAAATGCCTTAACTTGTCTGCTCCATGTATCAAGATGTACATTATATTCCAATGGGTAATTAAAAAGGTCTATTCCTTTTTCCCAAGCATATAAATCAGTCCTGTTATCATGAATTAGATCCCTGAGAAGATTTAGGGACCAGCTGTCTTATGAAGTCTTTAAGTACCCATATGTCTCCACTCCGGTCGAGTTGGAAGCAGCCAGTCAAGTGTAATTGGACATGTGTAGGCGTCTGGATGAGCTATCAAGATGAGTTTTTGTTTTTTTTTTACACAGGGATAAGAAGGTCTGAATAGTGTGAGCGTTTGACGTTTGTCTTGCCCCCCAAAAAACCCCACTTATGTCTATCTGTCTGCTTTGTCTGTATAAAATGTCACTTTGCAGCATCTTTAATAATTCAGCTGTAATCAGTGGTGAAGTATTACAGGTGAGAGCTAGTGGCACTGACTCACCAGAGGGGGCAGCACCTCCCCAGAAAAAAAAAAAAACACACTACCCCTAATACACCACTCACTCCTGCTTCCTGGAAACCCTTCAAACACACACACACACACATTATATACACATGCACACAGCCTCCGTTACTCATGACCTTCCTGTGTCCAATAATGGAATGACTTATGTTATTGTACGGTAGGTAGGCAAGCAGGAGACATAAAATGGAAAAGCAATTAGTTATATTTTAGAGGCTGAGCGTATGTGTGTGATGATGCAAAACGTCCCTACTGTCTCTCTCTCTCTCTCTCTTTTCCTCCATCATGCCAGCATCTGCCTCTTATTAGCCGTGTGGCTTCTGCAGGTTGTCATCCCAGTTAATGGCTCCTGTGATGTTCCCCCTCAGCCTCGTTGACAGTCGTGTCACGTGTAACAATATTGTTGTTATTGCTAAAGGCAGTGTAAATGAACCACACGTCAAGTAGATTAAGAATTTCGGCTGGTGTGTTCAAGGTGTTAAGACTTCATTTATGTGTGTGCTTTTTACTACTGTATCATGCAATATCTCTAACATATGAGGTAATTTGTTCCTTTTCTCGCTAAATATGATGTAATAAAACTCATGCATCACCTTCAAAATGATCAAGACACCAAGACTTATTTCTGTACATACAAAATGGGAGTTTAATTGAAACTTTTGTATCAAAAAATAGCAATATCCATCCTTCACAGCCACAAGTCACACAGCTGAACTGAAAGGTCTCGAATATGAGGCTATGTGACGACTACGCTGTTCCACCCGTTGTTTAGCTTTCCATAGAACTCAAATTCATCTTGACAGCACAGAAACCAGATGGATTCCTCGGATACTTTAGCCATTCAACATTACCAACAGACTTTTTAAAGTAGTTAAATAACATTCAAATGCTCTTTCAAATTTAAGTAAACTCGTTTTTATTCTGCTTTACATCGACAACCGTGTCAGTGCATCCTCCACATCTCAGAAAACCCATTGTCGAAATGTAAAAAATAAGTTATAAAGGAATGCAAACTAAAGGCCAAGTAGGATATGCAAATTTTTTTGAGGGAGGGTGTTTAAGCATAGACAATAAATAAATAAATAGCCACAGAGTGTGGAATGTCTACATGTTTACAAATAAATTAAATGCAAATGGGGAGGAAAAAAAAAATGTACACACACAAAAAGAGAAAAAAAAACAACAAAACACGCTGTACAATATTTGTTGTCGAAAAAAAAAAATGCATAATTGAGTCCATGAATATTGCATTGATTGTGCATTTCACACCCCAAACCCTGAGGGAGGCCAGGGGCGGGGGCCATGTAGTGTTAAGCAGTGAGATGGTGGGAGGCAAAAAAGAAAAGAAGAGGGCCACACACCCCGCAACAGGCATGGGTGAAGAGAAGGAGAAAAAGGCGGTGGGGGGAGGGGAGAGGTGTGTGTGTGTGTGTTGACATTTTGTAGACATTCAGAAAAGACAGGATCCAGTTTCCAAACACCTGTTCAGGCTATAGAGTGAGTGAGCAGCTTTAGAGAGAGCGACACAGAGTTGAGTCGAGTGTGTTTCAAGTATTCCATTGTCAGGAAGAGCCCCCACCTCCTTCTCTCCTATCTAATGCTATCTTAGCCTCTTGGCTGGGGGCCGGTTGGCTTACAGTGATGGAGAGGGGGACAAAAAAACAAAAAAAATAAAGAGAAAAAAAATAAGAAGAAGCCTACACCCTCCTCCATCACAGCACAGGCAACTTAGCCGCCAGGCCGCGGGCAATCAAAAAACAAAAAAAAAAAACAAAAACAAAAACATAGTTGTTGACGAAAGCCCCCCAGAAAAGCAGCTTTCCAAAAAAAGGCACTCCAAAATCAAAATTAAAACATTTAAATAAAAAGGTTTTCTCCAAGCTCTATGAGAGCAGCCATGTCTGAATAGGAGGGCCTTGCCAGCTGTATATACCAGCCTATTAACAAAACAAGTAAAACAAAAGTTTTAAAAAAAAAGGGGGAGAGGGGGATAAATAGTGCTGGTAAGACCGCCCAAACAGCAAAATGTTCCCAATTAGGAAACAAATATAATCAACTAAAAGAAAAAAAAAAGGGGGGGATGGGGGGAAAATAAGATAAGGAAGAACAAACAGTAATAAATTAGAAATTCCCTACAAAAGAGGAAAATTAAAGTACATTTTTCTTGCCGGTCCAGCTGTGTCAAGTGCCCAGCCGCTGACAGGCCAGCTGGGCTACAGGCTGCTGGCCTTGAGTCCATATTACTCCCTACATCCCCACCCCTTCTTTCCCCAGAAAGTCTTTTCAGTCCATCAGAGCCGTCCTCAGAGGCTCTCCTTGCTTGAGGTTGTGCTTGACGAAGAGTCTGTGTCGATGGTCCTGAGGCGGATGTCACCGGCGACCGGCTCCTCTGGTGATTTGGGTGATTCTGTTGTCGCCCTCATCCAGGGGTGGTCGCAAATCTGCTCCAGGGTCGGCCTGTCTGATGGACGCAGGGCCAGGCACCATTTGATCAGCTGCTGGCACTCTGAGGGGGTGGAGGAGGAGACAGAAAACAATATTGAAGATAAGATGCTCTGAAGTGAAAGGGAGAATATACTAAGTTGTTTTTTATCTGTATGTAGCTGCACTGCATATGACTCAGTTTGTATGGATCAACAATATCTGAGTGTGTAGGCAGAAGAGACAGCCAATAGAAGGAGAGCACACATCCTTTTATTGAGTTAGCTCTCTGGGGGTTGCAGGGCTGTTACACAAAGTGCACTGAGGGAAATCAAAACAACCTAAATCTCAATTTTTGCCATGGTTGATAAAGCCGTCTACCAGCCATCAGCAGGTAATCCATTATCAATGTGAGGTCATACTCTAATGTAAACTGATTCATAACATTGTCAAACTGGGAAGGAGATTGTGGGCTGTACCAGTTACTGTGGCTAGAGGGCAACAGATTCACCTCATGTGTTTTGTGCGTTGTTATGGTTGACTCACCAGCTGAAACCCTCCTCCTGAAGTACAGTCTCCCTCTGAGGATCTCCTCGTCCTGCTCAAAGGGGATGTCTCCACACACCATGTCGTACAGCAGCACGCCTAGCGACCACACCGTCGCCGAGCGACCGTGGTATCTATGGAAGCGGATCCACTCTGGCGGGCTGTACACTCTTGTACCTAAAAGATGATGGACAGAAAATAAAAGGGAGGAAGAGTGAGTGTGTGTGTTGTGAAATGCTGCATTAAAAGGGATCTAGTTTGTGCAGGTTTAAGTGTAACACTACAGGAATATAGAGGGCACCAGTGCTCACAAGAAAAAAATGGAAACTAATTAATGTGTCTGTGTCTAAAATGGCTGAGTCATGGTAGAAATGCTTTCCATCCTTCTTTAGCCACAAAACACAAACTGGGTGACCTGCCTGCGTCTCCTCCCTCCCTCCCTCCCTCCCTCTTTTCTTTCTTTTCCTCCCCTTTCCCTCCTCCCTCCTGGAAGGAGGAACTTGGATACCAAACAAACAAAAAAAAGGCAATGTGAGCCCATCACGTGAACCACCGACTCGGGTTTCACAACAAACAGATGTTACGTGGCACTGACCTAATACCCACAAACTGTGACTGTGACTCAAGCTTTACTAACAAAATAACAAGCGGAAACATAAAAGTACACTCAAATCTCACATGATGAGAATGTGTGAGAGATTACAAACGGCCACCAGTAGGACTAATAAACTGTGAGTCATATCTGTGGATCCATAACATGCGCGTCATCCCGCTAAAAACACTGGAAACTTTTCATTTAGCAGCATCGATCCGTGATAAGCTGTGAGACCCCAGGCGAGGAAAACCCTCGATTAAAAACAGACCGCTGCGTCACAGCCTCATGAACGCCTCCATATCTGAATATAGCTCAACGGAGCATCAAGGGCAAATACAACCCAGCCCACGCTGATACGTATTCAGAAAAAAAAAACAATTCATAAAGCCAACATTGTAACAGCTTATAAAACAGATTCATGTGTAAAAAAGGGGGCGGCAGCTGCTTAACTTACCGTCGAAATCGGTGTAGACTGTGTCCTTGAGAATCGCCCCTGAGCCAAAGTCAATAAGCTTGAGCTCCCCAGTGCGCAGATCCACAAGCAGGTTTTCATCTTTGATGTCTCTGTGTACCACACCGCAGCTGTAGCAGTGTCTGACCGCCTCTAAAACCTGGCGGAAAAAGCCCCTCGCCGTGTCCTCGTCCAGGGCGCCCTTCTCGGTGATGAAGTCGAAAAGGTCCTTGACGAGCTCCGGCCTCTCCATAACGATCAGCCAGCCGTCCGCACGCTCATAATAGTCCAGCAATTTGATAACTCCGCGAAAAGATGAGCTGACCTTCTTCAGCAGCAGGATCTCCAAAGGCACCATCGCTCCGTTCTGCAATAAACAGATGGGGAAATATATAAATACACACAGCCATTCTCCTTTTAACATCACAACACCCAGCGGCAGCAGTAGCCGGGGGGTGGGGGGTGGGGGAGTGGGGGACCAAAACAAACCACACACACATACGGATACTTACAATTGTGCCCCACTCGGTCACCCTCTCCTTTGCAACATGCTTCACAGCAACCTGAAATACGCAAAGGAAAAAAAATACTTAAGCACATTCTTAAAATATTATGAGGAAGTCACATTTTATTGTAGGATCAAAACACAGATCCCGATCCTTACCGGTGCGCCATCGGAAATCCGGCTGCCGGCGTACACGGTTCCAAATCCTCCGCTGCCCAGCACAGATCCCACCTGGTAAACCTTGTCAAAGGGCTCCTTTTCCACTTTGACTGCAAATAAAAGTAGAAAAAAAGAAATGTCAAGGTAACGGTAAGCGCAGTATTTCCACAACAAACCGCAGCTTACTGCGAGGTCAAGTGTTCGCTATCGTTTCCGCTGCACTGCTACTAGCTTACTCTAAATTAATCAAGCTAAGCATAAATGCGTTTAAGCTACTTTTCAGTTGTTGTATTACAAATATATTATTTAAGCGGTGGGAATGTAGCGTTCAGTAACGATAACCTACCCGGCTGGAGCTGTATTTTCACTGGTAGGTGGTCCATACTTGAAGGATTGCAAATATGCGAAAATGAACCAAACTTTGACAGCAACATATTCAAGCTGAGAAGCCGGCGTAGAAGATCCCTATTCACCCGTTGAGAGTCGATTGGAAACCAGTTTAGTAAGGAGAGAAGTGAATTCAGGCGCAGTATAAATGTTCTTGGCTTCAAGCGGGTAACCGTTAATATATCCAGTCCAGCAGTGCACCAAGTCCGCCGCACCGCGCCCGTTAAAGTCGCGTCACGACAGTTAAGTCGTACACCGTTTCCCCAAAAACCGGCATGAAATCTGAAATGTGTGTCTTGACTCGAGTATCTCCGACGAAAAAAGCCCTCTTAGGTAATAAAAACAACGAACACTCCGATGTGTGTAGCAGCCGTGGCGACAGTAGAGTGCGTTTAAAGGCCCTCCGCTGCGTGTTGATATCCTGAAGAGTGGCCGCTGTCTGAGCTTTGGCGCGGTCTCCCCAAGCCAATATTTTGACGCGCAGTGGGATGCTGGTATCCCTCCGCCACCAATACAAATCGACACTTTCGTTGTATTCGAGATTATAAATCGACACTTTTTTACTAGATACGCGTCTACGTGAAAATAAAAGGCAAGTAATACAATTTCTTTATACTATTATTCGAAAATATCACCGGGATAACCCTCTGCACCACGCACTACTTTTCTCATAGTACGAGACGCCCAAGAATCCCTCGTCTGGAAGCTTTGCGCTGTGTTCACTACCGAGTCGGAGGCGACGACCAATTAGATGTCGTATATAAATACTGTGTTTCGTATCTGGACCAATCGAGAAAAAGTTATTATAATAAAGAAGGCATTTGAGCGCACGTGGCGGCAATTCAGAGACGTCTCCCCTCCCTTTTCCTTTGCCGCTCTGCAGTGGGAGACAAACAGTTGATGGTTGCAGGGGGAGACTTCATTTCTCTGTAGTGTAATTTCCCACAAACTATGAATAAACTCTTTCACATTGTTCACAGTAATGGAATGTACTTAAATTTACTTGTGTTATTTGTTTACCCTTTTGTACTGACCTCCAGAATTCCCCACACTCAAAAAAGAGCATTTTTGTCATTTAATTGATACCAATAATTATTTAAAGATCTAAAAAAAAAAAATGAGTGTATGCATACAACAGAGATAATTAATAATTTCATATTTTTATTTAACCTTTATTTAATCAGCAAAGCCTCATTCAAATGAAAAATCTCTTTTTCAAGAGTGTCCTGGCCAAACATAGGGTCATATTATACTACTTATAGTATAAATAGTATGTATTTATAAAATCATGGGAAAAATCTAAATGACACTTTAAAACAACCTCTACAAACTATAAAAATAAACGAATCTAAAATAATAACTCAACAGCACATCTAGCTATAGAGAGCATACTGCATTTTGATACATACGCATAAGTAATAATAAAACAAGAGAACACTATGTTATGCACTGACAGTTTGAAAACAACATAGCGTAGTATGATGATAGGATAACAAATGGAAAAATAATCAGATCAAGGTGTGCAGGGCCAGCTGTCCCATTTCAGAAGGTAAACTTTCCAGTTTTACTGCTACACATCTGACATGACCTTGGTTCCCAGTTGAACTTTCCACTTTTTATCCTGTGCTACCTCTGATAACCTGTGTGTGCATGTATGTGTAAGTGTGTAACCACTAACCAAACAGTAGCATCAGAGAGTTCCAGGGAACCTTATCTTGCTATAGGCCTGCCGACTGCAAAGTTATGTAAATGTGCACACGCAGGCTGCATATGAGAGCAGAGTAACATCCTCTGGGCTAACCTGCAGTGATGCTCTGTATATTCACTGTATGATAATATACTCTGTTTCGTCTTTCTAGTGCATTGACACTAATACATGTGGAGAAAATGCATGATAGCAATACATTTATGCATTGCTTTATGTTACATCTCAGCATAACAATGCTGTATGGACACATTGCATATATATATTGAAAAACAAAGCTTTGTATTCCCCTAAAGAAAATGTGTCAAGAGGACACGCAAATGTACAAAGACATACTGTATTTGAATTTTGTGAGATATACTACTATACACATGCAGATTGTGTGGGGGCATATGGAAGAACCCCGAGGGTTGAATTGTTTTTATCTTATACATTAGCATAAATGACAAAGAGTTCAGTGGTTTATTGGGTTATGCTTCAAAGAAAATGAGTTTGACCCTGCACCAGTGTTAGTATCAGTCTATTCCCTGCAGAAAATCCTCTCACCTCTGCTGCATGATCATTCTATGTTCATTAGTTTATTTTTAGAGACATTGTGGCTCTGACCCGTACAGTTGTTACCATGGATTGCTTTTAATACTATAGCCTTTTTTTTTACCCCAAAGTTCTTTCAAAAGCCAAATGTGTGAAACTTGCCAGTGTGCTTCCTCTCACAGTCCAAGCAGATGAGCTCGGGTGAATTTGAAACACTAACCTGCCTTTAGTTATGAGCTTGAATGAGTTTTTATCTCTATGGCTCTTTCCCAAACCAGTCCCTCCTCATTTGCACTTCTATACAGTGTCACTTCACATGAATTCACACTCTGCTGAGGAAGGCACTCCATACCAAACAGTAAATTGTGTTATTTATTCGCCATTCTTAACCTTTAGCAGATGCAACTTGTGCACCAAAATAATACTTGGGATAGCCCTCAGTATAGCATACCCTCCATACAAGTGTGCAAATGGAGATGGAGTGGATAGAGCGAAGGTGTAGTGGCTGGAATGATATTGAATGTCAGTCCTGTGATAGATTGGACACCAGCCTACTCCTGGTGTTTACTGCCTTTCAGCCAATGCATGCTGGGACAGGCTCCAGCAAATAACATGCTTCTGAATATGAAAAAAAAGATGGATTGATAAAAATAATAATCATCATCCCTCTTCTTTCACTTTGTCCTAACTGAACTTCTGCAACTCCTATTGCTGCTGTGTCTAATTGGAATATAACAGTAGTGGTTAATGGGGTGAAATGCTCATAAATGGAGAAACTATGAAGAAAAACATAGGGTTCTTGTAAAAAACTTGTCTTCACCTTACAAGCCCCCTACATGGCACCTTAGACAGCTCTCCTAAAAGCAAACCTAAATAATGCATTGCATGGATCTCTCAATTCTATCATCCAAAGTATTGTAGTGTATTATGTAGAGATAAATCCAAGATCTACAAGGCGTTGCCCTGAACAAGGACCAGTCAAGTTATGAAGTATTCATGATTGTAATCCTTTTTCTATTTCTTTTTTTTTTTTTTTTCTCATGGCGGTGTGAACCAGTTGAGAAGCAAGTGAGGCAGTCAGGCAGTTGGCCAAACCAGGGCGTGCTGACAGCAAAGGCACAGACAGCTGTTTTGCTGAGGCTTCATATGAACGCGTGCTATGCAGTTGTTCACAGCTCTCATGGGAAATCATCATCAGGGCTTTTATTTATGTTCACCAATCCTTTGATCCATGGATGTAGAGAGAATGATGAAGGGTGTGGGGGGCGCAGACAGAGCAAAAGAAAGATGACTTGTGGCCTGTCACTGTCCACCCTCCTCTTTCTCTCTCCTATTTCTTCATTTTTTTGCCCCGTTTCTCTTTCTCCGCGTGCCTAGGATGCCTCCTGCTTTCCTTTGCTCTAATTACTGCCTTAGTAAACTGTGTCAGTGAGCCGAAATAGTTTTGATAAGGGGTCCGGCTGCGTTTGCATCTGTAATTTGATGGGTTTCATTGGGGACACATAAAACCAGACACACCAGAGGGTACGTGGCCACATCTGAGCCTTGGGGTCAGCCGAGGTTATTTTTAGCGCCATCACGCTAGTCCGGTGGCTGCCACATCATTTTGGTAAGCCGCCGATTGAAATCGATCCAGCTTGGTTGAGCTGGTGCTCTCTGCCAGGGAAATCTGAGGGACTGAATTTGTCATGCATCGTGCTGAGGTTAGATCGCTCAACATGTGTGCAGGATATACATGTATTATGTTCTCTGCAGGCATGTTCGCTGTAGCAACGTCCTTGAGTAAGAGTGCACAGCCTTGACAAGTGTTATAAAATGAAACACATTGTAAATTTTTTGGAATTTCATATAAAAATGAGATTTGTGTCATCACAAAAAAATAATTAATATTTAAGACCTGGTCGCACCATCAATTAAAACAGCAAAATTGCACATGGAAATCAGTTAATTCCTTGGGAATCGTGGCATTTAGTGGATTTCCTTGAGGAGGCAAAGTAAATCCACACAAATTTTTCACGTTGATTTTAACTTTGGTGAGCTTTGACCCACAAATTCCCACTGTGGACTGATAGGTAAGCTGTCTTGACACTGCTGACCTTTGGGGAATTGGGAAAAGGGGAGTCCAAAATGGAAGGAGCTATAGCTTATTGGCTGTTTCGCACTATCCACTTTTACTCATCTCCCTTTTGTAGGAATATAAACTGCAGAGAACTGCAGTCGATGCTTCAAATATTTGAATTAGACAATATGAATTTATTGTCCTCTGGGTGACCAGGCTACTCTCTTGTACGACCAGAAGTAAAAAATTAAAACAAATTGAGAACACATGTATCGAAATACAAACATTTTGCTACTGTTCCTTCGAGAGACACTGCTCCGGCCACTTGCACTAACACTATCCTGGCCACTTGCACTAACACTATCCTGGACAGGTTGAGACTACTGGTCATGTGTGCTGCATGCTTGCCAGGTCGCTATATGGATTACTGTCTGGACTCAGCATTATGTAATAATGTCAGGTCCCTAGTCAGCCTGGTAATCTGGCAGCCACATTGCATAACTGTTCATTAGCTCCTTCTACACATTCCCTCACACCTTCACTTTCACACTTTTTATATATACTATGTATGTTTTTCCTGGTAATTTATACAGGATATAATGTTAATGTTCAATGTTCAGTTAATATTTACCCTAGATATACTCTACCATTAAAACAGAGAGTGATAGCCCAGGGTCATACTAGTGTGCATATGTGGGTGTGTATTTAAGTGTATAACCAGGAAGTTAAAGGAGGACAAATTGAGGATTGAAATGAGTTAATGTTTAGACTGCATTATATGACACTGAATTTACAACTGAAATGTTTTTGTTTCTACCTATGTTAGCATTTCTTATCCGTACATTATATGATTAGAATGAGATAAAGTAAAAGAGAAACCAAAAACACTGTGGCAGTAAGCCAAAGGTTATTCTACTTGATGTGACATACACAGCATATGTGCCAGCTCATTGATGCCCTAAATGACACTGTATGAATAGGCCCTAAAGAAACTGTGCACACATGAAACCATGCACACACATTCTTCCCTGCCACCAAACATCTTCAATACTGGCACTTTACATCAAGCAAAAACACCCATATCAGCCTAGCTCATTTGTATCTGAGCTCTCTATCTTCAGTGCACATGCACATGGTCAGCGTGTGTGTGTGTTTACATAAATACTGCAAGAGGGGACAGAACAGGCCGCAGGGCTAGTGTAGGAGATTTCATAAAAACAAATCCCATTTGATCATTTGGATAGGAACAACCTTTTATTGCGTTAGTTAAGGTTTTGGGTTTGGGTTGGCCTTTGAGTATACCATGTAAAAGGGCCGGCGTTTTGCCCAACTCAGAACTCAGGCAGTAAAACATTTTGCAGTAGAAAAGATTAGCACAGTTTTGATGGCAAAATTCAAAACAGGTGCTATGTTTTCACTGCTTTCCCTCTAATGGGGGTCTCCTCAGGCGACCATATGGATGCAATTTTAGCTATCAAAGCGACATTGCAAGTTTTACTTAACAGTTGACATAAATGGTTTACATTCCAAATAGAGTTTTCACCTCTTATCCTTATTAAGAGATTGTTATTTACCAGTCAATAGTCACTCTCAAAGTCTATTGCTCAAACTGTTTCAGAAATCCTGCCCCCAAGCAGCTGTGTTGGTAGTTAATCCTCAGCGGTAGAGCAGGCGTATATAACGTCCACATACTGTATACATGAAAGTTTCAGCTAAGTGCTCCACTTCCCTTCAGTGACTTGATCCATTTAACTGCCCATCCCTGTCTTAAGAGGATACTGAGACCAAAGCCTTAAATCCCCCAAGCCCACGACCCCGGGAGGGGAGGGCAGCAGGGCCAGAGATGGTCCAGAGAGCTTTGATTGTAACTGCATGTCCAAAATATAAGAGCTACTTTTTCACTCTAATGAGGTGAATCCAGGTAAAGGCCATTATCCTTGTACTGATTTCCTCTTATTTTATATGTACCAATCACAAAAGAAGGGGATGTAGATAAAAAGAAACAGATGAGCCTTTTTATGGTTTGAGTCAAATCAGATGGGGATTGTGCAAAAAGGCTGCAGTTCAAAATCAAGGCGATGTCCTTGGCATTTTTGTACATTCAGTTTAGAATGTTTTGATATGGACCAAAGAAGAGGTTTGACCCCTGTCCAACACTGATGGAAATACTCAAAGGCGTTGCGGAACCAAATTGCAAGAGCAAAATGCGGTGCTATGATCAGCCACAGTGTTCAAAAACATGAATTTCTGAAGCAAATGAGCAGTAAAATTCTTGTATATATGATAGGAGCCTTTTTGGACAGATTAGTGGCGTGTCACCGGGGACAGCCATGTTGGTTTATTGGTCAGTTCGTTGGTCCACACTGAAATATCTCAACAACCACTGGATAGATTGCTATAAAATTTGGTACCAATGTCCATAGTGCCCATAGGATGAACTCTACTGACTTTGGTGATCCCCTTACCTTTCATATAGCGCCACCAGCAGGTTTGTCTGTAGAGTCTTAGTCTTGTCTAATCAGTGCTTTGGAACTGTAAATTGTATAACTTAAATTGTGGGCAATGGAACACACAGTATGATTAAAATGTATGCAAAGCTATGTGAAATGCAAATGAGACCTAACGGAAAATCAGGTGATGACAGATTGTTACCAACATGCGTTTAGGGAAAATGTGCGATTTATTGACTTTCATTGACCTCTTCTTCTTGACTTTTCATTCACCTATTTCATTGACTTAACAACTAAGACAAGGTATCATAAGCCATCAGGATGAATAAAAGCTATCTGCAGGTGTTTTGTGCCACTGTTGAACTGTTGAGCCACCAGTTATACCACTGCACATAGGTTCCTGTTACAACAATTGGTTCCTGTCTGCCCTTTGGCCCGCGCTTTGAGTGATCTGATTGGCTGGCTGCTGTGACAGGCATTGTGCTGACTGTGTGTCTGTGAGGGCCCGAGCTCTGGCACAAGCTGCCTGGTCAGCAGTCTGTACCCACACACACGAACACACATTTTACAATCACACACAGCAGTTCAGAAGGAAACCTGCCCATGTGCAAAGACACATGTGCCCGGTGCCTAATACATACATATACACACACACAGAAACCCACACACAAATTACATGCTCAGCCATAAGCAGCTGTACGGTTCATGTTGTGTTTATGTTTCATCTTCACAGATCCTGTCAAGCGATAAGCTATGGTCACATCATTATTTATTCACCGGCCTGGCTAATAGCCACATGTCACTGCAGAGCTTGGACACATTGTGCAGAAATTTAACCCACAAGAGGCCCTAATCCATAGGTCCTGATGTTATGACACAGTGACAATAGCAAGCAAAGCAGCTGTAGACCCCCTCGCCGCGACACCTATGACACCAGCACAATAAAAAGGTCCCCTGTGCCCCGCCCCCGACGCTCAAATCCTTCACACCTGAGCGCTCACACTGAAATGAACTAAACGGTGACTGGAGAATGGAGACGGAGTCCACATTATCAGGTCTTCAAACTCAATTTGGCTCTGTCCGCGTTTACATGATCAGGGTAATTAAAAGGTGTAAGGTGGGATTCTGATTGGCAGCTCATCACCGCTACCTTCTAAGCTAAAGGAAGTTGTTTAGCCTCCTATAGACAACCAGGCCAATTCCCTGTTAGATGGCACGGCGTGTGTGCAGGTTTGCATGTCAATGATAAGGCGATTCTGACTTTACAAGCTTGTTTGTCCCTTAAAATTCCTTGAATGAAAAAGAAAAAAGAAAGTCACTGATTTCATTGGTTTAAAGGAACCAAAGGCATCTGAGAAGTCTTAAAAGTAAAAAGGAAACAGAACAGGGACCTTGTCTATAAAAGTACTCCATTTGGGGCTTTTGGGCTAATGATGCTGATTATCATAATGACCCTCTACATTCAAAAGTCACACTCTACTCTGTCCTATCCTTGCAAAACCCCACATTAACACACACTCACACACACACACACACACACACACACAGAGGTAATGAGAATTAATCGAGAAGCGTCAGCGCTGAAATGCCTCCTAACGATGGCCTGACTAATTGCATGTCAATAGGCTTTGCATGCTCAGCAGTTTGAAATACAAGACTCCCGTCCTCGGCCGTAATTGGTTAGCTTTTGCGCTGTAATCACAACTACCCCAACCGAAGCCTGTGCCTGTCGAAGATAACACCGAGTACTTATTGAATAATTATATGCAACATGTCCAATTATTTCCCGTGAATATAATAAGCTTCCACCTCACGTGTCAATATTGGCATGTGTAATTTCATCATCATGTGAAGCTGATGATGCTACCGGCAAATCTTCAAATATTTATCGCTCTGGATGATTGGTGAGGACATTATGGAACATTGTTTGATGATCAAATGTATATTTGTGTAATGGCAATTATACCTGCAAATGCACATGAGCTAGATAATTAGCAAGCCTTTTTTTTACATGTCTTTAGAAGAGATTGCTTGAAAAGAGAGAGAAGCAGTGGGATGGATGTAAAAGAGAAACAGTAAAGGAATGAGTATGTATGGTTAAAAGTCATATTAAGGCTCCCGGTGACTCTGCCACACCCTCTGTTGAGTACATGTGACCTTTCATAGCTATGAGCAGTCTTACGAGACAGAATATGCAAATAAATGCTGGTGCTTCTCTGTTCCTCATTCCTCAGTCTCTTTCTCAGATGGAGGTGCAGATGGATTGTGGGTAATTATGGAGGGCTCTTGAACTGTGGGTAATTACAGCCAGGAATGCTCACAGCTGAGAGCGGAGTGAGAAGCTGCGTGTTGGCATGGCAACCAACAAAGTGTTAATTATTTTCCTGCTTAAAGGCGAGGGAGGAATCCCCTCTTCAAAGGGAAGAAACACCTGTGAGTCAAAGCCCCCTCCCCTTCTCTTTTTTTATTGCCATGCTCTTTCTTCTTCCTCTCCTGGCTCCCTGTATTTTTCACAGCCATTTTTCCTTACCTGCCTCATTCTTCCAGTTGCCCCTTCTCATCTCCTTTTTTCCACACATCTGAACCCTTGTCGCATTCTTTCTTTCTCTCTCTGTCTCATGCTTGTTCACTCACTAAGGGTCTACTAGAGAATACAAAAGTAAGACGAACAGAGTGTCTGGTGGCTTTGAGCTTTTGGCTGCTCTGTCCTCACTCTCAGTTGGCTCTTACTCTTACAGAAAATTAGGTAAATTAAATCGATAATGTTTTTGAAGGCAAGGTGACAACAACCCCAAGGTCTCCACTTTGTAACTGACTGCTGTGCAACTGCAGTATGATGTAAACAGAGCATGTAGAGATAAGTTGACAAAAGAGGAGGAAAAAGAGACTGAAAACGCCAGAAAGGGTGGACACCTGTGTATTTCTGGTTATTATACTGATTTATTATGTGACCAGATTGAAGTGTTTTTTTTTTCATTCGCCCTCTTGATTGTCAATCACTCCCACTCACTCTCATTCATCCTTTGTCTCAAGCAGTTGGATAGTCAACTATATAAATTTAATAAACACCATTACAGGAAACTTCCATTCCTTGCCATTATATTGACATTACTCTCAACCACTTCTTGGATACTATGCGAATGAATGTTGTACACAAGTTGTAGCAGACTTGAGACTTGTGTTTGACCAGTCAGCAATGATCAGCACTGCAAACTCTGTGCCAATGTTCCATAAGTGAATATGACCCCAAGAGCAGGGACTTTTTACGGACAAGAAACTATGGCCCGGGAACTAAATTTAGGCCCTGCTTCCTGGTTCTGAAATGCAGGTAAAGTTCATTAGTCACTAAATGGGTTTCTGCCTTCCTGGAAAAGACACTGTGGAAGAAAAGAGCTTCGTGATACTGTTATTTTCATTACTGCAATGCCATGGTATTTTTGTGTCACATGAAATGAAATGTGCTCACCTACTTTTACAGTTGCCCTTCCTGTGGAAGTAACCTAAGTTCATCATTTATTCTATATTGACATTTTAGAAAATCCCCCATGAACTGTTTCAACATTTGAACCAAGCAAACCAGTTTTAACTGAATTTTCTTGATGATACTCCTAGATAAGCAACTACTACAACTCGACAATTTGGAATTCAAAGTTTAATGTAAAAAGGACATAAAGTGAAGAATTTACTTTTTAATGAAACAAAAACAATTCATTGTCAAAGAATTCAAGTGTTAAGTTAAATGATGATTAGTAGATGATTAGTTAAAGATGATTTCTCTGGAATTGAGACTTGAATGAATAGGAATGAATAAATAACTGATAAAAGTTACTTCCCTCTATGGATGCACTGCTGATAATTTGAATAGGATTTAAGAATTTGTTAACTGCACCTAAGAAACACGAAAGTGCTTCATAACATCCTGATTGTTTTTACTCCACTTGCCATCTCTAATTTGAGTGATGGGCAAAGCTTGCTGGGTCTGTGTGTCCTCCCCCATTCTTCCTGCTTTTTAATTGGTTCGTCAACAGGACCCCTGCCTCTGTTTGTCCAGGACCTTAGAACACACACACACACACACACGCACACATCCACATTCGCATGCAAACATGAACATATACACACAGAGATCCAACTCACACAAACACACCAAAACCAGTAAGGGGGTGTGACCACACTGACTGGGGCCAACTATTTCCAGAGGCCTCTGTCCCTCACAGCTGATTAGGAAACTATGATTAAGGTTATCGCAAACTTTCCACAACGGAGAACACCTTGACTTTCACGGGCTCTGTTTGTCTTTCCTCAACATTGCTGGTGTGTAAACAGTCCCCAACTCACATTTCTCTGTCCAGTTTTCCATTTCAAGCATGTACCCACAGCCATGAGTTGCAATAAAGACAGTGAGTCAGGTTCCATCTTTGAAATGTGAAAAGCCACAATAGTGTCAATACAGGCAATTGCTGCTCTGTTGCATCAGTGAATTGCAGCTATAATAAAGAAACTAATTCTTCCTCAACTTTTTTTGCATATAATTCAAAGGTTTGCTCAAATATTATCAAACAAGACTAAGATAGTGCTGTTATCTAAGAGACTATGATGCTTTATTTAGGCACAGCTAAAGTGCTAAATGCTAACATCAGCATGCTAATATGCTCACAGTAACAACGCTGATGTTAAGGAGGTATAATGTTTAATGTATTCACCATCTTATCTCAGTATGTTAGCATGCTAACATTTGCTAATTAGCACTTAACACAAAGTAGAGCTGAGGCTGATGGGAATGTCAATAGTTTTGCAGGTATTTTGTCATCAAGTATCAAACAAATTAAAATTTGGTCCTAGCAATGGCACTACATGAATTGTTGTGGGATCACCGTTTATCCTGTGGGGGACCAATAGTCCAGTAGTTGCCAAGACAATTCACTAAAAATCACAAATGTCAACCTCATGGTTGCGCAAGAAGAAAATGCCAGATTATCACCAAAGTCATTAGGATTCATCATCTGGGAACCATGAATGTCTGTGCAAAGATGTGTGCCAATTCATCAACTAAATGTTGACATATTTCACTAGATAGGTGAAAACTTGGATAGTGGTGCCAGATGAAAAGTCAGGGAATCACCAAAGTCCTCTGGCGACCATGAATGTCTATACAAAATTTCATGGCAATCCATCCAACAGCATGTCGAGAGATATTACTAAAAAACAAAAATGTCAATCTCCTAGTGGCATTAGAGGAAAAGTCTTGGGGGGGAGGGGGGTCACTAAAGTCAATTCATGGCAATCTATCCAATAGTTGTTGAGATATTTCAGTCTGGACCAAAGGGGTGGACCAGCAGACCTTCAATGCCACCCATATAGCCAAACATACAGTACTACTCTATCTTCTAAGTACAATAATACAGAATGTTTGTCTAACTAAATCTAGCTTTAATGGACAAATTGGTCGCAGAGAGTTGTGTTTTGACAAACATAGATTTATTTGTACTTGTTCTACTCTCTTTAATGTCTTATCAGTACACAGAATTAAGACCCTGATTAAGATAGGCTGTGACTTTCCGCTGTTTGACCACTCAAAGGTTAGTGTTCCAAGGTGACCGCAGGCTTTCCGATGGATCTCCACCTCTCCCTTTGATCTTTTTCCACTGGGAACTCCGCCACATGTGACCTGTTCAGGTAGAGTAACAGCAGGACACTCCATGAATGCTGCTGAACAGGACTCAATCTTTAACCAAACTGAACTAGGTCATGCACTCACTAGTACAAAATGTCTCATTTGCTTAAAGGTATTTTGTCCTTTATTTCATTGGTGAAATCATTAACAGAACACTCCTTTGATCCTGTGTTAGCTGGTCAGTTTCAAGAAGGCTTCACACTGTGTACACTCAGCATATTTTAAGAAGCAGGTTTGCTTGAAGTCTGGAAAAACACTGGGGAAAATACATTTGCAATTTGCAAGTTCTTCCATGTTGATTGTTTTCTGGCATACATCCTAAAATAAAGCCTGATAGAAGTGAATATTGCTGGGCAGTGCAACACTCACACAAGCCCAATATAGCAATATAAACAGTGTATATCTGGGCACAGATTAGCACGGCAGTGTGTAAAGGGCAGGAGAATCGGAGCTGTGCTGGCAGCTGATTGATGAAAATACCATAACAAGGTTTCAGGAGAAAATAATTGAAATAATTGCTGACCCAAAGTGATTTGACGTAAGCTGCAGCTGGGTTCTGCTGTGCTATTGAAACATCAACCATACTGGTGGGAAGTGGGTGCTGATAAATGGGAAACTGCCATTGCTTAGACTTGGCTTACAATACAAAAGATTCAATTCATTTCTTGATGCACATTTTTAAAAATCAGATAATGTCACTTGATTTAAATACAAATAAACTCAAAATTAAAAAAATCTTTTATTTTATTTTAGCCATGCTAGTGGGGTAGCTCTAGGGTTGTCAGGCTGTCAGTTGTTCCATTACTTTCATCCAAATGTAACTATCTCGACACCTACTAGATGGATTTAGTATAGACAAATTTTGCTACAGACAATAATGTTCCCAACTTTTACCCTAGTACCACCATGAGGTTAACATTTGACTTTGTCCAAAACTTATTCTCATATTCTTATTAGCCACAGTTGTACTTTGCGTTTACTGCTAATTAGCTAATATTTGCATGTTTGCATTCCCTATGTTGGCATGCTGGCAAGTACAGAGCTGCTAGTGTGGCTACAGACTCTTAAGACATTTTAAAACATGTTTTTTAGTCTAGCTGAATCAGACTCTGCTTTGTTTTCGTCCTCAGTGTGATTATTTTTGGGTAGATCAGAACATTCATGTTCGGACCAAAACAACTGCACTGAGGCCCTTTGAGGTTGCGATCTCAGTCTGGTCCGAAATGAATTCCGGAGCAGTTCATTTGTAGTGGGAACGTGATCCAACCTCGATCGGACCCAACTACTAGGCGTACTCTGGAAGTTTGAGCTAAACGGCTCCTGTAATCAGGTACACTTTGCATACTGGGATGTGGATGAGTGAAATCAACAGTTGTTGGCAGCTAGAGAGTCAATTGAGGTCCAATCATGTCCAGCTAGCGCAACAAAGTACATGCATTTTTGATATTTGGCCAGACGACCTTCTTTAGGACCTTCTTCCTGTGTTCATGTTCTTGCTACTGCCCTAAACACAACTAACCAATGAGCGGAGGGAACGTTCCCACATGGCTTTTAGTGATGCATTTTGGTTCGCTTTAATTTTTTTCCATGGGCACAGAAACCTGAACCACGGGGGATGACTCAACAAATTTACCAATTCCTTCACTGATATGGACCAAAGCAAAAGAACTATAGGTTTGAAAACACCCTTGGTCTTGTTTTAATTCTGGAGGAGAGAGCTGTCTTTTTCAGTAAGGCTTACAGATTTTCACCTCAACATCAAAATTTTAACAACTGCACATGTAACTGACTTAACATGGCCATTTTTTGCAGTGTACATTGGGTTAAAAGTGATACTACTGCAGTAGTGGTTGGTGAGAGAATCTGTAAAAACTCTGGGTATTTTCCAACTATTGCTCAGGTGCTCTTTCATAACAGCTGCACGATTGGGTGTGGTGCATAATTTGGCAAACATAATAATGAAGTATACCAAACCCCAGCAGTTGTAAATCTAACTGAACACACCGGTTCAGCCTTCAATGGCATTCATAGTGAAACGTTACACTGCGACCAGAGCGCTGAGTGATCGTGTGACTTCGCCTCAGGTACAAACGCAGACAGGCATCAAAGTGAACAGCACCGCGTGCTCTTAGAGCGACAATGCGTGCGTGTGTATGAGAGTGTCATTGTGCATGCACAGTATGTCCACACGCTTACACTGTATGTCCTTGCACCTGTGTGTTAGTGTCTTTTTATGAGCTCATGAGCAGGGGTGTTCTCCCCCCGAAACCAGCCCCTTTCCCCTCCTGTGTTCGCCTCATGATCAAAGCCCCTGCCGTGCCACTGCTCCTTTTGATCCTGTGGCACAATAGGGTCTGTTGAGGTTTTGATTTCTTCATCCATTCAGCTCCATAAAGGCCAGGCCACCCCTCTCTTCCCAGTCCAGTGGACAGGGGGGCAGGGGGAGGGAAGTACCCTGGCAGAACCCTGGAACTCCCCTGCCCGCAGCCCTGTCTGGTTAGGGTCTGGACATCAGGAGCTATAGCTGCACATACAAACTAAATCTACACAATCTTAGCACATTCCTAGCACCACTAAAATGAGCTGACATAAACCAAAACTGCATAAGGTGGGGGAAACAAGCTTCATTATGCTTTCAATGTCATTGTATCTGACTTTCCTTTATGTACACCCCTCCTTTGTGATGCAGTTGATTTTAGTGATGAAATCAGTTTAACTGTTTCTCATCTTTTCCTGCCCCGTGACCCCATTGTCCATCTCCCACTTCATTAAAATATTAGGAACATTTTTCCTTAACGTTACTGTATTTTCAATTAGCTGGATGTTGTCTGCATAATATTGCAAAACTAGGGTTTTTATTTTCAGTCTCAGTTAAACTGAACTGCTGTGTCTTTTAGCTGTAAGTAACAGAGAAGTCTAAATCAGCAGTCACTTGTCATCAGCTGTAAATGAGCTTTTGTTGTTACAACAAAAATTGTGCTGCTTAAGCTACTTCTCGTGCATTAAGCTGAACTAATGTTTAAGTTTGGATATTGTGACATACTATACTGTTGCACTTCTTGTTGCCACACCAATGACAAAGTGTCTTGTTTCAATTTTCAGACACATCGCATGGCCTCTTCCTTTACGACAGCATTACGTGAAAGAAGCTAGATAGGTTTTAGACATTTAAGCAGGACTGTTAGAAGCTCTTAATCTAACTAAACAGGATACATGTCTTTTGATGGAACAATGTAGTTAAAACTGCTGGACAGATAAAACAAAATATCAAACATTTCAACATTTTTGTTTGTGTAGCCCATTCCACATCATCTTATTCTTATACCATTTAAATAGTAAATGGTCCAATGTCTTAGCAGGCTTGTACCATGTTTCCAAAGTATGCTGACTGAATGTTCTCTTGCAGAAAACACATATTGCCAAAGGAAGAATTTTGAAATGAATGCATGAAATGACAAAACAGGCAATTCTCTCACAACCACAAAACCTCAATCTGAGGCAAATTCTGTCTGTATCTTCCCAGAAAACTAGAAACAGGAACCCAAGTGTCAACCACTGTTGAACTGCTCATTTGTGATTTTTTTTTCTCTTCCTGGGAAAGAGGCGCATTTGCATGGAGAATTAATTTTACTTGGTTGAATGGCAACTGGAAAGTCCAGTTAGATAATACCCCTTAAGCATAATTAGCTCTTGAAATATTATTCATATGCTTCGTTCTGTTCCACCGCACCTTCATTTCTCACTGCGATTCAATTAATGTTCAATGAAATTACTGACTGAATACATCAGAGAAATGGTCATACAATGGAGTAAAGCATCCCAATGATATAAAGACCCATTTCTTTGTTACCTTATGAATTACATTTCTTTTAGTTATTTCTGATGCCAGATAATTATGTCATGCTGACGATAAAGACATGAGCAAAATGCCTTTCTTTTGATAGAAAAATGAATTGAACTACCAAAAAATACAGTAAGTTTTCCTTCTAATGGCCTTTTCTTTTTATTGTATTTTTTTTTAATTCACTGGTGCAAACAGGCTGCTCACACACACACACACACACACATGCTCGTCCAAAAGTAATTTGTTCTATGATTACTTCAAAATGTATGTTTTTCATCTCCTATGAAATGACTGACAGTGAAAAAAATAAACAAGTCATGGCAATTTGTGAAGCACTATAAGGAACATAATTGCTTTGCTAACAAACTGATACAAATAAACTGGGTTTCCTGCAGTGTTTTATAGTGGAGGCGCCCTATTTCACCAGAAATAAAGTGTATCCATACCGACATACATTTTAATGAAATATAACATGTCTATTAAGCTTCTAACACATACCAGGTATTTCATGAATGAGGTGATTGTTTTAACTGTTCCTTGATTAGTAAACTGATTAACAAGATGATTTGTTTGAACATTGGGAGCATGTTCCAAGGTTGGGAGAAAAGTAGGTGTAAAGATTAACTGATACGTATCGGAAAACAGATAAGAGATTTATCTACATGTTTATTCAGATTTATGACTACCTTTGTTTTTCAGGGACTATATACAAAAAAAAACAATCTCATACAAGGAGAAGATATAATATAGATTTAGCTACTAGCTAATTTCCGTCCGCAGTCTCTGGGCAATATATAATTATTTCAATACACAATTACAGATCAGAGGAGAATTCTGTATGAAATTAGGAAAAATTGATACAGCTGTTACAAACCAATCTTTTGAAATTAGTCACAGGTGCAACACACCCTTCTTCTGCTAGCTTGCTACATTCCCCAATCCCGTACCTGCGTTAAGCTATCCTCAACTTTCTCACGGTGAAATGTCACACTGCTATGTACAACGCTGCTAGCAATCTTTGCATAGCGTCTGCAGCATTCAAAACACACAACTGTATCATTATGCTGGCAACACCTCAAACCTTGCTGTTCATTTAAGAAGGAGATGTTTGCACTTACGGCAGCAGCATTTTAATGAGAAACTCATCCTCTGTAGGGATTTGCTAAAGAGTTAGCCAATGAATCACTGCCCACTGCCTTAGCTGACCAATTTTCTGGGAGCAGCCCTGCAATATCTACTGTGTTTTCAATCTAATGTGTTTTTACATGTTATATTATGGTAGTGTTGTGGAAATATGGTGTAACAATGTTAGCTAAAAGGTGACAAGATATAAAGATAAAGGATATCTTTGAATTTCTTCTGCAAAATATGCTCTTTTGTCTCAACTTTAATATTGGTATGGGAAAGTGAACTAAATTTAAAGCGTTTTATCTTAAACCATCGTACCATAATCCATCCTAGTTTGCTCTCAAAAAAAGCTCTAGAATCTGTTACTTATTCTTTGTGCAGGTGTGTGTGAGATGGAGCATGAGCCTGACACTGCTAACCTCCCTTGTCCCTCTGCTATCCATGGTGTGAACATATGTGACAGAACATGCTAACACCTCTTTCCCCTCTCCCTCTCTCTCATACACACACATACACACAAACACACACACACTTTATCTCTCTTTGTATATCTCTCTCAGTGTGTCCCTCCTCAGTCCTCCGGTGCTGTCATGAACGGGTTGCAGAGTTCACGTTGGAAGGTGTGAAAACCCCAAGTGGCTCTGCATATCGTCGAGTGGAACTCTTCAGTGTGCAATTGTGTTAGCTGACAGTTTGCTCACTTCTTCATACATTTATTTATCAGTGTGTGTATACGTGCAACCTCTGGCATACATGTGCATTACAAGCATGTGTACCAGTGTTCCTGCCTTAAGCACATGGCCTTTCACATCCTGGACTCCCTATCTGCATGTGACGCTGAGCGCATGGATAACACAATGAGAGCCAGTCACCAAGTATCATCTGAGCATCACCACTTATGAGTTATGCTTATCAGTTCCCTTCATAATGCCATTGCTATAATAAGCAAAATATGGTCACATCTGACTGTATTATATCGATTTAGTAGTAATGAATGACCACCAACGGCTCACTTAGTTTTTATTTCCTTATTTTACTTTTTGAAGAGTGAGTTAGGATTTGGGTTGTCTTTTCACCAGAGCTGCTCCTGCCTGTATTTCTGGCAGAACAAAGTGTGACAAAAGTTAAATGAATCACAGTTTCACAGGTAGAGGCCTGAATGTTCTGCCTGAAGCTTGTTTCGTAGCTTATTAAAAGTGTTTTGCTTAGCCTACAGCTTACCTTAAAAAAAATCTCCTGGTATTAAACTGTATTTAGTGAGCCTCTCAAAGCCAACCCACAGATTTTCTCTTTGTAGTCTGGCAAGGCTCCACAGGAATTTGTTTGTGACAGGTGTAGTTCAAATTGGCTGCTCAATAGATGATTGACAAGTGCTCGCTTTCACTGAGACTTCCACTCATGATTTAGGGCTGTAGCCAGAAGTTCAGGTGGCAAGTCCCCCCTAACAAACCCCCCTGTTCCTACTATGTTTTAAGCTCTCTAAAAGGTAAAAATGATTTCTAACGTCCTGTTAACTTTCCCCCTTTCTGTTAATTTTCCCAACAATATGCTGAAAGCCTCCTCTATATTGCATCACAATACCAGGACAAAAATGTAGCCCAATTTTGCCCTCCTTTATTGGATTAATGTACTGCCAGCTGGGCTGTCACTTATATTTGCTTATCAATTTCCCTTAAACCTGGATTCATTATTTTTGTTTGTCTTTGGCCACTTGGGGACAGCGCAACCAGATGTAAACAAAAGATTAGCATATTATCTTGTCATCAAGTTATGGCTAATATGTGAGTGAGCATAGCCTAGTTACACATCTGTCAGACATGGAGCAACATTAGCATTCATTTGGAGTTGAGTTTCTGTGCATCTGATAAATGTTAGTCTCCTTTTAGCTCTGTTTTGCGCTCCACCTAATCCAGATATTCAGTATATCTCTCTCTTTCGCCGCTAAATGCTCGACTAGCTAGCTAACCGTATAACTAGCTTACTGTATAACTAGTTAGATTGTCAATAACTTTGTCTGCTGGGGCTTGGCGTGTAACATAAAGGGAGTTTATCAGAGTGTTTTTTTGCTAAATCAGTTGCCTGCTGCACCTGGAGACACTGCTGAAAACCAAAACATTAAAGTTGTGGGCTGTAAAACCAAAACAATGCACTGAAAGACATGAAAATGTGCCATAGAGTTGAAGGGAAATGCAGCATTGGTGATAATTCTCAGCAGATTTGTCATGTACCAGCAAGACCTTTCACATCACAAATAGTCAAATCATCCGTTTACATAAAAATATTAGAGCAGTTTTTAAGTTAAGTTACTTACTAAATAGAATAACCTTTAGTATTTACCTGAAACCAGTTTGTGAAACAAGCAAATTTTCCCAGAGAAAACATTAATAATAACAAATACAACACTATGAATAAAAACACTTGAATTATAACATAACAACCATGCAGTCAACCGATTACCTGAGAGGCAACAGCTGTGACCTACCTATTATGGCTGTCATGATGTCTCTATAGAGACACAGTGGACATCCATAATAGGCCACTAAACACAAACTGTCCCTCAGTATTAACCTATAGCTTCCTTTCACAGCTACAGTGTCATTAGCCCCTGCACTCGAGGTGTGAACAACCGTGGAGCAAGCGTCTAAAATGGTGTAATGAGGAAGACAATGTACTGCTATGGCATGCCCCTGCTATCTCCTGCACCCTCGAGGGAATGATACTCACGCGCTAAAGCACAAAATGTACTAGAAGTGAGAGACACAGAGACAGAGAGAGAGGTAAGAAAGGGGAGGGAACTAGAAAAAAAGACAAAGATTTACTGAGCACTAGAGGTGATGAAAGGCAAAATGGCAAGAGAGATCAAAAACAGATCCACATTACACATTTGCTGCATTCCAAATTGCATACTTCTACTTTTCACTTTTAGTACATAATGTAGCTTGCCTTACAAAGTACATATGCAGTATGCATACAAGTGGGACACACTACTTCATCTGTCATTGCAGCTTCTGTTGTTGCACTGGCTTCTGTCATTGCACTGTCAGTGCACTGTCATTGGTCTGTGCTCTCTTGGCAGCTCAGTCGATGTGATATATCTTCTGCTGAGCAGAGGATTGTGGGTCAGAATAGCCAAAAAATCATGCTGGCTTGCATACTGCAAAATGCTCCCGGATGTAGTAGGACATTCTTTTTTTTACTGTTGGCATACTGCATTTGACATACTATGTATTGGGCTATACAAAATCTTTTTCTGGCATAATAAATTTTATGGTAATATGAGTCAGAACGCACCCACCCATTGTCTTCCTCAAGGACACTCTGGCAGGACATGTGTCTGTCGGTAGACACACATTGAACCCGTCCACTTTTGGGTGCAGGACAGTAAGATCTAGGCCATGCCCTCATGTGTTCCCAAGTCATTTCTGTCTTTGTCCTCCCAAGAATCTTCCACTGTTGACAAGTATCCACGACAAGCTCTGTTGAATGTCAATATGGCACAGTCCACTGTTATGATATGGCAACAAACACAGCAGGGAGTACGCATAGGTTACAGTAACTGATGTAGACACAGGAGTCACGTGTGGCCTGCTGCCATAATAGTTATTGTTGACAACATGACACACGCGCAAATGGGAAAATTCCAGTGTCCAGTGATTTGCTTCATTCTTTGATTATTACTCACAAGAAACTCCTCCTTAGCAAATCAGCAATACAACGCAGGAGTTATTGTTAATCAACCATAAAATCAAGTGACTAACGTGGTGGTTAGACAGCTGAAAGGTTAAAGGTCAAGCAGGATTGGAAGGTTGTCAATACAAATTGTGGAGCAGCTGCAAAAATGTGCACTGGGGAGGTGAAAGAGAAGCACTCTGATTTCTATCAGCAGCTACTCTTGATGTATAAATGACCTTTAATTCCTACACCCTAAGTGATGGAGCAAATGGAGCTTAGTGGAGTAGAGTACATCACTTTTCATAATGCTTCCTCTCTCTTATTTGTGCATTTTCTATTCCAGTTATCAATTCAATTAACTGACTCTTGTTCGCCTCAACCAAACTGATTTTGCCATGGACTCTGTCAAGAACTGATGTTTTTGCTGCTGTCAGAATCTCAAACTATTTCCGTGAAGAAAACAATCATTTGTATATTTTGTAGCTGTTCTGGAGCTTTCAATCATATCGCATGATCTTTATCACCAGATGATGTTTGCTCAATTGTCAGAACTGTAGATTTTCAGAAGTTACTTTTCTTTTTGATTAACTTAAAAGACTTCTTAATCATGTTGGCTTAAAATTTGACAAGAAGCCCTAAAAGTGCCCAGAAAAGATGGAAATGTGAATGTCTACATTTTCATGAGACCTACTCTGGGATATAATTTTTACTGAGTGTTTTAATTTAACTTAATATAACTTGATCTCATTCAATTGTAGCCCTCAGCTGACAGAAACAACAGAAAAATCGACCAGAAAATCAAGGCATCTGTTTTTTTTCCGGGAAGGCCCTGGCAGCCTGGACTACATGTTCAGTATTACTACTTTCTTTTATTTGTTTTCCCCTTTTTTGTCTTGTTGTGTTTATTATGCTCAGATGGAGAAGTGCATGTAAATCCCACAAAGCGTGTAATCTTGAGCACTTTAATAGAATAAAATGATGAAAAAAAAACCTCATGACAACTGAGCGAATGATCCATCTGCTGATGAAGATCACACAATACGATTGAAAACTCCTGAACAGCCACTAAATAGACCTTGAGGTGAGATTGTTTTGTCAGCTGCTGTTTCCAAGATCAAGGATGAACTTGGAAACTCAACAGTTTTTCTCTGGATTACTTTCAGCTGTGATTTTAGTGTCTGATTGATGCAACCAACATCCAGCCTTTCGACTCCGGTTCCAACCTCCAGAATCTTTGAGCCTGTCCAATAAAATCATGAGAAATATTACTCCACACCACATCCATCAAGATTTTCACCACCACCAATGTCTAGACATCAATGTGGGATAATCCTACATGGCTCACGGTATTACTACCCTAATGAAAGATAATGATTACCCAGTAGTGTCTAATTGCCAAAGATTCTTCTTAACATATCTCCTCTAGCTTTTCCTATTTTGTGCAGCCTACTTCAAGTAAATTCATTTAGTTTATAAGTCCTTCTTTCAGTCAGTCTTCCCTGATTGAACAGTAGCAGGCTGGGGTTGCACTTGGCAGCTCTCAGTTGTGAACGTGTGTTAAGAGTGAGTGTGCAGGGTGTGCTCAGCTAACCTTCCCAGGATAAATAAAGATGAAGTAAAGATACTAAAGCCATAAGGTGGAGAAAAGTTGGCCCAAGGAGTGTCCTAATTCCCAGGGATATCCCTGTCTAGTGTTGGCCCAAGCTGAGTAAACATACAGTTGCTAAACTGTGACTCATGTATTGTAACTATGGTTGCTTTACCAACAATGACACACCACTGTACACGGCGTGGAGCTAATGCAAATTAGCAATGATTCATAAACGGCGTAGATCAAATCAACCACGGTGTCAAAATGCCAATAGGATGTTAGCCTGAATTGGAAAATTGGAGCTGAAAGAAGATATATAAAAAAAGAAAAAAACTCTGCAAAAGCACACTGAGGTACACATTCAGATGCCTTGAAAGAATTCGAAATGCCAGGCCATCCTCAAAAGGAGCCCACACTGACACTGGTAGCTTTTATAGCCACGGCTCAACTGCATCAGCCTCCATTATTCATGCCCCACTCAGCCGCTTCAATCCGGCCCAGACCCGCTCACCTTACACGTTACGCATTCATTCACAGTAGCTTTTACTCAAAGAACACCGTCAGGCACAGAGCGGGTGTCCTGCCTTTGGGTGAACACACTAACCTAAACACACTAACCTGAATTCTTTGTCAATGCGGTGTGACAGTTTTATCGAATGTATAAAACTGACAGTGAAGAGGATTTTTCACGAAGATTTATGTGAAAGCTGACAAGTGGCATCAGTATTTAGATTTATATGCTGTTTTACGAATCCCAGAGTAGCCTATAACTTGATTGAGTGAAAGGAAGCTGGATTGTTGCCAAGCTTATTTCAAGTTGCCCTGAATTTGCATAAATGAAAGCAAAACAACTGGCACTCACACGTAAATTCCTGTAAGTTCAGATGTAAAGATTCCCTCTCATCTTGTGCCAAAGTAGCCCAGATTGTTGTTGGCACGGCTGTTAAACGCATACATACGCAATTACCTTGTATAAGCTGACAGCTTGGAGCAGTGGGTGAGACCTGATCTGCGGTTAAGGGGCGTCAGATTTTTTACGGTGAGAACGTCAACCAGCATGTTTTCCCTTGATTCTGAGGCAGGCCCATACCTGTATATGTGTGTGACATACATGCATGCAAAGTGCCGTGTATGTGTGTGTGTGTGTCGTTATTGTGTGTTTGATCTAAATAAGTCAATCTACTGTATTATGTAACCCAACATCCTAAAAGAAACTCTTTGTTCATATGAGTTCGGTTTTGTGAGTTTACACACTGCTGGGGCGTCTGATTATCCTGCGCCTGCCAAAATGAATTGACTAGCCAAACTACAGGCCTTTTCGAATGTCATGGCTATATTTATCCAGTGTGAGACACACTGTGTGTCTCTGTCCGTCCCCTTTGAGAATGGGGTCTGGAATGCCACCAACGTGAACCAAAACTAGGCCAAGCACAGATGGACTGACTGCTTTACAGGCGTGCCGACATGTCAGAGGCTGTGATTGTGTTGCATAAAAGACCCCCTGTGTGCCCCAGCTTGAATTCACAACTTATACAATGTTATCTTTGGCTGCCATCAAAGGTGGAATTGATCGGAGCTTAACTGAATCGAATCTGAAGGACACTGAAACTGAAGTGAAGATTCGAAGCAAAACCAACTGAACCAAATCAAATTAAGCTAAATAATTATCCTGTGGATATAGAAAAATGAATTCAATGCAAAACAACCGCTACTACTACTACTTAAATTCACTTATTTAAATCCTTCCCACCCACTCATCCACTTTAAACCCTCCCACATCTTACGGCCGGGTCTCCTTCCTGCTGAGTAGCTCCATCATCCTTTCATCCTTCTGACCCATTTATCTGCAGGACTCTGCCCAGGTAAATCTGCACTGATATCATTATGTTCCCATTAAAGCCCCCCCTCACCCCTCAGTGTATTCGGGGCAGACAAATCTAGGCCAAGCAACCCTCCTACTCCACAGAGGAGACGAGGATTTCAGGAGGAAAACATTGCTTTCAGACTTGGATCCACAGTGGGAGCGTAACAAAGCATTACTATGCAAAACAAGTTAGATAGGAAGTATGAACGGCACGCTTGAGTGGTCTCAGGTTACATTTAGTTGGATAAGATGGTTAAAATTTCCATTTGGAGGCCATGTTTTTGCAGATGAATATATATTATGCTGAAGATAATGATCACTGTGTAGCTCCACATGGCTATTTAGTACCAATAAAAAGCATTTATGGCGCAATTGAATTTATTGAGCATGGATGGTAAAAAGGAGTAACCATCTGTCATGTTGTATTTCCTCTGCAATTACAAGCTCGTCTGTAATGTTATTTGCCCAATGGTATCTTTATGAAAGGCAAATATAGTGCTTGGGCATTATTTCAACTTTAATGTCGCAATGTACGAGACTGACGCTGGCAGTATGTCAGCCTTCTTCAGTATGTAATCCATCAGTATGTACATGTGAGCACCTGTTTTTGCACTGTGTGTCTCTCTATATGCGTCTGCTATTTCCTGACTTTCAGGCCTGGCTTCTCAGCCCTCATGCTGCAGGGCACTTGCAGCATGCTGCAGGGTCCGAGGCTGCCTGACATTTACATGCGGTCGGCTATTAGTGTTTAAACTAAATATTACCACAACCAAGATCAACAGTAGACACTGACCAGGCCCAGGCGCCGGCAGCTACCACTCCCCTTCCTTTCTCCCTGTCTCGCTTTTGCTCTGACTTTTCTGTCTCTCCCTCTGCGTCTGGTATTCTGGTGTGTGTGTGTGTGTGTGTGTGTGTGTGTGTGTGTGTGTGCGCGCACTATACAAGGATGAAGCCAGGCGGCCAATTATGGCTAGAGCGAGGCGGAGCAGGAGTGTCAACATGTAGTAAAGAGCACACGGCCCACTGTCTGGAAAGACTGAGAGAGACGGCGAGGGAGAGAGAGAGAGAGAGAGAGAGAGAGAGGAGAAAAGAGAGCAAAGAAGATATAAAAAGAAACTGACAGAGATTGACAAAATGAAAGAGAACCAATAAAAAAAAAGACAAAAATATACACAGACAGTCACAAAGACACAAGAGGAAGACAGGCGATGTATAAAAAAGACCCAGTAGAGTACAACACATGACTAAAAAGAAGAAGAAACATTTCTCTGCTTCCTTCGCCTAGAGGATTTCCTCGAAAGGGCAGAACCACACAGAGAAGGTTTTTATTCTCTACCCTACACAGGCACATGTTCACAAAGGCATTCATTAAAGGACTTTACAAGGGCAGTCACATTATACCTTATTGTTTCAGTCACTATTCAACACATCAGGAGGGTGTGAAAAATATCTGTAGCTGTTTTTTTTTTATCTCTTTAGTCTGCAATTTAACAGGAAATTCAGGTGTTATCATGAGAAAGTGTTAAACCAACTCTGTTGTAGAGCAAGCAGCAAGCTTTCAACAGCTTTGAAAAAAATTAAACAGAAATCATCACTCAAAACTTGTCTTGAAGTCTAATATAAAGTAAAGACAGTAGTCTTGTGGAAATCCCTGTTGTACCAAACACAATAACAATTATGAAGCAATAAGCCAAAACTGGAGTTCTCTCTCTATTGCAGTAGTCGTCAAATGTTTTTCAATTTTCAGTCATCAATGATATTGGGCAAAGTTGAATTTTATTGAAATAATAATAGGATCGAGGTTAGCAAGATAGCCTTAGCAAGCATCAGCACACTCGTTTGTTTATTGTCTCCAAGTGAATCATAATAATTCAACTCTAGTTCTGCTCCACATGTTTCCCCCTGCTCATTCACACCCCCACCTGCAGTGGCTCGCCTCCCCATGACAGCTGTGTGAGTGCATGGGTGAATGAGAGGCATACTATAAAGCGCTTTAGTATAATATAAATCCAATGCAATTACAATTTAGAGGCGTGATTGCGGCTTTACTATGTCCTGAGAAATTGCCGTCTGACCCGCCTTTAAAATTTTCTTTTGAGTCTAAATCAATCCAGAGGCCCAAACCTTCAGCCTGACCCCGAGCCAGCCCTGACAGGAGCGTCAGCCTCTGCTGTGTCTTCATCACTCAGTCAGGATGTATTGAGGGAGAGAGTGAAGTGGAGAGAAATCACCTGGAATCTTGTTAGGTTCAATAGCTTTAGTCTGTGTGTGTGTGTGTGGAGCAGAGTGTGCGGTCCAGATCCTAAGGGAGGAACTGTGGCTCAGATTAGTTAACCCTGTCTAACCCAGGTTGCTGCTCAACCTTATCCCTGCAGCGTAAGCTCTTAATGAGTTCACTGCCTTCTTGTTTTCTCTCCCTCTCTGACTGTGTCTTCATTCATCCTGCGCTTCCCTGCTTTTGCTTTATGGTCATTTTTCCTCCTTTTTTTGTTTCTTTTACTGTCTTTTACTGTCTTTCTCTTGTTTCTCCTCCCATGCTGCCATTTCTTTTTCTCTCTCCTCTTCCTCTTCTTCTTCCTCCTCCACCCCTACCCAACCCCCACCTCCTAACATATGTTCTTCTGGGTCAGGATTAGGCCCTTCCTTGTTAGTCAATTAGAAAGAGAGAGAGATAGAGCGCAAGAGGGGTAGAGAGGGAAATTTCTTGCACGTTCTGGTTATGAACTTCCACCTACACTAAGTCACATGAGGCTGCTAGAGGGGTTACGGTTAATTCTCTGTCGCTCTGTTGTTGTATCAGCTGAATGTCATGTAAAGATGGATGCCAGTCAGAAATACGTGTAGTTGGATTTTCAAAAAGTAAGAAAAGCAAAAAGTCTGCTTATCATGATCAGCACTTTAATGACTTACAGACTTCCAAATCTGGTGAGGACATACAGTAAATGGAGGATGAGATGGAATATTACTAAAATACTTAAATAATCTTTGTGCTGACTAGTAACTCATGTTGGTTATGTGAAACAAGCAATCAATTACTCATCACTCATAACTCAGTGATAAAGTTATTATATTACTAATTACATAACATTACTAAATTACTAATTACAACAGCCAAAGTATTTAGTCACATGACTTGTTATATTACTCTTTACAGCTCTGTATAACAAACAATTCACCCACATGTCACATCTTACATGCATCTTATATTTAACATGTTTAAAGTTAAAAAAACAACACATTGCGGTTTAGCAGCCAGTCTGCAGTTTAAAGGTATTACTGACCACCAACAGCTAGCTTAATGTTGACTGCACGCATCACTCCAGGAGTCCCGTCCTTACAGGGAAGCCCTGGGGTTCAACCCCCCCTTGCTCCCCCCAAAAATACTTGATACTTAATACTGATTCCTGAATGTCGGATCATCCGTCGCAGTCTCTCCACTAAATAGCATTGAAATGAATGTCAACCCTCTCATCCAACTCTTGATAGGATGGTGAAGAAGTCGACCCTCCATAATGTTGATTTAAGGGAAAAGGTATCATAGCCTTGTATTAGTGGCAGATAGTCTGTGCTCATAAATGATACACCTCAGATAATTATGATTACAAAAAATCAATACAGACCCTTTCATTCTCTTGTTCACACTGTTAATAACATCTGATCTGTCATCTTTAGAAGTGATGACCCCTCCAAACCTCTATATAAAGGCTGCTGGTTAGTCTAGACATTTCAAAAATAATAACAAAGCACATGAGCAACATGTATGGAGTTGACATTCCTTTCATAACCACTTCTCATGTCTGTGTCCTTCAGTGTTCAAGCTGTTGTACCTTTGATTTACCTTCCTGCTATCCCATATAAGGGAAAAGCAGGAAGGTCTCAAGGGAGAGAAGTATGCTGTTGTTGCAGTGTCTGGCCTTACAGTCGCTAAGTCTGCCAGTGGCCTGCACGTGAGTGTCTGAGTGAGTGTTTGTGTGTATGCGGGGGAGCCAGCTTGTCTATTTAGGGGAAAGAAATTACCCAATGCTCCCTTTAGGAAGAGAAGCAGCAGAATAAAGACTAAACACACGGTAGGTATTTCTAAAAGATGCAGAGAGGCCTTAATAAAACAGCTCTGGGAGGCTTCCCTCATCTTTTTACCTTTCTCATCTCTCCCTCCCATGTCTGTCTCTCTATTTCTCAATTTCCCTCCTCCCAGAAGATAGAAACCCCCTCCCTCCTCACCCAGTCATTTCTCTCCTCTTTGGGGGTCCACAGTTGGATTAGCCTGTCTCTGAGAAGACTGCAAAAAGGAGCCCCGCTGTCTCACGTGAAGCGAGCTCAGAGGGGGGAGAAGAAAAAAAAAAAAAAAAACGAGGAAACGAGGGAGACGTTGTGATCCAATTTTCAGCTTTTTCTCTTCGCCTGTGTTTTGTTCGATGCTTGTTTAAACGGGTTCCCAGGAGATGCTGTAACCGGGGTTTGTAAAAGAATCTCTACGCATATGTGTGTGTGCGTGTGTGGTCATGAGCACGTTTGGTGTTGTGCTTTATTCCACACTGATGAATGAAAATTTCAAGTAGACAAATCACAGCACAGCCCTAGATGACTTTTCCTGAAAGTTGCGAGGGAAAAATAGATATCAGTAGAGGATATTATCCTCCGAGTAAACCACAGCAAATATATTAAAGACCTCCTCTGGCTCACTTGTAGCCGGGGTCATCTACAAGTTGACCTTACCTTGACCCAAGCTTTTTTTTAAGTCCCAAAAGTTATGAGCACAGGAAATATAAGCAGATAAAATAGGATTGAAGCGCTCTAAGCTCATCTATCGCAGAGACCCCCTCTGTTCAGGCTTAGAGGCCGATTATGGCATATGATATTGAATCCTCTTTGGGCTGTAGCCATTGTCTGAGTGTGTGTAGCTTTGTTGTGTGTAAACCTGCCCATGTTTGTGTGTGTGTGTGTGTTTGTATCTGCCTATATGTGCCTGTATGGAGGCCATTCATATGTGTGATGTTCCACCAGCCGCCTGACCTTGCGTCAGGGGGCTTTTACCCCCCTCAGGGTGGGGTCAGGAGTTCAGCAGGGTGCTAAGTAATGACCTTCAATCAACATCCATCACTCACTCATGGGATGCATGGCTGCTTCCCCTCTACCCAGGTAGGGGGAAGAGCGAGGTAAGGCTTAGCGTCACTCCTCACTGGTGGACCTCCATTAGATTTACATAATGTCCTGATTATGCCGTTCACAGACTTTTGGTCGGCGGTTGAGGGTAATAACTGAGCGTTTACCGTGGGAATCGTTAATAGCATCAGCATTTCAAGGTCAACGGAACAACATGGGAGTATAAGCCGTGGCCAATTTAATAGCTGATGCTCTTGTGACTTGCTGTTCCTTTGTTCTTCACTGCATTTGCTTCCTTTCGTCTGTACCGGACATTACTTATAAAACTGAGCCAGAGCTTAAACCTGAATGTCAAGAAAAAGGCAAACATTTGGCTACGGCGAATGCCACTGTTTAGCAGTAAACACATAGTACAGGTCGGACTGACACCAAACACATGAGGAGTATGTCGTTGACTTGGCAGGCGTAGGTACACACTGACTGAAATGTCGATCGCTGTCGTCATGACATAACCTTGTACCTCCAGCTCAGTGCTTACAAAACCTGGCTTGACTGATGGCCAACCTGAAAATAAAACTGACACACTGAATTGTTGAAATGCTGCCATTATGGAAATACAGGTCTTAATATCCAAGCAACACGAGAGTCATGCCTCCCCTCACTTTCCTTTTATAAAACAGAAGCAGGAGTTGAGTCATCATCTTATGAACAGCAGGGTCATCCCCCAGTTACGGGAATCTCACTCTGAATCCCTTCTGAACTCCAGCGGAGCTGATCTGTAGCTGAACCTGACTTCTGACCTCCCTGTGGGCAAGAAAACAGGGGAAAAAAAGAGCTTGTCAAGGAGTAACATATTACTTAAATGGATAATTTGACATTTGTGGAAACTTGCTTGTTCGCTTTCTCGCCAAGAGACACATGCAAAGATCAATACCACTGTAATATAAGAGTGGAATCAATCTTCTCATCTAAGCGAATAAGTGTAGTCCCAAATAATCAAAATGTTTCTTTAATTGCAATGAATACACCATGCAATACATGTCAAAAAGCTTGACCTCTGTGTATTTTGTGAGGTTTTTTTGTTGAAACAGTGGTTTATGTTGACTCAACTCTTTTTCTAACCCTGTTTCTGGCTCAGCTCTTAGTTATTTTTTTCATTAAAAAAGCTCTTTTGTATGCTCCCAATGACTTTTAATGAACTTTCAAAGGCATCTTTGGCCCCCAGCCCCCGTTTATTTGTGACCTAGGATGACAGGGCCTGGTGGATTGTTGAAAGATAGAGAGAGAGAGTTTTACATACCACGAGGTTCAGGTTATGCTGGCTACGTTTCAAGACCGTGCGTCAAACGCAAGTGCTCGCTCATACCTCGCCTTCTCAACTTCCACCAGATCCAGCTTCTCATTATCACTTGACCATGCTGATTAAATAATAAGGTTATAGAAGGGTTAGAGAGTGTGACCTACGATCAGAAGGTCAGAGGTTTGATCTCAGGAATGGAAAATGTGTCCTTCAGGAGCAAAGTGTCTTTGAGCTTAGAAGCTACTGTATTGCCACTGTGATCAAAATGCTAAAAACATAACTGTATGAGGCAGTGTGATTCACTTTGAAAACCGTTGTATATTCCTCATCTGCCCGTCATATATCATCCTCAAAGCAATCAAGAAGCCTGATGTGTTGGTTTTGTGCTTTCGGGGAAAATGGTTTTTTAAAAAAAGGAGAAACTGGAATGAAAAGCAGAGTTATTTTCTCTTCTCTTCATGTGGTGGTGGGATTGGTGGAGGTTTTCCTTCATGCTAACTGAGAGGTCCCCTGTGTTCCTGTTTTAAAGCTAATGTATGGGTGGGGGAGAGGACGTATTACCATGGCTCATACATACAGTGGTTAAAGAGTTGCCTGGTTTTCTATTTCACTTGAGCACACACACACACACACACACGCTTCTCCCTCAACCGGCTGCTCCTGTCGCTGATTGTTGACCAATGACTGTCAGATGGGGCTGTGGATTTTGACTGTTTATGTGTATGCATGTGTGTGCACCTTAGACATGCCCCTTTGTGTGTGTGTGTGTGTGTGAATGACGTCTGCGGCCCTGTATCATATGTCACCAAGGCTGCAAAGCGCTGACCAGCCCCTCATTTACTAGGTGCCCATTTTACCTTGAAAAAAGAACGCAGGGCCAATCATCCATTATTCAATGTACCACCACCAACCTCTGTTTAGCCACAGCCTCTCTAAACTCCGACCCTGTAATAAGAGAGTTCATTCTAACCCCATGTCAAGCCATGTCATGGACCTCAGCCTGCTTCCAAGTGACCCAAATAGATCAAAGTCAATTGAGTTTTTTTTTTTTTCATTTGCAGGAATGAAACCTTATTTTATTCCCGGATGGAATGAGCTTTAATTAGTTTCGATCAGTGGCCCGATTTAGTAAAATATGAATCACTATTAAGTGTCATTCCAAAGAATGCACTTTTGATTTCAAGCAGTCAGCGCTGTAATATTTTTAGACACGCTTGGTATTTTGTGGTGCTATATTTGTCTCCAAGCTGCACACATTCAAATCAGGTCAAATTATATTGTCAGCTAAATTTGAGATCTTTGTCAGTTTTATTAGCCTTTCATGGAGTAAATTAGAGGCGGCTATATGAGTTGGATACTATATATGCTCTGTTATGTATTTGTGTGCATGTGTGTGTGTGTTTTTTGAATATAGTTTATGTTCAACATGATTAGTTTGACAGTCTGGAACCCATCAAGTTAAAAATGGAAGATGTTTCCCTGTTTATACAGTAGTTATCGTCCCGCTCCCCCACTCCCTTTTCCACCACAAACACACACTCAAGGACCCCCATGAAAACACACACACACATACACACTGCCACCACCATCATCCAAGCCTCCCTTCCTTTCCTTTGTCTCATGTAATTAAAGCGTCCGCTTGGCCTTGTTGGCCCCAAGCCACTTGTCTCTTTATCTGAGGGAAGACAGGGGAAAGTTGTCACATTCCTCTTCTCCATGGCAGGGCCACATCATTATCCACCGTGTGCGTGTGCGTTAGAACTCTGTCTCACACGCTTTTTTTTTTTTCACTGCCCACATTGTCTCTCTCCTCTTTATTTAACGTGATCCCGCCCTCTTTTTCCTTACCCTCTCCCACTCTCTCTTTATTTTTACCCACAGTCCCTCCTCAGCATGGAACAAAGGGAGGAAGTGCCCCTGACATTAGTTGTTAGGATTATTTATATCTTGGCTGTGTTGTGTTATTTTTAGCAGTTAGGTTATATTAGTCGCCGTTCTGCCAGATTTGGAGCTGAACCACAGGCTGTTATAGTGGATGATTGTCAAGGATGCTGCTGTTTGAGAGCACACCTACAATCACTTGGCCTTGGGTGAACACATAAGTAGCTCGGGTAATTGTATGTTTTCACTGTACGAACCAGCTTGGCTGATTCCCTCTGCTCTCCTCGTGGGACCTTTTCTCCTTTTTTCAATTTTAGTCTCCCGTACTTTTTAATAGAGTCCCTCTCCCAGTTGCATAATGACTGTATTGTGTTCTGTGGCAGTCGCTGGACATGAAGTACAACCAATGTGCTGCTGGGAATGTTTGAGAAGCTAGAGGCTGAGTTTTATTTCACATTGTATTTGTCTGTGTGTCTTCCTTTCACTTTCAGATTTTAAATCATTCTTACGCAAATGATTTTTCTGTCTAAAGTCAATAAATTAAAGGTAATCTCCCCACTGTTACATTTTTTATTTTGCCATTTAGCCTCTTCCTTGTGCAGCCAAAGTCAAAAATAGACCACCATATTGTCCAACAGTTGTATTTACGTGCAAATTGTCACTTTGCATGAGTGCAAAATGCTTATTATGGATGCACAGCATCTATTTGGAATGATTGCAGATTGCAAATCCAAAGGCTGGTCACTGTCGCTGGTGGCTACGGGATGAGCTTCTCTCTCTCTCTCTCTCCGCACCAAACCCACAATCCTCCCACGCTTGCACTCACTAACTCCCCATCCCTGACTCACAACCAAATTCTGTTTAACCCAAACCAACCCACTGACCTTGGCTTTTCAAATATTCCTGTGATCCGCCCAGGGTAATCTAGCCAATAACCAGCATTTTGGATCAAGCTACCATCAGCAGCATCTGACCAAATAAGGGAATTTGCTTATTTTTTACTTCTCTTACACATAGCTACAGGAGTCAAATGGCCTGTGGTGTAAAGATTAGGCCAACGTTCTTCCCCAGTTTTGAAGTCAATATGTGTGCTCTCCTGCTCTAGCGCAGATGACATTCACTTAAAAGTAAGTTCTCATCTGAGGATAACATTTGTCCTCTGCAAATTAATACCAAAGTTGCATCCAGCTGTTTATATGCCTTTGATGAAGACATCCAGGTAGCTAAATACTTCATTTGCATTGTGGACAGCGATAATGAAACAGTCTGCCATTTAAATGACATTCTGGGAAATATGTACATTCGAAGATCCATATCACTCTCATATCTGTCCATTAAATATGAAGCTGGGCCAGGAGATGGTTAGCTTAACTTAGCTTAGCTTTGCTTAAAGACAGGGGGAAACAGCTGGCTTGGCTCTGTCCAGGAAAACGAATTAGCGACAACAACAACGACACAACGTCTGCCTGTTCCCATGAAGCTCACTAATTAACACATTATATCAGGAAGTTACGTGTTGGACAATGTCTTGGCCTGGGCGCTGTAACTTCCTAACTTCCTGGAGTCTTTTCATCAGCGTGAAGTTGCTAGGCAACCAGTGGAGACCAGAAAATCACTGCCAAAAATTTTTCCGGCACATAACTTCCTGTAACACCACAACTTGTTTTTGCACTTTTGTTGGTTGATGGTGATTGAGTTTAAAAAATTGAGATATAAAATGTCAATGGGTTTTGTTACCTTTGGACAGAGCCAGGTCAACTGTTTCGCCTGCATCCAGTCTCTATGCTAAGCTATGCTAATTAGCTGCTGGCTGCTGACTGTAGCCTGATATTTACTGGAAAGACATGTGATTGATATTGATCTTCTTGTTTAACTCTCAGCAAGAAAGTGAATAAACTTAGTTCCCAAAATGTTGAACTATTGCTTTGAGGAGCAACACTCTGTTTCCAAGTAGCAAGTAGAAGAAGTAGGTTAAGCTCTGTTAGGAATACAAATGTGATCTTTTGCTACTCCAAGGCTGTTATATTTACATGTGTACACATAAGAGTATAAAGACTAGATGACTTTGACATGTGCATGTTATTTTTCAACCACAAATTCAAACATTTCAGTGGTCCCGTCTTCATTACGTGGTTGCCAGTTTTGCTTACTGTTGTAATTCCACCGTCAACAAAGTCAAGCTAGTGAGTGCACCTGGCAACACCTGCAGAGAAGTGGTGAGTGGATGAGTAAACAGTCTGGTATCAAAAAATAGCTCCACTTGCATAACTGTGCTGAACACAATACTACCTTTTATTTTTGTATTCCACACTTTTAAGTCTACAAATATACACGGTACAGCATGAAAATGAGGATTCAAAGAGATGCAAATGATAATGATTTTGCACAACAGTCACTAGCAAATAAGCTATGAATGACCCTTTGGTATTGTACGGTCCAAACGTGACTGTGTGGATTCATGAGAGGCAACAAGGAGACAGCTTTCACGGCCAGCCTCAGGTCACATGACGTATCCCAGTGAGACATCTCACATCGCAATGACTGTCTGGGTCTGACTCCACAACCAGGGCAAACGGCTACAAGATAAGCTCCAGTTGACTATGCGAGAGAGAAAAACACAGAAAGAGAAGGAGAGAGATAAACACATACACAGACATAAACTATGTTATAATCCTGATGTTAAGATAAAAGCTCTGACTTCTGGAGAATTTTGGAAAGAAAAAAAACCCAGCACAACAGTTCCTGTGTGTTACAAATGAAAGGTATTTTGTCTTTCCTGCTACACTATACATTTTAAACACATTTTCATCATTCTTGTCCATCATTACTATTGTTTATGATGACATTTTTACTAAATTGCTGAGATGTAGGGATGAGATCATTACTATACAGTTACATCCAGTAGAAATAGACAGTCAGGAAGGTTATCACCACACCACAAGGTCCACTCAAAAGCTGTTCTGGAGCTTTCAATCGCATCATATGATATGATATCCTCAGCTGATAGAGTTGCCCAGTTGTCAGAGATGTAGCTGTTCAAATTTCCATGTTTGTCTCACCTTTAATGAGTGAAACTGTCATCTAGTAACATTGAGAGAGATTTGTCAGGATCTGTCTGATTCATCAGGTGATTATTTGACTGATCCCACTGAATGTTTACTTTGCAGGAAAAGTTTTTTCCTTGCAAACACATATGTAGCCTGGGGTTGAAAAATATTCATAACTGATAAAAACAACGATGGCCAAAACCTTACTCAAAAAAGGAAATTTCCATCATTTAAACCCTGATTTTTTTTCTTGCAAACACATATGCACACACTTAACACACATTGTGAACCTACTTGCAGCCATTCCACTTGGGAGTCTTTTGTCTATCTTGCAGCAAAGGAAACAATTCAAAACCTAATAAAGTTGGAGTCGGTTCAGAAGACCCCAGCAGAAGTTTATCCAAACATTACCCCAACATTCCCTAAGTTCCCTTTCCCGGAATTTCCAGAGGTTTGAGGGCCAATGGGGGGGGTGGAACCATCCCTAAACCGGGCCCCTCTCCTCCTGCAGCTACTCTCCTCTCTGTTATTGTTTTGACTGAGGTGGAGGGTTGGGGGTGAGGGGGTTCACGTGGGGTAAGGCCCTGCCTATTATGTCTGGGCGTCTTGGAATCTAGGTCACGATTAGACCTCATCTTCTCTCCTCTCCCCTCCCTCCCTCCCTCCTCTCCTCTTCTCCACTTCTACAGTGACCGCTGCCAAAAACCCCTGCTCTTTAATCCCTGCTGCCTTTTTCACTCCTCAGCCGTCTCGATCGAAGCGCCGCGCCCATCTAACCCACTCCCCCCTCCCCACAGTTCCTCCCCTCCCCTCACTCCCTCTCTCCTGTCTCTTGCTTCTCTCGCCGCACCAAATGCCAGGCGTTTATCAGGGATAAGCAGCTGTCCCCTTTGCTCGCGGGAGTAGAAGAAAAAACAGACAGAGTGGAGGCAGGAGAAAAAAGAAATGGAAGAAGAATTGAGAAAAAGAAGCATAGAGAAGAAAAAGATGCAGACAGAGAAGGCAGCAATTTCACTGCTGCCTTTGAATTTTGATTCTTAAAGTGAACTGATATCAAAATCTTGGGCCACTAATCACACTAAATAGCATTGAATTTGGAAGCTATCAAACTAAATTCATATATTTCATTTTTAGCCATAACACCTTTTTTTTTACCAAGCAAGAGTGGATTTTTTTTTTTACATATTGTCACAAGAATTTTGATAACTGTTGCACTGGTTGTACAACACATGGCTTCACGTTAAGACACTGTGTCTCTTGAATTCCTGAAATGCAGATATCAGTGTAAACACACAAGGGAGTGTCTCTTTCATAGTCAGTTGAAGGCTAAAGCTACTGCAGAGGCGTCATTGCTCTAGTGTTAGGTGAAAACAAAAGCATAACTTAGATATGGTCTTATAAATCAACAACCTTCAGTTGACAGCTCTGTGTGCTTTGAGCTTTTCAGGGACAAAGTATCACAGGGAGCCGACGCCGCATATATAAACTTTGTAGAGTGAAAGGTGACAACAGTGTAATATTTCACAAGATGACAATTAAGAAGTTTTACTTGAGCACATGATTGGGATTTTATCTTTATTGGACTTGTTCTGATAAGGTAGCGTAAATGAATTGCCAGTTGACCTTGGTTACAGTGACTTCACTTGTTAATGTTTGTTAAAGTATAATTATGGTTTATTACAACTTGGGTCATCACTCCTATCAGTTATGATGACAGTTTAGATATCGCTGAGATAACAGTAAAAAACGTTTGTTTGAGAAATGAAACCTAAATCGAACACCTAAAATGTTGGTAATAAGCTGTCATGGCAAATAAAAATGTGTGCTTTCACAACCAGGTAAGAGTGGTAAGTCAAAGCTTTACTGTGGGACTTGGTGAATGACATTCACAATGGACAGTTTTGGTCATAATTGTATTGTTCTTCTTTGTTTTCGTTTTCCAACTAACGGTATCAGTAAGCTTCAAACCTGTCCAACGGCACTTTGTTTCAAGCTTTACACTCCATGACCCCAGCTATTAACATGGTATGTACAATGTTATTACTGTATATAGGTCTGATCATTGTAACATTAAACCAGATTTTGGAGGATTTTACCTTTTAAATATGGCTCTTTTGTTGAATAAACAGCCAGTCTTTTGTATTTAGCACGCAAGTCATTTAGCCATTGAAAGAGAATCACCAACGGTTACAACAGCACACAGGAAGCATCTTATCTTTATTGTATAATGTTCCTAATAGTGTCCTACTGCTCCGATTGGAATGCAACGAGGGTGCACTGTATGCCAGATCAGAAATGCCACTCCTTATCTGCTGGCTTCATCGCCACGCATCTGATATCAACAACAGACCGTCTGTCTGTCTGTCTGTCTGTCTGTCTGTCAAAGCTTCATTCTTTGCATGCCACTGTGTGTATGTCCATATGTGTGTGTGTGTCTGCAACAGCCAGTGGCGACGCAGTAGATATCCCTACATGAACGGCTTGGAGCTGTGTTACTTTTGACTGCAGATAGAGCCTGTTATCATCCGTTTGCATCTTCGAGGAGGCACCCTGCCATTTGGCTGAGGTGACATGTGTCGTGCGGCTTGAGTGACAGTAACACAAATGAAACGCGTATATCAGTGCAGTCGCTGCTGGGCTGTAAACACAGAAGGTGTGCGTGCACGGGGATGCATGCACATAATGATGCTACTGATCTGTGTGTGGAGGAGGGGAGAGGGTGTGGAGAGGGAGCTGGCACATCCATGCAGCAGCCCCTCCAGCTGTGAAATCTCCAGTAGACCCCTGGGAGAGGAGGAAAAGTCTGTCAGTCTGGCCTCTTTTATTAGGAAACTCTCTCTGGCTCTCTTTGCTTCCAGTGTTTTTTTTGGCTTTTTGTCTCACATTATCTTTCAGTTTCTTCCTCACACACACACATACACACACACACTCCTTCTCTGTTGCACAGCCCTGATAGCTGATGGGCATGACTCGAGCGGTGGGGGGTTTGGAGGAAGCACAGGAGCCGTTGTTATGACCCAACTATCACAAGTTGTCACATTTAAGAGCGCGTTGGCGCAGTCACCGGGTTCACTTGTTTAATCATGTGTGTCAGGGTGGGGGTTGGGTGGTCTAGGAGTCATATAGGGTGGCTTATGTGGGTATTTGCATTGTAACAAAGTAATAGCGTTATATTAATGTTCTTATTTTCTTGAGGAGTTCACTGAGAGCTGAGGACAGAATCCTGTAACTTCTTAACTTGAGGTTGTGACCCAGTGGGATCCAGAAAATATCTGTAATAATAATAAAAAAAATCCATACATATAATTCCAACATAATCTTTTCATTTATTTTTTCAATTTTAGCGCACCTACTCTTTTCTAGCTCTCTTCTCTGCTCAAGGGCATCTCAACAAATGTTCATGATTCAATCCAGCCACAAGCCTTCATCTCCAGTCTACACTCTTAACTGAACCATCACTTGACACAACAGCAAAATCATTTTCTTCTTCTGTCACAATAAAATCCCCCAGTAGGATTATAAGAACACATCGGTTCGGGCATGTAATTAGATATATGACATTATCTGCATGGGTCAGAGGTTGACATGGGCACCTCGGCCAATGACAGAAGATCAGCCTACAGCAATGAAGGACAATCAACTCTTCAGACCAATTAAAAGAATTATCATTATCATTATTATAGTTGTCATTACAACTTGGATGCTGGTGTACGCACTATTCAAAAGTTGGAAACTGGTTATTATGGTAGCTCAATTGCTGCAAGTCCTTGGGGTAAATTATAACAACAACAAAAAAAAATTTCTACATTTGGGAAATTCACTTATTTGCTTTCTTGCCGAGAGTTAGACGATAAGATCGATCCCACTCCCGTTATGTGCTGTACTATAGTATTTCTTGGCTGGGAACAGTGACTTCCTGGAGCCTTACTGGTTGCCTGGCAACACCTCAGTTATTACGCCTGTGTACTTCAAATTACAGCTAAATTATATTGGCTAAAAAATGTAATACTGCCTCTTGATTACATTTCATCAACATAGCGGCAAAACTGATATTACGTACTATACATGCGAAATGTTCACTGTCAACATCCTTCACTGCTATATTATAATATCACAGTACTTCCTTGAGGGTGGATTTTTTTTCCCTCCAAACGTGCAGTATAATCCCAATTTTCATCAATACCGTTTAACCTTCATTTAACCCTGATTCTTAAGTAACTTTCACTCAAGCTAGGCCTAAAATGCCCCCTTTTCAAAGTAAATACTATCTGATTCGTCTTTGTCACAATTACACGCAAACTCGCCTGACCCTAACCTGTACGCGCCATTTAATCATTTCAATCACAGACTAATCATCTAATCACCATTACCGTGAGTGGAGACAATAGTTCAGTTTATTAGTCAACAGATGCTGTCCAGTTGTTTCTTTTTTTTTTAACCGTCCCATTGTCATTTCCATAATTCATCCTCTGACTTATTAAGAAGATAATCCCCTTGTTATACAGTCGCCACGGCAGAATTCACCAGGGAACTGTGTGTATCTGTGTGTGTGTGTGTGTGTGTGTGAAGGGGGTGGGGTCATATTTGAACCCATATGAACCCTGATACCCCTTTCTTCTCCTTGCCCTCCTACTCCTCCCCCCCCTCCTCCTCTTCGCTTCCTTTGCGTCGGCTGCTTGTGGATGCTAATGATTAATTGCTTATTTGCTTGGACAGGGTTTGATTGGCGTGTGTGCGGAGTAGACTTGACGAGCTGCCAAAGCTGTCAGACAGGGTGATGCAGACCAACAGAGAGAGAGAGACTGATGGTAAGAGTAGGCAAGATCAGAGCCATCTGAACTCATTAATGCCTGCGCCACACATTTCACAACACACCAGCTCAAACATATAGACATACATACACAAATCTCCACACAATCCATTGAAAGAAATATGTGCGCTATGTCTACTTGAACGCAAATACAATAAAAAGACACATAGAAGTAAACACAGTCATTGGAGTGCAAACATGCAAATGTGCACGTATGTATGCTCATATTTGCTTGCACGCACTCAAACATGCTGAATGACACTGTTCTGTCAATTATCCGAGTGTACTGCAACACACTCCATTTTAATCATCGTTAGAAGCAGAAGCGACGTTCATCAGAGATCACTACCTATCAAATTACAGGCCATCTACACTATAAATGACCGATTGCATACATCAACATGCATGAAAGGACAGTCTGGGAGAGATTGCAAACTCAATTTGCCTCCGCATGCTTCTTCTAAACATACGCTCCTCTTTACATTCAGTTAAGTGATTTGAATAATCTATTTTTATCCTGGGTAGAGTTTATATTTAGAGGCGAGGTTTTAAGTTTTGGCATTTTGGCTTTCTTTATGAACAAATAAATGCTGTCAGTGTTGCTTGAAGCTACTGTCTTTAATTGAATGTCTACGTGTTGTACTCTTTGTTGGAATTCAAGTTGGCCTTTCATGGATTGAAATTAAATCAACTGAACCTAAGTGCATCATTTACTTTACTAACATTTAAGGCACTGAGTTGATGTTCTCATCCAGGTGAAGACGCAGTGTCTTTGGTGAGGGACGCTTGCACCTGAATCAGACTTTTTATTAAATGCTGCCCAGCAAGAGCAGTTATAGGTTAATACCCATTTTATACCAGAGACCTGAATGCGTCAAGGGTATATATTAATCCATGTTTGACCTCATTCATGTAAGACTGCTGTCAGAGGTCGTCACCTTTCACAGAGGCTTAAGTCTGCAACCGTAATTCCACACACTTCACTGCTAAACCAAATAATTATATAGAATTCATAATAAACTTTATTTATGATAAATAAAGCTTACACAGAATTAAGTTGTGTTCACGTCTCTTAATATAATTTCAAGGAACAGTTCAACATTTTGGGGAAATATTCACTTTTTGTGTTAGATGAGAAACTCAATATGACTCTCATGTCTGTGTGTTAAGTATGAAGAAAGGAAGCAGTTAGCCTAGCTTAGCATAAAGACTGGAACAAGGAGAAGCAGCTAGTCTGGCTCAGTCCAAATTTAGAGTAATAGACCTACTAGCACCTCCTAAGTTCATTAATTAAGATGTTATATCTTGCTAGTTTAATCTTTACACAAACTGTTATGTAAAAACACTAGGGGTGTAACAGTAGGCGTATTCATCCAGAATACGGTTCGGTACATGCAGTTGTATGAAGAATACGCTCCGTGACCCAAACAGTTACTGTGAGAATAGTTTAATACTACTACTACTAATAATAATGATATTTGTGTATCAATAATTCCAGAGCTTGAGTTCCACCCGGAAAGTTTTGGCAGTGCACCACTTAGCTGTAGCATGCTCATGGATGTATGCTAACCGGCTTAGCCAAGGTAGCCTGGTCACCCTGGTTACCCTGTAGTGTTGCTGCTGTCAGAATGACAAACGAGTGACCCATAACACTGACCGAATGCAACACTATTATTAAAATATGCAGCATTATCTCTGTAGTGAAACAATACCGTGTCAAACATCAATTATATTCAAAGAAGTTCCCATCCCTAGAAGAAACAGCTGTTCACTAATTCAAGGAATTTATAGTTTGTTTCTCTGTTTTCCAGGATGTCACTTGGGCGATTAAACCACTGTCTACTATTGGCTTTATTTTTTATCAGCTGTGAGTTCCATCAAGTTTCCGTCAAAGTTTTGGGTTTTGATCCAAAAAAAAATCCATATTTGTAAAAAAAAAAAAATTTTCCAGTCTTGAATCTCAGGATACTCATCTCAAGCTACAGGGTAAAAAAGCAGATTGGGGTGGTTCACTCATTAAAATCTTCTCTGAATGAAACAAACGTCTACTTCTCTCCACCACTGATCTCAAGCTTTCTTCCTCTTCCTGTGTTTGGATATGTTGTGCTGTGGAAGCCCCCCCGGCAGCCCCCTCCACCCTCCGCCACATGCAAGATAAATGATACCAATTTTATAAACAGCATCTTTGCCAGCGCTCACTTGTGCCACGTGTGCCTGAACACACACATTCACCAAACACTCACACGAGCGGAAATGGGAAAAGCACATAGAAAACACTCAGGTACACATGTACACAAGCACACACACGCATACACACGCGTAAAGGCAGCCCGACAGGTTTTGATCAATAGTGTTGTGAGCCATGTAGCCTTTTCCTCTGCTGTAGCGACCACACATTTGCTGCTCCAGGCTGAGTAATTGGTGCACACCACCATGATAGCTACCACGGCAAGAAACAATATTGATAACATGCCGCCATGTGTGTCTGTGTGTGTGTTTGTGTGTGTATAAATGGTTCTCCAGGGAATACAGTACACCTTGCAGGTTGTTCAGCACAATGCATTTCCTCCCCCTCTCTCTCTCTCCCTCTCACTCTTCATTTGTCCTCTTACCTGTCTCTCCCCCTTATTTTCTCTTCTCTCCTCTGTCTGTTCGTCCTTTTTCAGTCTCTCAGGACCAAATCACACCAACAATACAAATGCCAAAGGGCCTCAGAATGTGACAGAAGCCAGTCCGCCTCTGCTCTACTCCTGCACACAAACACACACACATACACACACACACACACAAATTGGCTGCCATTATAGACCTAGTCACCACATGTCTCTGTGTCATCTCTGCGTCTCTTAGTCATTTGTTCTTCAGTATCTCCTGAAAAAATGTTACAGTTTATTTCAAAATCTATTAGCTTTGGGAAGTTGACTGTTGGCATCAAGGGTTCCAGTAGTGAAAGTGTCATTTCCTGCAAAGACAATTTTAGGAGACTGGCAGCTGAAGCACTTTCAAGGCTTCAATGAACATGAATGTCTTCAAGTTGATCAGTTCATCAGTACAAATGATGAGCAACTACGTTAGGCTATTTGATTAATTTTTGGTCATATTTGCAAATGAAGGACAACTAGTCCTGTCTGTCAGTGCAAGGCAGGAAATCTCAATCCAATCTCTTCTCCTGTATCGTCCCTTGGTGGAAATATCAAAATTAATTCGGTCATCAGAATCCCTTTCTGTCTTCAAAATCACTCTTCTGAGAGTACTTTCCTAATATACTCTGTCTTTCTCTATTTCTTGATCCTTTTCCAGCACTTTCTCAAAAAAAAAAAAAAAAAAGAAGTGAAAAATTGCCAGGCATTTATATGTTACCTCATACACCTGGAAACCTAATGGCACTTATGTCAGGTAGAATGTGGAGTGTTGAAGCGCTTATACTTGAAGGCTTGATTTACTGTGGCTTGGATTGTACCTCATTTATATGTCACTTTGGACAAAATGTCCATATTTGGTTCTTTGATAAGAAGTCAAAAGAAGAAGTCTGTGTCATTAAATGACTCCCAGGATGCATTTTTGGCAAAAAAAAAAAACCCAAAACATCCAGTGAAAGAGTTTACATTTCTGACAAAACCTGATAAAACATTCAATAGATTAAGTTCACTTTTGGAATATGGGTCAATTTTGGATGAATTCAGCAACTACTTACTGTTTACTGTTGTTGCTTTTGTTGCAACAACTAGCAATTTGCTACTGCTTTGATTCCGTTGAGTGTTAATCACCAAACCACATGTGGTTCTTGCTGCATAACAGCCACCTGTAAATCACTGCAATAGTGTGAAACCATTAGAAGGATTGCGTATCGCGTGTATGTGCGTCCTTGTGCATGCATACAAAACAGGGACCCACTCATAAAAAACTGCTCTGTAGCACTACTAGAGGACAGAAACCCCACAGGGTTCCTTTAAGTTTTGTGTTCATGATTTTATTAATTTGTTAAGCTCAATAATTGATTGATCTATAGTGTGGTTAATAAAAGCCTTCAAAACGCTTTCTTTTGAAATCTGGTGTCTTTTTTCTTGTTACACCCTATCTGCCCATCTGTGTTTGCTTATCCCACTGTTACCCCCGTTTCGGCTATGTGTCTGTCAGCTGACCCCTCTTGCAGGTTCTTCTGGCGAGGAGATGCCAAATACCTTTCGCTGCCAACAGGCGCGGTCACGGCTAAATATACACCTGCATGCAAGCAGGACTCGATTTATCCTGTCGGTCGTATGTGTGAGTGCACGTGTGAGCATTCCATGTGTGTGTGTGCCCGCGCGCTGGTATGCTGTGCTTTTCCACGTGCACCTGAATATGCACGCGAACCTGGCCTCAACCCCCGCAGTGATTGCCTCTCTTCACACCTCTGTGCAAGGGCCTATTTTCTGCCACTTACCATCTCACCCCTTTCTGTCGGTGTAATATTCATGAGGAAGGGGAGCAGCTCTTCTCCTCTTTCTGGAGCCCAGATGTTTAGGGTAATGCTGTTGACACAAAAGAAAGGAGAAGGTAAAATGAGAGGAGGTGAACAGAGGAGACGAACGAGGAGTTAAAGGCAAAAGGCAGGTGAGGAGAGGGAGAAAGTGAGGGAAGCGGAGGAGGAGGGAGTACTAGCGGCGAGGCAGAGGCAGGAGGGCACTGGGTACGCCGTGTCCTTAAAAAGCCTCAGAGGAAGTGAAGGGAGAGGCAGGGATGAGAGGAGAGGATGAGCAGTGCGGCGTGGCCTGGAAAGAGGTTAGTAAACCAGCTGAAATTGGATAACAGTATCCCTACGTCGCCACAGTTTCACATTACGAGAGCTCAGTGAATGAAAATAGGAGATTAACCGAGATATGGCGCAAGGACAGATGGTGCTGATTTAATCTTGTGTGTGTGTGCGCAAATCCAGCACATATGATGGTTTTAGCGCAATGTGGAATAGACATACATGAAGTGTGCTGCGCTCATGAGCCAATTAGGAAATCCTTGATTAGGTGTCAATTTGGTGCGCAGAGCAGATTCAGAGGGAGCCAATCAAAAAGGCAGAGGTGGCGGTGAATGCCGTGTGCACATATATGTTTCAGGAAACATTTCTGCAGTCGGTGCTGCAGTGTCACCCTGCCTCTCTTTTGCCTCTTTGTTGATTTTTCAGAACAATTTGTCCTCACAGGAAAATGTCACGCTACCCTGTCAGCTCTGACTCCATCCCCCCCTCTGCCACCCACTGTCTCTCTCTCTCTCTCTCTCTCCATCTCTCTTTCCTCCCCTTCCTCTCACTTCTCGTCAGCAACATGGAGAGTTGCAGCTTCCTCCCTCCCCTCTCTTCACATCTTATCATGTCCTTTTTTCTTTTTTCTTTACTTTACATCTCCTCTCCTCTCCTCCTTCCCCTCCCCTCCTCTTTGAGGCTGAGACTCAGTAATACAGCAAATGCCATCCATGGAACACAATGTTCAACACTTTACACAGTGAATATATTAATGGATAAAGTACAAACTGCTTCACATGGTCACCCACATGCCACAGGAGGAGATCTGAAGAAAAAGAGGGAAAAAGATATAGACAGCCTGTCTGCTATCTGTTAACTTCTCTCCCTTTTCTTTTTTTTTTTTTTTTTTTTTTTTACATTTAACAGCCCCCTCTTCCATCTCTTATTACTGTCTCTCACATTCCACTACTTCCATTTCTTTTCTCTCTGACCTTCATTTTTTTTTTCTTTTTATCTTCCATAGAAAGATAGAGAGCAGCACAGACAGATGGTGAACAGGTAGAGAAAGTCATAAAGAAAGAAACAAAGAAAAGAGACGTAGGCTGACAGAGTCAGACAGCTGCACCAGACATCAAAGCCCAGCCTGGTCAGTCTCGCATAGTCAATAACTCATCCTGCTAACAACACATAAAGTCTAAGGTTACACCTCTGAATGCAGCCAATCCAGTGCAAGCTGAAAACCCCTGACATGCTGCCTCACATATTTCATAGCTGGGATATCACGGACGAAAAATTCTCATAATATGACATAATTCGCAGAAAGATCAGAGGATTATGGAAATCCAGATTTCACAAAAGGATTTTTAAAACTAGGTCTGAACTTTTGTTTTATCTCCAAAACGTTCCTACCTCATACCCTTTCTCCTCTAATCATATGTGCCCTACTTCCACCAGGTGCATTTACAGTAAAAAAAAACCCACATATATAACATATAACAAAATTAAAATTGGTTTTAGTTTTCCGAAGCGCAATAATATATCACCGGCATCCCTGCTTCATTCCCTGTTTCATTTCCAAATGCCCCACCCCCCCAGTCCCCACCCCCCAGTCCCCACCCCCTTGTCTGCCTCCTCTCCACTTGACCACCTGTGGCCCCGCTTCCCCTCCTGTCAAATCCTCCTCCAAACGCACACACACACCCACCCCTCTGTCACTTCATCCATTCCTGCCATTGCACTTGTGTCTTATGACCACGCGCTGTGCGTCATGAGGCTTACTCAACAGCCCCCCAAGCCAGAAACCTCAAACACACACACACACACACACACACACACACACAACATGCACACACACACACACACACAAACACTCATCACGCTAATAAACGCAGGTCACGCTCGGACCAAGCACGTGAATATCAAAGAGAAGGACAGAGACAAATGCACTGTTGCACAGAAGCACTCTTACACACACACTCTGGCTTTCCACGCCATTCATGGAAGTGCTACTGTATCAGGCTACTAAAGCATCTATTTATAGTGATGACTAAGTTTTGCTGCACAGCCATCTATGTATCTTTACTGCATAGACTCACAGAATGACTATGTGTTGGGTTATGTATTGCTGACACATGCAGTAAATGTTTGTGAGTGAAGAGATGTTTCTGGATGACCGAAGCGAGTGAGTGAGTGATCTTTACAGTCAAGGTGGCCCAATGGTTATACGAACTGTAATGTAAGGTCATACAAACATTCATCTATAAATTCTCTTATTTTACAGTTAAGTTTGTTACCAGAAGGTCAAACAACAGGGAAAATCTGAGTGTTGAGGGTCAAAGTGAACAGTATACCATATTAGAACTGCCACGATTGGTCGATTAATCAATTAGTTGATTGAAAAAATTAATCACCAAAGATGCTAAAGATTTGCTGGTTGCAACTTTTTGTATTTGAGGATTTGAAGTGTGTCATAAATGATAGAAAACAGAATATCTTTAGATTTTGGACTGTTGATTGGAAAACAAGACATTTGAAGAAGACGCCATGAGCTTTACGATATTATAACAAGCATTTTTCACCATCTTCTGACATTTTATAGACAAAATGAATAATTACAATAATTGTTATGCTTGCCTTACACCAAACGACTTTACACCAAACAACTTTTCAAAAATTTCCGATGTTGGAATAAAATCGTGAGAGTTTTGCTAGAGTTGTGGCATGTTCCTGTCATCTCGATCGTTTGGTGTAAGGTGTTTGTAAAACTCAGTCCAAGCTGTCTTAAGTCAGTTTTTCTTGTCATGATGTTCCAATAAAATCAAAAATGTTTGATATTATTGGAAATTGTTAGTCTTGGCTCAGGCAAGTAGTGAAATTCAATGACGTGAACATTATCAACAACCAATAGGTGCAAACTGCAACCAACTGGGTAGATAGTAAACATGGTGGGAACTCCGGGGAAGCGCAAGAACATGAACAAGTCTCGGTTCTCTTGGACTGTGGGAAAGGAGGAGAAACTGGTAGAGTTGTGGAATGAACAAGAGTGCCTCTTTGACGTGTCCTCCCATTTGTACCACGATAGAGTGGAGAAGTGTCCACATTCTGCGGTGTCTTCTCTCTTTCTTTTTGGCTGGTTTTTCAGAACAAACCACTGCACACACAAGGGCAGCTGTGGCCAAAAGCTGCTTCTGTTTCTGCTCCATTGTTCAACAGTTTTTCTTTTTGTAAATTTCCACCAGGAGCAGGATGGGAAATAATCTCAAAAGGAATGTAGTTGTAGTCTTGCAAATAGTGACCCTGCAAGATCCACAGTCTTTGCGTCTGTGACTAAAAACTCAGTGACTTAAGACACATTGTCTTGAGATGTGAGAGGGTGTCAGACTTTAGTCTTTCAAAAGTCTTTTCGAAGTCTTCTAGTGTATAGTAGCCATAAGTTGTAGCCCTAAACTATAAACAAAAACTTCATCAAAAGCCCTTTTCATAAATGTGATCCAGGAAGTCTAGTTTGAGTACCAGGTCCATGAGTTTGAAGGCTTAACAGATGACGAAAAACTGCACAGCAGTTTATAATATTATGACAATTATTCTATCTTTTATCACTGCAATCTCAAGGTAGCTAAACAGTAGAAATACGATGATAACATTACAAAGTTACAAAGAATGTGCGCTTGCATGTATCTAAATGGCCGCCAATGATGTTGCATTGCAGTCTGGCAGAGGTTGGGCCTGGTTGATCCGGCACCCTCTGCATTGGCACTGGGACGAAAGCAGGGGCTGCATTTTTTTCATATAGAATTCACGACCTTACCCTCCAACTCACCACTGTCCTCCAGCAGTCACATAACTCCCTCTCATACACCAGGTGCCAGATCTTGTATGATCATTGTGGCTCCTTTTGCAACAGTCCTGTCATGTCTGATTAAAGCATAACAAACATTTAGATGTACAGTTATCACCGACAATTATCTAAGTTGCAGTACTGGTCATGTAAAGTCTAAACTCACGCATGTTTGGCAATGATGATATGACCAATCCAGACCATGAACTACTATTAGATCTAGTCTACAGTAGATGACCTTTGTACGATCAGAAATGTTTTTCTACTTGAACTCACCATCTTTCCGAAGGAGATATAAACTTTGAGTATTATTACTTGATATACAGACACATAAACGTTCCTTGGAAATATAAAGGAAGAATCCTTTCATGGAGCAGCTGTGCCTTTCAGTCATACCCTTGAAACACACTTTTAGACAAACATGCACTTACTTACTTCCAGGTCACATGCTTCTTCCGAAAACAAAAACAACAGCGTTCTTTGATAATAGTCTGGTTAAATGCTAACTATGATAGGAATGTGAGCGCGCGTGGGCCCGTATTAGCACAACTTTTATCATGTGAGTGAGCTTACAACACACACACACACACACACACACACAGAAACACACAAATGCACATTCCCACACATGCACGTGCACTTGGGTAACACAGAGAATGGGATTAGCCATTGTCAAGCAAAGTAGGCAGCACCCGGTTAAGACGGTACACACCTAAGCACCTTAAGAATGTAAATATCACAGCTATTTGAAGTAGACACAGGTGAGTAACATTGTGTACATACCAAACTTTATCCCATAAGGTGCTGCACTGAGAGGAACTTAGGGTAGACAGGGTAGAGTTGAACTTCTGAGTGGAACAAAGCAGTAGTACACATCCTCATACGATGATATTAATTCAAATTCTGCATCATGGATCAATCGTGTAACAAATGCTGAGAAGCAGCCAAGAGGAATTTGCATGGATTACAAGAGAAGAACATGGCTGTAGATACTCTAACTTCATATACAGAAAAACTTATGTTTGCCATGAACTTCTCATTCAAAACTGTACTGCCAACTACTTTGTGTTGCTATTTTAGGGACAAATCTTTTTTTTGCTGATTTGCCTACTTTTTTCTGTAAGAATGCTTAAGGTGGTAATCTGTGGATTTTGGCAACATGTTCGGTACTAGATCACGTTAATCAACCACAGTGCTGACCACTAATCAGTGTGACATTTTTCCCACAGATTTTCAGTTGAAGTTGGTAGTTTGATAGGTTTATGCACATTGTTCAGATTGTGATAACTACGTTGTCTTATATGTCTGCTAAATAAAGCACTAATGTCTTTTCTGGATGTATAGAATTAAGGTCTTTCCACGATTATGGAACGATCTGCCACTGAATCTCACACTTGCAGAATTCAGTATCTGCTGTTAAGTCACTTCTGAATATTCACTTTTATCATAAGGCTTTCTTATAATCTTTATTTATTGATTTATTTATATGTGCTGTTTTTTTGTGGGAATGTGTGTGTATTTGGCATTTTATATTATCCTTTGTTCCTTTTATGTCTGCCTTGTGAAGCACTTTGTAATCGCGGGTTTCCATAAGTATTATATAGATAAACGTTATTATTATTATATATAAATGCATCATCATATAAATGCACCCACAGAGACCTTGATACTGGCACCCTGTTTCATCAATTGGTCTTAAGCCCCCCCTCCACCCACCGACTCCTAAGCACCTGCCCTAAAGGGACTCCCCGCTGCCAACCTTTATGATTCACATGAAGCGAATCACATGCGAATTAAATTTCACATAAAATCTCTATCTCCAGGGCTGAAGCCATTCAACGCTATAAACTGCAGGGACGTGCTTGCAATATGATCGTGTTTGTGATTATGTTTATCCTTTACAGTCATAATGAAATATAATTAAAATGATATTTTAATTTGACAGTGAAACAAATGAACTAATTTGCATCTCCCTCAGACCACATCCCCTGGCTCCGATAGTAGCCGACCATGTGATGTTTAAAGTCATGTGCTCAGAAGCAAAAGGTTTTCATGTGCTGGAGGGTTAATTTCTTATTGTGTCTTTTGACAAAACAGTCAAAGCTTTCTGGTGTTCTTTCAGCCTCTTGTCCAGGATCATGTGTGTGACATCGTGGTCTGATCTAGTCTTCCTCTGAATGAGATGGAAAACATCAGCTGTCTGACAACACCAGACCAACATTGGTCCCAGCATCGACGAAAGCCAATCACATCCAACATCTCCCTTGAACGGAGACGGAGTTACAATCTCCCCCACATGTACGACCACCTGTTATCACATGATCTGAACTCCATGTTTAGGTCATGTGTTGACAGCTAATACAACTCCATTCACTTATAAAGATGCGATTTGAGGTAAATATGTCGTTTTCACTTGTAAAATGATTATTTTACCTAACCAAGGAAAGTTTATTGAGCAATAATGAGCAGTACCTGGGGTTTCATCTTCATCGCCCAACAACTGCAACATCAATCCTGCTTCTGTAACCTTAAAGCCACTGTGTGTAGCTAAGAAGCGATTAGCAGGGTGTGTCTGATAGTATTTGGAAGAGTACAGGTTGTACCATCTTAAGTAACACAGTGGACTGAGCACTGAGCTTTCAGGTTTGGAGCTGTCATAATGCAGCAGCTTAAGCCATATCAGTGTGAACAGTGACCCCTGTTGCAGTTAACAGTTACCCCTTACACCTGGTGTGTGTGTGTTTGAAAAGCAGCTAGAGATTCTTGGACAAAAAGAAACTGTGTGTGCAGCCTTTAGAAACATGTGACCACAACACTGGCCACATTTTTCTTACCTTTGCTCTCCCTCTGTGACTCAGCATTTCCACTGCTCTTGTAAGCTCTTTAGCTGTGGGTTTGTGTATGTATGTGCAAACAAATGTGTGTGTTTGTGTTATCTTTAGCCACCTCACTCCAACCCCTGACCTTTCTAAAAGTCCCACTGTCCAGTTGTCCAAACACAGACATGTAGACTGAATGACTGACCTACTAAAGAATGTTTTCATTTGGCTGCACAGCAACCTCAAATACACAATACAAGCTTGAATTCATATACATCCAACAGGTAAATATGAAACTTATGCTGTTTCAGAGCAAAGCTATAGAGAGATGTAGAGGACACACAGCTCTTATCAGTCTTTGCATGTCAAGGATAAAGATTACCCTTGAAATGAGTGGCATATCTTTGAAAACACGATCAAACTCCACTGATACAGGTAGCTTTTGCAGTTCTTTGCTTGGTAGACACTTCAGTTATTGTAGTTGGATGCTTACTGATATATGAGCTAAACCCCCATATTATGAAGTAAGTTTATGGTTTTATTTCAATAAATATTTAAGGATTTGGAGTTTTGTGGAAAGCTGATTTACCAGTGGCTTTGCCTCATGTGAGAATGGTGCAGTAACTGCAGCCAACATGTTCTGAACCCCATCACACAAAAGAATGATAAACTTCAGGTACTCTGATGACTGAGATCAGGGTCAGTCTGTCCTGTCCAACAGTCGTATTATCAGGGTTTGTCAATATGAAATTTGACCTTAAGACCTCTTGAAATGGGGACACGGAAAACAGTGAAGTTGTGTCCCAATTCTACACTACACACTGATCTAGCCAGGGTTAAATATACTCAAAAATGTCTATATGTAAACTGCATTCACTGCTAAATTTGATGGACAATACTGGGACAAAAATGTAATAAATGTGATATCAGTAGCTGGTTAGCTTAGCTTAGCATTAAAAACTGGAAACAGGGGGAAGCCTATTACTTTAAAAGGGATTGTGGGCAGTGGGAAGACGGCTCCAGGATGATCCCATGAAACAAAAATAAAGTAATGCCTGGAAAGTATTTGGCCTTTTCTTTGTCAAGTTTCAAATTTGAAACTTGGCTGCAGTGTTACAGAATCATAGTTCATTTGCTGTTAATAGAAAATCCTGAGGTACATTCATTTTTTGCATACTTACTGCAAAGACTGTATACTATTATGACTGGTACAAAGCATATACTTTACAGTATTCATATTCCACACTAAATTTTAATGGTGACCGAGTAGGTGTGAAGAAATGATAACAATTCAACCAATAAACTTTTCATAAATTTGAATGAAATCCCTCTCCTCTACCTTTTTACCTCAAATCAAACGGCCTTTCCTTCCTTAAATAAAGCCCTATTAGATTAGAGTTGAGAATAATCCCCCACTGTGTTGCTCTGTTTACAATGAATGGCACTTTTCTGGTTTTAAAACCCCCCAGAGCAAAAATTTTGTGGACTGCAAAGGAAGTCAAGAGTAACGTTCAGTGGCATTTATTGGAGAAAATGCGTGTGACTGTTGCAATCAGCTGCTGTTCAAAGGCTATGACTAAATAGCTTTTTTGACTTTGATTATCCACACATACTATAAGTTTTATCCATAGATAAATCACAGCAGCAGGGCCTGTTGATTGAGAAGTTTGAAGTTTAACTGCAACACCCTCATGGGCTAATTCCTTTTCATTTTTACACACTTCACAATCCAGTTTTATGCTGGTTGACCATTGCTAACCTTGTCAAATTAAACCAGATTTTTGGAGATTATCTAAATCTGTCTTGGAATATTTGGACTTCACAAGGATTAAAATGTGCAAAACTTTAAGTCATTGAGTTATGCCACTCAGTTATGGCCGTTGCCTTATGAATGTATCATGATGGTCTAGGATACATTTTTGTGTTCTTTAAGCTTCTACCATAAAATGGTAGAGTGTAAAGCAAAGAAACAACATTAGGCTGATGTTAGTTACTTTGCATCCTCTGAGCTCATTTCTAAAGCATTCACTCTGTGGGTGCTAATTTGCAAAAAGTAGAAAATAGCTTGAGCCATTTCCCTAATTTTGCCTCTTAGCAAGAAATCAGACCGCAAAAGATTATGATTTGAATGCTCGTTCCTTCAGACAATTTCTATTTTGTTTGTTTTATCTCAGGTATTATAGGCCATTTGAATGCATTTGCATTTCCTCATTTCATCTCACAGATAACTGCTCTGTGAACCCAGCTGTTACTACTGGAGCTACAACAAGTGTGCTGGACCTACTTCTTATCTGTGAAGCTTGAGTGAAAACATTTGCAGTCATTAGGACTGTGGCTGGCCTTGTGTTTGTGTGGAAGCCTTGAGGAAAGCCTGGACGGGGGTGGTGGGGCTGCCCTTTGGACCAGAGTAAGAGGCCCTAATGACTCAGTTATTCCTGTGACAACAAGTTATTCTTATTCCAAATTCACAACAGCTAGCAGGTGCAGCAGTATGAATCTATTAGGCATTAGCATACTGTTCATCCCAGACTGAGTATCTACACCACCAAGAAAACGAATGAAACACAACATGTGAGCTTATCCGTAGAGATGTTTTCCTTTCCTCTCTTCTATCCGTGATTGCTTTTCTCTCCTGGAGAATTTACGAGGTGCTGAGAGGCTCTGGCACCTCACCAAGTTCACAAAAGAAAAAAAAAGAAGCAGTAGAAGTATGCATGAAGTTGCAATCACTCCTGCGGTTTGAGTGATGAGAATCATTTGTCTCTTTTATTTTGCGTTAGCAGGCTGACTCAAACCTTTTTAATCGTATATCTGGTGGGACGGTGAGAGTTTTTGTTGATGGCATAATTACCAAAGTGCACGCATACTGTAGCAGCGGTAGTAATGATAGTGTCTGTTTTGCAACATGATAATGGTAATTTACTGTGTTATGGCTAAGGACAAAAAACCCTCATTTAACAAGGCGAGATGACTAAGAGCAAATTCATATTTACAGCTGTAGCTCAGAGTGTTTGATGCAGCAGAGGAAGAAAGCGTTGCAGACATTAAAGTGAATGGTTAATGGCCATGCTCAAGGGGAGCTCTAGAGGAAAAGGGGTCTTCTTTTACTCCTTTAACCCTTATTTTTCTACTGAGTGTGTGTATTTAAACCGGTGACCTTCTGGTCACAAGCTTCCCTCTTTAACCTTCAGGCTGCTGCTGCCTCCCTGTAAGGTTTTGAAACACAGTGTTTACACTAGCAACATCATAAAGGGCTATTCTTAGGCCCTACATCAGTCAAACTGTGTGTATGCAGGGGGCAGATGGAGAACGACAAAAAAACACTTCAAGTGACCTCATACGGGTAGGAACCCCCCCACACACACACACACCACCTCTCTCCTTCAACCTTAAGTGACACATAACAGTCAAGGAAGCAAAGCAGGCAGGTATTTTTCCTCATCAAACACACACACACACCCTCCTTAAACACACACATATGTAGGTCAAAGAGACACGAACACATGAGTAACTGGTAAATGTGGTTAAAATACTATTAAAGACACACACATATATCAAACATACACATCGGTCAAACAAAGTCACATTCGTCGTACACATTTAGACAGACTAACACACACACATACACAATCTAATCCTACACAAGGCTATTTATACTGCAATCACAGAAATGGATTGCTTGCCATGTGACAACCCTGAGCTGGAACAGAATGGCTCACTTTTCGCACACACCTGCCTGAAATCATTCAAGTGTTTCAGCCTGGCTTGGCTTGATAGTCCCACAACATGTGTAGTTCAGTTTGTGGCACTTTTCCCTTAATGGAACTGCCCTGTCGCTGATTCGTCATGACGGAGGACCAGAAATGGGGAAAGATATCAGACTATTAAGACGTGTGGCTGAAATGGAAGCGAGGCGTACCCGCTGGGGTGTACAAAGCTGAGATGGTGGGGAAAGGTCATGTCAAGGTTCTGCAAAGGTTGTTTTATTGTTATTTACTGCTTTTTGATTAGAACATGACACAAATCATTGAGAGCTGCTTTAAAAATTAAAAAAGGAAGAATCTTCCAATCAACAACAAATAAACCTTTTTTTTTTATCCCATTCATCACCAATTTCCTCCCAGCAGTTTATCTTCTCTGTGGCTGTCATTAGAGCTATCGTATGAGAGGCCATTAGAGAGAAATTGACCCAGCTCCCTGCCAGTCTCAGCAGGCTACAGGCTCATCAAGCCAGCCCCCACCCCGCTGTGACCGGGATGGCCGGCCATCACGCTTGGAAGTGGATTGGCGTGCTGTAAAATATTTATCGATGCCCCACTTGGCCCTTGGGAATTGTGCACAAACACGCTCATGCACTGTCAAACACATTTACACACCAGCAACTCACCAACAAAGACGATTAAATGTTGATTGCAATCATAGCTTTTAGCTCATAGCAAAAATGTTACTTTATAGTATTCGATTTATTGCATGGCATTAGTTTATTTAGGTGAATCAGCTGTAAAATAGCTTTATATGTTTTTCTGCTGTTTCAGAGATACAGACTGACAGGAATTGATATGCTAAACTTGTCAGCTTATTAAAATGTCTTTTTTTACCCTCTCCAAAACTAAAAGTACAAGAGCAAAAGTGTAACAAATGGATGAACAGATTGTTGTGTGCTCTAGTGTAAGCTGCAATTGTTAGCCTAACAATAGACTAAGCTAACTAGCTTACAACCCAAGTACTAACCTAGTCTCACTTCCAAGGCCAAGGAGCAAATCATTAACTGACTGTATTAGTTTGTGGGATTACAGATTATGTAAACATAGCATAACAAAAAAAGCTAGCTAACTGACAACTAGCATATCCTGCTCTTTATTGGATTTGGATCACCACCCAATGTTACACAAGATAGCGCCACGTTGGCCTCTCCTCTTTTAAAAATACAGACAATTATGTAAACTCAGCAGTCACATGGGATTAAAAAGTAGATAAAAGTTTGACCTTACATTTGTCCTTGTCATACTTATAATAACTAGAACTAACTAGCTCTACACTGCAATTCAAGAACCATGCTGATTCTCTATTTATGTCTGGTGTGGATGGTGACTTTTCACCTGGGATGAGCAGCTTTAGCCTCAGTCTTTTACCATATGTATGTAGCCATTAAGTGCATGTGTACAGTAAAATTCCTTTTAAGATTCATCTGGAAACATTAAAATGTCAGCCGGACACTGTGTTTTCAGCTGACTCATGGAGCTAACATTAGGTAGCTAAATAAATTCTGACAGCAAAAGTTATTATTTCAGCCACCAAAATCAACGCTGGTTAGAAATGAGATGCGTCCTCTTGTCTACCTGAAATCAATGACACACTCTTTCAAAAAATTGCTACAAATTTCCATTATCGACCAATAACGTTGTGATATATGAGGTGCAAAAACGGAAACCTTGACAGGCATAGAAACAGTAACTAAGGACAGCAAGATTTAGTGAACGGTCAGTTATGATTTAGCAGTCAGAAAGTGCTCTTAAAGAGATCCATCTCCTCTCAAAAAGAGAATCACATGGGACAAAAGCAAAACCATTACAATTAAAAATTGATAGCTCCGGTTAACAGTCACCATTAATCCCAAGAGTTGACCAAAGATATGGAGGTGTGCAGTGACCATCAGCTTTAAGTGCTGTGAGCGTGGGGAGGAGGGAGGATCAATGCTTCCTAAAGTCCATCACAGGGGATTAATTTATATGTAAACCATGGCCTGTATCACTCAGCAGCATGAGCTAGTGTAATTAATGCTGTCAATAAAATGTCTGTTATATGCACAAGGAGGGTGGGAATGTGTATGAGTGAGGTAGATCTGTGTGTGTGTGTGTGTGTGTAGAATTTACATAATACAAGCTATAAAAAAACATACACATGTGTACTTGTACACACTGCACACATGTAAGCATGTGCGCAGCACTATCAGCAGTAGTAGTTCTTACAGGGTTGAACTTTGCCATGTTCTTGGCAGTCGTATGTGTGTTTATTGTCAAAGGTGGAAATGGAAGCTTGAGTGTATTGTTTACTGGAGTCATCAAGTTACCCAACCCTTGAGGGATAGCCACTGTGTGTGTATGTGTGTGTGTGTGTTTATAGGTGTATGAAAGAGAAATGAGAAGAGGAGGGGACATTTTACAGGCCCTGCAGACACGTGAGTCCCTGATCCAAAGATCATTTCAAGGGTGCTTTGATAGCGGGGAAAGGGCAGCGATGTGAGAAGGCGCTGGGCCAAAAGATATGAAAGACACACACCCTCACATACACATATATGCGTGGCATGTCTACTCTACCATCTCTGGAATATGTCTATGAATATTCATGACTGTACTTACGCTGTAGTCTTAGATGGTGCACTTTTTTGCCTAGAAAGCATCATGTGCATGTGTGTGCGTGTGTGTGTGTGTGTGTGTGTGTGGTTGTCAGGGCTCAGAGATCAGGTACAGAGCTGCCAAGCTGTGGGTGAGAGCTCTCTGGGGGCCTTTTCTTGACAGACTTGCCACTTGTTTTTCTCACTTGTGTGTGTGCATGTGTGTGCATGTGTGTGTGTGTGTGTGTGTGTGTGTGTGTGTGTGAGTGTCTGTTTTAAACCACTGGTGTCTCCTGCGTTTTAAAAGTCAGTAAGTGGAGTGTGATACACAGTTTCACTGGTTTCATGTGAGTGGCAGACTTAATGACGGGATCTCCAAGAATTCACAGCACCTCCTCTAAAAATGCAGCATTATGCAAATATATATGATTAATACTTCTTATATTTAACTTGAAATGATGCACATTATACCAACATTATAAACACAATTTATAATCAGAACGTGATGTTCATTTACTCTTATAAAATATGGAATTAGCTGAGTCTCTAATCAGGTTTTTGCATCGAAATTGTTGACCATAAAATGTGTAATGCATTCACACATGATGTTTTTACCCATATATAATATTAAATAATGTTGCTTCCATGGTCTAAAAACATCTTTCTCCATCTTATTTTCCTCCTGCCTGTTTTTCTCTTTATATCCATTCAGTACAAAAGTGGCTATTTGCTTGTAACTTGCCTAAGGAAAGCTTATTAAAAATCAACAATTGAAAACAACATTGCTCATTTATTCTCCCACACGTATTAATATGAGATTTTACATTTTTTGGTCATTTGTACTGATTGCATTCCACAAGGTTTTTAATGCTTCTAAAAATGTAAAACATTTGGCATTATTACTCAAAAATGCAGCTTGAGTCTGAGCATAACATCACGGTCCAATTGTGTATCAATCTGGGCCAAATACTCCCATCAACAACTGGCCCATATCTTGTTTGTCATCTTAAAGCAGTGCCATCAATGACATGCCCGGCTTATGTGCTTCATGCCAATGCTGATTGAATGCCAGCGACTTGAAGCCATATCTGGCCGAGATCAGTCTGCTTATTGGAGAAGTTAAAAATCAAAAATATGTATTGCTTATTGTTACATCATTAAGCTTACATGCACATTAAAACGTTATTTTGTGACCTCACAACAAGGAAATTGCGGCCAAGTATGCAACTTGCACAAGTGTGATATGGAAACCTGAAAAACCACTGCACACACACTGGGAATGGACTTTTTAGTGAAGTAGGAAACATCTTGCATCCACCGATTCAACTTGTCGTGAAACCTGAAACATATTCATAGATTCAGAATTTAAGAATAAGGGCGAAGGAGTAGCTTTTAAGAATAGTTCACTCCTTAATTAATCCCTTTTTTAGGGACGGGGGACTGTATCAGACACCAATTAATATTTAAATCAGAGTATTTCATGTCTTCAAACATTTCTGGAGATCTTTTACACATAGTGAGAATCTTCCTCAATGAAACTGCACATTTTAATCTTATATTAACTAAGAAAATATACAAAATAAGAAGATATTTTTGTATTTTTGCATTGCGTCTCCCATTGTTTTCCTGTTTACATGTCTACTGTCACCTGTGTAGCAATTTGTACTGCAGTAACCTGTCTGAAAGGTTCTGTGCCAAAAAAATGTCATCGCTTAATAGATCAATGATAGACAAACATGTGACTCTTTAATTATGGTACAGTCTATCTAGTGGCTACACTAGACCAACCTGCAATGATGTAATATGTACAATGTAGGGAAAAAAACAAAGCACATCAGATGTTGAATCGTTGGAGTAATATCATTACTGCTGTTAAAGTATGCTGTACTTAAATCATTAGATTTTATGCAGCACAAACATGCTATTGTGTCCTTGGTGCCATGCAACATTTTAAAATGATTCAACTTAAACACGAAAACATACGACATGCAGTATTTCTGCTAATCCATCTAAGATTACATACCCAAGTCACATGCCTTGATTTATAAAAACCCACAGGCAGCTGCCATGGCTTGGCACGTAGGGATTGCGGGGCTTATTTATAGTCAACGTGTGATTCTCGTGCCCGATCAAAATATCAGATGCTGGTATAGGTGCGAGCGGATGTATCTGACATAGCAGGGGCATTCAGTTCCTTCAGCCAGGCCGCTCTGAATCACAACGTCTGCTTGAAATGTAAATGTAAAAATGACTCAGTGTGACTGGCTCACGGTACACTGTTCCAAAGCACTGCTAGACTCACCATCCCTCGCCACAGCTGCGGCCGTGATGTTTACATTATGATGAATGAATATACAATGACGAATTCACTGTATACATGTGGGGTGATATGTATAGTCTAGTTTCTATTGAATGTCCTGCAGACTCCTGTGCAGTGACTGTGACACCCTGCTGTTCCTCTGTCATCTGCAAAAGTACTTTTGCACAGACTACAAATTCATACATTCATTCTACTTGGCAAAGGATTCAGAAACATTGAGACACTGCATTCAGTACTGTAGCTTATTCATAGTAGAACATTTACTTTATCGAGGCCTACTGAGGTCTAAAAGAAGGATTTATTTTTATTCTGCATCCAAACTCTGCACTGTAGAGAGAAGACTTTTAATGTAATTGAATTCACATTTCAAAAATAGTACTTTACTCAGGACTTGCATTTGTGCTTATTGACACTTATGTACTTTCTTGCCAAGGGTTAGAAGAGAAGATCGATACCACTCTTGTGTCTGTGTGTTAAATATGAAGCTAGAGCCAGGCAGCAATTAGCTTAGTTTACCTTAAAGACTGGCAGCAGGGGGAAACTGCTAGCCAGGCTTTGTCAAAAAGTAAAAAAGTCAGTTTACAAGCAACTCTAAAGCAAGTTGGTTGATTGCCTGGTTACTTAACAGTGACAACGAGACACCAGGAAGTCACTGCACCCAGCCAAGAAATAATCCAGTATGACATAATCCACAATGTTAAGCTAGGTTAACCAGCTCCTGGCTCTAGCTTCAATATTTAGCATACAAACATACAGGTGGTATTCCGTTATCTCACTCTTGGCAAGAAAGTGAATAAGCATATTCACCAAAATGTCAGACTGTCCCTTTAAAAAGCGATGCACCCAAATAGGCAATATGTAAATAGCTACTATACAGTAAAGCTAAACAAGATATTTCTAAATGGGCGTGATTTGTCGTCACAGAGAATTGTCGTCACACCGACCTGCTGTTACTATCACTATTTGGCCACAGTGCACCGTGGAGGTTTGGTCATCTCTGCAGGCGAAGAGGTGCCAGCTTGGCCCTGCAGAGCCTCTCTCTGAGCTCCTGGAACATTCTAGCGGAGGCCCAGAGGAGGAGGAGGAGGCTTCAATGCTCACAGTACGTCGCTATGAACAGCCGGCCTGTCTGCCCCTTGGCATGTGTAACACACACACACACACACACACACACATACACACACACAAAGCAATGTAGTGAGTCAGCCAGTCAGTGGGGCTACATTAAGGAAAGCTGGGCAAGATTTTGAGTGCCAGCTGGACCTGAGCAGGGTATCTGTATCTATGTACGTGTGTGTGTGTGTGTTTGTGCACGTGTGTGTGAAGCAGAGACCAAGAGAGAGTCTGGGTTCTTGCCAGTCAGAGAGACTGCTAAATATGTCCTCTCTGGAACACCGAACAGAGCTAACCGAGGTTATTCCAGGACACACTCTTCCCCTCCTCTGCAGCTCCGTCTCGATGTTTCTCTCTCAGTCCTTTCCTTTCTCCCTCTGCGGTCTAATATAGAGCTCATTTTGTGTCCGTTTCTAGGTGCCAAGGCCAGAGGGGGTTGTGTGTTTACGTGTGTGTGTATGTGTGTGTGTGTGTGCCAGCTGAAGCTGTCTCGACGGCTGCTTTATTTTGGCTCCAGTTACCATAGCGACCCAGTGGGACTTTCAGTGTGTCTGAACCAGTGATTCAATCAATGCAAACCAACACCAGCAGCAAAGGTGTGTGTGTGTGTGTTTGTGTACTATAGCATGTAACAATGCAGAGTGTAATATATAAATAGAATCCAATCTTTTGAGTGAATTTTCTCTCAGATCAGTGCATCATAACATGAGTTATGCGCATGTTCTGACTTAGGTTACGACACAGGTTAATTAGCCGAACAAAATTACAAAATTACAACATAGTGCACATGATTAAAGTTTTCTCGTAATGCTCTGACTCTTATCAGTCCACACTACTGACCTCCCACCTTTAGCCCAAATGTTTACCTGGTGAGGAAAGCTCGGTCTTGTCCCAGAACACGTCAATAGTAGAAAGGCCAACAGTTACACAAGAAGTGTATTCCAGTAAAGCGGCCACTTCTCTGCCAAGCATTACTGTGGGTTATACTGACTGTAAGGCCAGCTTTGGGTAAATCAATAGAATATTACTCTATGGTGGGGCAAACCCCAACTAAACCCAAAGTTGGTTATTTTCATGTTATTATTAGGTTTTTTTTCTTGTTTACATCTCCAGAACATGTTTAAGTAGGTGATGCTCAGAGCTACACTGACTACAGTTTGAGCAGGTACAGCGAACAGGACACTTGCAGCTATTTTTGATACACTGCATTCATTGAGTTAGTGCTTCTTTATTACTAATCTGAACACGCAAAGTCCTTTATATTGTTAAACTCAGGTTAGTTCTGAAATAAAACAAATCACGTTGTTCTCACTGAGAACCGTCACAGGTATTGTGTACTATTTGTAGAAGTCAATGTACAGTTTATGTTTGCTGTTCCCGTTCCTCTCATGAGGCATATTGATTCATAGATAAGTGATGACAACAGGCACACGAAGAGATATTGTTCACTGAATATCTGTATGTGTGTGTAATTTCTCTCCTGGGAGTGAGCCCAGGTGCCATCATACATGACATAAATGCTGTTTGTTTACATTTTGAAGTTATTACACACGAATGTAGTGCAGGTGTCTGCCTGTCAGGCATGTGAGCTCAGCATACATACTGAAAAACCTGCAGAAAGCCTACACTGTTAACAGACATCTTTTAATGTTTCTGTCTTCTGCATGGAACTGACAATCACAAATATAGATTGTGTTGCTTCTTTGTCAACAAAGAAAAGACGGCAGGTGCTGAAATTTTGAGTGACGATATCCAACATTCACCAATTAATATATTAGCACTGCACCACAGAGCTTTACTCTAGATCACAGCACTATCATGTTACTTAAAAACTGCATGTATCTACTGTATACTGTGACACGATTCCACTTGCTGCCTACCATTGAGATGCCGTTATCCTAGATTTCAGCCATGCTAGCAGCATGGTTTGAGGGATGGCAATGTCATTGTGTTGTTCGGTCAGTCTACCACTTTGGTCCCAACTGAAATATCGCAAGTAATGCTATCATGGTAATCTAAGTCAATGGTAAACATTATACCTGCTAAACCTCATAACAGCTTCTAGCATGGCTGTAGCCTCTGAGTCTTGTTTTCCTTTGGACCAATCCATAATGGAAACATCTGTATTGTTGCATTTTAAAATTTGATTTGTTTGATTCATACCTCATACTTCTCTATTTCGCTGAATCAGCAATGGGGGAACAAAATAGGCATTAATTTATATTAAAATGTAGATTATTACTTTAAAGTGTGGCTGATATTAAAATTCTTTTTCCCTTCGAAATATGTCTGGTTTGACTTGTATACTACAAACACAAGACATTTATTTTTATTTTTACAGCAAATGCACCTCCTATATTGATGTTCCTCAACAACTGTGAGTTTTTGGTTCCAACTGAATTAATTGGTGAAATATTAATGTGGTCGGGCACTGAAAATATTGTTTGTTATATCAATTACTTTTTAACAGGCAGAGATCAATGGATTCTAGTCATCTTACTACCAGGAAATATTATTGTTCCAAATGCATTTGATGGGTTGAACCAGTTTGGGCCCCATTTCACCCATTACTTTTCTGCGATCATGGGAAACTCCTAATTTGAGGCTCAAGGTTTAAATGCTGTCTCCCCAAATATGTCAAAAAATGGTTTTATCCTCTTTTAGAAAATTGAAAAATATGCACAATACCTGCAGTAGTTCCTTACACTGAAATTAAGATGATTCAAATTCCAGTTTGTCTTTAAACGTAAAGTCAGTGATTCTAATCCAGTACGCTTTTTGTCAAATTCAGTGAAGAGGCAGAGAGTGTGGATGGACTGTTGCGCTCACATGAGACAATTTTGTTTTTCTGTTCATGATCATCTGTGAGAGAAACAGAAGCAATTCTACAGTTGACGCATGGCGCTGGATCAGGCCATATTTCTCTTTTGGTCGTTGCCTTGGCAATGCACGTCCATGAATTTCGGGGGCAGAGCTTCTGAAGGAGCACGAAGGGAGAGAGGGGTGTATTTGTTTGGGTGCTCAGTTCAAATACTACTAGTCTTTCTCCAGAATAACTGACTCCATCTTTAAGTGTCAACTGTTACATAAGCCTCTCTGAGTGGGAGTGTGAACTTAAATGCTAAAAGATGAATGTAAAATATAACCATGAAGAAAATCACAATGTGTTTGATAACTTCATTGACTTCAGCTGAATACCTCTTTCAAAATGCTGCTGCTAATCTTAAACCTCAAGGCCATTTCAAGAAGTCTGAGCCACATTCCATTCACTTTTTCCTTGAACAAGAAGACATGAATGGCTCTGACAGCATAGGCAACTAGCACTGTAAAAGAAGCAGAACCATTCAAACTTTATCATTGATTATAATCCGTAAGACAGCTCTTGAAAGGCAGCTGTTGACCCTGGAAAGCAGTGGTGTTTTTTATTTACAAAAATTAAATTTTTTTATGTTGCATAACTGGGGAAGTTCTGAATGTGACAGCACCAGGAAATGTTTACTTCATTAGTGCTGTACGCTTCCTTGACACCATGTTCCTGTAGTTTTAATACTGTGTGTGTGTGTGTTCACATTCTGTGTATATCTGTGTATTTGTTAACCGGAGTGTTGAAACTCATCAAGACGGGAAAAACAGGATGTCAAATGCACCACAAGGTGAACATTGGACACAAAGGGAACAAACTTTGAGTGTGTGTGTATAGTGTGGGTGGGTGGGTGTGTTTGCATGTATTGAACTCTCAGCTGACCTCAGTGGCCTTTTGACCCTTTCTCTTCATGAAAACAATGGTGAGCGCTCTAGAAAGTCCCATGGATTCTGCTCGCCAACATCAGCCTCTTACAGTAGGATGACATGGAGAGAACACACTCCCAAGCAATTATACACACATACACACACACACACAAGTAGTTCATCAATTGTTTAATAATACGAAATTAGTAATGGAAGATGTGGATGAAATTGCCCTTGTTGGCACAAATTCTTGTTGTCCAGGTAAAACGGTGTGTTTTTTTGACACAGTTATATATTGACAGTAGCTTCCCTTCAAGGACTTCCACTGGCTAACTATAGCCTCCCTCGATGTCATATCCTCTCTGGAGAGCTGAACTCCGCTTCATCTATTTATGGTTCAAATCATTGTCAGAAGATGATGGACAACACTCCCTGGGTGTGAACTGGAAACTGGCAAATACTCATTTATGGAAAAAAGGCTCAAAAGAAACATGTCCTCAAACCATCAGCTGACTCAAAAGATTTGTTGCATTATACCCCTTTTTAGGGATAGTTCGATATTTTTGGAAATACACATTCATTTTTTTGTTGATAGGTAATTGAGAAGATCAATAACACTTTTAATATCTGTATGCTAAATATGGAGCTAGAGCCAGCAGCCGTTTAGCTTAGCTTAGCATAAAGGCTAGACAAGACTCAAGTTGTTGTTTTTACACTTTGGTTTTTATACGGATTAAACAAGATATACACTTGGATTAAACATTAGAGGTGCTGTTGGGTGGAACTTTTACCTTTGGATGAGCCAGGCTAACATTTCCCTAGTTTCCAGTCTTTATGCAGAAGCCATCCCACTAACACACAAACATGAGAGTGGTATCCATATTCTCATCTAACACTCAGAAAGAAATCAAATAAACGTATTTCCCTAAATGTCAAACTATTGCTTTAAATTCATAGGGTTTTCTTCTTTTTACTTTGCCTATGCTTTCTCTGTATGTGATTGCACCTGATGTTTCAAATAGATCCAATCCGAGCCTGACCAGACCAGAAAAGACCAGATAAGAGAAAATGTATCCATGTAGATAATATCTGTGCTATTTCTAATATGAATCCTTTATGTAGGGCAGGATGGACTATAGTGAGGATGCCGCATAGCAGCTCTAATTCATGTGGAAGTGAACTAAATATTCAGCATTTTCTTTACACACATGAATATCTATGTGTTTTGAATGCATGCATACATACATGCATGAGTACTGTAGTATCTTGGGTACTATTAGCCCCCTTGCTGACACAGGCTCTGGGGAAAACAGGAAATGGAGCATGGTGTGAGGTCAGCACACCACTGACTGCCCAACCATGGAGCAGCTAAGCCCGAGTGTACATCACACCAGTGTTTTCCCCTGAATGGTTATGTCCTGCAGCAGCTGTGGAGACTTTGTGATGAGTGCTCATGCTAGATATTCCCTGAGAGTGCTCATTAAAAGGTGCTTAATTCTGTGTGGTTCCACCATCTGAATAAAGTGGTGAAAATATGTCTGAATTTACATTTAAAGCTGCATATTCACTTTGGTGCCCAGAGTTAGATGAGAAGATTGATATCACTCTCACATTTGTACATTAAGTATGAGGCTAGGGCCAGGAGTCGATTAGCTTAGCTTAACATGAAGACTGGAAGCAGTAGGGGGGAAAGCTAGCTTGGCTCTTACTGGTCACAAATACGCTTACAACACCTCTAAAGCTAAAGCTCACAAATTAATATGTTATTTCTTGTTTTAGTCAATCCGTACACATACAGTAATGTAAAAATATTGTTTTGCGGTTTTAGAGACAGTTGCATGTTGTATCTCTTTGTGACTAGCTGTGTTGTTGTCACCGTGAGGTTGCCAGGGAACCTCAAGCATGTAAATTCTCTTAAAACCACATGTTTTTACCTTTATGTTTGTGCATACATGCATGACATGCAGCACGTTGACTGTGAGATGTAGAGGCGGTAGTGGGATTTTAAACTTTGAACAGAGCCAGGCTAGCTGTTTTTCCATGCTTACAGTCTTTATGCTAAGCTAAGCTAATTGCCTGATGGCTCTATAGCTTTGTATTCTTATTAAGTGGTATAAATCTTATTTAATTCTCTGCAAAAAAGCAAATAAGCATACTTCCCAAAACATCAAAGTATTTGTTCAAGGTGTATTTGTTACCCTTTAAATCCACATTTGCACACTGGCAGCTTTAATTACAGTGATAAAAATGCAACTTCAGTACTCAGAAATCATGCGTTTCACATTAGTAAACTGCCTATATACACTTTTGCTTCATATCAAAGTGTCTTGTAGCTCGGGAAGCTCATGAACTGAGCTTTGTCTGGACAGCATGCTCACTCAGTGCTATTTGGGAGGCAGTTTGGATTGCACTTTTAGGTTAAGAGGTGTACCCAGAATTTAATTTGGGACATTATGGCAAGTCTACTTAGTCTTAATGAAGAGGGATGGGACGTTCCGCTCTGCAGCTTTGGTTTGTGACAAACAGTAGGCTGACAAGATGGTGTGTTTCTTACATAAAAATCTTCCCCGTCTACTCAAAACTCTCACTGCTAATTAAGTGCAGTGAGTCAGTGAGGCTCAGTAGAAAGGGCATCAAACAAACACAAACCACGGCGCGCTGTGAATGAATCATTCTGAACATTGACTGAATGCTGAGTCATGTTAAAAGACAGAAGGGGTTTTGTGTGTGTATTAGTCATTTTTAATTCACTCTATGCAAACACAGCAACAGCCCTCTGGCAAAGGAACCATGATTTTAGTAGTGTCTGTTGATGCAGTCAAATGACTTGTTAGCTAAGAATGAGCATACTAGTAGTACCAGTAGCTGCTGTAGAAGCTGTTTCAATAGTAATAGTAGCAGTAGTAGTCATAAAAGCAGTAGTATGGTTGCCACTTGGCTGGCTCTCAATTTTTAGTTGTGTTATCTGGTTCCTGACTGAGGACATTTCCAAGGTGGGTGATGACTTGCTTTTAAAAGTATTTTTTTCCCACTTAGCTCTAGTGATACAGTATCTAGCCATGCAGATTGTCTTGTTTGCCCAGGTTGTGAGATATCCATCTTTGAGATTCCTGTCTCCACCCCAATACAATGGAGGTAAATGGATGTATTTTAGTTCAAGATGCAGCATGCTATTTTAAGAAATGATCTTTTTCCGGAATTTGCGTCCCAGTTACACACAAACCTTACTATGAACAGTTTTCATTGGAACTGCAGTATACTTTTACTGAAGAAACAGCCCTTCTGAAAACTGTTGACAGTGTATGCCAAGGAATTACGGTCATTCTGGACCGTTCCACACTCCACAATTTAAATCAGTGTCAATGTTGAGTGTCAATGTAACACTGTACGACCTGCAATTAATGTTCATCTTTTTTATAAACACAACCACAGTCTTTCCTTAACTCTTACCAAATGTTTTAATTGCCAAACCTTAAAGGAGAATTTCAGTTTATTTCAACCTGATGTGTTTCCCATAAATGCGTCCATTGTGGGTCTTGTTTATTTGGACAGCGGTATATACTTATATACTATATTATATACTCTGTTTTGCATGAGATTGAACATATTAAATAGTATAAATACTATTGTCATTGAATGAAAATTCAGGTTTATCCAGGTTTTTGCAGAATCGTCCAGTATCAGCTTTCTTGTTAGGGGTTAGGACCACAGTATAGTAATGGTGATTGAAGACCTTTTTGGCTTTTTTATCGTGTTGCCTAACTAAAGAAAAGTTTTTAATACAATGTGTATCATTACACAAAAAGCTAAGAGGAGTAAACATACATGGACATACTTTGATAGAGTAGAAGTAGCTACAAATGCTGGAAATAATAGTCACTGAAATCTTTTTTTTGTACCAGTTATCTTGTTATTTGTCACCTCTCATAACAATATAAGTAGAGGGGGGGTGTGGTGGTGGAAAGTGAGTTGTTGACACATGTGTGTGTTTACACTGAGACCCATGCAACACTCGTCCCAAACATGGACTTGTTTATTTTATGACGGACAGAGGAATTTTCTTCGGAATTTCCCCCATCCTCCTCAAACACACACACGCAGAGAGGCTACCCCTTCCTGTACAGCAGATCCGGCACATGACCAAAATAAACTCTGGCTCAAAAACAGGATGGCGGGAAGACACTCAGAGCCTGTCACCCTGCATTCTGTTTGTGTGTGTGTATGTGTGTGCGTGAGTGAGAGCGAGGGAGAAAGTAGCGGTGTTAGGGGCCTACTCTACTACAGAGGAAGCCAGCAGGAAGTCTGAATCGATTGTTTTTCTGGTTCACTGAGTTCACTGCAGCCTGTGTCTTCATAACAATGACCAACGACTGCTCTGGACCCGCGTGTTGTTGGAAAACCTGTTGTGTGTGTACTCGAGCGTGGTCATGTAACATAACATATATAATGGGATTACATGATCATATTAACACAGAGCAGATGCTGTGAAAATCCCTGTCATCCTACTTTTGAAACGAGAACGGTGATTCTCGTTGAACTGATTACTGTAAAAGGCGTGTGTGCGCGTGTGTGTGTGTGTGTGAGCCTGATGAGGTCACTACATGGGAGCCCGCCAGCGCCTGAATAAACATTTACAGCGAAAAATATTTGTGTCTGCCTGCGAGTTTCACCTGGCTCGCTGTCAATTCAGTTCTGTTTGTCATTTATTTCTTCTGTATTTGGCGATGGTTGGAGATGAAAGAGAGGGAGGTTAAAGTTTATCAGACAGATGTCCTGCAGTCATTTTCATTGGAGGGAGGGAGAAAAGGAGGAGGAAATGACATCAAGAAAGTAGAAATAGTAGAAATAGAGTGAAAAAGAGAGAAGGATGAGGATGAAGAAAGAAACGATGTTCAAAGATGGTGAGGAAAACAGAGAGGAGGAAAGGAAAAGATCAAAAATAGGAGGAACAGGGGGCAAAGAACAAGGTTTGGGTGGATGGGAGGACAGAGGAGGTGAGGTGAAGGTCACCCTAACATCAGTGGTGGGTGACAGAGGAGGGCAGGAGCTCCTGACTGGGATATCAATGCGTGGTCACCGTGGACTGGTTTCAATCACCTGCAGGTCAGTAACACACGCATGCAAACAAAAACACAAAGTCAACATGAGTAAACACAGAGTCACTCCAACCTACATGTAGGTGTGTGTGTGTGTAGCTGGTCACGTACGATACATAAACAGAAGCACACGGCAGTCATACAAGCAAACACAAACAATCAAATGCAGAACACACAGTGCAAATAAATAGCAGCTACAGGTAGCATAAAAGCAAAGAATTAAATGTGCACACATGAAAAACTCTTCCCTACACACACACACACACACACACACGGATGGCACAACACTGTCACACCAACCTAGAGACAAAGATAAAGGATTTTCTATATTTTGTTTTTGCTCTTTAAGACTAATTATTTCTTAATATTTGTATCGCATGTACAGTATATAACCTTACATCAACCATCATGTCTACAAAGTTACGATATTAAACTGTATTGTCAATATACTTGTGCACTACAAAACATAGTCTCGTCATTTGGAGATGAGGGCAACTCGCTAAACATAGAGATAAAGCACTACCATACTGTAATGCTATTTGTTAGGAAGCTCTGTCGTGCTGCAGTAGTAGTTGACCAGGATCAGAGGGTAAGTCTTCAGCCGCCTCCAGAAGTAGAGACATTGCTGCACCTAAGGGACAAGGTGAGGAACTTTAATCTGAAGTCTTCAGATTTACCATCTCGATGCTATTCTTTTTTTCAATCTTGAGAAATACAAAGCTGCTGCCATCAGAGCGCATCACCATCATTCCAACAATAAAATCTGTTGCTGAGATTGTAATATGTGATGAAAAAAAAAAAACATCCACAAAACACAGATAGGGGTGCAACATTGCCAAACTGGAGCAGATTGGAAGAATCTTTAATTTCAGCAACATTTCTTAAACAGTACAAGTGCTCATTACTGTGGTATTTCTGCACTGCATATCTCAGAAATCACATGTCAATCAGTGTGGCCATATGTCTAACTATGTGTTCAGACAGAACGCAAAGCTAATTTTAGAGGCAATAAGTCAATGGAAAGATGCAAATTCGTCCGTGGTGAAAATGTTTCAACTTGAGCAAAATATTTCCGCGTATCCCGGGGCTTTATGGCTCTGCATCATAAATGTACAGATATGAGAGGGGAAAGGATCCAGCTTTACTGTTCATGCACATCTGACACCAATGATCAGAACAGCACATGTATTTACTTTCTGAACTGGGTTGACAGTGAATTACTAAAGCTTGTAATACCAATGTGTGTAGGTCAAAAGTGAACGTTCAATCACGATTTCAACCAACATGGAAGAGAAGTCCTTAAACTACCCCGAGGGAAAATGGACGTTTGAGCGTGTCCATTTCCACGACAACTGGGACACTTCATGTGCTGACGGAAGATCTTGCGATACAATCGAAAGCTCCCGAACAGCTATTGAGTTGATCTTGTGGCGAGACTGTGTTTGTCAATTGCTGTCAAGAAGGTCAAGAATGCACTTTCAACCTCAATTATTAACATCTCTCTGTAACCTGTCACCACATTCATTTATCAAAAAATGTCCTCCTGATACCAGATGGGGCTCTGTTAACAATCTATTCTCACTGATACAATAGGTGTGTTTGCATGTATGTGGGTATAGCATAATTACACACACCTCTTCACATGTGTATTTGAATGTGTGTGTGGCTTAACAGTAAGACCCTCACAGCATTTGAACTTGATTTCCTCTGCAGTGGAAACCAAACAAACAAGCTCCGTGTAGCTGAACCAAAGAGGTGTGTGTGTGCGTATAAATAGATTTTGTGCGTTACTGATGTTTAAGAAGCTCATGTGCGTATTCATGTCTAAGCACCCCAGTTTCCCTCTGTTTGTCTATCCTATAGGAACCAGGTAGTAAACACAGAAAGAGGGTAAACATCTACTGCACGTGCTCAGTAGTGCTTTCCGTCGCTCCCTGATCACCAGGAAACAACAGAGAGCAAGTGAGCAGCAGAGCACAAACACTCAGGAAGTGGAAATGTAAACACACTTACACCTTATGTTCAAATACTTGTGTGTGTTGATGTATGTGTGTATAAGGATATCCCCTCTCCAAGCATCAGAACAAGCAGCATTCAAGGAGGAGCATGGGAAAATAACAGACACTCCCTCTTGATCCTGTGTGCGTCATACACACATTATCAATACAATATCAACACTGTGGGTGTGTCTCCACATTACAGTTTGTTTTAGCTGCTGACGTGTTAAATACAGAGTTTTGTCTGCAAATAAATCATGGAAAAAGAATCTCCACAGTATCTGATGTTTATCATTAATAAATTAAGATGTGGAATACATAACATTGCTTGCTCCATCTATCTGTTAAAGTAACAGATTTTTGTCATTCAGGCATACAGGTGTATGTATTTATGTTATGTAAATGTTGGTCACGGTTTTATTCAGATTTGACAGGACCTTTACAGAAAGTGCTGCAGTGCTTGCATGATATTTGGCACCTGGCAACGATGATGTAATTCACAAAACATCTTTTTCTTTTATGGCTTATATTTTTACTGATCTGAAACCTGGGATGTATTGGTGGGGTTGTTTTTTGGCTGGACCAATAACCCTGAATGGCTGTCTGTCAATGACTCACTGCGTCACTGACTGAGTAATGAAGTTACACTGATGGTCGGCCAGCCCAGTGTTGGAGTTTCCTCTGTTGCACTTTCAAAATGAATTGGCACAAACAGCTTCTGTCACGTCCTCGGTGGAGCGCTGTTCGGTGTGCAGTCCCGAAATAAATTTTTAATAACACACATTTACCGACCGTCTTGATCTTCAAGGAGTTCATCCAAGTAAATTTGATGTAAAAGTTTCTCGTAAACTCTTTCTTCAGGATCCAGACCCGGCATCTTCTCTGAAGTTCATTAATGAGCAACACAGAGTGTAGCGCCTTCTCACATGTTTTCACTTCTTCATCAATCATTGTAACCAAACTGTTTCTGTCCCTGCAAAGATTTTCCACTTAGCACTTTCTGTTTACTAATTAATCCCACATACTGCCACAGCAGCACTTTGGATAGACAGAATAGAAGGAGAGAAAGCAGAAAAACAGAAAGGTAATGATTTGCTGTCGCTGCCTGGAAGACGCTGACGAGGGAAAGTGGGCATTAGGAGAAGTCGAGCCCTTTGATTTGTCTGTGTCAACAGAGTCTGGACTAGTAATTCACACACAAAAACACAGATATGCACTCAGGGACACACTGACAAAGGCGCCTGAGAAATGGAGCAAGTGGAGCAAATGCATCCCCATTATTCAATTAGGGGGAGCAAAGTTATGGTTTTGCTGCCCCACTTTTTGTCTTTTTAAAAATAAACTTATCATTATACAGTCCCTGCAATCAGGTGATTATGTTTAAGCAGCCTATATCAATGATAATTTTACTATTTTCAGCCACTGACAAAAACAAGTAATAAAAAAATCACACATTTTTGGACCACCCTTTGAGTTGGTTCAGTCAAACCTGTTGCTGATCGTTTGCCACAGCATTGCTTTGGCTGTCAATCACAGTCTGTCAATCCTCAAAGGAGTCTGTTTACAGAAGTGAGAAACATCCCATTTAGCTTAACTGCGATCATTGACTGAAAATAGAACATAGGAAAAGTGTATGTTAAATGAACCTGCTTGGCCCACTGACTCCAGCCGAACTTCAAATTAGTTCAATTAGTAGGATTGTGCCGTTTCCAAAATGCCGAACCGATTTGCAAGTCAGTGTTAGGTAACTTTGCCAGCCCACCCACCTAACATTAGCTCGCTGATCGGACCGGATTTAGCTGTGGAGATGGGATGTTCGCAAATGTGGCTACTAACAGGGCTGCCAACTCTCACATTTCAACTGTGAGACTCACACAATTGACACTTTTCACACGCTCTAATACCACACTTCCATTTTCTCATGCAGTGAAAAGTAAATATATAACTGATGACATTGCGGCGCGAAAAGAGGACACTGACAGCGCACAGACAGACAAGACAGAGCAGCATGGTGCAACAGTAGCACCGTTCAGCAGCAAGTTACTCAGACCTTCAGCAGGAAAGCGAGAAATATACACAAATAGTTTATATTGTAAGTTATTTCCATGTATGCCATTCAGAGTAATCTCAGTCAGCGGCTCTTCTGGTAGCAGCACAGCGTCTCTCCCTATCCCCTCGCACCATAAATATGAAATAGCCATTTTTCTAACAGTCATTTCCTGTCCTGATCCACCCAATTATATACGATTTTTGATGCATTCTTGGTTTTCATAGCACCCTCAATCTAACTGATCTACACTAGTGCAGGTGGCTGTTTCTTGGCTTAATCCAAGAGGTTAGGTGGTGTAGAATGCAGGAAATTTGTTTTCAATTACAATATTTTTTCTGGGGGAGGACCCCCAGACGTCCTGCCAATTATGTATCTTTCCAAGTTTGCTCCCCCATTTTAAAACACAACCAGGCACCCATGCACACTGACACTGATGCATACACATAAATGCAGATCCACAGACGTGTTTGAACACACAAAAACAGAGAGATGCACATACTGTACAAACATTCACACACTTCTGAGCACAAACACTGGGGGAGTGTGTGTCTTTTATTGGTCTGATGTATTGATCCCAAGGCTCTATCGCTGCACTCCCAGCGGCCATTAATTCACTGGGGCTGAGGGATGCCCAGACTGTATATTAATCTCTATGGAGGATGACTAAGAGTCATCCATCAGAGCGGGCAGAGAAACTGAGACAGAGAGTAAGAGACAGAGACAAACAGACAGAGCAAAAGACTAACATTCCCTGTGCACAATTATCGTGTTACCAGACAGACATTATGCATATAAATGTGTAAATTAACTTCAGAAGCACTAGCCAAATTATACTCTGACTAAAAGACTGACTAAAAGCAAAGTGTAAGTGCATGAGCTTGCATGAGTCGTATTTCTTGAGCATCCAAATGAGAAGGCCGATTCAAACTTAAGCTTAAAGGACAAGTTCACAATTTTTAAAGTCAACACTCAGGTGTTGTTTGACACTGGCAGAGGTTTTCCACGCTGTAATCATTCCTTCTGTTCTTACTGGTCCTGCAAACGTGCTTTCAATGTAAGGGATCGGGGCTAACATCCACAGTGTGTCCACAAGGTCATTTTGTGCAAAAATGCATTTAAAAGTTTATCTGAAGCTTATACAAGGCTTCAGCAATCTGAGTTAGTCATGTCAAGTGGATATCTGCCACATTTACCGTTGTTTTAGCATAAGATTTCCTCTTTGTGTTTCCTAGGACAGTGTTTCCCTGTTGGAAGTATAGTAACAAAAAGAGGGACTTTGGCACTAAAAAGATTGTAACGTTGAAAGATATCTACTTAATTTGACTCATTTGGACAACTGAAGCTTCATATTAGCTTCAGATAAACTTTTCAATACATTTTTGAACAGAAGGAGGACTGTGGATTTTGGCCCACAGCACTGACATTGTAAGTGCATTATGAAAGGATCTTCTAATGGTCAGTATGAACAGGAGAAATAATTACAGCAAGAAAAACCTGTTTCAATGTTCATTTGCCCTCCTGAATGTTGTTTTAAGGCAGACTCGAAAAAGACTTTTCAGGGTTCTGGTATTGTGCATGCTGCCTCGCTGTCATGGCTTACTGTCATACTTGACTACAACAGAGCCATTGTTAACATGATTAGTAACACCTGTGCTTCTCCTGCTATAACGAGTCTGCTGTGAGAAAGGTCCATCAAGACAGGCTGTGATTTTCTAGTTTCAACTCTGCAGTTAAACAATTAATGCAAAGATATCTTCTTCTGCAGGTTATAATTAAATGTGAGATTTCACAAGAAATCAAAATTTTAGCAACAACAAATGTCTACCAAGCAAAGCTGATTTTATATTTTGTGAGGGGAAAAAGTGATCAGCAACATAGACATAGTTTGTTTGTAATGAGTTAAGTGGAGCTATTTTGAAAGTAAAAACCCCATTCAGTTCAATTCATTCGATTTTCCCATAGACAACGTTACGTGACTCACAGTTGGAGCATTTCTACAACTTGGATCGGCATGAAACTCTCCCAGTAAAATCATCACTTCATAAGATGAACAACTGTGTTAGAAAATATTTGGTTCTTTGATAAAAAAAAAAAAAACGGTGCAAGACTGTGTACATAAAAACTTTGGGGTAGGTGTTACGACTCCCAAGGTGCATTTAGGCAAGAAACATCCAATCACTGAGTTTAAAATTATGTCAAGTGCACTGCTAACAGCAGCATTCAGAGCATTTTGAATTCATTACACTCCAATTTGTGCCTCGGACTGGCTTCTTCTGCATAGCAACTGAGGCTCATGGGTATTGTAGTATTTTTGAACCATCTGCCATTCCAAAATGATGGACAAAACATGATTTCTCAAAAACAATGTTGAAATCATTGAAACTGGTGGTCATAACATAAACGTATAGGATCATTATAGTATCCAGGAGAGTCTCGTGTTTCTATGTTAAGTAATATTGAGGATATCATTTAAAGAAAAATGTGAAATGGGAATACAGAACAGGGAAAAAACCCTTCTGGAACCAGCAGCATCTCCCACTTTGCAACTCTATACCATACAAGTCACATGATAATGCAGGTTGTAGACAAGACCCAAGAGAAACAGAACAAGACAAAAAAATCACACAATGCTTGCAAACATTCGCTTGTTCCAGCTTCTTGTATGTCAGAATTTGAAGCTTTTTGTTTTTTATATCATTGTAAATTCAATGTCTTTGGATTTTGGATTATTGGAGGACCAAACAAGGGATTTGAAACATCACCCTGGACTTTGATAAATTGTAATGGATGTTTTTTTTTTAGTATTTTCTAACATTTTATTGACTAAATAAATCCATTCAATGTGACTGAAAAGTCCAGAAAAAGCTAAGAAAGTGCTAAACTATAAATGGACCTTGAGTCGAGATTATCTTGTCACAGAAAAATAATCATTACATTATACAATGATGAAAATAACTGTTACTTGTGGCCTTAAATCACAAAGAGCAAACAGAGAAATGCAATGGGACAGCATACATGTTTTTGCATACATTGCATCTCTTTCTTTGTGCTAGATTATCAATCAGTTTAGATTCACACCTCGGTATCTCTTAAGACCTCAGGCACTGCCTCAAACTCAGCCAGCGTGGGAGCATGTTGAGAAATGAACACACTACCTACTCCCCATCCATTGGCGTCATCGGTGCATTCAGACTCTGTCAAAGATTCGCTCCACAGTGTTCGCTCTTGTGTTTAACATACAAAGGAGAGACAATGGATTATTCCTCCCACCTTCTACAGTGTGAGGACTACAGGGAGTAAATCTCAAAAAATCTCATTCACATGCACATCGTATTTCATTAGATTTCCTATTTTCTGGAAGCTGTGCATCTTTATAGCACATACTGTGTGAGACAGCTGGATTACTATAACATACTGTATGGGATAAAAAGGTATTTTCCCTGGAATGCTGTTCTCTCATGGGTTCAGAGAAATTGTTTTTTAGCCATGAGATGGCTCGGAGAGAGGGAAAGATACTTGGAACAAAGCATTAATGCAAATTGGCCACACTTCAATGTAAGCATGAAGCTATAATGAACTACATTATGTTAAATGATAGCATGGCACATTAGAGAATACTATAATGGGCTTAAATTGGAATTATTGTGTTTTTCTCAGTATCATCTGAGGGCTTTATTTCAATTTTAATTTTTTGTTATGTAAGAAATGATTAGCAGTATAGATAGGGCTAACCTAATGTGAATCTTTTTTTCCCATTCTCCTATTTTGAACTTTTTTTTTATTCCAAAAAATTTGTTTTTTTTGTATTAGCAGTACATTTTTGATATGGCTGTAAAGAGTGAACAGTACATACTGAGGCTGATATCAATTAGGTTAAAGACAGTAACACTTAATTGCATGAATACATTGTTTCCTGAGAATCCCCCCTAGATAATTTGAACTCAGTGCTGAAATGGCAGACTCCGCCACCAAAAATAAAAAATTCTTTATAGAGAGACAGAATGTAAATATATAGAATGGCTATTGTAGAAAATTCAGACCATAAATAGTATCAAAAATTGGGTTAAAAGCCCTAAGAATTATAACTTTGAGCAGGATGATCCATTGGGCTATTGAAAAAGATTTCAGTAGCCCAATTTTTTCAATAATCTCTCCACATAAGAAAAGAGAGCATATTATAAGGGATATTTAAACATTAAGGATCTGACTATTATGTTTCAACTCATCAATTGTGTACTGTATGTGCTACCTATGTCTGTCAGGATTCTTAAGCATTTATTTCTAATCTATTTCATAGTGGGAACCTGTACAGTGAAAAGTGTTTGTTAGATTCCTGAGACTGTCACACACTTTAGTGGAAGCAAAAGGAGTTTATCAAGGATAAACTCAATGAAAATGGGTGGTTAACTTGAGCAATAGTTTAAGAAATATGTGACACATAGACTTGCATAAAGAAAAAAGCACAGATTGCTAATAAAAGGGTAATATGTGAACATTTTAAGCAACCAAGGCCATACTGGTGCAGTAAATAAAATTCACACCTCCACCACCAACGCAATCTAAAATACACAGTGCGTTGTAGTCGCAACACTTTTATATGTTTCGCTGAAAGCTGCCTATTGATGCTTTTGTTTATGTGCTTTCTCTGCAGCCCACTGTGACTGAAAACAAAGACTGAATGACTAAGAAGAAAAAAAAGACAAAAAAACGGATGGTGAAAGAGATGAAAAGGTACAAGGGAAGGCAATCCAGGCCTTCACATCTCTGACGTTTATCACTTTGTGTGAGAAGCTTTGTAACCTCTTGTCCTACAGATTACATACTATAACTGTGTGTATGTGTCAGAACATGTATACTGTAAAGCTCACATATGGTAAAGGGCAATACTGTGCTGCCACTGTGAGAGTGACATGTCAATGTACTTCTCGAGGTCAAACATCACTACCATGAGCCATTATTCTTCTGTTAGAGGATATGTGTGTGTGTGTGTGTATAAGCCTTCAACCTACTTATATGCATTTTGTCTTCTGTACGACTTCTGTTTATGTCCATATGTGCTCATTGGGTGCGAGCAGCAGCATCAGTGTGACTTCTGCATGTGTGTTTGTGTGCATGTGAGCGTGTCCATGTGTGCATCAGCAGGTATATTCTGAGGGGTGACAGGGATCAATAGTGCATTAGGCCCCATCACAGCTGCTTGCCCTGGAGACAGACAGGCAGAGAGAGACAGAAGGCTGATAATGCTCTCCTGTGGCCTGTCTCCCACCCTGGCGGAGACACGGAGGGAGGAGAGGGAAAGAAAGAAGCTGTCAAGAGAGAAAGACAGGCGGGAGAAGAGAGTGAGAGATACAGTATATTGATCAGGAAAGAAAGATAAAGTGAAGAGGAAAGGGAATGGGATGGAAAAGTGGAGAGGGTGGAGGAAAAAAAGGGTGAGGATAGACAAAACCGGAGATAAAAAAATAAACAAGGCAATCACTGAGAGAGAGAGAAAAGGGAGTAGGGGGGACAGGTTGTAAGAGGGAGGGGTTTGAAGGGAGATATGGGGCAATGAATCGAGGGAATGAGGACTGCTGGGCTCTCAAGCGGAGAACTGGAGCAGATGAGGAATTTCATTTCTGATAAAGCGGGCGACTGTACATCAGCCCTCCATAGTCTCATCACAATGTTTAATAGAGATGTTTCATTTCTGACAGACAGGCCGACAAAACGATAGATCTATAACGCGGGCATGAAACATCTGTCGCCTTCACACACTCCATCCACACCTACTGTACACCATCACAGCCTCCACTCATCACTCAAACACATGCAGACGCACACACTCGTATAAAATAGAATACAGATGTACGTCTACACTCAAGCACGCTCCCTAAGATGATACGTCAACTTTACAGAGCGGACAGTGACAGAAATGAGAGCATATGTCCAATCTAGCAGAGTCTGCCAGCGGTGCGGGGGCCAGCTGTTTGGCAGGGGAATTATTTAGGTTAAGATGTTTAGCCCCATTTTCCCCTCTGAGTCCTGCCCCGGAGAGACCCACGACGGCTCTTTTATTTTCTCCCGTCTGTCACAGTTACTGTAGAATCTCGTTTCCACAGTCAAGCATCAGCTGCCAAATAAGGAGATGTTTCGAGATTGTGATAGAGGAGGCAAGATTTGGAAAATAACGGTTGGGAAGGGTTCATGTGTTGGTGGTTGGTGAAGGATTTCCAGAAGTTATCAATGATGCTCCATGAATGTTTTCAACCTTCTTTAATTTTATGTTTTAATATAGATCTATGCCAATAATAATTACTTTGATTTGCATAGCACTGTACAGCTCCAAAGTGCAAATACATGGATAAGATGCATTTCTTATAACCACTTTTGCATTCAGTGCCAGCAGGTAATCTTTATATCTCTTCTATTACTATCAAATACAGACAATTAATTTATTAAATGGTTGTTTTGTGTTGGAAGATACTGTAGCTCTGGTTGGTCAGCTGTTTCTCAAACCATGAGAAACAGTTGGACAATGGTTGGCCTTTTTTTTACAGAAGACATTTTGACATGTAACAGTAGGAAAAGCACAGGTTTTTAATAATACAAGTAAAGATGGTTGAACTCCATTTAGCTGCTTTGGTTTCATAATCCTGCTCACAGTCACTCTGTCATATGCTGCATTCATGCAATAATGGCAGTATGGGGAGAACAGGTCTCCCTTTATACTGACTCACGTATTATTCCAGGTTGTTTACAGCCCCTGCTGTGCACGTGCTTCAGAGGAATGCAAAATGTTATTTTTAGTAGAGACTGTGATGGACAATAAATTGTAACACACACCCCCCCCCCTACTTTGATGGACAGTGGTGGATACTCTGGATGACATAATTGTTTCATACCATCACCTGTTTATTTATAGACTCTTTTTGGACAGTCTCTTGTTTAGACACATGCCATTCCTGTTCACTCATGACCATGCTTCATTTCTGTTTTTTCTTTTGGTGTTACAGTCCAATGTTTTTCTTTGTTTTTCTTTGTACCATTGGACCACTGGACTCGATTTATACCTTTGTATGTATATATGTGTAAAGGTATGTATACACTTTTTTCCTTATTTGTCTTTAGATTTTGTCTTGTGAATTGGATACCGTACAGGAGACTCTTGATTTATTAACAGCAGAGTGAAGGGTAGAGCAGTTCAACATTGTTATGAGCCTTTTCGTTGTTTTTTTTTCTTTCTCTCTTCAGTGGTTTAGCTGTCAGGGCTTTGAGGTTTTTATTTTGGAGTTTGGTAGTTATGATAAAAGGTGCCCAGATGTTGATTATTTGAATCATGTAAAGGTGAATGTTAATGAAATTAATAATCAAGATTTTAAAAGGAAAATCTTGTACCATCTAAAGTTACACAAACCACTTGCAGTATTTATGCAAAAGAGACATTTGAAATTGTAAAATATTGAACATTTGAAAACACACCGGGTAGGCGAGGTTTATGGAGCTGGAACTTCCTCTCAAAGTGGAGGAGCTGGGGTACTGTTTAGTAAATCAGTTAATTTCATGGTTAAAGATGTTATCCAAGGTGTAGAGAGAAGATTTATATTGCTATCCGTGTTCTTAAATCGTTCAGAAATTATTTTCCTCAATGTGTATACTCCAAGTAAAGATGATGTGCGGTTTATTGCTTCATTGGATAGTGTGTTACTTGACTAACCTAAATGCAAATGTCAGCCCATCCTCAAAAGAAAAACGTCAGTATTGGTCGAAAAGTCATCTGGTAAAAACAACCTATACGTTTGAGTGACAGATGCCATCTTGCGGCTGTAGTAAATATGACCTGGAGAAATGACGCAGTTCAGATGATGTCAGTATAAGGTAACAAATTTCCATTATCGGAGGATGTGGGTTGGGCGGATGGCTAGATAGATCGATAGATGGCAAAAAGTGGGCTTAGCTGCAGGAAACCGCTGTCAGCTTCCAGTTTCCAACTGCAAGTGTCATGTTTCCAACTGCAAGTTGTGACAGTTCTTTTAACTACAATTGTTGTGGTGTTTACTGTTGCCATGACGACAAATGTTGCCTAACTTTAAGGAAGTAGTAACTTTAACCCACACCACGTTTCAAAAGATCATTTTCACTCAAACCATGATCTTTCCCAAACCCTAACCAAGTGGTTTTTATGCCTAAGCCTAACCAGACCGTAACCACAGTGTTGTCACATAATAAAACATAATTACTTTTTGACAGTGATTTGTAACGGTTTTGGAAAGCACCGATAGAGGCGGCATATTAGAAAACGCTCCTATGAATAGTGCATGGTACAATCAACCTATGTGGTTGTATAATTACGAGGATGTGTTGGCAAATGTCATAATATGTGGAGATTTTGTTTTGACTATTGATAATAAAGTAGATAAGTCTGGGAATAATGACCGACCACCATTTAAATCTCTTCTGCAACTGCTACACTCCCATAAACTAGCAGATATATGGAGGACTCTCCACTCTGATACTCTGAGATTTTACTCTTTATTCACATCCTCATAAAACCTTTTTTTCCAGAATTTACTGCTGTTTTCCTCACAGAAATTACAATCAACAATAAATCCTGTAGTTATGTCAGATCACACAACTACTATATATGTATTACTTTTTCTTTCAGTAACAAGTCTACAAGTCTAATGTTGATAATTAAATCCTAGCAACTGGCCAGCTGCTTACAAAAACACATAGGTAAACCAATACACATGGATCATACTGGGCTTTTAAAAAGTAGATTGTCATCTGACAATATGAAGAAGTTATTTAATCTTGCTAATGTTGCATATATTTAATCACTTAGCAGCCATATGTGATGTAGAGCAATAGAGCAATTGTTGACCTATGTGAGGAAGAGATTAATATTAAAAAAAAAAATTAAACCATACAAAAATACTGAGTAGCTCCTTGTAAATTAGCTGAATTGACTGTATTGGTGTTAATATTGGATTTTGTTGAGATGTAATTGACAGTGTTGATGGCATTGCAGAGTTTGTTGACCTATCTGTAGTTATTTTCATCAAGTGAGAGGAAATGCGCTGTAAAAATATCTGCAACTTGGAATTACAAGTCAGATGTTGACGTAACGTTTTTTTCTAAAACAGTTGCTTGTAATTACAGTCTAAATGATATGACGTAAATGCGGCATTACTGGGATACTTGAATAGAACGGAGCCATCGTTAATGTTATTAGTAACACCTGTGCTTTTCCTCCATGTCCGCCATGAAAAGGGCCTTTGAGCACAACAGCAGAACATTTTGATTTGCTGAACAAATCTGAAATGTGGGCAATTCAGAAGAATGAAAATAGGCTAGACCTGTCTAGTCTGAAGGCTCTGAAAGCAAATGCACACCACCTTTAGATTTAATTTCTACTAGAGATGTTGCAGGATCTGAATTCGAGTGCGGGTGAGCATGGGTGCAAAAGCTAATTTTTTTCTGTATCATCAGAAAATGAAAAAAAGTATATAAATTATATTTTTATATATGATAAAAAATTATATTTTTTGTCAATATACAATGTTCAGAAAAACAGGACTGAACTACTTTATTAATAGAACAAGTAAGATTGGAGTCAGATAACTCCTAAATATCTGCACTGAAACATCAGCACATAACACCTGTATTTATGCATAAGTATATATGTATGCACACCCACACACAAGCATGCATACCTACTACACTAGGCCTCAGGAGTGGAGAGGGTGTGTGTGGGAGGGTGGGGCAGGGACAGTATAGCTGTAGGGGTCTATGGGAAGCTTTCTAAGGCCATTTCCAGTGTGGTGTAAAGAGCAGCACCATCTGTGACTGGCTCTCTAATGAGCAGCTTAATGGGCCTGGAACCATGTGGCTTCCTCTATATGTCTTCACATGTGTGTGTATCTGTCACACATTCACACACACACAGATGTTGTCACCGACACTCGCATGGCTAACATCAGCTTCTATGTACATCTAATGTGCAAATTTCTCCCATTGTTTTGCTCTTTCTGTTTCATCCTTTCTCGCGTTGTCTCTTTTTCTCTGTCTTGTGCGCACACTAACACTCACACAAGCAGATGTTGTCACCCCCAGGGGTACAGGCATCATCAGCATGATACCTTGCTAATAGTTTTATAGGACCTGGGGCGCAGCTCTCAGATCATAATGTTATGTGGATGCTAATATCCCCTGATATGCTGCAATTTGAAAAGGGAGACGCTGTCCCCATGCTTGTGATTACACTGATCTCAGGTTATTGTAGAGTACATGTTTATTGGTCTAATATGAAATTATATAGTGGGCTCATATTGTGTCCATGAGGGCTATAAAATGCTCAGAGCCCCGAGTGCATACTGTATGTGAGCTGTGGATTTTTATTGAAATGTAAATACTCTGTTATGCTGTAGCACTGAAATGGAGATGTCATACACAGTAAACATGTTATGCGATTGTTTTGCTTTGCATAAAACTCTATATTAGGTGAATACTGATTCCTGTTTCCTGACTGTTGTCTATTTATTAATTTCCAGAGTAGGCTAGCAGAATATGAGAAGCTCCTTCTAAAATTTAACCATGAAAATAAAAAAAGAAACAAAATGCATCTGTCAGATCTCAAACGGTAGCAGTAATGATCTGCTTTAGTTTGCTATAAATTGACAGTTCTCAGCCTTTACCAGGCATAAATCAGAGAAATTCCTGTAGGTAGAGCAGTAATTTATGCATGAATAGCAGCAGGGAGGTGAAACAATGAAATGTGCCGATAAATTGCAGCTCAAAGGAAAACCAGGTGAAATCAAGAAGATTTTATCTCAACGTAGTATTTGAAAAAATAGCTGAGAAAGAAGAAAAAGAAAAGAAAAGGGATCCTGGATGGGGAAAAAAGGAGCATTTTACCTCTGTTACACTCACTGTAAAAGGCAGAAAACAGAGTACGGAGGCCACATAATGGCAAAACTAATTACTCTGAATCATTAATCTGAAACATATTAGAATTTAAAATAGGTGGTGACAAGTATTTTATTTCACAGGTTTTGATTTTTGATCTTTATGATTGCACACTATTAATTTATTATAATCAACATCTATCAACCATACATCAGCAATTATTAATCTGAAATTACAAAAAAAAAAAAAATCTGGAATCTGAATAGGATTACAAAAGTGTGACCAAATTTGAGGGTGCTAAAACAGAATCAGAAAAAAAATCTAATTTTTAATTAATTATTTTTTTCAATTGTCTTACAAGAAGTTCATGTCGTTAGCATGTCTGCTGTGTAGAAATCAACACAGGCATCTTGCTCTCATTTTTGGATCAGCCTCTTGCTGTTTGTAATTCATCAGCGGGACAAATTAACATACTGCATCACTCTGTTCGAGTAGTGGATCTGGCTAATTACTGCTTTCCTATTGTTTCTGTAATGAATTCTGTTTATTAGCATCTCCAAAGAAGCGCCGTGCTGTCACATGGCGCTGTGTAAAACCATTTAATGTACCGGTAGTGACAATTAGTGCAGGGTTGGTTATACTCCATGCTAGAGGCTCCCGTTAGTAGCATCAAATTGGTTTAATTAATTGTGTGATTTTCTGGTTTCTTTCATTTGTGACTAGCACTGGAGAAAGAAACTCAAAGAGGAAGGGGGTTGCTCCCTCACAAACGAAATGATAATTCACATTTATTCTTATCATTTTCTTTTTTATCTTTTTTTCTCTAACTTTCCCCTCTTTTTCTAACACTTGCACACTGGACACACAAAGTAATCTGTCCTCGTTTCCATGCTTTCTTCTGTCACCAACATTTGTCACTCTATTCTTATTACTTTTATCCTTTTAATGTTTTTTATTGCTTTATTGTAATCTATTTCTCCCGGCTGAATCCTATTTGATTAGTAGCTGAGATAACCCAATCCTCCCATGAGGGTCATTACTGTTTCATCTTATCATCTTTAACCTCTACACTTCCGTCTTTGTGGCTCTCTCTCCTTTCTCTTTAACCCACCTTCCCTCGACTCCTTCCATCCATTATTTTTGCCTCCGCATCTGACGCTATGTACTGCTTTGTTCAACTAAAATATTGGTAACCCAGCTGGGACCTATCAGCTCATGTACAAAGCTCGCAGAATGTAATGAGACGTTTTTCCCCCCTCTGACATGTTCTTGGTACATGATCCCCCAAAGTCCCCAGCTTATGAACAAGAGAGGAGACAAAAAGGCCCCTTGCAACCCGAAGTGGCAAAGACAGATCAGGGAAAAAGGGGAGGAGGGAAGGGGAGTGAAGGGTCTGTAGGCCCGCTAATGGTGAAGGTCCAGTGGGAAACAGGGTTAATGTGATGTCTGCGATGAATGCATTGTCAGGATGGATGTGTGCTCGTGCGCGTGGGATACACCAGCGGGGCTCCAACTCGTCTCCGGGGCCTTGTGTGCATTATTTGGTCCCCCTTTGCACTTCTCTAGCTGCAATATTTTAAACACGCACACACACAGGGCGCTCCAGGGAAAAGGCATTATTGTGGCTGTCACGTCGGACAGATTAACAAGAACGATAGGGACCATAACATTAAAGGACCTCCGCTTGACTTGCTCCGTCAAGGATCTTTGAAGGTATGGATGGATGGGGGTGTGTGTGTGTGTCTGCGTGTGTGAATGAAGATGACATCACGAGGGGGCAAGTCAACATTGGAAGTTGCATCAGCGTTCCCTCATCCACGCTCAGAGTTTCCATACTGTAGCTTAGGCTATAGGACGATCTGTTTGCATCAGCATTTACTTGTCTTGCCTCAACATGTTGTGCAGACAGAGCAATGCAAGCGCTGCGCAATGCACGCTGTAAACACAAACATGTGAGTCTGTGTGGAAAGAACAGTAATGTGTCAATAGGCTGCAATCATACATGCCCAAAAAGAAGATGGCACTTATTTTTTGAAAAGGGTGATGAAATCCGCAGTTTACTCCCAAACTGCACATGTGACTACTTTAATGCAAATGTAATCAAATTAGTGTGGAGAGCACCCCCATTTGCTGTCACCACCTGCACACATGCTCATTATGGGAAAGAAAAGGAGTGATATAGAATGCCAGGAAGGTTTTGCAACAGATTCTCCTGAGGTTGTAAGCACAAACACTCCCAGCACTGTGATACTTCGAAGACATCTCAGAGGAAAAAGGAGCTCAGCTACTCGCGGTGATTTTTCTCCAAGAATAAAAAGATTAATAAAATCTAAGCAGATCAAAAAAACATTAGGAAAATAGATGAAACTGTACTGTAGGTGCGTGCAGGAATATAGTTAGCTTTAGGCTCTGATAAAAAAAAAAAAAACATGTCCTTGTGAACAGAGAGAAAATAGGATGGTTCATACTTCTTAAATGTGTTTATATAGTATAATGCTGACAGCTTTAAAAGCTGATTACATAGAGAGTGTAAGAAACATCCAATGACGTTCACATTTGGTTTTAATCCTGAAAAAAGTGTGTATTCTGAATTCAAGGAAAGGTTCACAATTTTCCTCTTTGAGTTTCCTCAGAGTTTCCAAACTTATCCATTAATGGATAAGTTCGGGAAGATGATGAGTCACTGCTCACCCCTAAATTCTCTGTTTCAAGAAAACATTTGTTATCCTCAGTTGGTCACGTCATACTTGATGTAAGACAGATGATTAATTATGCAATATTTAGACCTGAATCAGTTCAAGTTCTTTATTATTATAGTTTTCATAATCATCACCATGAAAGTGCAGAGTCACTGACTTAGTATCAGAAATACAATCCCACCCATTCATTCAATTGTTCCACTGTTAATTCTCCATTTAAAGGTAGAGTTTCGACTTCTGAAAAGAAGATCTGTTCACGCTGCCATTAAGATCTGCTAACCTTATGAAAATATTGTTAGAAAGGTTGTTAGTGGAGAGTTTCGGGGTTAGGGTTACACTGTGGGGATATAGTGTGGGATTATGTTAGCTGCAAATAGACACGTGACACTTTAACACCTCCTTTTTTTCACCTCATTCACAATCCAAGAAATGTGTTAGCAATTAAATCGACCACTTTGTGTTCAGTTCAGTTCAAACATTGTGGGTAGGAAAAGGCAGTGGAAGCGGTTGTTGCAGAAGACTATATCAAGCAAACCACGTGCAGGATGAATGAGTAATTTCATGCAATTTCATGCATGCATAAAGGGTTTTCCGGGGTTTGACCTTCTGCCTTAATGTCAAAGTCCAACCTATAGATGAAATTAACTCTGTTACAGCAGAGCAGCATAATTTACATAGTGCACACTGCTTTCCTGGGGCCATTTAATTGTTGCTGGTGTATTTGTAAATTGCTGCAGATAGCTGGACAAACACACATGATGTGATGTCACTGAAATATTAATCTAACACACCTTGTATTGTGTTTGAAAGCTGGAAAACATGAACAGTAATCATCAGGGTTAAAATACATTTCTTGGGGGAAAACAACAGGCAGAGACAGTGAGACAGCTTTTGTAACACACACTGTAGTTATATCATGAGTGAGTCCCTCTGTGTGCTCACAGCTCTCCCGGGACTAACTTTAATCAATGCCAATCACAAACAAATTAGCCTCGCCTTAACGCACCACCTCTCTCCTTCCTCGCTGACTACACAGGTTTCTTCTCCCAGCCATGCACATCAGAGACATCCCACATGGAAACGTTCCATAAGACATATCCCCATGGATATAGAGTGCAGTATCGGTGTGTAAACGGTGAAGCTGCACAAGTCATGTTGCATAAAGAATGATGGAATTTAAATGTGGAATGCATGGGAAGCATTCAAGAGGCATCAAAGGCATAGAGAGTAAATGGAAAGGCGTGGAACTGTACTGGGAACATATACATAGCATGTACATATACAGTACATGTCCACTTAAAATATCCATGAAAGATGGTTATTTTCTGAAAACCCTTTTAACTGGATGAGTCAGCTATCAACTCATCCGAGGAAAAGTGGTTTTCACAGTGAAAGCGAGAGGAATGGGATTTAATTCCCATTCCTCCTAAAACAATTTGCAGTATTTACATGGTGCTGTATTTCAGTTTGAATAAAATAATCTGCAACTCCACTATTGTCTCTCAGCGAAGCCCATCTATATGTAGGCTACACTGTTCCACTTCTGAGGGTTAATGCCAGAATACAAATGCAAAGCTAACAGTGGTCTGTATGGGAGGATCTGTGCGGGAGGTGTTTAAACAGCTAAGAACGGGGATTACACTAGTTTACAGTAGCTTATGCTAACACCAGAGAAGAAGCTAATTGCAGGGAGGTGTCAATGTGCTATAGGTTACGCTATATATATATATGTTTCTGCTGTCTGGCAGACGCTTCAGCGACCTTAAAACTCGGACAGAGAGCCTGAAGAGAAGTTTTTATCCTCAGGCTGTCAGAGCTATAAATAAGGAAATGTAGAAAATGTGGTGTATAGTATATATAGTGAATAGTATAAATGTAGCAAATATACTGTTGTCTCTGCTATTGCACATTTGTCTTTTTTACACACTCATCTGCTGCTAATTATACTATACATTAAGTGTACATGTTATTTATCTATTGATCTATATTTTAATGCTTATTTAGATTTTTTTTCATAGGTTTAACATGTCTTTAAATCTTTCCTTCTTCTTAATAATCCCATAAGCCCCCTCCTCCCTTCTAATTCTTCTTTTCTCTTCTTATATCATCTAATATTGCACAGTCTTGGATCCACCAGAATGTCATTTCATTGCAAAACTGTGCATTACTTTACAACCCTGTATGTGACAAATAAAACCTTTGAATCCTTTGAATCCTTGAATATGTCTGTGTGTGTACTCATATGTTTGTGAACATACAGAGTGTAGAGCCTCAGAACATGCAGAAGGACAGAATTCGTGTGTGTGTGTGTGTGTGTGTGTGTGTGTGTGTGTGTGTGTGTGTGTGTGTGTGTGTGGTTAGTATGAACCAATAAACCAACAAACACACCTCAGCAGCATGTGCTAATAACTGGTGTGAGCAATAAGGGCGGGACTGCCTCATCACAAACAGCCTGCAGCCACAAACACACACACACACACACACACACACACACACACTCATCTATGTGCATGGCAGCACACACATGTACCCACATTCTGGATACATTGGACAGAAGTGCATGAATACAAGCACTAGTACAAACACACACATATTGAGTAATACACCCACAAACTGTGGACACATGCAAAAACAGTACACAACATGCACACTGAAATGCAACACACGCAGGCTTTACCCACAGACACCCAGTTTTTCATCCTTTCAAGTCCTACTTGAAAACCATGCGACATTTTTTCGACTGTTGTCATACTTGCGTATATGAGTGTGACATTGGACCCATTGATTTAGGCTTACTGGGTTGTGTTTGTGCAGGGGTGGCCACCCGCAATCTTCTTTCTTGTCGGCCACAGCAGATTTATAGTGAACCCCAGACACCGATCAATGGGCGGAGAGCAGAGGAGCAAAAGCAGGAAGGAGCGCTTTTGTCACTGTCCCTTCCTGTAAGTAAGGTGGATGTGTGTGTGAACACGAGGGCACATGAAGAATTTTTGTTTGTAGTATTTGTTTATCACCATGTGTCTACATACATATATAAACAGTGCATGTATGCAAAGTAGACCTACGTGCACGCACACATTTGTGTGTTGTGTCTATTTGATGTATAAACACTGGGGTTTTATTTGAATGGAGAACTCAACCCTCCCCCTATCACATTCATAGCTTGTGAAAGAGCAGGAGTTTGTGAATGAAGTGATACAACTTGAACTAGTAAAGCCAAAGTTGGTAGTCAGTATCTATTCTCTGAACAGTTTTCAAGCCTGAATTTATTCAGTGTTATCTGGTTATCTTTTAGGATTTAGTATATTACTTTCATTTGATTTAAAAAGTATCTGAAAAGGCAACTCTAACCCTACAATTAACCCTTGACCAAGGTAGTGAATATGCAGAGGTTAAACACTCTACATAACCGAGATTCACTGAAACATGATATTAACTTTCTCTACAGCAACTGAGACACTAACTGACAACATAGAACAATATACAATACCAGTCAAAAATCTGGACACACTTTCTCATTCAAGTGAATGGGACGGTGTGTCCAGACTTTTGACTAGTACTGTATATGTGCTGTATATATTTACAAATTGAATAATGTAGCCTGTAACTAGGCCATATATTTACTATGTTATATTACTATAGTTAAAGAAAACTTGCAATTCCCTCCTCTGTATGTAGTACTGGACGTGAATATCAAGGAATTTGTGCATTCCTGCTTTGAGTTTGCCTGGTTACTGTACAATATGTTAGTAACAAGTGACGAGTGAGTTGATTGCATTACAGGCATAGTAGTTTTGTAAGTTCCTATAACTACATAAAACTACAAAATATTTGGTAAGTAATTTCAGATGTCTGGTCTGGGAAAACAACTTAAACTTAAATAACTAAAGAATGCTTTGAATCATCAAGGCACTGATTTCAGCTGGGAATTAAAAGTATATAGAGTGGCAAAATTTGTTATACAAACATATAAAGTAGAGTGTCATCAGCAAAACAGTGATAAAAGCAAAAACAAACCTGACAAATAATGAGCCATTAAAGGAAAACAACAAAGGGCCTTGAATTGAACCTTGAGGAACTCCACACATCAATAGAGCATTACAATGTCTGTAATTGATACATAAAACTTAAAATCTCATAAATAACTAACTTTTTAAAATACTATGGTCATTACGATCAAAAGTGATTCTTGCTGTAAATCAAGAAACTTTGTCAAACCTTGTTACTTTAAAGTAAGTTCAGTGTCTGCAGACTATCTAAGTAAAATGTGGCCATTCCATTTTGTCTCTGGTGCTACTATCATCCTTTTATGGAACTTAGGCTTCATTTTCCTTGAGAAAATACTTGAAGGAGTCAGATCAAAGGAGCCACTGTGTTTGCACCCCTTCACTACAGCTGATGCTGTAACTGAGAGCTGCAAATGTCAAGCAACAAGCGCTAAACGTTCAATAACACCCCTTGGATTTCATTAAGACTCACAGACTGAATGCACTATTCACACATGCAAACACGCAGAACAACTAATGATGGAGCATCCACCAAACCTTGTCTGTAGTAACCGCCATAGTTGATAGGTCAAATAATGACAACTGTCTCTCATCTCATCTATTTCCTTTCTATTTTGAGAAACATGAAGATGTCACATGAATGTTATACATAAAAATGGGGCGGAAGAGAGGAATAAACAGTTGGAAGAAGAAGGACAAAGAATGAAAAAGACATGAGTGGAAGATGGGAAGGAAGTGAGGACAGAAATTATGAAGTATGAAAGAGAAAAGAATTATAGATATAGAATAGATTAAGGGGAGAATTAGAAAGTTTGAGGATGAGAAAGGAGAGAGAGGAGAGAGGATGAGGCAGGCAGGAAGTGAAAGAGGATGAACGGGTGAGGAAGACAAAGAGAAAGAGAGGGAGAGAGTCCCTGGTGTTTGTATCTCCACATTAAATGGTGAGAACTGAGCTCGCTCCCATCGCTCCCTGGCGACCAATCAGTCTTACTGTGTCTGCAGGGGGGCGGCTAACCGGTTCACACCAGGCTGACACAAACTCAGTGCACTCACCCAGCCGACGGACCACCGTGGCAACACACACACACACACACACACACACACACACACACACACACATTGGGAGGGAAAGCTCCAGAGAATGAGATGGAGAAGCACAATTGCATTAATAGATTCAAATTAAGGCACCCATATTCAAGCTCACACATGTAGCACGCGGGATCAAAACAGAAAAATGAAGACATACACACACACACACACACACACACACACACTTCCCTACATATCGTATTCTTGGCCCGTCGTCTGCCCTTCCTCTCCCCTCTGACACAGTGAGCTTCAACCGGAAGCTCAGCTCCCATTCTGCAGAAAGAGGAGCTTTTGTCTGCAGAACACAGAGGCCTCTTTCTCTAAGCTGTGTACTGTGTGTGTGTGTGTGTGTGTGTGTGTGTGTATGAAAGAGTGTGTGTGCTGTGGGGTAACAAGTGCAGATAAAAGTTAAGAGTAATTGACAAAGAAGAAAAGAGAGGGACGGAAGAGGAGGGAAAAAAAAACATGAGAAAAACCAACCAGGATCTTTGTCAGACGTTATTGGAACAGATTTTAAAAGATGCTGTCAGCCTAAAACAAAATGCAAATAAGGTCCACTGTTTTCTTGGCAGCAGCGAGGTGACATCACCGTGTGTGAGTGTAATATAAAGTTGCGCTTTACTCTTCACACCATGTTTTACTGACAGGGGGGAAAAAAAGGAGTCTTGTTGGCCTTGTCTAGACGCAGAAGCCGCTAACGTGGCGCCTGACTGTCTCACTACTGTGAGGCTGAAACAAGCGGCGTCTTTCTTGCTGACAGGTCTCAGAGGAGAAAATGGGAGGACAGTTTTGACATGGTACTTCAGAGGTGAAGAGCAAGACATTTTTAAGGATCCGGTTGATTTTTATGTTCAAACGTGGTCATCACTCTTCTTTATGTTTTATGCTTTATGTACCATAACACCACCTTGGCAGGATCTGTTTTCTAGAATTGGAGGTGAAAGTATGTGTTACACCCCTGAGGTCAATTAAAGTTCAATCCACTCAATTAAAAATGTAAATGGAAGTTGAATTTACATACTAGTGGTAGAGCTTGCATTACATTTTCACAGACAAAATGGAAGAATATTGTAATATTATGAGATTTATAGCTTTTGATGAAAATTCACCTCTTATATAGAAGGAGTCAGGAGTTCAAGTGCCATACATATGCTAAATAGAAGAGATTTAAGAGCTTTCGTATTCATTGAGCATTTCTTTGTGACTGCAAACCTATAGAGGGTCTTTCAACACTTAAACAGTATTTAAAATGTATTTATTTGAGTATTGTCATGGCCCCAAGGCAGGAAACAAAAGGTCAGAGATGTGCTCAAAAGAAGAGGTATTCAACTAAAGAATAGCCACCATGCTACAAAAGAAAACTGTTTGGGAGACGTGTTAAGCTCTCAGCGTTCACCAGCATCATTGATCTCTGACCATGTTGGAGGCTCAATAGCCAAAAGACATTCTCTGTCATCACCTTCATTGATAACTGAACAATCACCGTCCGTCTGGTTTGAGTTGAACTTTCACCTTCTTGCTTAACTCCACCAGACTCCTCTGCGCGACGAGTAACATGTTGTAATCTCTGTTATTTCCCCACATCGTCCCACCCCCCCTCTGTTAACTGTAAGATTTCATACCAGCACACGAGCAACCTTTGACCTCCATAACACGTTGGTAGTCCCGCTGTTCAGCAATCTATGGGCCTCTTTCAGTGAAAGGAGCGCCTTATACTGTAGGTTGAAATGAACTCTGACACAGAATGAAAGTCAAGGGAAGACAGAGATAAAACTCATATACACAAACGATTCATTGACACAGATGTATAAGCATATGTGGTATTATGTCTACAGACATACATACCTTCCAAAAGGCTACAAAAAATCCTACCATGAATTCATAATGGTTTCTTTTGTTTCTTTGCAACAGGCAAACATGGTTAAACTTTCTGGGGTTTTTTGTGTTTTTTCTATAAAGTAGGTTTTTGTCCCTGTTTCTCCCACTATGGAATACAAAACTCTACGCACTACAGTCCTTGTTTCTGTTACCTCCACTAATGGCCTGGAGAAGATTGCAGAAACATGAGGTTCCTCTTTGACACATTTGGTTAGATGTCTGATAATGTCCATTCTTTCACATTTAATTAAAATTGCATTTAAGTTGGTATAGTGTTCAGTATGCTTGAAACGAACCAGGGTGTATGACTTCACGATCTAGTTTGTGACACCACTTACGAAGGCGAAAGTGTTATATACCTTTTCTGAGCAGTTATAGGCAAAAAGCCTGCCCTTGTATCCTCTTGGCTGACGTTTCTCTCTCAGTTGTCATCTTTTGTCAGCACAAAATCTTAGAAACAGACAGTATATTCCAGGTGCACAGACATCTTATTATAGAAGGAAAGTCTTCCAGTACTGTATGCTAACACACACATACAAACATCCATCACAGTACAACAAAAGAGACGCCATTCAACATGAGAACGGTTGTCTTTGTAGTCTGCAGACAAACATTTAACACGTGGACCATCACACACAAGTGTGCATACATGCACTTGCTTCCTATGCACACACACACACAGCACATGCACTGGCATATTCACCCACGTGTGAAAATGGTCTGGCAAAGACGAGAAAACATTGTTGACCCTTAGCACCGCGTTCAGCTTTCAAAACCCTGCATTCATCATGACTGGCTACTTTTCAGTGTGACGCCGCTCGCAGCTTATTCTTGCAAAAGAACAGTTTACAAATAGAATTAATGCTCCAAATAGACTGCTGTTCATTGTGATTTATTTTTAGTGCTTGGATGACGCAGCTCATTCAGCTTACAAACACTGTTGATTTTGAAAGACTTTCTATTATAAGAGGGTGCTGTGTTGGTATTGAGTTAACAAATGAGTAGTTGCATGCGTGGATGGATGGAAAACAGATATGGATGAATCAGTTTCAGCAACTTAGAGCAGTGGTCCTCAAACTTTTTCACATCAAGGATGGAATTATAGTGAAAATAATTTATTCCCCTTTTTGCTGGGGACCACCTGGAACCCCCTCAAGGACCCCTGGGGTCCACAGTACTGTGGACTGACTGACTGTCACTCTCCAAATGTCAGCATTCTTTCCAAAGGATATCCGCATGCATAATTTAACAGCAGGATGGACGCTGATTGCAGCTGAGTGATCAATAGCCTTTGAGCTGTATTGAGCCTGCATGACGCAGCACATACGCAGAGCAGCGCTGGCAATTCATCAGTTGCAAGGTTGTAAAATTCTCTCTGCTGCTTGTCTTTGGGTCCATCGTGATTTTTCGTAAAAAGGAGTAGTCTGAACTCTTTTGCGTGTACAGGCATGAATACCCACATGTCCAGCTGCTCTGTGGACATGCGTTCACATACAGTAGGGCTACACCCACACATCCCCCCGCCATCCTGCAACAGTCTTCCCCGCATTACCCCGGGGATGTGACTCAGGCCGCTTGTACAGTAAAAGCACTCTCTTATGTGGCAAGGAACACAGACGCACACATACACACAAAACACTTTGCCATCTGGGACTCATTTCCCTCCATCTAGAACAGCTGTGGCCGAAGCTTTCATGTGTTGCGGTGGGCAGGCAGAGGAATGCCGGGCGAGCGGCCCCACGTGCTCCACAGAAGGTAAATTACAGGGAGCCTCCATAACTCAGGAGAAAACGCAGCGGCCGCTTTGGAGTTTTGCGGCCAACCTCTGCATTGAATCCTCTCGTTTTTGACATTTCTTTCCCTCCTGGTTCAGATCTACAGATGTGGCGTGGGGGTGTGTGTGCATTACGGTTGGATTGATGCATCCCTTATTTACTGGTGATATGAAGGAAGCAGCTTTGTTAAAGTGGTTTGTAAACTTGCGACGGATTGGCATTTGTTGTGCACATATCATCTATTTGTTCAACTGTTTTGGCCAGTTAATCGTTCAAACCACAGTTCAGGATGAGAATTAAGCGTTTCATGATATTTTTCAAAGAAATGTAGTGAGCTGAAAGGGTATTAAATCCGTTTGAATGCTAATTACACACATACATAACACACTGGAGGATACTGGGTTTGATTGGCTGACATCCTAACTTATTTAAATGAGAAAAACCTACTAAATAAATGGTTTTAAATGCTACAAACTGACCTGATTGTAAGAACCGTAAGTATGTATAGTGATTACAAATTTGATCAAACGTCAAGTTTTATTTTTCATGTTTAAAATTCAGGTTAATTCCAGTTTTAATTCCTTTATTTAACAGCATTAATATAACAGAAACTCTTTACACAGATGCTAACCCACCTAAAATACTTTGGTTTGTAAGTGTTCCAGTGCAGTTTAGTGCTACTTATGAGGCTCTAAATGTTGTTTTAGAGGCATTCATACTTCACGCTGCCAAGAATAAAATTCTGTGGGAATCATTAAATCCATGTAATTTATAGCTGTTTCAAATATAAACCTGAATATTGACTATCGGCAGCTTCAATCAAATTTTTCCAAAACACAGTGTATGTATGAGGTCAAGAAACACAGTCATACACACATCTGCAGAGGATGAAAACCTGCTATTAGCATGTCAGGGAACAGGGCTCAAGTGCACCACTCAGTACACACGCACGCACACACACACACACACATACACTTGAGCACACACACATGTATATACAGAACCCAGCCAGAAGGGAAACAATAAAATGTCAGCGTTGAAAAGGTCGTCAAGGGACAACAGACGAGCTTCCACACATCTCCTCCTCTCCGCAGTCTGTGTCTATGATCAAAGGAGAGGCAGCGTAACCGGGGCGTCACTCAAACGGCGACGTGCCGTACAATCAAACACTGTAAGTTGAGCTAGGCGGTGCAGAGCTGTGAACTGCATGGGTGTCCTGAAAATGAGAAATAGGAGTTTTTAGCATCCGCTTTTAGCAAGCTCATCACAAAATGCCTGCTTAGTGTACAGTTCACAAACAGTAACATTATCTCTCTGTCCTCTCGACAATAGGCCTGGCTGTTCTCCTTGCCTTCTCTCTTTCTCTCGCTCCCTCGTTTATCTGCTTTCCCCTGGATCCATTGATTGTTTTCTCAGCACTCATATTTTTGCTGTCTTGTCTTTTTTTTCCCCTTCTACCTCCCTCCTTCTGAATCTTTCCATCTTTCCCTCTCTACTTACATTTCTTCATTTTCTCCTCATGACCTCGCTCTCAACCTCTCTTTCTGTCTTTCTCCCTAAATGACCCCTCTTTTTCTCTTTCCTTCCCAACTCTCCCATCTCGTTCCCACTTCTCGTGTCAGGTGACCACTCCGCTGTAATCCGCACATAATGACGGGAGTCTAATCTGTCAGTTTGCTGTTTCTTCTGATGTACACCATTTTTCAATCAGCCCTACAGAGTTACCTAATCCCTATTTATTAGCCCAGTTAGCCTATATATAGCCCCCAACATACGCACACACGCGTCCACTGCAAACACAGGAAACGGCAAGGAATGACTGAGATATTAATATTAAGCAGCTTAGCTTGTGTAAGGGCCAATGTCTTTTTAAAATACCACAGAGGACTCAGAAGGGATTATATCGGCCAAACTGAATTTTTCTATTTTTCCTCATGCAAGGAGGCGGGAGAGAGGGATGTAAAAGGAAGGGAGGAAAAGTGTGTAGAGATTGCTTTCAAGGTGAACATGGGAGTGGGAGTGGAGGAGGGCAGCTGTGAAGCGTGCACACACACACACACACACACACACACACAAAGTACACCTAAATGTCACTCACATCAAGTTTTGTGGTTTTATATAACTGAACCTGCAAGCAAGGAGCATTTATTGATGGAAAAAAAGCAACAACAAGCCTACTGTAGGTTAGTATCAGAGGTGTCATTGTGAGCTCCTGTGTTTATCTGAACAAACAATGCCTTTTTTTTCTCCCTGCTACATTTTTTCTCCTTAAGCGTGTCATGATGGAGGCGTTACCATGAAAAATGAAAACCACATCAGAACAGTAATTGAGGTGTTTGGGGAATCGCAGACTTCTGCACGAATGATGAAAGAAGTTGCTTTTTGATCCCTTTGGAGCTTATTCTTCTATTGAATATTACAGCTTGTTACAAATTGGCAGATTTGTAACAAGATTGAGATGTGACTTATGGGAGAATAAATGTATACATAGTGTAACTCAGGTTTTTTTAAAAAAAAATAGATGTCAGGGGAAAAAATCTCCAAAATGCTCCACTCTGCATAAAAATAGGCCCACAAAATACCAAGGACACATCTTTTTATGGTGCACCCTGATGAGGTGAAACCACTTAGCATGATTAATATGCCCCCCCTACACTCGGAAAACATATTCATTTTGGAAAAAAATGCAGTGTGTGTGAGTTTAAGTATGTGTGTGTGTGTGTGTGTGTGTGTGTGCACTGTACGCCCCCAGCCTTCTAAAATGGTGCAGTAGAGCAGAGCCCCTCTGTGTGTGTAGTGTAGTATCCTACGCAGCGCTTGGCGAGAGTGAGCAGGAGAGAGAAATTTGACAGAGTGCCAAGCCGACCTCGTTTCCCCCACTCAGTGTGTGTATGTGTGTGTTGCAGTCGCAGCAGTACTGTAGAAGCACTAGCCAGCTTGGCTCAGCTCATAGCTCCCGGATCTCCGCCCTGCACTTTATGTAACTCAATCCCCACCGCCGCACAATGCTACACCCTGCTCGCTAGCCTTTTCGAATCAAAACTACCCCCCAACATGCACTGGCACACACAGCATGTACATGCATGCACACGCAAGCAAGTTTTCTAATCCTGTGGGTTGGGGGGGGGGTGTGAGGTAACGCAGGTTCAGTTACATTTGGCATCTTCAACACTCAACAAGTCAATCATTGATACATACAGTAGGTCACAGTAGAGATACTGTACTGTATGTCCTACACTCAGGTTAGTGGTGTGTATGTGTGTGTGTGAATGTCTGTGTCTCATCCCATCCTACTGCTAAGCTGTGTATTCTATATCAGGGACAAGCACAAGGCTCTGAAAATGTTACAGGGACTAATAATACCACTATTGAATGTGGTGACACACTGCTTTCGTGTGTGTGTTTGTGTGTGTATGTGTGTGTGTGTGTATGTGCTGCATGTGCGCATCCCTGGCACCGAGCCTGACTGTTCTCCTCACCACAAGGAACTCATTGACCTGAATCGGTGCAGAGCCGCGCCCCTCCTCGGGGCTGCTGCAGAGACTCTAGAGAGCCTCTGGTGGCCGAAACAGAGAACTGCACGCTGGAGTCACACTCAGAGCCTCACTATCAGAGACCACGAGTGACTTACACATGCATGCATAATCATTTGTCATCAGTTAGCACTTACATGTTATAAAATGGTGTTACACATTCACCACACTGGATTCTCTGTGAAATGCTGAACTATTCCAGTATTGAAAACATGGACAATCCTGACAGGGTAGGAGAGTGTGTGCGTGCGTGTATGTGTGTGTGTGTGTGTGTGTGTGTGCCTGTCCCACGATGCAGTGGGTTAATCTGTCAACCGTTGGATGAACTCCAGTGTTTAATGGATTAGCCTTTCGCTGGCTAACTGGTGGACAGGCAATGAGGATTACTTTTTCTTGCCATATTGCAGCACTCCATCAGGAAGGATGGAGGAATATGTGTGTGTGTGTGTGTGCGCATGTGTCAGTGAGTGTGTGTGTCCCTCTAAGATGACTCTAGAGGGTCAGAGGTCAAGATTTCTGTTTGTGTGTGTGTGCGTGTTTTCTCTCTAGAAAAAGCCATGTCTCAGACATTAAAGAGAGAATGAGGCTTATAAGCTATAAATAGGCAAGAGATCAGAGAAACCGTCTTTTCAGGGAATATACATAAGAATAAAATAGAAGCAAACAGTCTTTTTAAATGACAGCTGAAACGTTTATTTCAGTCTCACAGTTTGCCGTCATGCCACAACTTTGCTGCGCTGAGGCTGCTGATGACAGAAAGCTTCCTACTCATATTCTTTACACAGAGAAAGGCATCTTTGAAGTCCCACCTTTCAGGCCTGTTTCATGTTCATTCATCAGAATTTCAGATTTTTAGACAAAAGCATGAAATATCTGATTCGTATGAGGTTCAACCCATAGAAAGATTGACGTTGCTGTCAGACATCATGTCTGAAGCAGCTACCTATATCAAGACGTGACCAATTTCAGCACACTCAGTTCATTCTTACATCCTTTAAGGGTACATGTGAGTGGTACTTATTGGTGGGAGAGGTCACCAAAACACATGAAATAATAACATCCGTCCTCAAGAGAAAATTGTGTGGACTGACTTGTGAGATTTTATCTGTATTTATTCTGAATATTTAAAAAAATCAGTTTGAAAATCTGATCATAAAAAATTGCAAAATTTGCAATGTAACTGCTCCATAGTTTTCTAGCCATTTTCATGTGATTTTCACTTATTTAGACAGACTCTGATGCACAAACAACAGTTCAATTATGTTTTTCTCTTATATTTTCTCTTCATATTCTATAACCAGAATAATTTGTGCATAGTGTTTGTTGCAACAGGACCTAATTTATTGTAAACTACAGCATCACGCAGCAGGAAGAAAAATTACTTTTGAATGCATAAGACAAGTTATTTGGGTGAAAATGGACATCTTTTAAACATCTATTTTAAAAGATAGAGTTTTGTTTCATTAAAATCAGTTTAAAAAACAGTTTATTTCTTTGTTCGCACATTTACACATAATTATACAACTAAATATATGTGCAAGGCGTGAAAAAAGCCTCCACAAAGTCTTTCCGAATACAAACAAAATCTAGTGAAATCATACATGAATACTGTGCAACTACTGTAAATAATGCATTTTGACATGAAAATGCTGTTTTTTAATACTTTTATCCTTGATTTACTGACAGCAACTCACTTCTTGTGCTTTCTTTTCAGCAGCATCCATTTTCCACCCCTTTCACAGACACATATTCACACATTTTGCTCTGAACATTGGCCGCAGAGCAACTGCTCTGGATCAGCCAGGGGCAAACGCCTCGGTCAAGGGCACCTTGACTTTAGCTGCGTAGGGTGAAAGCATTATTCCCTCTCATCCCTCAGCACAAAGCTGCTTTTTTAACCTTTGGCATTGTGGCTGATTTCCACTGAGATAAAAGACAATTTTTCAAGAAAGAGCTGATTCTCCTCAGCAGAAGTTCTCAGAGTTTTGGTGAATGTAATTATACATTCAGAAATCCTGCCCCTCGGATACGGTAAAGTAAGAATGCTTCATTTATTCTGAAGCAGCACTTTTTGTGTGGTTGAGGGTCCTCTGTGCATCTCAGTCATATTCTGTTGGAGTTTGTTGAATAACTAGCTGTAATAGAAAAAGTGGAATTTTGACACTTTGCTTGCAATTCTCTGTTAAAATTGTGTGTTTCTCTAAAGAGCAGCTACAGTACACATGGTTAATATTTTTAAGGCTGTTTCACACCTGAAAGTCCAAACCAAGGTTCATGTTTTTGTTTCACTGTATACATTTAGTTTAGTTAGTCCAGTTAGTTTTGGCTTCACATTGCAATTATGCAAGTGCACTAAAGAACTTTACATGACATACCGGTTGTCATCACTTATGTGGGCTGTGTCCCCCTATACTTGACACTGATTGGTTTGTAGACAGGCGTGTGTCTGACGTAGGCATGTTGTCGCATCAGTGGGTAGCCTTCTATTGCCATTTTAATTAATGGAGAAAAATAAATGAACAGATTTATTTTGTTGCAGCTCCCTTTTCCTGTTCTGACAATAGCCTGCCTCAATTTCCTGTAATTAGTCCAAAACTCTAATCCAAGAAATGTTTTAATACTAGAACCGAACTGAACCAGGATCCAGTTTGATCGTTGGACCAAGGTACGGCTGTTTGGTCGGGGAGGTTTCACACCACTAATTTTGGTTCAGATCAAACTGAAAAGTCCAAAAGTCCGGACCAAAGAGGAGTGAAAGGGCCCTTAATGTTTTTATTGTAGTTGTTATGATGGTGTTCTTGTCCAGAGAGACACGCACAACTGCCCATCAAGGAGGGACTAATAATAAATACAACATTTGCATTTTATTTACCAGCAGGGCGCCAGGGTATATAATGAAAATAGCGATAGCAACCAAACCTGCAACCTTCAGTCATCTCTGTAGACAGGCTACGTTTTCTTGGCCTATGAGGAATTATATCCCATCCCTTTGCTCATCCCTGTAAAACTGTAAGGCTTGTTAATAAATGGCCCATTTACATACTGTGTGATCCCCTCAACCTTTTGTCAGAAAGAAGAAATTCTCACTGCAGCGAACCAACTGAAGGTAAAGTATATATATTTGCATTCCCGTCATTTTTCACCTGTTGCGTGTAGCAGTTTTACATGCTGTTATAAATACACATACGTACACATGATTTGAATGTTTGTCTGTGTACACAAACATGTCTTTTGAGTCACTGTTTGCTATTATGTTTGCACTAGCGACTCAGAAGATTTGCATATAGTGGATGTCATCAGGTTGTTTGCAAACCTCTTGCTGAGGGCTATATACCTTCTTCTGCTGAAAACTTTAACCTAGTTTGAAAATATGTTTTCTTTTGTGATTTTTTTTCCAGAGTTTTTTTTTCTGCTTTTTTTTTAGTTTGATCATGGAATGCTCAGTTGTCAAGGACTTTATCGCTCAATACCTGGCAAAGTCCAGTAGGCTGTTTCAGAAGCTATTGATATAAAATCGGCATTATTAATGACCACCTACTCTGATTGGCTGGAGGTGTGTCTCCCACCTTCACCCTCAGCCAATTGGAATACTACCTAATTAATAATGCAGGTTCCCTTATGCTGCATCTTTACCTGGAGTAATGGCTGCAGCTGGAGATGTAACACAGTATATAGCGGTCTATGACCCAGAGTCTGATCTTGAATGAAGGGGAAGAACCTGCTGTTGCACAGTTGAGATTTCAACAGGATCTTGCACAACGGTGATATCGTGTCACCGTTCCTAACCAAGCCGGAGGTTGCTAGCTTAGCTTTAGCACAGATATATTATATTCCTTTGGCTGAGTATCAGAAAGAAACAATGTTTACAAGTGTGCTTGTTTTAAAACTTCATCCAGAGACTGAAGATAAAAAAGTTGAAAACCCTGCAGTGTACTGAGTCTCATAAAGCAGACAGTCAGCTGTAAAACACAACACTTGTCGATAATGGAGGGAAGATTAAATTTCAGCCATTCCTAATGTAAATTTCCATCCTCTGGAAGGCTGTAAAGTCTTTTTAGCTGCTGAACAACCAGCAACACTCCAAGTGTCCTGCTTTGCTTGTCATCCAGCTGTAATGCAAACTCTGACTACAGACGTTGCAGCAGGGATGGGCTCATGCTAAAGCCTCCTGGCAAAGTGAATGTGACTTTCTGGTGTGACGTAGTAACGGGTTCCACCTCAACACTGCTAGCTCTTGAGCTGTGGATTTCAAAATTTCAAATAACTTAAAAAGAGCAGGGAGATAGAATTGCGTAATTTTACAGCACATGAGATGCCTTTGTTTTCCACAGTACTTGCCCTTTAAGACAAAAGGCCTCAAACAAAAAAACATTTTCATATTCTATCCTAAAATGTCATGACTTTGCTCATAGAAGTGTTACAAGTCAGATTTAACAAACTCTCTTAACTAGCCAAACTTGTCATAAATCGCTCATTTCAGCCTGATGAATGCCACCTGTTCCTTTACCTGATTAGGTATATGTTTGTGAGATCTTATCATTAATCAACACCCCTAAAATTGCAATATAAGGCCACATGTTCTACTCCGGGCAAGTTTCATTCACAAAAATGTTCCCAAAGAGTAAAAACGCAAATTTCATACATTCAAGCTTTCAGTTGTAGGGGACCCAAAACATTTATAAAATATGAATAATTCTTGAGACATAACAAGCGTTGTATACAGTAAAAAAAAAAGTTTGGACACATCATCCCATTCCCTTGAATGAGAAAGTAACTTTTTGACTGGTACTGTATAGCAAAAAAAGGAGCCCATTTGAGTTTGAATCGTTTGTTGCAGTTCAACACATATGATGAAATGACCAGAGGTCAACCAAGTTGAGCTCCAATCATTCAGAGCACATTTGACATTAACAATTTAGGTCGCTTAGTTTCACATCCCTGTGAGACATTCAGTCCATTCACAAACCAAAAGCGGCACTAGGTCAGATGACAGTGGCAGCCGTGAGAAGATGAGAAGAAGAGACTCAAGTCTTGTTCTCAATTTTTACATTTTAACAGAAACAAGCACACGACTGCAACAGGATCAAACCTGCAGCCTGCCAGTCACATGAAGGCCTCTCTGTGAGCACCAACACACACACATACACACACACACACACACACACACACACACACACACACAGCTGACAGACAAACACACAACACAACAGAGACTGTAGTGTGTTCTTATGTGCTGCAGGCCTTCATGATCTGTTCCACATTTCTGCTTGTATCTCATTTTCTGGTTGACTGTCCACATCTTTTATAGGATGCAACCCATATCTGATGCAAATACGAACTGAAAAAAGCAAAAAGTTGAAAATGTGCGCACAAGAATGAAAAGAGACGTCACATCTGTTATGTAGCTGCTCCTCTGTTTGCTTCAGACATATTTCAGGTTAAGCCACATGCCCTCAAGTTTTGACTGAGAGGAGACAAAAGCCAAACAAATCTGCTGTTGTTGTGTCTCCTTGTGGAGAACCACAACAGTGCTGTCAGATAAAATACACAAGATTTACTTCATGTCATGTGCAAAACATTTTGCAAATGCAAATCTTGTCCAATTTATGCATGTTGCTTGTTATAAATGAAAAATGCAGTTTTTACATTTCACACTGATCTGCAAATGAACATAAATCTGAACTGCATATTTTCTGCTTCAATGTGAATATGCAGTTTTTATAAGTTACTGTAATAGAGAAACAGAAAGTGTAATTTGCCTCTAAACATGCACTGTCAACCTTATTTTCTTCCCACTGTACGATAGGTGGTGTTTTTCTTTTTTTTCCAGCTCTGTCATGTGTCTGGGTGAGACACAGAACATTCCAGCACTCTGTGTACCCAATATCTCCAGGTTTGTTCTGTCCGCCGGGTAATTATGTAACGCAAGTGAATAGCTTTTTAGGAGGCTTGTGTGTTTCTGTACTGTATGTGTTGATTGGTCATGCGTACTGTTTCTGTCTTTATTTCTCTCTTTTTGTGTCTGTCTCTCTTTGTGTCAGTGTTTTTTTTTTTTTTTTTCTCCCAGTGTCTTTTTACACACATTCAAGCAGATAAACAGCCATCTCTGAGTCTGTCTCATCCGCCTGCAGCCGGAGGAGCCGGCCTTGTTTTTTAAGAGATGTTCTGTGTTTTTTGGGAGACCGTTGTGTAATCTCGTTAACGCCGGGGCTCTGCATGTGGGAAATGTGTCAGAGGCCGCGGAGCCCTGCCATTGGCTCACAGGGCACACTCCCCCGCTGTCCAGCCCCTCCCCTGCCTCCAAAGCGGGAATGCTCAGACGCCAGGGCACAGTAGCCATGGCAACTGCCACTTCAAGAGGGTAGCGTCATGTAAATATCCCTATTTTTTTTTTCCCTTTTTACCCCTCTCCTTCTCTGCCTTCTGTTTTGGTCTTTCCTCTCTTTCTTTACATCCTTCTCTTTGGTTGTTTTTCTCTTTTTTTCAACATCACTTCTATTTTGGTCGGTCTCCTGTGCAGGAAACTGTCCTTTTTAGGGCTGTTTTGAGTTATGCTTTGCTATGTTTTTACTGTAATTCCTTACCTTATGATTACCACATGAACCTCTTTTTTTGTATGTGTGTCTTTACACCAAATAAGACTCTTGTAACTGCTTGTCTGTCAGGAGGACGACTGCCTGGAGCCTGTTTCCAAATTTACATCCCTCCATCTGAACTCCACTGCCCATTTCTGGCTGCCTATTGATATACACACACATGACAACTAGCTATAACTCATCAAGCATACACACAATATGTTTAAAACATTAGGCCCACCCACTCTTTCCATGATATATTATAGACAGGCTCAGTAATTCCATGTTAAAGTGAAGGTCATTTATTATTTTCACCTATTAAATCCACTTTAGGTGAAGATGTAGAGGGCTTCCCACATCAGGATTATTGCGGCGTCATCAAATAAATCATCTGTAGTAAGTGAATATTTCATAAGGGGACAATGTTTGTAACTGGATAACAATATTGATAGGTTAAATCTCCTGAGAGCTGCGGTCACCGATAATGTCAAGATATCTTTCTGGAAACATCATCACAGACACACGTCAGACACTCAGAGGCAGCGTCATTTTTCCTGTAAAAGCGGATGAGGTGAGTGCGTGGGTGTTGTTGTGGATTATCAGTGAAATGTCACAGGCAGATTCTTGGAAAGCTCCTGGTTGCCGAGCGGTCATCACGTTGCTCCCGACTGACCGTCCACTCCGTGACTCACTCCTTCCGACACCCGCTGCGCTCCTTTCAGTCCTCCTCCTCCTCCTCCTCCTCCTCCTCCTCCTCTTGCCTCCTGAGCTTTCGGTGCCTCGCCTCATCACAAATCAGTAGAAAGGGAAGATACATAGCTGGAGAAGAACAGGGAGAAAGAGCGAGAGGGGTGAGAGTGAATGATGTTGATGGAGGTGTGTGTGTGTGTGGATAGGTTGGGAGGGGTAGTGGGAGAGCCCTGCTGTTGAGCGTGCGCATGGCAACTCCTCTGAGTGTGTGTGTGTGTGTGTGTGTGTGTGTATGTGTGTGTGAGAAAGACAGAGAGAGAGGAGACACCACACACCCAGAAGCCCCCTGCAGAAAAAGCTGCAGAATACTAAACACTAAAGGGGGATCTCTCCCTCTTTCTCTTTCTTTTTTTACACACTGACACCCTCAAAATATGTGCAAATGTTCAATCAGTTATCCAAAAGAGGAATCAAACACTTGAATCAAGAGAAATGAGCATAAAAGAGGATGAATTTTCTGAGAATTCAGCCTGAGTCGAGGGAAAGAAGGGAGGAAGGAGGGATGATGCAGGGGAGGAAAAGGCGAGGGAAGAGAAGCAGAGAGGGGAGGCGCGGGGGCGGAGAGGGGGAAAACCTGCAGTGCAACACAGTCTGAATTATTCATCAACGTCTGAGTGGGTCGCCTCAGACGGAGAGACAGGGAGAAAGACAAAGGGGGAGGTAGAGAGTGGCGTGGAGAGGGAGAAAGGATGAGCAAAGGGGAGGAAAAGAGGAGAAAGTGGAGGGGTAAAAAGGAAAGGAAAGAGGAAAGGACAGGAAGGGAGGAAGGAGGAGGAAGAGGAAAAGAGAAGGAATGAAAGGCAGAGGGGGAAAAAAAGAGAAAGGAAAAGAAGAAGAGGAAAAAAGAAGGAGAGATGCAAAAAGAGAGGGAGAGGAGAGACAGAGAGGAAGAGGGAGGGATGGCGCAGTACTCGAGTCACGTTTGCACTGTCTGCTTCCCCCGCCACACACACACACACACACACTCAAAAACACACTGGCACTATTCATACACACACCACGCTCACTACACCACAAGCACGACCAGTACACACACACACACACACCTGAGACACACTGTTAACACACCTTGATACGAGTGTAAAAAATCAAGCGTATGTATGAAAAGAAAAGAACAAAGATACACACATCCCAGACATAAAAAAAACCCTACTTTGGATGGTTTCTATATCCGTATGAGGTTAGAGAGGACACTCACAGTCACTCACCCACACACACTCGCAGACACACACACGCGCAGAGTCCTACACTGTATATCACAAGCAGACATCAGTAACAAACAGCTTCACACACATCAAGCACCTCCGTCGGAGGCAGCTTCAAAAAAGGGATGCATCAAACGGTCTCACGCGCGCGCACACACACACACACTTACGTACAGACAGACCGCGGGTAAACTACACAAAATGTGGGAGGATCTGACATATACTGCCAAGCTATAGAGAGAGAGAGAGAGAGAGAGAGAGAGAGAAAGAGAGACAGACAGCGGGGGAGCGACTGAGGGGAAGAGAGACGGAGAGGTCAAATGAGGAGATGGAGTGAGAACAGCAGGAATGAAAGAGGTGGACACACACATGCACACAAATCATTAAATGTCAAAGAGCGTGCAAGGAACAAAGACGCACAAACATACCTGCATGTAAGGTAGCTTCAAGATAAAATTTATAGACAAACGTTGGCTAAATATTGAGTGATTCCCATTTCAAATCTGAGATGAAAACACCTTAAAATGCTTCAGTCGCCCAATGAAAGACAAAACGACTTTTAAGTACGTATTTGATCAAACTGTAGCGGTTAAACATTTCATAAAGGACTCATTTCAAACACACAGCGACAGGCAGCTTCATACAAGCAAGCTGGCACACACGGCACAAAATGTACAGACATAATATCGGCCCCAAACTGTGTGTGTGTGTGTATGTGAGAAAGAGAGAGAGAGAGAGAGACACGTGCATTCAGACAGACAGAAATACAGAGAGATCATTTGAGAAGGAAACAGACTCGCAGGGAAAAAAGTAGAGACGAGGGAGATTGAGAAAGAATGGAGCGAGGGACTGAGAGAGAGAGGGATGGATGCAGAAGGAGGGAGAGGAGATGGAGAGGGGAAGGAGATAGACAGCACTGCTGCAGTGTGAACTCTTTGTCCCTGACGCATCTCTCACACACACACACACACACACACACACACACACACACCAAAATAGATATAGCATGCAGAAGGAATGTCATATCAATGCCAAGCACAAAACCAGACAGCAAACTCCACACACACATATATACCGCATAGCAGACACACACACACACAGCTTCACATATGTCAAAGTTCAGCAGTTACACCCAAATAATCAGGTATGCATTTGTACATAAGACGCTGCTATTAACTTCTGTGTTTCTTCGTTTCATTAGAGCACATTTTAGAACCATTCCCCTAATTTACATACTAAACTGTATGTTGCTGCTATTGTGCTCCACTGCTGCCACCGCCACGTGTCAGATCGGTCACTTCACAGTGTGGATCCCTTTTTTCCTGTCAATCATGTTGGAGCAACTGAGCAAGTAATAGTTCTTTTAGAAGGAACATCTGTGCTGGCCAACTGTATTCAAAATTAAATTACTATAGTCCCGATGGATATAATCTATCACCGGTTCTTTCAGCTGACAAAGTCAAACAAACAAGCTTCAAATAAGACGCGTGAAGGGTTTCATACTGTACATGTTGCATCAAACACAGTATGCAGTAGAACAGAAGTATCAGAATCAGTTGGGGTGGGGTGGACACATTTCAAGTCATGATAAACAAAAATACTGCTTATTTGAAACATAAATAATGGATAATATTAAAGTATCCATCCATTCTGTAGTGCACAGTCAAACAACGTATTCTGTGGTTCATTTGGAGGATTTGTCTTCTAGGTCTACCCTGAGTTCACCACTCAGCTGGACATGCCCAGAACAGGGAGGTTTCTTAATCAGATGCCTGAACATCTTCAGCTGACTCTTCTCAGAAGCTCCTTCCAAAGGTCTGAGCCTCTCACTTTATCTCTAAGGGTGAGCCCAGGCACCCTGCGAAGGAAAGTCCTTTCAGCTGCCTGTATGTGGTTTCATTCTTTCAGTGATTACACAAAGCGTACAACAGGTGAGATGTAGTTAAGGTAAACTGAAGTTGAGATCACATAAAATACACTTTTGGGCTGGGTGCCACAAATAATATGGGCAATGTCATGAGGTTTGTATGATATTTTTGGTATAAAGTAGGTTCTTCTCGTATGCTTATTTTCCCCATTATGACATTAAACAGCGGTTTAAAAGAAGGGACACAACATAAGGTGGAGAAGAGGAAGCTCAGTTCAGAACTGGGACTACATGTTGTTGCAGAAAGAAGAGAGTATAAAGAAGGTGCATATCTTTGGCATCAGTTCTGACATCAATCTTAAGTCAATACATGGTATCAACAGGTAACTAGAAAACTCTTAGAAACTCTTAGCAAAGCATTGAAAAAAGGGAACTCAAGTTTCTTTTCATTAAAGTGGAAGCTGGCAGGAGTTAAACTGAGTACAATCCTTTTATCTAGTTCTAAGTATCATAGCTGGTACCCTTTAAAGAATGTCTCTTTAGCTAATTGTGCACATCCTCCAGCTTGCGGTGGTGATCAACATGTAATGTGCTGAAAGAAACTACTCTCAAGAAACTTGTTTAGTCGTACAAGATCATTAAATAAATGTTTAAGGTCCTTTAGTCTTGTGTCAGGAGCCTGCATGTTTCTGTAAATGTAATTTCTGTTCTGTATAAAGTCATTCTGTAAATCTACATTTCATTTTGAGGAAAGTCAGTATGTGGTAGTTGAGTTCTAAAGAAGAAGGAACCCCAATGTAGGGAAATGTGTTGTAAATATTTCTAAAATCTTGCCTATAGTCCTGACTCAAGGACTTTTGTGTACAAGTGTTTGCATTACGACTAAAACAACAGGTCGATTAATTGATGTTAATCTACTGGAGACTCTGAGGTCAGACACCATGCTGTGAAGACGCTGTGAGCAGACGGACACAGTTAAAGACTAGCTGGTGAACACAGTGAACTCGGATTAAAATATCCCCTCTACATGGATATGTCGCACTGCAAAGACTGTCGTGGACATATACAGAAGATTGCAGTACTTGAAACAAAAATATATCGTTTGGAAGGCTGCAAATAATACAACATTGACATGGAGCCAGAATGCTAAGCTAACATTAGCCCAGACACCATGTTCTACAAATACTGCTGGGGTGCTCATCTCTGAGACTGTCACAGCACCACAGACAATTAGCTGTTTACCAGAGAAACAAGATGTAAGTACTGCAGCAGAGAATGATTGCTCTGTCAATAAAACATCTTCAACCACTATTGAGCAAGCCTGGATCAACGGCGGACAACTTGGCTCACTCTTCACCTCCACACCGCTTGGTTAGGACCAGAGCGCATTCATAAAACACCAACTAGGCCAAAGCAACAGCAAGCTAACAGCAATAACACAAAGAAAAAGTTCCAGAAATCCTGTCTGCCCACCAAACTGGACAAAATTATTGTGCATGTAAGGGCAAATGATATTCCCAAGGAACGGTCAGATATGTTGAACCATGACTTTGTTGAACTGCTAAAGATGCTCCCTAGATATTGAGGCATATGTTAGTGGTCCTCTGCCATCAATTGGACGGTGAGTAAATAAATTCAGCAGGCTACTGGGACTGAACACATGGCTTTTAACTGCTTGTGCCTTACATAAAATGAACTTTATCGACAATTTCAATCTGTTTTGGGAGTGCAGATACCTCTTTAGGGAGAGTGGACTTCATCCTAACCAATCTGAAGAGGAATTATTCACCTCTCACCTACTTTACTCCATTTGCCGCCCAACTGTGGCAAGACAGCCCAAAGATAAAGATCTCCACACCCTCTATGCCATCATCGAACTCCAGCTCAGCAACCCATGACACACAAGTCTGTGCCCCACTCCAGGACGGTGACCTTGCAAAGGAGCTCTGTCCATCCCTCTCATCAACTGAATCCGGCCCAACAGTCCATGACATGATAGTCTATGAAAAACCTGCCTCCTCTCTACCTCACCAAAAACAATCAAAGGAGGTTTCCCTGTCCCTCCCACCATCTGCAGCCCATGATGCAAAGGTCTCGTTGCCCCAGTCCTCCAGATCACCCTAACACCCCAATCTTTCCCCCATTCCATCCTAGCCAGCCCCCCTCAGCTACCACCCTTAAAACCCCCCTGACTTACTCCCCCATCAGTCCCAGCCAGCCCCCAGCTACAACCCCTAAAACCTCCTTGACCCCCCCCCCCACCCACCCACCCCCATATGTGTGTGTGTGTGTGTGTGTGGGCCCCACCCTAAGTCAAACACAGGGGGCAGAGGAGAGGACAGGAGCTAGCATGACCATAAATGACACCAAAACATGATAAAGACTCGAGGCATATTAAAACACCTAAGAGTTAAAATGCCTTACTGTAAGACTGGTAGGGGAAACCCTGCGTAACTGTGTTTTGCATACAGACTGGAAAGTTTCCAGGCAATGATGTTGTTGATGCAGGTGGCTACATTAGTTGGACCAATCAGGTGTCAAGATAGGCGTGGGTTTTACCATCAGGACAAAAGCTATGGCCTGACACCCCAGGCCAATCAGTAGGCGAACCAGGCAGGCCACCGGGGATTTTCCAAATGCTCCTGGAATAAACTTCTGGAAGATCTTAGATCTGCCCCAACTCTGGCTACTTTTAAAAACAAGCTAAAGACTTTTATGTTCATCTTTGCCTTTAATTGCGGTTAATAATTGCACTCTGACTCTAAAATGCACTGTGACTTTTATTCTTTTTTATGCCTTTTATACTTTTTTAAAAGAATTTTTCTTTTTCTATGCTATTTCCCTTTTATCCATTTTATGAAAAGCACTTTGAGTTTCCTCTGTGTAAGAAATGTACTATACAAATAAACTTGTCTTGCCTTGCCTTACTGACATGTGGCAACTTTTTTGATAATCAAAGTCATTCTTAAGCAAAAATAATTCCACTTCCAGCTTCTCAAATGTTAGGATTTCTCATCACATGTGCTAGTAAACTGAATATCTCTACTGTTGGTCAGACAAAACAAGCTGTATTTAAATATGTCAAATTGGGCTTGGGCAATTTTGGGCAATTTTAATGTGAATTTATTTCAATATTCTCTGACATTTTAGTTGAGGAAATAATCGGTTTATAAATTGGTAGTTACAGTCCCAGTTTGCATACAAACAGTTTATAAGCCAGCGCTCCTCCTGTTTTGATTGAGACTCCTTTTATAAATGAACACTAATAATCTCTGAAATAATCATACAAACACACTCATTTACTTCTGTTTTTCACTACAATTGTAAAAAAAAAAAAAAAAAAGAACCACAGTCTATAAATGACATGGATATAGATACGATGTAAATATTCTTCCCATATGTGCTTCAAAAATGATTTGATATTAACGTTGTTGCCTCCAACACGCCACATTGCCTCCTCTTGAGTCACAGCAGTGCCCTGCAAGTCCGCTGCCACAGCCAGGCACATTGGTGACATTTCACTGGTGTTATGGTCACGATTCCACTCCTCTCTCTCTCTCTCTCTCTCTCTCTCTTTTTTCCCATCCATCGCTCTCTCTCTCTCTCTCTCTCTGTCTTTCTCATCCCCCTCAGCCAAATCCTTTCTTCCATGCCTACTTGTTTTCCTTCCCAGGCTGTCATCTCTAATAAGAATTTGTACTTGAATGGGGCTGGCTTGTTAGGCAAAGGTTGCATAAAAAAATAATAACACTGCAAATTTTGGAAAGAAAAGCATGGCATCCTTTTGCATGAGTGTGTGTGAGATGTGTCTGTGTGTTCTCACTGTAATAATATTATGTCCGCCGTGAAAAGAGACAGTATAAAGGCCACTAGATATAGCTTTAAGGCCAGATATAGCATATACTACAACTAATTTAGCCCCATCTGACACCACATTACGTGGTGTGTAAAAATGGTCCATGTATAACACTTTTAAACAAATATATATATATATGTATATATATATACATGATATATATATATATCATGAATAAAGGAGAGAAAAATAGTGAAAAAAGATGCATGTTATTGCTGAATTGACCCTCCAAGACTTGATGACCACTGCATGTGTAAAGATCAAATGGCTGCACGTATGAAGCTAAACTGACCCACTGATGGCTTTAACTTTGGTTGGGTCCATTAGCTCAGTGGCATGAGCTGGGTTTGATGTCCATATAAGGCCATCTTAATATTCCATGTCTAAATCTGTCATTTCAGTTAAGACTATGATCCATCCGAGCCAGCGCTAATCTGAACACTGCGGTAGCCACAGTATAGCGTGACTGAGTCGTATTACACTAGACAGCCCCTGTGGTGTGTATAAATTTGCATGTATGTGTGTGTCATACATGCATTTGTTAAGTGTGCATATGTGACCTGCAACCTTTATGTGTAATTACATGTATCAGACTACGCTCTTGCATGTGTTTCGGGCCTGCTGCTTACATCTGTGTGCTTGCGTGTGCATTGTCTGCGTGTAAATGTTGCATGTTTGCGTGCACACATCGCAAATCCATCTGTGTGGACTGAGTGCACGTGGACACGCTCCTTTTCAACATGTGTGTGGCTCAAGCCTATTACAGCGGACGACTCCTGCGGTGCAGCTGGCAGGCAGTGAGATATGAGTGTCCATCTCTGCTCTTCCTCCTGCCGGGCAGACCAGCCACAGTCTGTCACTTAGTGGCAGCGGATGATTCTCAACCACTGGTCTGCCACGGAGTGTATGAGAAGTAGGTTTGCTTATAGTTTATTTTTGCACAGAAATTACAAAGACAAAGGAAAAAAAAAATCAAGATATTCCATTAAGAAAGAAAGAAGAAAGAAACCCATTTAATACTGCAAACACACATATAGACCGCACTAAAAATTATGTAAGAGTGACAAAATGCCAAATGCATGTGTAAAAAATAGAAACAGAGGGAGCAGTGTGTGGCCTCATACCCACTAGAATTACATGAGCTATTTGTATTCCGTAAATTTAAAGTAATAGCTTGACATTTTGGGAAACAAAACTTTAGTATTTTGGGGCATGCCTTCATTACAGACAGTAGAGAGAGGAATGAGGGACAGAGGGATGCGACAGAGGATTTTGGCCAGACTCAAACCAGCCACGGGGGCGTTCCGGAAATATGTTTTTTTGCTTGGCCACTGTATTTTCTGTATGCTAAATATGAAGGTAGAGCAAGCAACTGGTAAGCTTATCATAGCATAAAGACCGGAAGCAGGATGAAAAAGTTAGCCTGGGTACGTTTAAAGGTTAAAAAAACACCAGCACCTCTAAAATTCACAAATGAACTGGTTATCTTAATCTGTACAAAAACAAAATGTAAAAATGACATGTTGTACTTTTATGGGGCATTGTGTGAAGGACTATTTCTTGTCCAGGCACTGGATTCTTCATTGGTTTCCTGCCATGACAGGACAGCCAAGAAAGCAACATGTTTCCTTTGGACAGAGCCAGGCTAGCTGTTTCAGTTTTTATGCTAAGCTATTAATCTAATTCTTATCAAGAAAGCAAATACAGGTATTTCCCAAAATGTTGAACTATTCCTTTAAAGGATCATATGGTGACTGAAATGTTTTGCTTTGGTGTAGAGGCAGTTTAAAATTAGGCCAAGTTTTAGCTGCAGGTGTGTAGTTTGGTTATTGTTCTCTGTAATGTTATGTAAGGATGAAAAGCAACTTGTGTCTGCCAAAATTCATAAATCTGTGTTCCTCTGTGTGATATTTAGCTATGACATGCAATTTTATAACAGTGTACCAGAGGAAAAAGTGAATTTGGTCCTCCTAAACTCTTATGGTCTGGCATAATTTCTGATTTTTATCGCCTAGAAGGCAATGTTAAAGTTAACCACTAATAATTTATTGTGAAACAGATCATCAGGAGATATGTGATGGTCAGTGAAAGCATACACTGGTCCAGTATGCAACACTTATGCTGCACTCCGGGTGAAACACATTCACATCATTATAAAGCATGTCAAACCACTGGCACAACACCTTGTATTGTCATCCGTGGCATGTTTCATGTTTGAAATCAATTCTAAATTAAACTCTTTTTTTTAATAAATATTTTTACCCAGGGAATTCATGCTCCTCCTTTTATGTTATTGAACCTGTCGATGGTTTTAACACTGCTTGACAACTTTATCACCTGCTGGTTGACCACCCTCCCCCAAACACATACACATGTACGCAGGAACACACATGTGCACACAGAGAGTCAGTAACCATGAAATGACATCAACCGCCAAGACAATCGGTGGTCAACTTGATGTTCAAAGGTTTCCATGGTTACTGAGCCTGGTCACATGCAAACACACGCACACACACACACACACACACACACACACACACACACACACACACGCAGATATTATTGGGAATAGGTCAAATTTACCTCAATGAGACTTAAATTTGCCTTCTAACATCTGGGTTTACAGAAGACGCATTTGAGACTGACATCAAACCCTGTAACATTAAAGTCCAGCTGAAATTAAACTGCTTTTCTGTCTACTACACCATCCATATCTACTCTGTAAACCACTTGTCTTGTGTTGTCCTTTGAGAAAAAATCAGAAACCAAAAGGGAGAAATTTATATTTTAAATTCCTTGATGCCTATGTTTTTTTTTCAATTTTTGATATTTCCCCCCTGATATTTTAACTCTTATAATACAAAACTAAATATAAAACTATTAACAGCACAGTTAAAATGTCTACATTATTTTTGACTGCAAAGACGGATGATTAAATGTGATTTCAGTTGGACTTTAAAGGCGTTATGTCAGTCCATTTAGCAGTTGTAAAACTAGAGCATCTGCACTTGTTTTCCAGTCCAATTTCCCTTGTTTTACATGTGCTAGATGTCACCTGGACATCCAGACGACCTTGATGACAGAAAAACCGCATTGATCTGTCCTTCCATTACACTTATGATGGAATTCACCCTTTTCTTTTAAGACGGAGCAGCCCTCAAAGTCAATTTAGTGGACTGCAGGATAGTCTTCAGCATGAACATTAATATACATCAGTTGTCTCTGGACTGTATTTTGCAAGAGTGACTATTATTGGCCTGATGGTATCCTGATTTTACAAGGCCAGAAGCCAAGGGGATACTGTGAGTTTATAGCAGGGGACGGCTGCTTTCAGTCAATCTTCTGCCAGGCTAAAGGTCAACCAAACCATCCTTCCATCCATCCCTCCATCCATTCATCAGTCCATTTATCTATTCATCAGTTTCCGTCTCTCTCTCTCTCTCTCTCTTTCTCTCTCTGGCCTCTTGGTAACCTCACGGAGGATGAGAATGTCAGCGTTCAGTGGCATTTACGGCCCATTCCGGCTCCGCTCAGAGGACCTTATTACACCTAGGTCAAAGGTTGGTTTGTGTGTTTTTGTTTGTGTACGTGTTTGGTTGGGGGAAGGGGCGCTCACACACACACACACACCCGTACACACAGTGACCTCACCTGACGGTCATGCATCTGATCAATCATCTGTGAAGGTATACTAGTTATTTTAGGGACGCAGATGAGGTAGCTATCACATGTGGTTAATCCACTGTGACATATTTGAGTGTGTGTGTGTGTGTGTGTGAGGGGGTAAGGTGGAAGCGTTTCATAAATGTATTGATTAGATGAATGGCAAGTGTAAACACAGAGGTGCTACTGCATTATGCATTAAATGAGCAGATAGTTGAGTGCATGTATGCGTGTGTGTGTGTGTGTGTGTGTAGAAAAGTATCAGTGAGCAAACACACGTGAGCATGACTGCATGTTTCTCTGAGCATATGTGTGCAGGTGTGTGCATCTGTGAATTTGTTTGTATTTATTATGTGTGTGTGTGTGTGTGTGTGTGTGTGTTTCTCCATGTACTAAGTAGCTTAGAAGTGGCAGCTGTAGCAGAGAGCACTGAATATAAAGACCCCCTCTGGACATCCATCCGTCAATCAAAGACTCTCAGGGGGAGTGTGTGTGTGTGTGTGTGCTAGTTTATTTGTGCTTCTGTCAATCAGCTGAACTGACGGCCCACCCATCTGTTCGCCCATCCATACATTGGCCACGCATAAACATATGAGCAGTCATTACACACAGTGACAAAGTGACTTGATGAAGCTCTTCGTATTCTATGGGATGCAAACAATGTCACTCTATAGTTCCTTTCACACATAAAACCAACAACATTACTTGGTTCAGTCATCCTGGTAAGACAATGCTCGTCTAAATGATGGATTTATTTTGCAGTTGAATGACTCATTATCTCCCCAGCTGGATTTCTGACGTGGTATACGTCAGAGAAATGAGCATTTCAAGGGGAGATGTGATGCTCTATATCCACTGGCAATTTTGTGCCCTACTGTATGATTTCGAATGGCTGAGTTTAAACAACCTGAAAACATATTTTCTTGATCAGCTTGTCACTACGAAGGCATCCTACATGAACACAAAATAATCTGCTGAAGTTAGGATACATTTGGTTTTGATACTTGAGAGATTTTTGTTGTATTTTGTACTTTTCAGTCCTGATGAAGAAGAATTTTAAGGGTTAAACCCTTTAGTCATGAATATTTAATGTTATCGTTAAAAACACAAGACTTGAAACCAAGTTTTCAGGTGCTTTAATTGCAGTCCACATAGTTTTGTTAAAAATGAAATGAATGATATAAGCCTCACTGATGTATCAACAGAAGACAACAAGCCCAGTTTCATGACGCACAATTTTTTGCTGGGCAGGAAGTACAGGTTCATATTGCAGTTTTGTGCAGTCTATACAGACAGTTGTACTTACCTCAGTCATGGACACATGGTTCCATTCTTCACGTTCCCTGCAGACGTACAACATCATTTCCCAGTGGTAAACACCTGCACTTTGATTGGAACGAATTGCATAAACATACCAAAGATCACAATAACAGTAAACAAGAGTGAAAGCTGACCAGCGTGAGAAGTTCATGTTATACATGTAAGACAGTTGTGTTGTGGTGCTTTACTTGGGAAAACATGAAAAACAACTCTGGCTCTTGGGGGTGAGGGGTGAGGGGTCTTTTGCAGTTAATTCACTGGCAGATGAGAGGGGTTCACTCTCTTCATCTTGTAATTTTACATGAATGTGTGATGCAATGGCGTGTCACGCTGGTTGTTTTGATTAGACTGACACAGGGAAGTGCGATAATTGGTAGCCTAATTCTCACGATTAGACCACATTTCCCATAAACCCCATCACTTCCTGTTTTGCAGTTTTTTCCAGTCAACTGGCATGGGGTTTGTTTTGATGATGAGTGGAGAGGTTGAAGGGCCTTGCTAACTGTAAATGAGGAGTTATTTTTGTTGATAAAGCGAGTTTTGTTTGGAAAGGCTTAATTTGCGCCATAATGCCCTCAGCAGATCTCCTGTAAATCCTGTGAATGATCACACATCAATACATCAATACAAAATTGAGGATATCGATGAACTCATCACAATTGTCTTTCATTGCAAGGTATGGACATTAAATTTATGATGATATAGTGATGTCAAAATTTTCCTAGTAGCACCTTAATGTGTAGCAATCACAGGAATTTTGTAAGCCCCCACAAATATTGCGGAGATTGGTTGAATTTGCATTGATTAATTTGCATTGTGATCACAAGATCAGGATTTCCTTGAGGGACTGGTTCCTATTTTACATGGACACAGAAAACTACCAGAGCATTTATGAATTGCATGTGGAGAGGGAGCTATTTGTCATGGCTTTGCATGTTTTATTCAACATCGAATAAATTGTGTGTGCCAATATCTGTGTGTATGCACATTTGTTGGTGCACATACTGCACACTGTATTTACATGCTCAGGTACAGTGTGCACATGGAATCAGGCTTGTTTGTATTTGCTCACTGACATTGAGTGTGTTCGACATGGTTGCCTTACAGTGTGTGTACCTGTATGTGTGGCAGTCCTGTACTCGTGTGTACAGTATGACTGCATACAGATTGTGAGTGTGTGTGCAGTTTTATGTGCATGTGTGTTTACAGTGTGTGTGGCACCTCACGTGGAGGTTTGCCTCCCCTCCGGCTGCCTGGCAGCTCGTTGTGCTGGGACAGAGTCAGTATTGGTGCCAAGTTCTACACTCCACCACACTCACCTCACATGGCTCCCAGTAGCTCTTCCACCTCCAGTTTTGGTTATTTAAAAAGTATTTTCCTAAATTGTGCTTGGCACTTTGTGTGCTGAGTGAGATCCACAGAGCCTCTGAGAGTAGCTCAAACTGTGCAGATTTAAAGACATACAGAAATTCATGGGGAAATTGAACAAGTCAGTAATGCTTCCCCCTGATAACATTGTTGAATCGGGACCTATTACTGTAATATTAGTCTAAGCAATGATTTGACATTTCCAACTATCCGGAGCTCAGGATTCATTCAGAGAAGGGCTTCTTTATTACAAACAATCCCACCGTATAAACCTGGAAACAGCTGACCTGTCGGATGTGTAGCAGAACACAGAGCAATAATTACCGTCAGATCCTAACCGATCCTGTGTTAATGAAGTTACCGCTGCTGTGCCACATGCATAAATGTGCACATCACTCTCAATTTAAAGACACACTTATCGTTTCTGCTGCTGTGTGATGCTGCAGGTGTTAAGTAAACCCAAAGGAAAGAATCTGACACAGCAGCTGGGAGCAACTAACATCAGTACTGATGTTTCTGCAACATCCCAGATTACATTTAGTGACACCTGAATGACATTATTGTAAGATCCAGACATTAATCTGACATGTTACAGACTCACCTGAGTCACATTACTAGCTGTATTTTGAAGGACATTTCAATAGGTTATGTAATAGATGTGAAATACTAGAGAAGTAAAAGCAAACACCTCTGCTGACTAAAGACACACAAACTGTGTATTTTACTCTCCCTGCAGTTTTCATTATGAACCAATCTGAAAAGTGGAGGAAAGTCTGAAACACTGGAAAACGCTCAGCTCACTGTAAACAATAACCTTACTGCCTGTAATACATCCACGGCCTGTACGTGTCTGGTTATGTGCAGCACCATATTTCTCCCCCCACCCCTCTGATGCTCCACGTTAAGTTCTGCTCAGTTAAATTAAAATACCAGTTTTGAGAACCAGAAATATGCAGCTCAGCTCAAAACATTTGGGGTTGAAACAGTGGCGGCCGGCAGGACCTACAGGACGGAGCCAAAGCTTTGGCACCACGCTCACAGCTGCAGTGTTCACTGTTGCTGAACATGAACACAAACGAGGCGCAGCAGGTTTCCTGTGAATAATACACATCCTGTGCTATTGGAGTCAGTGTAACGCTGAATATTGAGGCAATAAATCAGCTGTCTTTCAGCTTCTGGGGGAATCTGATGTTGTGTGAAGCATAGTATTGGAGGGGAGGCGATTACGCACCTGACTGACTACCACGTTCATTTTGAGATTAATGTCATTGTGTAATGAATAACAGGTTTTGTAGCTCTACTCTACACTGTGTTCAAGCAAGTGTGATTTCATAAGAAATCTGCTTTACAGCACAAAAAAAGAAAAGGGTGCTATTATTTCAGCGTAGATGAAGTGAAAACTTTCAGCGTTTCTTGCAGTGGCAGATCATGGAAAGAGTGAAATGCAAGTGGAAAAATGGGAAACCCCAACCCTCCAACATGTGAGGGAGTTCTAAGAAACACAACCACCAGCAATACCACTGGCATGAGACAGAGAGTGGGATACATCTCCACCAAGGTCTCTTTTTTACAGCAATTATTCAAAGGATGTCACAATTCATTCTAAAATTATATATTAATGTAAAAAGGCAACACATTTAATATTAATGCCTTGGCTGAATAAACCGTTTTTTTATCAAAAAGTGAATGTGTTGTAGGTGAAAAGATACAGTATGACCCCATTTTCCTTTTAAATTACCGATTGAGATAAACACTACAGGTAAAACTCATTCTTGTACTTGACTTGTACAGCACAAGAAAACAGCAGGGGAAAAGAAAAAAGGGAACACACACACACACAGAGTGTAAGACTATACACACTCGCTAGCCCCCTTGAATTATTTTCCACTTAGAAGTGAAAATACGCTGTGATGATCATGTAAAGCTTCGGAGAATGTGTGTGTGTGTGTGTGTGTGTGTGTGTGTGGAGGAGAGTTGGCTCTTCTCCTACTGTGTGGTAAATATTTCTTCAGGAGGATCATACCAGTCTGTTTCCCAGAACAGCCACCCTGCTTTCAACCAGAACTATTTGTTATTAATTCCACTATTATGATCTTCTCATCTTCTTCCATTTGCCTCCCTGCTTACAGTCAGCAGCTGAAGCCCCAGGGTGTGTGTGTGTGACTGAGAAAAACAGAATAAGACCAAGAAAAGTGTGTGTCTACGTGGAGCAGCATGTGACAGAAACTCCATGCACACACCAGCAGAATCAGGTGACGCCAAGGTCAGATCAAAACAATAACAGACATTCGTGCACGTGTGCCCACAAACCCGCACACAAACACGCCACCTCGTCGCTCTTTTCTCACAAACACACTCCTTCACGCACAGCTGTCAAAAGTCGGCCTCTTGCAGGGTTCGCTGCCTTTGTTTTCTCAGAAAACAACCTCTTTCACCCTGATCATGTGCCCAAACATTTTAAAGCCTCTTTCCAGAAATTATTCAGACATATACATTTTCAGTGTAAGTTTTGATGGCTTTCATAACCTACTATGAGTATACTGAAACATTTGAGATTCAAAGTTCAGGTGACATACAGAACATACATTTATGCAGTATAATGCAGATCATTTCAATTGTTAACTGCAAAAGTTCATTGCTCAGTATGTGAGGGATTTTGCTTCAAAACACAACATTTAATGGAATAGTTTGACATTTTGGGGATATGCTTATTTGCTTTATTGCCTGGAGTTAGATGAGGTCAGTCAAATCAATCAAGATCAATCAAACTTGTCATTTTTATACTTTGATTTATGTACAGAATAAACAAACAACATATGAGATGTTAATTAGTGAGCTTTAGAGATGCCAGGAGGGAGAGCCAGGCTAGCCGTTTCCCATTTGTTTTCAGTCTTAATGCTAAGCAAAGCCAAGCTAACAGACTCCTGGCTGTAGCTTTGTATTTAAAATGAGGGTGGTATCGATCTTCTCATTTAATTCTTGGCAGGAAGGCAAATTAATGTTCCCCAATATGAATACGAAGGATTTCATCCTTATAGTACTGTTTGTACTATGTTGTATTATAGTTATTATATACAGAAATATTCAGAATAACAAGTATCCCATTTTATAACCAAAGTCCATTTGAAAAATCTTATCACTTGTTACAACTGCGTAAAACAGGCTCCACAAAGGTAATCATAACTAACAATAATGTTCAATAGTGAGTTCTTGCATCCTTGCTTCATCAGCCAGATTATCACAGAACCTGGATATCTCCTGATGGAGTGAAACTCTCCTGTGGCTCTTTGTCCAAAAGCCTCAGTTTATCTGCCTTCCATACCCCTGGTTGGATCTGAAGAAATCACCCACTCCTAATAGGATTATGAGGACGCCAGCCCAACCACAGATCAGTCCTGAGAGGGCTGGATTGGCTTCGGCTTATCCCTGAACTAAGACAAAGGCTACAGATGGCTCCTTTTGTTACATTAGAGAAAGGTAGAAGGAGGAGCGTTGAACATACACTCACACTGTTTGCCTCTTGTCCTGATGTGTTCATGAATGCAAACAAAATGACCAAGCAGCAACCTCTGGGTCTGAGGCCAACACGGAAGTGCTAAAAACTACAGTTCCTCAAATGGCCACTTAAGGCTGGTTTCAAAAGCAAGTCGATCCCCATAGACTCCCATGTTAAAATGCCCAACTTTACAGCAGAAATAAACATGTTTACAGTCGGGTACAAAGAACAGTTTTGTTCTCTATAGCTAATTTCCCCATTCATGACAACTGTACTGGGAGTGAATTTTTATGTAACTCATCCATTTAAATTTTATTAAGGCTTAAATTTGTGCATAATTAAGGGTGTGGCCACTTTGAGTGACAGGTGGATGCCATCACAGGCAAATCACTACCATGGCAACAATGTTGGTTAGGTAACGTGACAATGGTGTAACCTCAGATTCAGAATATAGGTGTAGCCGTAGCCGTTGCTATTTGTGTTTCAGTTCATAAAAGTTAATTGTAACATTTACCTAAAAAAGTCTTGTTCAGCATTTGGTCATACTGAAAGACCCTCTAAGAAGTTGGCTGTTCAGTTTTTTCCAGTAAATACATTTTGTTTTAATGGTTTTAAGCCTGTTTTTTGCATGTGAAAATTAGCATTAGCATTATCACAGTTAACCATAGACTGTAGACCAAGCCAGCAGATAGCGTTAGGGTCAGCTCCACCCTCTCATCCAAATATGGTCTTTCCTGGCTCCAAAGATCCAAGATGGCAACGGTCAAAATGCAAACTTGAGGCCTCAAAACATCAAAAAACCAATGGGTGACAACACAGTGGCTACGTCCATTGTTTTTTACGGTCTACGAAAGTGACGTATTGATGCCAAATGAAGCTCTGACTTCATCTTCATCACATCAGCTGATTTGTGGAGCCAAATCTTTCTGATACTTTAACTGTACTATTGACAAAATGCTCATTTCTGATTGGCTGACAGGTGTCCTTTATGATTGCATAACAGCACTCATTTAATATAGTTCCAGTTAACAGTTAAACCACCTAAAATAAAACAATCTAGGAAGGAACTGTTCCTCTGTTCTTCATCTCCACCCAATCTGTTATTTTCCATATCAGTCATATTATATCATGCAATGTATTATCACTTGAGAAAGATATGAGTATGCATATAATATGATGTACACAGTGTATGGTTTCTGCATGTTCTGAATTGTGCCATAATAGCTTCTGTGGAACCGACTTGGTCTTTTTGTAAAAATCTTTTAATTTAATCCTTTATCTTATCTAAAATATTGGTGAAAATGTTATTCCTCCTGGTTTTCCAAGTTACCAATCCAAAATACATATCAACATAAATTGGCAGGGTTAGGTAAAATGTCTCCTAAGCCCCAGTAAACCACAAAAATCAATCAGTCAATAAATCAATCAATCAATCAATCAATCAATTTCAGATTTAAATTCAGTCCTCCACACTAAATGACAAAAACATGTTGTTTGTCATGTCCTTCTAAAACAATCTATATTGCCATTTTCTGATGTGGTGGCCGTATCAGAAGTGAGTCAGTGTTCTGCCACCTTCATGGCTAAATCACCTTATCTGACACTGTGATCATTAAGGTTTGGTTAAGTTTAGACATAAAAAAGACTCAGTTAGGGTTAGAGAACGACCTTTCTCATGGTTAAAGAAACCAACATTGACTGTCAGTTGGAAACGCAAAGCGATGTCATGTCAAGCCATGTCAAGTCTGACATTTTGTTGTGTTGTCCAACCATCCCAACCTACTCTTTCTGTCATAATCCCCACAACCGCTAGAGGGCTTTGTCACTTGAACAGACACATATGTTGCTGGGCGTTTGCTACAAAAAATGATGCTGTCCTTTTTCTTGGGGGAATGAGGGCAGTCTCATTTTGCTTAAGCTGTAACATCTTTATGCTTTTCGGTCACTTTTATGCTTGTAGTTTTGATCACACTCGATTATCAACTCTTCTTTTGTGGCTGTGAAGGACACAGTGTTCTCTTTTGGTGTTATTTGCCACTGATGATTCGAATCAAACATTCCTCTGCTAAGGCTGCTTTTAATTCACAAGAGCGTGCACGTCATCTGACAGCACAAGCCTGACTTCATTAAATGCTAACTTAATAAATCATAAGTTAATGAAACAAGACTTTTGAGTCATCATTAACTGCTGCTTTTGTTAGTTCTCATTGTGAAATGCCCCCAAATTACCTCTTTGCGATACCTCAATAGTATAACTCTTTTCAAACATTTCACACACGCTGACCTTCCATCTGAGGACAACTTCCCTGCAGCTGATTTCCATACAAATCCAGACTCCCTTCAGCTTCACGGGAGGGAAAAAAAAGGTTTAATTTCACCCTCCTTAGTAAAAATCACTGTCCATATTCCTCTTATCTCACCCCCGGAGCGCTGAGGAGAACACACTCACATGTGCACACACATAGACACACACAGCTTCGACCAAACCTCCTCAAATCCAGTTGACATGATGCAAGGTGAGCCGGAAAACTGAGGTAGCCGGTGTGACCTACAGAAACCTTTTAATAGCTTTTCATTGCTTGACTTTCCCTTTTATCCATTTAAATCCACTTAGAATGGAACTCGGGGCCGTTGTAAATGACTAGATCTCTCGGCATGAATTGGGAGAGAGCAACTTTTTGGAGCCAGAGGAGTGTGATTGAGGTCATCAGGGAGGTTTGCGGAGTCCAGAAGGGAATCATTTGCATTTCTGCCAGTGTGACCCTGCTGGTAACAAGTCGATGAACAGAGCAGAATGGAGGGATAAAGGGGACAGAACATGAAGAAAGATAGATATGCAGCTCACAAGCATGCAGAGACAAGTATTTCTACGCTTGTTCAAGTGTCTATTTTACGCAAAATCTGCATTTGTTCTTTAAAATGAAAAGAACAAAAAAGTGTGCAATCAAGAGAGCACAATCTGCTCTGCTCTGTTAAAAATAACTAATGGTCGTACCTGATCACTGCCAGGTAACACTTTTATTCTCCTCTTTAAATTGCATATTACATGAAGTGGGCTATTATGCTCTTCCACTCAAGTTTCAATTTCATTTCCCAAAAAAAAGCACCATTTCAAATGTCATGGAATAGATGCTTTTTTTTCTAATTGAACATCACTTCAATCATCACTTTCATTTTCTTTTCAACTAGATCCCACTGCTAATCTACTCTAAAACATGCAGGCTTTGTTCTAATTATCTTCACTATATTTATCTTGTCTAGTGTGAGCCATGACATCGTGCTGCTCCCTCAACAACACCGCCGTCAGTAATGGAGCTCGCTGAAAACAGACTCAAACCTCGGGCTCTGCTGTGTGCTTTTGCATTGTATTCTATGAATAGAGAGAAACAGGCTGCTCTACAAACAATGATCAAAATTGAATACAATTTATTATTTATGTCTTTGTACATTGTAATAGCTGTATCTATCGTGCATTTCAAGGTACTGTAGTGGTTTGTGGTTTTCTCTGATGTTGCCATGATAACAGAAACCATCTTTGATCGTAGAGAAGCACTGAACTGGAAATATTTGACAATTTTCAACTTAAGCATTGAGCTCATGCCTCTATCTTCACTGCCACCACTAGAGTGCAGAAAGCTGCCATTTTATATTGTGTCAAAGGAACCACCAGCTGTAAACTGCACATTGTCTGCAAGCACCATAAGGTGACAACTCCACCCATTTTTGAGTATCAAACACTCAGCCCCTGTAGGATTAATAAGGGACTGGCACCATTACCCTTCTTGTAGGTCTGAAGCTCCACTGGAAGTCACATTTAGCCGTATTTTGGCGCAGCTAGTCTGTAATATCATCCATCTGTCACTTGGTGCTGGAAAGGTAGTGTACAGTGGATTTATATTTACAGAGTTTTTTTGCCAACACGGTTGCATGCTGCATCTAGAAACTGTACTGATGAGAACGGTAAGAGCATAGACTGTATGAAAAAATGGACGTAGCAAGGTATGATACCATCCACTGGTTTGCATTGGAGTCAGTTTGAAGCTTGCTGCTTACGGTTGGTGCCATATTTTCTGTTTGGAGCCAGGACCCTCCAAATAAGGAGTGCGGGGTGTTTCCTTTCACGCTCCTGAAACACACCCCAAAGCTAACGCTAATTTACTGGGAACACAGAGTGGTACAGACCTGTGCTAACATTAGCTAACTAACACTAGCGGTATCGTTATCAAGTAACATTAAACCTACCGAAATATTGCGACATTATTCTATCCGTGTGTCAAAGCCAGGGAGCCAACATCTAGCGACCATAAGTGGTATTGCACTTAAACATACTTGCACATTGGCTTCAGCCTCAAGCCACAGTGGTTGCCACTCTGAGTGAATCAAAACAGTGAAGTTTCGGGGTGAAAGATACTACAATGCTCCATAGAACTGAGGTCAGGTTATAATTCTTTGTGGCTTTATTACCACGAGCAACACCTTTCACATTACACAAAGTCTCTCTCTGCTCTATCTTTGTTCATTTGCTCTCTGTCTCCTCCATCCTTGACAGATCACAGCTGTTCACAGCATCAGCAGCACCATCCAAAAATGGCACACCATCCATCTGGAGAGAAGGTTGTTACCTGAAATGCCTAATTATGAATAATAATAGTAACTTTATTTGTATAGTACATTTCATGCAAAGATGCAGCCCAAAGTGCTTTATAAAACAAGATCAAATAAAAGTAAATAATTACAATAAGTAAAAAAGCTTGATCACAAAATAAACAAAAACAATAAGTGAGAGAAAACAGTTTGATCACAATACAATAAAACATTAACAAAGATACCAGTAAAATGACCCCAAGTTAAAAGACACTGTAGGTCTTAAATTTCTTTTTAAAAATACTAAATTAGTTTGCTGTTCTAAGATCCAACGGGAGAGTGCTCCACAGTTCAGGGCCATAAAAACAGAAAGCAGCCTCACTAGATTTCTTCTGGGCCACCTTAGGAACCTCTAAAAGAACAGCAGTGGAGGATCTGAAAGTTCTTGTTGGAACATAAAATGAAAGGCAGTCGCTGATATATGAAGGTGCCAGCTTATGTAAGGCTTTATAGACAAGTAAAAGGACTTGAAATCAATTCTAAAAGACACAGGTAGCCAGTGCAGTGATGTGAGCAGTGGTGTAATGTGATCTCTTTTTTTTGTATTGGTCAAAATCCTGGCTGCAGCACTCTGAATTAACTGTAATTTTCTTAAAGATTTTTTTGGAAGACCAGTAAAAAGAGAGTTTCAGTAATCTAAGCAGTTTATAATAAAAGCATGTGTCAGCATTTCAACATTCTGAGTTAGAAATTCCTCAGATGAACAAATGATGTTTTTGCAATCTTATTAAAATGTCAAATAAAGTTTAGATCAGAGTCTAAAATCACTCCTAGATCAGTAACGTGTCTTAATTTGCTTGGACAGACTAGCAAACACTGACTGCAGTCTCTGTCTTTCTGCTTTTGAACCTACGAGTAGAATCTCTGTTTTCTGCTCATTTCTTCTTTTTTTTTTTAAATTTTTACTCATCCAAATATTGATATCAGTGAGGCAGGTAAAAAAGAGTATTTAAGAACTGGGGTTGTCTGGAGAAATAGAGATATATAGTTATGTCATCAGTGTAACAGTGATATTTGACATTATGGTGACTAATTATGCTGAACAGGGGGAAAAGAACAGGACCTAGAATGCTTCCTTGTGGAACACCGTATTCAATATCAAATGTCTGTGAAACACAGTCACCTAAACCAGTCAAGCACTACACCAAAGAGAACCCATTTCTCAAGTCTATTGATTAAATTGCCATGATCAAATGCAACACTCAAATCTAAGAAGAGGACAGCCACATTATTTAAATTGGTCGAAATTCTCAGGTCATTTACCACCTCTAATAAAGCAGTTTCAGTGCTGTGGTTGGTCCACGCCAATATATTATTAGTAATTAGATCATCATGTAATTTGTCAAATACAATCTTCTCCAGAACGTTACAGAGAAAAGGAAGATTTGAGATAGACCTATAATTAGCAAGGTCACTAATGTCCAGATCAGGCTTCTTAAGCCGTTAGCTGTTTTAAGAGCAGCAGGGAAAGTATCTAATTGCAGAGAAGTGTTGATTATTCTTGTTTCATGGGAGAGGCACTGAAAGCTGGATTTGGTAGGAATGGGGTCTCGTGAAAGCAGGAGATGGGTTCAGAAGAGTGTTGATCATGGAGAAGAGGACTTTGGGGTTATCTTTGAGAAATGGGCTTGTCTTTCTTTTCTAACAGCTTTATTGTAAATTCTCATATGAGCCTTTAAGATGTCAAAGTGGACGTTTGCTTTACTTTTCCTCCATTGTCTCTCGGCTCTGCAATAGTGTCTTTTTAGTCGACAAATGGTTTTCCAAGGTAATCTGTCTTTCTTTAATTCCTTTGAGGAGCAACAGTGACAAGAGAACTGAAGTGTCGGATGGAGGAAAAGTATTCATATCTAAAAACCTAGTTCTAACATTGCCATCAAGGATTTGCTTTACAACAAGTCTCATTACACTGTTTTGATGCAGACATAGTGGCATTTAAAAAAAAAAACAGCATTCCTACCAAGACTGCAGCATCAAGAAAAACGACAGAATAAGTCGTTGCAGCAGGTGCCCCAAAGCAACATGTGTATATTCAAGATACAGCTACAGCAGTTAATAGCTTTAACAACATAACATTGATTTCAACATGCAGACAATTATTTTCAGTTCATTAAAAGTCTTTATGTATGACAGTCAATCTAAGAAGGATTCTGGATGAAGGATGTATTAAACCTACATCCTGATATTTGAGAAAGAGGTTATTCAGATGTTTTCTTGTTGTTGTTTTTTTGTCTATCTATGCGCTTTACAACTCTACTCATGTTGTTACAACATTGCAGTTTAGACCCATGTCTCCCCATATCTACCAAGTCTATAAACATTTTTGCACACATAATTTGCTGATGTGAAAATGCAATACAGACTGGTTGTTTTCTTATAGTTGTACTCAATTGATTTGCGATACATTTAAAAATAGTCAATAGAAAAGAGAAAGATAAAGAAAGTTTCTTTTTCTCTTTGCCAGTTTCAAATTCATTACATGTTGGCATTTCCTTTCTTCAAAGGTCCAAAATTGTTGCTTTTTTCAAAGAAATAACTTTTGGAAAAAAGTACCTGATAAAGAAAACTCTGTTTCTGAAAAATATGCATGATCATACATGTATATATTCATGTGTTATATTTTGTCCTTTAAGTTATGTAATATTTCCAAAGTCTCTGCCAAATATATACAGTGGGCTTCACAGCTCTAAGCTTGTTACATATACAGCTCTGGGAATAACTATGGGCCAGTACATAAATACAGAGCCCAGGAGGGGTCATAGAGTAAAAAACACTCATTTGTGCTCTCAATTCAATAATTTGTGCTCTTGATTTAATAATTCATGCTCTCAATTTAGTAATTCATGCCCTTGATTTAACTATTTTGCCAGTTAGCCGGAAGTTTGAAGAAAGTAAATCCAAGCGATCCACAATGACGGTGTACGCTGGATGACAGAGTAGCATGACGGTGAAATCCTTTAAATCGGGAGCACAAATTATTAAATCACAAGCTCAGATTAGTTACTTTTTTTCCTCCCGGGCTCCGTACATAAATGTTTACTTGCTGGAGGAAAAGAAAATCCATAATACATTTTAAGTTTCCAGCCACATATAGAATAGCATCTTGAATTTGTACCTGTGTGTGTGCGTGCGTGTGTGTGTGTGTGTGTGTGTGTGTCACAGAGTGCAGTATACCCCGAATAACTTGGCTGAGAATGTGGGGGCAGCGCCACTTGGATTTGTATGGTAATGCTTTTGGCCCCCAGCCAAAGTGGACCCTGCAGTTGAGTTATTCCACAAGAGCACACACACACACACACAGACACACACACACCACGCCTTCACACTGGGAAAATAGGGATGCCCTTTACTCTTTTGGATGGAAAAAGAAATATGTTTCAATTAGCAGCTCAGTCCAAATACACCACTGTAAACACTGTGTGTGTCTGTGTGTGTGTGTGTGTGTGTGTGTGTGTGTGTGTGTGTGTGTACATGTGTGTGGTGTCTGTGTGTGTGTAGAAGGGGGTGGGGGGCTTGTGAATAGGCCCATAGAGTCACTAACCACAGGCTGGCCATTACACCTAGTTACAGTCACCGCTGGATCGACAAGGAGACAGACAGTCTGCAACACTGACAGAACTCCACTGTGTGTGTGTGTGCGCGTGTGCATGTGTGTGTGTCTTATATCAGGTAGGGGATCCCCTGAGTTGCCCCCGTCAGTACCACATGGTTAATAGAAAACGTAAACGCTCCCGAACAGGCAACAAGGGACAGAAAGAGGGAAAGGCGAGCTTTTCTTTTTCAATAGAAAGAGTCCTCTGTAACCTGGAGCTCAAGACTTCTAGTCTGTCTCTCTGTCTGTCTCTCTGTGTCCATGTCAGCACTGAAAGAGGTATTCACAAGTACAGACGTACTATTAACATAATGTAAAAAAGTTCTTATTATGCAGGCAGGATGGCTCTCCCGTTTTTATTTATTTTTATTAATTTATTTTATCTTTTTACTTACATTTTGGTAGTTAAATCGGTAACAATGTATCATATTCTATAAGTTGGTCACCTGTTTTGCACATAAACACAAAGCAACCAGGGGGTCACAGTAGCATTTAGCATATATTATAAAGTTTTAAGACCAAAGCCAACAAATTTCAGGCAGCACAATTACATACAAAGTCAATGGAAAGACGCGAGTAGACACAAATTTGCCTGGGGAGGTGCAAATTGACACAAATACACATAAACGCAGGTTGAAAATGTTTCAACTTGAGTAAGAAATTTGCACTCATCCCAGAGTTTTATGACTTTGACATTTCATAAATGTAAAATGGAGAAAATGGAGAGAGACTGGAGGAAAATAATACAAAGAACCAGAGTGTCTGGTGTGTTCTGAGTTCAGTCAAAGGCTGAACTGAACACAAACACACAGGCACAGTCCATGTGTCTGTTGCTAGCGAAAAATGTGCAAACGAAAATCACTTTGTGTTCTGTCTGAACACGCCTTTATAGAAGTTATAGAAGTTTCTTGGTGGTAATTGTAGTTCCACAAATACGTGTGTAGCCTCCCGTCACTCTGTATTACAAAGTAAATGAAAGAATGGAAACACAGTCACTATGAGGAATATAATTAAAGCACAATGAAACCTGATCAGGTCACGTACGACATATCCACCTAGTGTGGAAGGCGTTATCAATCAGTGAAATCCGATGTTAAACAATAAATCAATGGGTATCTAGTGTGGGACTCCAGGTAACCCCTTACATCAAGTATAATTAAGCACATGCCCATGGCGGCATGCAAGGCCATTAACACGGGCACACGAAGCAATTCAATAAAAAATGTTTTTTAAATATACTTTTGCTTTTGTTGATAAAAAAAACAAACATTTTTTAATATAAAAGATAGCCTAATGGTTAACTTAACGAACAATTTAATTTAAAATGGAGTGTATATAAAGGAGGCTTTCCAAAAGTTGCCAAATACGGACCAGAAATCCTGCAGCTCAGCAAAGAAAAGCAGGGACAAGGGTCACACTAAATCAGTAAGATTGAGTTAATTGCGCCTATGTAATTTTCATACATTATCACAAATAATAAAGTGTGTGTGTGTGTGTGTGTGTGTGTGTGTGTGTGTGTGTGTGTAGAATAATGATCTTTTGGCATGCAGACTCTAGATGGAGAGACAAGCAGCAGCAGTAAATAAATAAATAGATAAATGGTCATTATGAAAATTTTTTTTAAAACATTGTAAAGTGGCATGGGACATGCAAAAGGTTGCCGACCCCTGCTATAACCTATATACTACAGACTCTCTGTCTCCGTCTCTGTGTTTATACACTGTGCTTTTGTTCTGGCTGTCTCACTTTTCTGTCTCCACTTCTGTTGATACACAATATTACTATTCTTTCTCATGAGTTTTACAGCTCTCTCTCTCCCTCTCTCTCTATTTATACACAGTGTTACTGTTCCCTCTCTTGGCTCTTTTAAGAGCCTCTTGCTCTTGGACGCAGCCTTAAATGGAAAGTCTATACATGCTGCCTGTTTGTGAAGGCCAAAGAACTCCGTTCAACAGCTGAGCATTTATAATGGTTTGTTTATGTTTGAAAGGGCTTTCCACAGTAACCCACTGTCAAGTGTGGAGCCTGGTTCGACCGGTAGGCAACAGTAGCAGAGGAGTGGGTACACACACACACACACACACACACACACACACACACACACACACACACACATACACACACATACACACGATACACTGCTGTGCTTGAGAGCCTCAGCGATATGGATTTAATTAGTCTTATTATTCTAATCATAGGCTGTACATGACAGGCTGTGCCACTGGGATGGGAGGAGGCAGGAGAGGAGAGGAGGAGGAGGAGGAGGAGGAGGAGGGAGAGAGAAGGAAAGAGGGGAAGAAATGAAGAGGAAAAAAGGGAGGGAGGGAAAGAAAGGTGGAAAAGACTGCTTTTGCGACTGATTGCGAAGATAGTGGGGTTATTATTGGTCGTTTTGAAGCATGGAAATTCTACGCTAGCTTTATCCTTCCAGGAAAGTGCTCAGATTTAATAAATTGATCGCTTGCTGCTTGAAGCTCTCCTTCTGTGCCTCTGTTTGATCGCAGTTAGAGTTATTGGTTTGAATGTTGCCTGACTCTAAGTGTGTGTTTCTGTCTGGATGCACGTGTGCTTGAGTGTGCACAGTTTATGTTCTGGCTGCACATGCTCACGCTTGCAAATCTGTGGCATATTTAATGGGTTACGTGTGTGTGTGTGTGTCTGTATTTAAAACTGTGGATTTTTGATTGACAAGTGTCGAGCCTCTCTGCACCTGTCTCTGGCATCACTAATGGAGCTGTGAACACAGGAGGTGGAGTAAGTGTGTGTGCACTTTAGCTGCAGCTTGATGGAGTGGTCCTCTGTGACACACACTCGGGGTGGAGGTGGGTGGGTAAGTGGGGGGTGAGGGGGGCGGTGGGGGGGCTCCTCCCTGCTCTGTCGTTAATTGCCCCTACTCCATAACCCGCTGAGCCGCTATGGAGGAGGAGGAGAGAGAGGGGGGTGAGGAGAATAAGAGTAGTAGAGGGGGAGGAGTGGCGCTGTCTGCCATCTGCTCTGACTCCTGACCCCACCCCACAACCACGTGCACTCCACCCTCCTCTCTTCCCTGCACATCTACCTCTCCCGCCATTTTCAGGGTCCTCGGGGGGATTGTTCCCTTTATTCTATAGTGAAAAGAAATCCTTGTATCTGCGTTCATTTTTGCATGTTGCTGTGTGTGTTTATGTGTGTGTGTATGTGAGTGTGTGTGTGTGTACCGCTGCTACCTTCAATGAACAAGCAACCCACCCCCTAATTACATTCACACACTTTGTAACTGCAAATGATGCACACGTGCCTCTGTATGGTTATTAGAAAAACACACAATGAACAATGTACGCTTACGGGTACCAAAAAAAGACAATTACTCACACAATACTTAACACTTGTGTGTGTGTGTGTGTGTGTGTGTGTGTGTGTGTGTGTACAAATACATGGTTGTTTGAAACAGGGCATTCAGTGAATTGAAGGAAAAAATCTCAGCCGCCACAAAAAACACATGTAAAGAGAGAGAGAGACGGAGAAAGAGAAGAAAAGGGGAAGAACTGGAAGGGAGATAAAGGGATATAGGTAGAGAGAGAGAGATAGAGAGAAAAAAGGGATGGTGAGAAAGAAAGGGGGAAAAGATAAAAAAGAGGGTGAGGCAGAAAGTAAGTGACAGAGAGAGGATCCTCTGTGAGAGTGGTAACAAGTGTCTGGCTCTTTGTGCCTTGATGTATTGTTCCAGTAGCAGAAGGAGACAGCCTGTCGTGGCTTGTGATTGACAGCTAGATGAATTGTGGAACAGCCTTAAAATAGGTTGCCCAGTTGTGTGAGCGTGAATATGTGTGTGTGTATGGGAGCGTGTATGAGCGCGCACATGTATGTTCCATTACACAGGAGCAATTCATCCATTATTGACATGTAGTTGTCACTGTGGCTCAGTTTGAAAATGCTGCATTCCAACTGTATATTGAAGAGCAGAATAGAATAGAATAGATGTTTGAGTGAGTTTGATTACAATCTCACATGTTTGATTGCTGATGATGTACCCAACATGACAAATGTGGTATTTTTCTGTACTTGAGGGTACTTTCCTATATTTTAGGAAATTTAAAGATGTACTCAGGCTAGGTTTTTTTTTTTAAACCAGAGATGGAAAAAGACACATTGCCTGCACACTGACTCCGGAACCACACATTTATTTAGGTGGATGTCTAGGTTGTTCTACACTTTTTTAAAGGTAATATTTAGGAATTTTCACCTTTATTGGCAGACAGGAAAAGAGGGGAGAGAGAGGGGGATATGTCACATGACTATAGGGATGCCAGATCATCATCATTTTGACCTGATAAAGAGCTGAGTGGAATATGAACAATGTCCATCAAATATATTTGTGGTTCACACATTATTCTATTCATTGATGCTGGTTTCCTATAGCTTTCCTACATGTGACGCACATAATTACTTCTAATTTCAACACCTATTGCCCCAAATTGGACACATGTACAGTGTATGACAGAGAGGTATTGGCACTGCCTCCAGCTGGATGGAAAAAGTGGATAAAGTAGAAAGGAAACAAAATGATGTATGAATGTATAACATGTTCAGCTCCACTGAAAATGCAAGCTCAGCATCCCTTTGCTGAAGGTGCTGGTGTGTGACCCCTCCTTCTAGACCTACACCTCTCCAAAATGGCAATTGCCAACAGTCCATCAGTGCTCTGGCATTAATGGGCTAGCCCCATGCCCCCCTGGGTATTGTAGCATAATTACAGGGCATTCACCCTCAGGGCCGCTCTGATGTCAACGCCTAGAGCTGTCCCCCTAGAGGGACATCACAAAATGCACAGAGAGGACTTCCACCTTCTGAAATCAGGTTTGTTTAAGTCAAACGTAGCCTAGAGACTACACAGTCACAGACAATATTTGACATGCATGTAGAACTATCACAGGAGTCATACATGCATACATCACCAATGAATTGTGCGAGTTGTAGCTGTGCGCTCCCCGGGGACGTTCGCCTCGGAAAGGTCTGAGGGCCAACGGGGCCAAATCTGGCCCCTAAGGTGACAGTAATAATCAAGGCACGGAGGGGGTAGTGTGGTGTGTGAGGTCGGGTAAGGGGGGGGGGGATCCAACCGTCATGATTACAGCGGAATTGAATTCCCACAGGGGCCATATATGTGAGAGGACGCAGGCTGGAATATAGGCCAACCATATGGATATGCTGTGATGATGAAAGACATTGCTGCGGAGGTATACAATGTGCATCCCTCAAGCAAAACAATGCTGCGGTTCTCCTTTTTTTTCACCATTTACCACATAAAGGCCAACGAGTTCATCGGCCATTCCACCACTGCTGCAGTGTAACTGTAGTGTGTGGCGGCTGCCAAGGCTCTCTGCCAGCACAGTATTGTATATCCCCGTATACTGTAAAGCCTGGAATGCTTTGTGACGCAGCCCAAGCTGAGTCACAACCTTGATTTACCTACAAGAAGCGGGAAATCAAATGTTTAGTGACCCTTAATGGATAGGTTCACATTTTTTCAAGTCTATCTTAAAACAATACTCTTATACCCATATGCTGTAATTGTTTCTCCTCCTGGCTGTATCAGTATCACTTAGAGGGAAAATGTGCAAAAAACTCCAAAAAGCAGAAGTTTTGTTATCATACAGCTTCAGTACTGTACATTCATTGTGAAATGAAAATAATAAATTTGCATCTATAAGGTTTAGGAGGATCCAAACTGTATAAATGTTTTTTTTGTTGTTGTTGTTTGTCTTTTTTTTCAGTCAAAGCTTAATCTTGAGTGACAGTAGCTTAAAGTTTGGGTGCCTGTCAAAGGCTGAAAATTTAGATTTGGTTATTAAAGTGCTGATTGTGACCAGGATATGTAATGAGCAGGACATTTCATTTGAAATATGATGCTATTAGCCATGCTGCTATATCATTCAGGCTCTAATGCACATTTGTAGCATTTATTTAAAAAAAGAATTAAAGATTAACTTGTGAATCTTTCTCTTCAGAAATAAAAAAAACCTTATTACATGATATGCATGAGGTGTCAGCTCAGGTTTGGCACTGTGATGCATTTTAAGAGTAGCAGTATATCAGTGTGATGGTATAGAGGTCAGTCTCACACAGCTGGCCATATGTGAATACAAACGCTGAATTCCTCCATGTGCCATAATGAAGTAGGTGGTGAGTGTGTCAGGATAGCATAACACAGTGTGTGCGTGTGTGTGTATGTGTGTGTGTGTGTGTGAAACTCTCTACTGTATCTTTTCCCTCTCTCTGCTCAACTTCTTTTTGATTCTTCTTTCTCTAACTTTATTTCTTTCCATCTTTGTCTCTTTTTCTCTCCGCTCTGTTGTCAGCTAGTTTCTTTTTCTCTCATTTTCTTTTTACCCGTCTCTCTCAATTACTCAGTATTAGCTGTATCCCCTCCCTCATCACACTCTCTTTCTCTCTCATCTTTCTTTGATGGGATCCTGTTATCTTGCATATAATATGATTGTGGTCTGGTGCAGTGGGCCTGTACCAACAAATGCCATTGTGCATGGGGGGTTGGCAGATCCCTCTGAAGCCATGCCAGTTCCTGTGCCAGGCGCACACACACACACACACACACACACACACACACACACACACACATACACACACACACACACACACACATCAGTGGTTATCAAGCAAAGCCCGACAAGTGGGGAGCTTATAGAACTGCAGAAAAGGCCTGGCATGCATCCACCCACAGGCCTCTTACCCCCACCCCCACCTTCTCTGCTTAGCACCGTGGGGGGTCAGTACACACACACACACACACACACACACACACACACACACACACACACACACACACACACACACTCTATCCACCCCCTGCAGAAAAACAGCTTCTGTATTGTGTTTCTGTGTTATTCTTCTTTTTTAGCCAATCCCAGCTCTCACGGTGAAGACAGGAGCAGTGTGATTCAGCTGAGCTTTCACTTTAACAAAGACATCTCGATGGGATCAAAGTGTTTTGGGCTGACGCACACACAAAGAAAAAAAACATGCAACATGCTCCAGTCATGTTGAATCACATACTTGTCCTCTTTGTTTCATTTCAGAATCCAAACCCAATGGGGTATCTTAACATGAAGTGACTAAGGATGGTGATTAAAGGGTCAGTTCACAAAAATTACCAAAAAAACATATTTACCAGTGGTATCTAGCCATGCAGATAGTTTTGGTTTCATTTTTTCAGGTTCTGAGATTTCTTTCTCCACGCCAAATACAACAGGGGTGAATGGGATTTTGACTGTGGTGCTCAAAGCCTTGAGAAATTACATTACACATAATTTAATAGCAACTTGTCTTTCCATAAAAAACATCCCCATTACTCAAGATAATCTGTCAACAGCTTTCATAGGGATTATTTCTTTAGTAGAAAAATGAAAACCTTTGACAGTCAGGTCTGTGGAGAGAAATATGAGTTTTGTCTGTTTTTTTTAGTTTGGGGTTTGGGGGATGGTGGGGGGATAGAATCAGGATTTAAAGCAATAGTTCTTGTTCGTCTTGAGAAATATACTTATTCGTTTTCATGCTGAGTTAGGCGAGACTGATACCATCCTCATGTCTGTGCAGTAAATATGAAGCTACAGACAGCAGTTGATTAACTTAGCTTAGCATAAAGACTGAATGAAAACAGGGAAACAGCACCTATCAACACCTCTAAACTCACAAAGTGACACTTTATATCTTGTTTGTTTAATTTGTCTGATATTAATGGGGGCTACATGCCAGACCATTTCATGGCTGGGAGCAGTGACTTCCTGGAATCTTGTTTACATTTAAAAAGAGCTACGGGTAGTTCCAGTCTTTGTGCTAAGCTAAGCTAGCTGTCTGCTCACCGCAGCTTCATATTTAACATACAGACATGAGAGTGGTATTGATCTTCTCATCTAACTCTCTTTAAGAAAGCGAATAAGCGCATCATAAGCTTGTAGGAATAAGCGTAACTATTTCTTTAAGATATATCTGATTGCTAAAAAAGCAGAGATGTAAGGATTTCTTATTCTGGTGTCTTCTAGTAAAATTTTGAATCTCTGTCAGCCATATTGTGACCCCGCACTTTGCCCTCTCTTTTTGCAACAATGTTTGTGCTGAGTGAGCTCATTGTGTCCCACTGCTGCCTTTGCCATTGTTTTGTTGTCTTTATAGAACTGTACTGGTACTCCAGCCCGCCTGCCAATGTCTCACACACACACACACACACACACATAGGAGTGTGAAACCTCCACAGCTGGCTGATCGGCACGTGGCCTGACCTCAACTACTGAAATGTCAAGGGTCACAGGTTGCCTTCCAACAGATGGACTCTCTGAGTGTGTGCGTGTGTATTTGTGTGTGTCGGGGGTTGGTAAGGGCTGATTGTCGGTGTGTACTCACATGGCTTTAACCTAACAACAAACACAACCCAGCGGATGGGCGGGAGTCGGGAGCAGGCCTGGCGTGTGCCGGGGTCATGACAGGTCAGAGGTCGATGAAGCTGACAAAGGCCAGCAGCGCCACTGAGGTCACTAGCCCAGGGCTTCTTTTTGGCTATTCACAGCCTTTTATTGCTACGCTACCAATGACCTGGCATTTAATGGTGCGATCCCTGAAGATCTGACCCCAGTCCTGTCGAAAAGGAGCGAGGTGGGTGCTAATTAAAAGGCAGGAAGTAAATCCAAAGGTTAGGTTTGATTATGTGTGTGGTATATACAGTATGTGTGTGTGGGGGGTAGGAGGGACACATATCCACTTGTTTTGAATTGAGGCATTTACAGAGAGGCGAAAGATGGAAAAAAATCGCCACCACCGCCACAAAATATTTCTCTCCAGTATAAACACAGAGAGAGAAAGAGAGAGAGAGAGAGAGAGAGAAAGAGGAGTTGCCAGTGTGAGAGAGAAAGGGAGGGATTTGGAGAGACAGCGGAGGGGTGAAAGAGAGACAGAGAGATAGGAGCCCATGGAAAAGGCCTTGTTTGCCAGCTGGGAGAGGCATGAGATCATTGCCCCGTGCTACTCTGCACCATTATCCCCCTAAACCCTGCACTCCTCCTGTCTCTGCCTCCTATTACCCCCCCCCCCCAAACACACACACACACACACACACTCATCTGACTGTTCTGTTTATTGATGACTCAAGCTTGCCGTTTCATTCCGGATACACAGTCAACACTGGAGCTCCGGCACCTCGGGGCCTAATGGACTGATCTCGACTGTTTACAGCTGTGCCCTTTTCTAGAATGACTCACAAAAGAACAAAGAGGCCTCTGTGTGCAAGAGCGCTTTTCCTATTCTTGTCAACAGGACCTTACCGACGATGCGCACTGTACTTTTCTTCGAAAGCCCTCCTGTCTCTCCTCCCCTGATAAGCTTGTCGTCTTCTCTCTGGGCCGACTGTCTGCTCATCCCCTCGGCTCGACAATCCCCGTCTTTCTTCCTTTCATCTACAGGAGGTTCTTTACCTTGTCATCTGTCATCACTTTGACCCCACAGTACCTCTTAGACTCTTCCTCTCCTCTTCTGCTTATCTCTTTATCCCTTTGGTTTCTTTTTTACTCAGATGTTTCAACATCTTTCTCCACTTGTCCTGTAAACACAGTAGCTCCCAAACATGCAGGTACAGTTTTCTTTGGCAAGCTCAAAACATCAGTTTGAATCTTGTTGCCCCTATGACATGCCAAGATGACAACAGTTCTCCTTCATCAATATGGAATGTCCCATTAAAATCTCTCATCTTTCCAACCCACCCACCACCCCCCACTAATTCTCTTTCTCTCTTCCACCCTTGAACCTTTCACCTTTGTCCCAGTTACCCTGCTTTCCTCCATCGTGTATGTATGTGTTTCCGGATATGTGTCTTTCCATGCATACCTGAGTGTGTGAGCACCTCTGTGTGTGTATACTTGCCTGTTTGACATCAAATTTCCAACCCTCGTTGGCTCTAAAGGACCATGTTTGTTTGTTTAGAGCAAAGCCCCGGCGCGAGCGCTGCGTCGGCGCTCACCGATTAGCCCGCCCAGGAACAACACCCCATCGGAATGTCAGGAATTCTACACAACAAGGATTAGCTCATCCCTGTCTGTTGTCTCTGGCCTCCGTGTTTGTCATTCTTTCACTGCATGGGCTTAGATGGACAGACTGATAGATAGAAAGAAAGAGGAATGGTAGCAGTAGTGTGTTACCTGAAGGCCTTAAGCATCATCCTGTGAGTCAGTGCTGGTCTGGCCTGAAAAAATGCTTCAATTGTTCCTTGTTCTTGCTAAGTTTCTAATTGTTTTGAAGGAAATTTTCAACAAAAACAGCTGCTGGCACCGTACCTGGCATTTTTATCCCGGTGGATAACCGGCCAAGCTCAGACAGCATGACATCATGTTCAGATATTTCCAGCACAACAACAATGGATGATTGATTTAAGGAATTGTTTCAACAATCAAAAACATAAAAGGGAAGATCTTCTTTGTAGAATTCTCAGAATCAGTTATGAAAGGAGACAAACCTGCACAAATTCAAAATGAAACATAAATAGACTTAAAAATTTTGGGATGTACTGCGTTTTCAGTACTTTTTCTACCCACCTAGATGTATAACCAACAGCCAAATAAATAAAGTTCTCTGGAAGTTAACAAAAAGCATTCTGGGAAGAGTGGGAAACCACTAACTGAAGTAGTACCAGACCAGGAAGGTTAAAAGAAAGTGGACACACCTTCATCGCAATAAAAGAGCTTTAAACCCACAGACTGATGATATATCACAGATTGGATTTTACCTTCAGCATTATTGTTTGGCTGCCTGTAATCCTCTTTTTTTGTGCTTTGAGGTTTAATGCCTTGCTCAAATGCACTTTTTGTCTGTACAGTTTATTCAGTAGCAGCTCCACTTCAGCCATCTTTCACACAATACTTTATGGTAGTTGTTGTGTTGGCTCCTCTCATTCAACTGTCCTAAATCCTTGCTGTCATCAGTGTTACTGTAATATTTTCCACTGATTTGCACCATGAGCAGTAACCGTTCCATGTCTTGTGTATCTTGTGCACATTTTCCCTCTGAGTTAAGCCTTGGTGAACACTGCCATCTCCTGGCAGGAGTTGTAGAATAATATGCAGGTATTCATAGTCCTGAGTGAAACTGATGTGGTTGATTGCTCCAAAAACAGTTCATGTATTAGCAATGTGACAATATGACCAATTCAGAGGCAGCACATGACAAGGATATAATATCTCCAGCATATCATTGTCTGATTACTGATTATTAGCTGTTTAACAGTAGCAGCAACATTACAAGTATTCCCTATTTGTGCATCTCTGCCTGACAGGGGGAATGTCAAAAAACGTATGTGATATTTCCTCCAGCATCACTATCTGCTGCATTCTGGGAATTGCCGAGGTTTGACATTTTTTTGCTTTACAACATTTCCTAACAAACTAAACGGTTTGAGACGGCAGAAATTGCAGGAAATAAATATGGCACAGGAAGTAAATATTCATACAATTAGTTTTTTTTTAAATAAAAATGTGCTAGCCCATTTATGTGATATTTATTTATACTTTGTGCCCCTTTATGTTTTTATTTTTTGTCTCCTAAGTTTATTCCTTCATCTTATTTTACTTGCGTTATTTAATTGTTTGCCCTGATTTATTTTGTTTTATTTCATTCTGTCACCCTTTATTCATCGATTTATTGTAATATGTGGTCTTGCATTATGTTTTGTGTATATTTGGAAAATTAATAAACATTTGAATTATGACAAAAAGGGAAATCAATATGGCAGTCATATCTTAGAAGAAGCACACCAATGAGAGCATGTCAAGACTCAGAAATCTGCTGTGTAAAACTGTCCTGAAGATGGCACTATTTACTATGTTTTTGATGGATATCATTTATCATCATATTTTACCATGGAAATGATACAAATAATAACTAATACTTTTTGCAGATTTAAAATATTTAGTAGCTTCAACAGAGAAAATCTATTTTAAAAATGTGGTGATTATGAAGGAAAAAATCTGTTATGCTACCTGTTCTCAAAAATTGCTCACCTCTTCAAAATGGATCAAATATGGGCATTTTCCTCATATAAATATGAGCATTATCTTACACAAGATATAACTGACTGCACAGTGCTAGTTGTCAGCTTTTTGTTTGGAGTTTTTTTTACAGTGTGATAGGCAAGTGATGTCACCTCATGTGCTGCCAGGTACCGACATGCATCCGTCCTTTGACTGAATGAGATCAGCGTTGGACGTTTCAGCATATCTGATGGTGAAAGGGGATATTAGTTGAAACCCCACCTTGTTTTTTCCCAATAAATCAAAGAAACAAAATTGTTATCAGATTGAGATTTTATCTGAAATCTCCTAAGGTTGGGAAACAACTAGAGCAGAGTGACTCACTTGTCGTGTTTTTCCCATAGTATTTCTTTTACTCATTGTGGCATTAAACCATTTGCTGACTTATGTTGTTTACTGCTTTGTTCAGTAGGTCTAGATGTGTATTTGACTCTTGCATTGATTTGCCTTTTTCCTTCTTTAATTCTTCCTGTTTTTGAGTGTTATGAAAGAACATTATTTTGTTGTCCATAAAGTAGAATTGCTCCATGCACAGCATCCACAAGAATACCTTCCCAGGTATTGATGAGAGCAAGAATCATATGATAATAAATGGAATATTCTTCAATAGTTCATTTTTTATTAAATAACAAATGCAACTGTGCTTTTCATATGTTGTTTTTTTTTTCTTAGAAAAGTCAGGGAGAACCTGATGAATCTTGTGGTGTGATGTTGTGTCTGTAAGCATTTCAAGGAGTTAAGGTGTCATTTGAAGCACAGGAGCTGAAAACAGTTGAAATCAGTTTAAGTGTGATCACTATTCAGAAGTTGACTCTAGTTCTTGAATGGTCTCGGTTGTTCTGAGTGAGTGAAAAAAAGGGAGGGGGTTAAGGAACATAAGTTTCTGTATGTTTCCAATAAAAATACATGTGTGAAAAAAGCGATCACTGAAAGCAGTTGCATTGTTAGTTTAGAGTTTGAACTCTGCAGGCAGTTGAATTGAATTGTTTGTATGTAAAAGCTGAATGTAGGTAAACTAACAGTTAAAGAGTAAGAGCTGAATGCAACAGATTAGTAAAGTAAAAGCCACTAAAATGTCAATGTCAATGCCTAAGCACTAACAGCAGCTGAACTGTCATTTAAAGAGCAATACATAAAAACAATTGACATTTCAATTAAAAGTTAAAGTGCCAGAGTTTGCCAGTTGGTATCTAAGAAGCGACAGCATCCAAAATGTTCAAGTAGTGGAAGTGTCACTTGAAGTGTTAAGCAATGACAGCAGTTGTTTAATACAGTATAAGGCTCATTGGATTTGAAATGACAAACAGTGACTATGAGTTATAGTCAAGAGTCGCCTTATCTTTAGTTCAAAGGTACTTACATTCAGAGTAGGGGAAAGGTGAAGAAATCATAGCCATTTCAATATAATATAGTCCACCAATTTTAGGGGGCTATGTAGTTGGACAAATTAAGATAATTAAATGAGGTCAAATTATTTTATATTTGCTTTTTTATTCGCTGTATTAAATGTAAAAAGCTTTACAGCATGTCCTAGTTAATCTGAAAACCCACAGACTTCACTGTGGACCATTTGGGAACTATTTTCTACTGACGTTTTATAATTAATTTATCAAATGTCTCTTATGAAATTCTTTGGATGCCATAAGTTCAGAAATCTCAGTGGCAGGTATCCCAAAAAACACACACACATGTGATATCAAACAAGGTAAGAGGGAGAATTGGTTGAAATGTTTTGAACATTTACCAAACACTTGTTTCAGGCTCAAGGTCACTTGTGGATTGAAGCACTGTCTGCTACGGTTTTTTGCTTTGTCACTATGAATAATAATGATATTGTGCAATTATCAAGTGACTATCAAGCAGAACTACTTCCTCAATATGATTAGCTTATGATTCATAATGACTAATATAAAGCAAGCTAAAGTTCAGTTATGATTTTACTAAATATGGGTATGGACAGGCTGTATGAGTCACACAAGAAATTTCAGTTACTATCTATTGTAAGGAAGCATTCCCTGTGTACATAGGTTTCAGGGAATGGCGTGGCATACATGGCTTTGTCATTTAATGTGTTTTCAAGCCCTCACGTGTGTGGTGAACACAGAGAAAATAAACATACTTTTTGCTTTCCTACTTCCTGTGAGGTGATTACTTATGTAATCTCATTTCAAAGAGGGCATTATTTTCCTCTCCTGATTTGTATTTGAGTCACCAGATGTTTTACATGCTTGCTTACTGTGCATTCACCAGCAATCTAACAAGGAAATGTGTTTCATCTCGCCCAGGCCAAAAGGCAGACTCATTTTTACAGTAACAAGTTCCTCATGTGTGAAAGCCTGGTCACAAGGTAGATTGTGTACCTGCATATTTATGCCTGACCGGAACTTCTATGTAACTTTCTGCACAGAGAGTCCTCTGTTGTCTTACAAGTAAAATGTCCTGTTTTGAGCAACATCATTTGCTTATGCAAACCAAGCAGAAATCATTCCCAGAAACACGTAGGCAGCACAGTTAAGGATTGAGGCAGGATGGGAGAGGTGTAAGCATCTTTCTACAGAGATGAAGGCTTCTTTCTTTCCAGACATGCATGATGTTTGGTTTCTGTCGAGACTAATGCAAGTCAAGCTTCACATCGATGCTCTCCAAGGAAGAGCACTGGACTAGAATCAACAGGAACAAATAAACCCAAACCTTAAAGAAAACTATAAATTGCTACTGGAGCTCTGGACCTGTAGCTTATGTACTTACACAATATGGTGATCTAACATTGGGCCAGACATTAGGACTTTACTTTGAGTTGATTATGAGTTTAGATGTACAGTAATGAGAGCCAAAACAAAGCAGATGATGAGATGAAAACTGGGGGGAATCATTTAAGAAATTAACGTAAAATGTACTGCAAACTTCTTGGATTCAACTCCATCACAGAATCATGTTCCCACCTTCCTCAGATTACCTAAAATATGTATTGTGGATCTTTTAGCTATGCTAGAAGCATGGATGGATGGATTGCCATGAAACTGCCTAGTGACTTTGGTGATCCTCTAACATTTCATAGAGCCGCCAGCAGGTCAAAGTTTCAGTCTTTCCGATACTTTGTTTTGAGACCAAATGCCTGCAAAACTAATAGCATACCCATCAAACCCTGCTGTACTTAGTGTTTAGTGCTAACTAGTACAGTGCCCATTCAAAACATGCCTGTTCAGATCAGGTTGATTGCTTGGCCTCCAGCCGCTACTTCAGCACGTAAAAATATTAATACAGTTGATTTGAGGTGTGAATGAGTATATATATAGTGTTACATTTTGAGTTCAATACATTTCTTTATTCCTTGTTTATTTCCTCTTTGGATGCATTTTTCTTAAAGAAGTTTAGTTCAGTTCAGTAAAGTCAACAAGTTTTTTTTCCAGTCAACTACATAGTTTCAGTTCAGTAAGGGGCCCCCTATTTTTTTGTTTAAACTTATCTGTAATCCAAGTGGAGAATCTGGTATGTCCAAATCCATGGAGCAGCTCCTCAACCCTGCAACATGCGGCAGCAGTGGCCATTGTTGTACCTCTCGCTTGCTGAAAATCCTCTGTTGTCCTCTCTCGGAAATCGACCATACAAAAAAAAAACAACCAGAGAATAATCACCAAAACACATCAATTTTTGGTCTTCCATAACCTCCTTGTGAACAACAAAATACCAAAACACGGTACCTCTGTTCTGTTTAACCTTAACATCAACTTTTATGTAGTAAAACAACTTTTTCTTTTTACTGTAGCTAGCATGCATACCGGACTATGCTTGTTTTTCTTTTCTGTGACTTTGTTTGGAATCACATGAATGCATAAGTATGACATCATATCATATCACTAGATTAGCAAGAATGTCTTACTATGCGACATGAGCTCACTGGATATACTGAAGTCCCCTAAAATGCATTGCATAATGGCGGAGATTTTGAGACAGACTAAAAGCTGTTGTAATTTTCACTGTAGGACTATTAGTATGTCACTTGATTAAGTTTTAATATTTTTTCAGGTGAGAAAGTCACCACTTAGTTTCATAATATGTGGTCAGTTTAGTTTACGTTTCCGTGAGGAGCCGCTGGGTAGATGAGACCAGCCGGTCATCTCGGCCCCTAGCAGCCCGATTCCTGAGATGATCAGCCGGTCAACATGTCGTCATCCCCTGGGAGAACATGATCCGCTGAATTTTCATTCAATGGTTCATTCTCGGATCAGTAATGTTGCGATTGATAGGCAGTACATTAGTATGCAATTTCAAACACAGCCTATCTCTGTCTATTTTTTCCCTTTGACCTCGGCTGAAAATGGACCTTTCTGCAGGCACCTAGTTCCTTCTATGGGATATTTTGAAAACCGCAGTATTAACCCTACAATTCAACTGGACTGTGTTCTGATAAATTTATGGGGTTACACTAATTAATAATACCATGCTAACATGCAAGAAGCCTTGCAGTAGTTCAGGCACAGAGGTCAGTTATAATCATATGTTCTCACAGTTCTGCCCTCTCTGCTACACTGTTGCCAGCTTCGGAATTGAACTCCCTTCACCTCCCTGTATTAATGTTCAGTTGGTTGTAAATTGTTAATGTTTCTTTTTTAACATGTTCATGTTCATAAAATGTTATGTATCTCAGGCTCTACCGTGTGGGTTTGTGAGCTCAAGGACAGTCTGTGTCAAACTTGCTCAGACTTGTTCCAGAGCGTCACATGAGCAGAACCACACCACCAAACAAAAATGCATGTTACAACAAATAATAATGATAATAATAATAATAATGATAATAATAGTAATAGAATAATAGATATTAACAATAATTAATGTTAACACTTCATTTCACGGCTCCACAAATTTCATGGTAATTAGGTGGTAATTAGCAAGTAACTTCTTTGAAATTACTCAAAATTACCTCAAAATTTGTCTCAACTTTCATGGTAAGTAGATATAATAAGCAAGTAAGTTGTTTGAAATTTTGTTGAAATTACCACAAAATTAAATTAAATTAAATTGAATTGAATTATTATTCATTAAATATTGCTGAATTTTTATAAAATTTTGCTGAATGATGTAGTGACAAGCTTGTGTAATGTGATCAATGCAATCATCTCCTGCCTCCCAGCTATATGTGGATATGTCTGTATAGCAGTTTATAGGCTGAGGCTTTCTTGCACTGTATTTCTCACATCTCACCACACACCTGGCACAACACACACACACGCACACACACACAAACACACACACACACACACACACACACACACACACACACACACACACACACACACACACACGTTGACCTACATCACTTTCTGGGACATTACGTAGAGTTACATTAATTTCCTGGAGACTTACCCTAACCCTAACCATAACCTTAACCTTAACCACTGACCCAAAAATCAGCTTTTTCTCAGTTGGGGACACAGCTGTTGTCCCCAATTTTACAAGCCGTCCCAAATTAACTGGTCTTTAGTCTGAATTTTGTCCCGAAAAGTAGCCTATGACAGACACACACACACACGAACGCACCCAAGGACACAGATACACATCTCCTGTCCCCTAGCTGTATAGCAGTATATATCTCATGCTTTATTTCTCACATCTCACCGTACAGCATGCACATTTTTCACTTTTGGGAATTATTTTGTTTATCAGATCATCTAATGGTCTTATTTGCCTGTTCTGTTCATCATATGCAATAAAATAGATAAACTGATCCTATTTTAAACTAAAAACGATTTGTACATTGTAAGTTAAATGTGGTCTAAGGTACATAAAATATCAAAGTAAGTATATATATATTATGGTTATTGATGAATATAAGTCACTTAGCAGATACAACATTTTACTTATAGTTAGTGTTAATTAGTGTTTTTTTCAGGGCTTGTTAATGAATTCAAGCAGGGGTCAAATTTGACTGACAAACACTAAATTAGGAGGGTTAAAGACTTAATGTAATGATGTTAATTCAGTCAGAATAAAAAGCTTATTGAATGTTAACGTCAGGAGTGTCATTTTTTTCAGCTGCAGATGTATCATTTGATTTGTTATAAATGTATTAGTTAAATTAGTTAAATGCCTCTCAGGGCTTCCGTATCTCTACATACAGGAAAACTTGATCATTCTTTACATACCAGTGAATACAGTGTGAAGATAGCCACTAAGGTCAGTGGAAAACCTATCGAGATCACAGTCCATGTACTCACGCGTAAGAATATAGGAAAATAATTTTGTAGAAAGACAAACTCTTCAAACACGTAGTCATACAGAGTGTCATAGTCAAAGATGTAGTCGCTGTAGAACGGTGCCATTCTTCACAGTGTAACCTGTTGTTTGTAATAACAAAAGGCAGCAGGTTTGTTAGCATCTACTAATCTCTGTTCCTACCAAAACCATTATTTCCTCCATTACAATGTTCCCAAAAGTTTCACACAAACATGCCGACAATGCGCAAAATGGAACTGGAGAAAACATGGAGGCATGGAGAGGAACGCAAAACCTGATCATGAAAACTCAACTAACAAATAAAAGTACTGTGAACACATAATGAAAAGCAGCAGGAGTACTACTACTGCTATCACTACTACTACTGCTACAAATAATAATGATAATTAAAGTAGGGAAATACAGCAGGACTAACAGGAAAATATAAACATGTTCAAGAAGTTCCTGCTTAAAATTGTATTCATGCTAAGTAGTAAAATACCACAAAGCTTCCTAGTTATGTACCGCTGTTCCACCATTATGATGTGTTAAATGTATCAGCAACCACAGATTGTTATCTGCTTCTTAAAAGCCCCTGTACAGCAGTTTCAGGAGAAATCATTGCACAATTTAACTTCTTCCCCTTTTTTTTGCTTACTTCAATAGAAATAAGTATTATTAGATACAGTATTGATGTACAGTATAGCATTGTGCAGAAGTTTTAGGAACTAAAAGTAAAGTGAAGATTCTTTCAAAAATAATGCCACAAACAGTTTTAATCGGTCAATTAACTTCATACAAAGTTCAGTGAACAGAAAAAACTTCTGCTTTCAAAACAGCACTAGTTCTCCTCGGTACACCTGTACACAGTTTTTCAAGGTACATGGCAGGTTGGCTGTTCAAAGCATCTTAGAGAAAGTACATGTCTCTTCATGTAATCCCTAACTGACTCCATGATGTTGAGATCAGGGCTCTGTGGGCAGCCATATAATCTGATGTAGGACTCTTCGTTCTTCTCATCACTGAAGATAGCTCTTTATGACTCATGTATGTTTGGGGTCATTGTCATGCTGCAGAATAAACTTGGGACCAATCAGAGTATGATATTGCATAATTGATAAGAATCTAATTGTCTAATGTTAACTGCTGCTTATGTACACATCCAGCAGGCACAGAGCAACATTAGCCTTCATTTTGAGATGTGTGTGTATGAATCAAAAACAGTAAAACACTCCATAAAACCGAGGAGAACTGCAAGGTACAGTAATAATTATCACACATAGTCATTTTATCAAGTGTTAGTAAGAAAATATTGAGAACAGCAGCATCAATAATTTTACTACAGTTTCATTCACCTGCTCATATAATATGTTCATTGTAACTTGATAATGTTCCTCCAGTAAATTCAAATGCATTTTTTGTGTGTCACTAAACCTGTGTTTTCATTCTAAGAAGAATGGTACATTAGGGATAACATGCCCCAGCAGAAGCATGTGGGGCATTATTCAAAAGATGCAAAAGGATGAAGGAAGGGAATTTTGAAAGGAAATACAGCGAACAACAGTGTCAGCTTGTCTGAACAGGTGTTCAAACAAAGTGCTGTGAGAGCTGCATCGGAAACTCATTTCTGGGAAGCTGGTCTGTTTATATACCAAAGTAGACCTCTTGCGTATGGGGGTGTGCAGGAGACTGTCTGAAGGTGTGGACAAACACTATGCAATACAGTACAACCAGTAAATACCAGTTTGGTGAGGCTGTTTCATGAGAGGTGTTTATCATGTCACGTAATGTTGTGACTGATGTGCCACATTTAAGGCAGTTAAGGCTACTAAGGCTTACAATAGATCAGAAAACACAGAACTAAAAACGTTAATTATTGCTTTCCTACAGTTTGCGTCATTATGAGAACTGCTAAAATGGCACAGCATCACTTAAGAATACATCTAGGACATATTATTGTGAAAAAATATTGTATTGTATTGCTGTTTATAGACAAAAACATTTTTTTTCAAAAGCAATTCCGTTACATATTTATTATGTAACAAAATTGTGACATTTTAGCTGCAAGCAAAATGAATATTCAACATAAAAAATGACAATATAACTTTCATACAGACAACAACACAGAATACATAAACATCAGCCACTAACTATAACAAACACACAAAGCAGCATATACACAGTAACATATATAAAATATCTGAAATATCTGTCCTAACATCTCACACTTGTTTCGACAGAGGACTCCTTTGGTTTGTGTAACATTTTTACAGTTTCATACTGCACATTGCGGGTAATGGAGCGCTGTTCTTTTGGTCAGTCAGAGAGTAAGTTGGCTTTCTCTGTGTTTCCACGCTGCGGTGAATCAGGTATGAGGACCCCTCCATGGCGAGCAGGATGAGTTTGTAATGTAGGGACCACACAGTCAAGAGTAGATTCTGACAAAACACAGAATCAGGTTCAAGTTTCAGGTGATTTTCATTAAATCTATAGGCTACATGGTCATCAAAAGTAAAAAAATAAAATAAAATAAAATCAGTTGATTATCTTACCTGTGTGCATTTCAGAGGAACAGTCGCCTCCATTTCCCTTTTGTTTCCTCCTCTTATACACTGAAACAGAATGCGTGGGAAATCAGATGAGGACATAGACCAATATGATGACAAATTCATTTAAATGAGTTGCTCATTTGGCATTTCCCACCACATCTGTGGTACGTGCTATTTTAATTTACTGTAAACACTTCAATTCACAGAGGAAGTCTGGCTTTAAGTGCATATTCAATCCAACTAATGTTTTATAAACACAAATCTTTTCCTGAGATCCCACAAGTTACTACTTAAAAGACTTTAATCAGACATCAACGAGAGGGAAAGCACACAAACATAATAACTGTTTTGAGTTTGGTTTTTGTTTTTACAGTAAACCACTATTCATTTGGGTAAATCTGTCATACAAAGTCTGCAGCATTGCAGACTTAACCAAGAGCGTGCAGACTTATCAGGAGCATGCGACAAAGTCTTTGAGTTTGAAGGGTGGACACTGGAACTAGGCTTAATTCAATTTTGGTACAAGTGTTATGAGTATGTCACCAGAGATAACTGCAGCCCTGAGCATGATAGCATGATTTTTTTACCTACCAGTTAACATTACATGCAGCACCAGAGTGACAATTATGATGCCAGACAGGCAAACACCAGCAGGCACAATGAACCAGGTCAAGTCCCAAGTGACTTGTTTGGTGAAGAGAAGTGATGGATCTGTGAAGAGAATTTACAGTATGAAGACTGGTGGACACATGACACCCGGCTGTTGGAAGGATTTCATATGTTTTAAGAGAATAATTTGACACTTCTTCATTTTCTTGCCGTTAGATGAGAAGATCGATACCACTCTCATATCTGTCTGTTCAATACAAAGCTGGGGCCAGCAGACGGTTGGCTTAGCTTAGCATAAAGACTGGAAACAGGAAGAAACAGCTAGCCTGGCTCTGTCCAAAGGTAACAAAATCTGCCTACCAGCACCTGTAAAGCTCGCTAATTAATCAAATTTGTACAAAAACTGTTTGCCCCTGTTTACAGTCTTTATGCTAAGCTAACCTAAGCATCCCCTGGCTTCAGCTTCATATTTAGCGTAGGGGAGACCAGGGATGGTTGTAACATGGGTTAGTTGTAACACTGTCAATTTCTCCAATCAGGAACAAGTTACAAGTCACCTGAGTCACTCTGCAGATGCTCACTTTAGTACTTGTTCCAAATGTGAGGAAGTAGCACCCTGTGGCAGACACAGCCCATTTTAGAAAGACAAAACTAATTTTGAGGTAAGAAAGTAATTTTTTTTTTACTTCACTTATTTTTGTGATAGCATTGCCTGCTTTGTAGATAAACTCATCAAACTTAAATCATGTTAATTATGTGTCTGTGTAGATATCTTTCATGCAAGATGTTAGTGCTAATGTTTTAGTTGTTAGCTGTAAGGTCAGCTAGTTCATGACTACAAGAGTCTGGGTTAGTTGTAACAACATGTCAAAAAATGTTGCAACCTTCCCCAAGCAAAACATTTCATTATATTTATATGTTTACCTTGAATTGCCTAGGTCCTGAAAGAGAAAGACTGACAGGGGGGTGCCTCTCAACATTTAGAAGAGAGCATCAAATGATGTAAAAGAGCGGGGAAAGCTAAGATTGGGTTTGGTGTATGACCTGTCGTCTGTGGGCCCATGAAGCCTGCACACCAGGAGTGCCATACATTTGTCACCACTGTGACTCAGACGTTGACTAACATACTTGACACACACAGACACACTCACACAGAAACTCACACAGCTGGTGCACATTTGCACATTTGTTTTCAGTTTTATTATTATGATCAAATGTTAGTGTGGCACAAACACACACACACACACACACACACAAACACATCCCAGTTATGTTAAAAAGTCATTAAAGTGTTGAATAAAAAGTTTTCAATATCTTAAGTTTTTGTCATAATTCTTATTTCATAATGTTACATTTCACCCCAGGGTATGTTACAACTAACCCAGACTATGGGGTCAGTTGTAACATTTAACTCCTTGTGTTTGAGACTAAACCATGCATTTTCTGTTTGTGTTGCAGAGATAAAAGCTACACCATTTAATAGCAGACACATGTCACTAGTTTGCATCACATTTTGAATGCAGTGGTTTAAAAGAGCTCCATGCTACAGACAGATATGTCAAAAATGTTACAACCATCCCCGGTCTCCCCCACAGATATGAGAGTGGTATCAATCTTCACATGTAACCCTCTTCAAGAAAGTGAAAGAGCATATCTCCCAAAATGTCAAACTCTTCCATTAAAGCAATATCTCTTGAGGATAATGAAGCAAATTTCACAGTTGGTCAGACAAACTGATATAATCAGTGTACGTTCTGCTTCCCACAGCTTCACAATCTTCAAATTTCTTAATTATGCCAGGGGAAACTGGAATTCAAATCATAACAGGGTGCAACAAAGACAGGATCTTTCACTTTCCACAGAACCCTTATATTAACATATAATGATTTTTTTCCATCATTGCAAAGTAATTATCATCACTGAGTAAATGGCGCTGGGACAAAGAATACTTTCCTTTCTCAAAATGATGCCAGGAAACCAGAGCATACTTACCACATTGGTCATAACAGTGCATGACTGTGGCTGCAAACTTCACATCGAGCCTCTTTATCTGTCCAAATACAAAATGTGTATTCAAAGTCATTGTCTATTCAAGTAATGTGCTGGTTAAACTCAGAGGATCTATTTACTAAACAAACCTGGAGACAAGAGTTGACTTTGCATAGTTCTCCTGGCAGGTTTAAGTCAACAGACTTATGTTTCTCCTGAGAAAGACAAAAGACACATGAAATGCTTAACCTTTCAGGTGTTGTGGAGATTGTAATGGTTTCTGTTTTGCTTGTTTGTGTTGTTTTGTCTACAGCAGTAACTGAGGAAAAGAGATTAGATAATCGATACTGTTTAACATCAGAGTACAAGAATCTTCCTGCAACAACGAGTTCAAACTTATTATTTTGGCAGATGCCTTGTGATTTCTATACACCTCATTTTAAAGGTGTAATTACCTGTAATTGCTTTGTTGATCACAAATGATGGTTTATGCTTTACAAGCAGCGGTTCCAAAAGGGAGCCGCAAGATTAACCATATAATTGTTCATTTATTGTGCCTTTTTAATAACATTTCACTACATTAAACATGAAATACAATTAACCGCAGCTAATTACATGATAACTTAAGGTTGCCGGTTGTCGTAGTGCTTCACCAGTCAGGAAAAAAGTGACTGTTGGAGCGAACAATGGTAAGATATGAGATGGCAATTGGAGCTCAGAAAAATGTTGATACATCTCAGCTCTCAACACAGAGTGACTTAATCTGATTTATGGTCAAAAAAAGTTCCAGAATCACAGAGAGTGTTTCCTAGCAACAAAAAGTAAATATACAACAAAGTTAACAAGAATGTTTTGAGCCCAAATGAAAAGATATCAGAGCTACTTATAAGATTGCAATCTCTATACCACCATCATCTTTTCTGAATCTGCACTGCTGGCACTGCCCTCAATTCACAGATGTAGAGTGTGTGACACCTACCACATGTACAGAGTGTGTCTCAGTAGTCTGGCACATGGGAGACACTGCTGACTGCTCACACAGCCCCACAGAGAAAGTCGCATTGATCTTTGACGACATCTTCACCTCTTCGTGACCCTGTTGTCTTGTCACAGTCACCTCCCATGCTGGAAATGATTGTGCTGCTATCATTATAATGACAAATTGTACAACAACTGACTGTTGTATGCAATAATTAGATGGACGTGATTATCATGCTGATGTGAGAAAAACTGGTACCTTGGAATCTCTCATCAGCAAAGGGACACCTGGTCCAGGACTGAGAGCCTGCAGTGAACTAAAGAACATATTAAAATTATATTTTATATAGTGAATTTTGTTATCTCTGTTTTAGAACCAGACTAGGTGTTTTCCCCACAACTCTAAGCAAATAAGCATATTTCCCAAAATGTTGAACTGTTCCTTTAACGCAGCTATGTTGTAACCCTGAGTTCTGCTATTCAAGCCTTAATAAGAGCAACACTTGCACAATAGCCACAGCTTTACACTCACATATGCACAATTCCAAGTATTTATATTCTGGGTGTCTGAACTGACACTGTAAGAGTATATAAATGACAGAAAACCACAAAAAGCATTTACGTCCCCTTTAAGTAAAGACTTACAATCCTACAAGTGAGAAGTAATGCCTACTAGCTAACTAATACAATGGTACTGTACTATCAATAATTAATTAATAACAATAATATGAGTGTGTCAGCTGTATTATTTCTCTACAGTGAAACTCCTAAAGCGCCAAAGGGGGAAAATGATCATTACCTTCATGCACAGTTGAGGGTGTGGATCCACTTTGGTAAATGTTATCTGCAAAGCAAAGTTTTATGAATAAGTTACACATGAAATGACAGTCCTTACGCACGTACAGTGTTGTAATTACTTAAGTGGATGTATAAGTATTTATTTTAGATCAGACTGACTAAATGCTTCATCACACGCTTTGTTTGGGTTCAGACTTCATTGTTTTTTTATGTCAGGTGGATTCAGCTTTCAGCTGAGAGACTCCCTGCGTCACTGGCTATTTTTATATCAACAGGCAGGTCCCTTCTCAAGTGACATGACCTCATGGTTTTTCTGATGATGATCTCTGATCAAAATACAATCTTGGTGTTGTCTAAGGATTCCCAGGTGCATAATCTCCCCCCTTGCTCCATGCTCTTACTGCTGTTAGATGAGCAACAGTTTAGATAAGTTTATGAGTTTGGTTTGATGTTTAAGAAAAACATAAGAGTATGGGGTTGAAGCAAAACATGAACCCATACTCACTTCTTTTTTAAGACGACTGGCTAAGTATTCCACAGTTTACTTTAATATGTAAACACTTGACATTGACATCATCTGTGTAGCAGAGACCCACGCAGCATTAAGAGCACATTTTGACGTCAATAAAAAAGCACTCTTGCTGTTGTCATCGTAACTTCTTTCCCCCATTAAATGATGTGTAAAATTGTGCTGAGTCATAGTCTTAAGACATTTGAACATGTCATAAACCATGACACGTTCAAACTCCTGACACCTTATCACAATCACTCACCCAGTGATAGTGTGTCATCTGCTCTGTCATTCATAATCTAAATCCTACAATAATTATCATCTGTGTAGCATTTCTAGCATGCCAAGAATGTGTATAATCCTATGTACCATTGGCTTATGTGTACACTGCCTTCAGATTCATGCTTTAGTGATTTGTGACCAAAACCAGCAGCCAGAACCTTTGCCCTGAAGCTACTGAGCAGGTCAAAGGCTGCTACCTTTTCTCTGCTAACATTCCGGGAGGAATGGGGCAGATCCACACAGATGCCGTCCTTTCTTTGTTGACACAAAGCAACAACAACAGCAACTGGACAAGCAAGTTCCCATGATAGTGCCTCCTCCAGTGGGTCAAAAGTTATTCCAAGCCACAGCTCCTCAAGACCTGCGGGGATAACCCAGGTCATGTTACAATCTCGTCAAATGATATGGTATTTGTTTTTACAGCACAGAATCTTTTGTGACTAAATGCAATGAAGTGACTCACGGTCTTTGAACGGGCAGACCCGGACTCTGGGGGCATCTGTCACAGCAGACCATCCCTGTAAGGAATTTATCAGTAAATGGTAAAGGTTAACTCCTGTGTGCAGTTGACTAATACTAATATAAACAGATCCTAAGTGCTGAAAGCCAGGCGTGTTGACAGAAACTTTTACCTCAATGCAGAGGCAGGGCAAAGGTCTGGAGTAAGGGAGGGTGGCTCTCTTCATGGGTTCCTCCTTCTTTATCTGGAATGTAAACAGAGTTTATAACATTTATCTATCTCTCTTTGGCACGTGAAACTTTTAAATCTGGAGACTGCCACGAATCCAGTAACTATAGACTGATAAACATACTGCCAGTACTCTGAAAGGTTGCAGAGAAGTTGTCATTGAACAATTGACAGCATTTCTTAACACAAGCAATTTTGGTTTACATTGCATGCAGTTTGGCTTTAGAGCAAATCATTCCACCAAACAGCTACCTTACATGCAATAGAACAAATTAAATCTAGGCTTGATAAAGGAGTTGGTGCTGTATTTTTAAATCTGCGTAAAGCATTTGATACAGTCAGTCATGACATTTTAATCTCGAAACTCTCTAAATTTAACTTATCATCTAAATCACTGACATGGATGTCTTCCTATCTATCTAGTAGGATGCAATGTGTTAAAGTTTGTGACGCACTGTTCAGTAACATGAAGTTCACAATGGGTGTACCACAAGGATCAGTGTTAGGTCCCCTATTATTTAGACTATATATTAATGATGTTCCACAACAGTGAACTATGGTAAAGAACTGCAAATGTATTGCAATTGCGATGGAAAGGATCACACAGCCAATCATGTCTTAGTCTAAATGTTGACGAGACAAAAGGTATGTTTTTTTTTTCTAAAACCATGGTACAACCTCCTAATGCTGATAAATTCTCATCAAAGGTGAAAATTAGTCAATAGTCACTGATTTTAAATATCTAGGCGTGATATTGGATCCAAATTTTAATTTAAATTAACATGTTTACAATTTATATAAACATGTTTAAAAATGGTAAAAACCATAAAGTACAACTTGGCAAACTTTAGACACATTAGAAAATGTCTCTCTCTGGATCCAGCCAAGATATTTATGCATGCTATGATCCTTACATTACATGTTGGGGGCAAGCTAGAGAAACAGCCATAAAACCACTAGAATCTTTATATAAACAAACCTTAAAAACTCTGGATAAAAGATGATGCATTATCATCACTATAGGATACTGAAGAAATACAATTTATTGAGCTTAAGAGAAATAAGAGAATTATAGATCATATTCAAATTTTTGCCTTGTTTATAAAATTTTAAATGGCTTAGCCCCTCCGCCACTATGTGACTTTGTGTATTTTCATTCAGTGAAATCCTCAAGAATATTCTCTATAAAAGATTGTACTGCACCATTTCGTCACACTGTATTCAGACAATCAGCATTCTCTGTGAAAGCCACAACTCAGTCAAATGCCCTGCCTGACAATATGAAGAACTGCAGCTCCACCAGTACTTTTATAACCAAATTAAAAAGTCTGCTAAAACCTAATCAGCTCTAAACATTGATTACATTTTATCTCATGGTCTTCTCATGAACGCAAATAATCTCATTTTAACTTTGACAAGCATACATTAGTCATTTCTAGCTGACATTGTGGGTCTATGTGTGATGTGCTATGTGTGTGTAGCTTTGTATTATCTGTCCTGTTTTTTTTTGCTTCATACTGTTAGATGTTTTAATTGTGACTTACCAAAGGGACTGCAGATGAAAATTAGCTATAAGCTATGAAATGAAATGAAAGAAAATAAAAAAGACTGAAAGGCAGATGCAGTTAAAAGACAGCTTTGAGAGTTTTGATGATAAGTAGTGAGTGTGTAATTTTAACCATTGAAATACAAAGTGAACGACCCACTGACTAAGTGAGAAAGGGCTCTAACCTTAAAAAGTTAATTGTCATAGATACACTACTACTGATGTGAAGCTGATGGCACAGTAATTGCCATTACATCACAGCCAGAAATTACGGCATGTTCAAAGTCCATACATCTAATGACTGTCCAGACTAACCAAGCACCCTGGACAGTTTTGAGGTACTTATACTTTACTTGAATATTTCTATATTATGCCACTTTATACTTTTACTCCACTACATTTCAGTGGAAAATATTGTACTTGTAACTCCACTACATTTATTCGATAGCTATGGTTACAAGCTGCTTTTCAGATATACATGCCTTGTTTTGGATTAAAATAGCTAACAGTGCAAGTTGTTAAAATTAGCTTTATCTTCTTCTTCTTCTGAAATGCTGCTTACATATACATGTCAATGAATCATTATTAATCATCCAATAATATACTGTATATGATAAACGTAACACTCTAAATGGAGCCATTTTGCATAATGAGTACCTTTGAAGCATTAAGTACATTTTGCTGCCAATATTATTATTTAGGTAAGACTGTGAATCAGAACATATTTTTTATTGTGGTATCGCTTTTTTTTTTTACTTAAGTAAAAAATCTGAGTACTTCTTCCACCACTGTCTCCAACCTATTACAGGTGACACAGACAACCATTCACAGCTATGAGTAATTTAGAGTTTCCAGTACACCCAACCTGCATGCCTTTGGACTGTGGGAGTACACCAGAGCAACTGAAAGAAATTCCCACAGGTGCAGGGAGAACAAACAGAAATCTTCAAGCAAGTCAGTGGATTTTAACCCAGGATCTTCCTGCTGTGAACTTAACACTGTACAACTGTGCTCATACCGTTTTCATTGACTCTCTGACAGACGTATACGTGGTGTATTCATATTTTCTTGCACTGTTCTGTAGTACTGAATTTAAGATTCTGTTGGCTCTCTGAGTTTATAGTCAGTATTTTACAGCACAAAAAAGTCATTCTGATTCTCATTTCCAATTATTAGAGGGACTAACCAGGGTATGGGCCCCTGTGCCAGCACAGATGAAATTGTTAAGGCACAGACGGAGGTGGTAGTCGTGGTCTTCAAGCATGTCTGTCACATTGACACTCAGCTCCTTCCTCTCTGGGTTTACATCATACGACAGCCTTCCAGCTGCAAGAGACAGAGGTCAATATTAGTAAAAGATTTTCAACTCACTCATAGGTACATGTAAAGGCTTACATCTCTCCTATTGTAGTAGTGTTCAAACTAAGGGACGGGACCCCCTAAGGGGCCACAAGATAAATTTGAGGGTTAACACAATGATTAACAGGAAAGAAAAAGAAACATAACACTAAATTAGTTGTATTTTTTTCTGCTTTTTCTCTCATCTTTGCTTTTTTCTCAAAAATCTTATAGTTTAACCTTCTCCAGTTTAACCTAAAATCTATTCAATCAAAACAATCCAAGTAGACAAAACAACTCCTTATAGACAAAAAGGGTTATAGTATGTGAGACATGTTGCCTTGTTTATTTAAGAAACAAAATTTTACTTACTGATGCATTCTGGGACATGTCTTCTCAAATCTTCACTGGTGCATCCTGTGGTGAAAAGTAAGTACTTTTAAACTAGTAAAAAGTAAGCATAGGAAAAAATGACAGCAAGAGAAATGTGACCTAGCCCCTGCACGTGTTGCTTTTACATAATAACCATCAATACAGTTTAATTATTTACCTTCATTTCAATATAACTGGGCTCAAAGTGTTTCTGATGTTGACTGTTTATATCAATTACAAGGAAATACTTGAGAGATTACACATTGACCTCAACTATTTACTATGCGAAAACATTCCTTTACAGATACTAAATTTCCTGTTTGCTCATAAACGTGCATGTATGTCTGTGTGTGCATATGCAAATGTCAACATGTTCATACCTGGAGCATGATAGGTGCCAGTCCATGTTATGCCACAGTAGGTTGGCAATGTTTTCACCAATATTTGCACTCGTTGGTTTGGAGATATATTAGTGCAATCATCCTCAACCTCCACCTTCAGGAAAAAGGGAAATAAAAACACACAAGCTGTCACATGTCTGCCATGGATCAGCAATGTCGTCATGGAAACTACTAACTGTACGTGTTTGGACCCATATCTCTACCTACTTGATGGTTCAGTGTCAAATTAGCTGTTCTAGTCCAAGTTCTGAGAGTTCATAGCTTATTTATAATATAAAAAATACACCATAAATTAAGTTTTGTGAAAATTTAATTGTGAAATGAAATCAAATATATTTTAAATTTCTTCTTACTGATGTAGAACACGCATGAACAAAATAATACAGGTGTTACAGAGAAATATTTTCTTCATTATTTGCTTTTTTAGCAATATAATTCCCTCCCTTAAACTCCTATTTCCTACACCCAATAATGTGGAGAAACTGAATGTAAACGTGATGCTAGTGGTGCTGTTAACAGTACCTTCAGTCCAGACATCCTCTCTCTAGATTTTTTTGTGAAGCCGAAGATTTGGCAGTTGGTCAACATCCCTGGTGTCATCGTGCAGATGGACACACCATGGACGGACTCTGGTGAGAAAAAAATGTCTCAGTCAGAAGCCTGTGTAGAAGACAGCTGAAACTGCAGCTTGCAAACAGTAACATCAACTATTAACCAGACAGTTAACTAATCAGTTATAGTAAAAACTGTTGGTGCATATAATTAGTTAAAGTGCTGTGCAGGAAGACATCTTTCACATTTTATTGACTGAGTGATTAAAGGGATTTCCCCATGCCAGCCTGCAGAGTAAAGCTATCTGCAGCGGTTATAACAGTGCCAGCATGTGTGTGTTTTACCCAAACCTTATCAGTTCATGCAGCTTGTGCTGTCAGGAATCAGGAACAGAACATGTTAATTGGCATGACGATAATGCAAAAGCAGAAGTTCGATCATTGAAAGTGGTTAGCTACGTAAATGCAAACTTCCTTCAGCTTTGTTACTCTGCACTTTCCGGATGCTTTTAAATGTGTCATCAATGATAGTCATCTCTGACCATGACAGTATCTGTGTTTGACTACAACCAAAGAGTTGCATGTGATACTTCCTTGTCAATACAAAGTTAAATAACTGAAGTCACAACTTCTGTAGGTGTGAAGGTCAGTTCTAGAGAATGCACAGTCATTCTACAGAATAAAAATGATGTGGACAATATTTAGATTATATCATGATTTTAAGATACAAGCACCACCTTCCTGATTAGGACCTTATTCCTGACCACCAGAATTATTAATGTTACATGTTTAGCAGCCCAAATGTTTGGGTGACTCTCCTTGCTTGACTAAAATTGAGCCTCTCTATACAACAGCATTTCAAGAACAAGTAATAATCAAAAGGCCATCATTTCTGTACACACTGTGCTTAAAGGTGCCCTGTGGGATTTTCTTGGAAAATTATATTTACATTAAAGATCAACTCCACTCAAAAATGTGTTTTTCTTCTTGTTCCTTCATTTGGATATTTGAGCGTCACTGTGCAGAATGATGTTTGTGCAGAAGGCTGTTTCCACCTTAATCTCCTCACTGAAAATCTGAGTTTAAGGTGTACCAAGCATGATGGAACCATAATCATAGATCATTTTTCAGTTATAGAAGAGGGAGGAGAAGAACAAGGTAATTGAACTTTTTAGTGGAAAAACCCATATCAGACTCAATTTATAATTCCAAGCAGAGTTTTTTTTTATATGTCTTAAAACATGACTGGAGGGGATCTCTAAGTGTTTCTCACTCAAATGCATTGTGCGTATCCTTGAGGTGCGTTTCCTTCTTCATAAAACATTTACATTGTTTACATCCATGTTTGCTAGCTAGCAGTCTTCTTCTTCACTGCCTTTGATGGGGCATAGCTATGTTTCTTTCTTTAAAAACATTGGTCCATGGCACAACTAGTGGTCAAAAACTCCACAAGGTACCTTTAAATATTAATATTTATATATATATATATATATATATATATATACCTGCCATCTACATTCTGTTGTGTACTAAGATGTACTTTATTTAGACATCTGGAATTGAAACCATCAGTTAATTCATTAGTTTCCAACTTTAACATTCATTGTAAACAAACACATTTCAACAGTCTGGATGGGTTTGGTTCTTATTTTAAGATAATATCCTGTATACCTTGGTGTCAGATAACTACTGTAGATACATTTCTCTGCTGAACGTAGTTAGTCACTATTAGTTAGTTGGGAATATCTAAATTTTCATTCTGAAGTCCGCTAGATAATGTGGTGAGTGTGCATTAGAGTTTCCCACCCTGTGGATGACCCAAGTTTATGAGAAAAGTCAGCTGGATAGGAATTCAAAGCTCAGTTGCATATTGAATAGCAGCAGCCAGTAAATGTTTTGTCTACTTCAAGCCATCACATGTACATACCAGTGAGTTGTAATATGGTTTTGATTCTGAGCTGAAGCGAGCACCTCTGCCTCCCCTCACAACTCATGACTGTGGAGAGGCTGATGTTGTGGAACAGGGAGGACGTGGTGAGATTTACAGGAGGGTTCTGACACGGAGGAGGGAACAAATCTACACAGGGCAGGGACCAGGAAAAAAAGACAAGTGCACATTATTTTTTCAATGCATCCATTGTCTGTGAAACTCTCTGCTTGCTTACCCATAAAGTGACGTAATACTGTATGTGTACGTGCAATGCAGGTTGTTGAGTAGTGTGTGTGTGTGTTTCCATGGAAAGCAGTTGCCATGGCAAATGGAATCTGTTATGCAGTCCAATTGTACCCCAGTAAAAATATCTATACTTTTTATTTCCGCTATTATTCACTGAGAGGAAGAAAACACATCATCTGTGTCATGCACAGCTTTAAGTTCTGTGCATGACACACATCTGCTTCCACATTCAATTTGAATAAAGATACAGACACTCAAAACAGATTCAATTTGAATGTGGAAGCACACACACATCTGCTTCCACATTCAATTTGACACCCTCATACCTATCAGAGTAATAATTATAAGAATAACATGTAAGGCATTTATTTTCATAGCATGTCAGGTAATTATTTTAAGTAGGTTAAGTTCCTGATGCCTTAGCTTGATAGGTGGGGCACCCTGCTTTCAGATATTCAAAAGTGTTTACATGCTTCAATAGATGGTTTTGGTGACACATGACTGTTTAAATGAGGTTTTATAGACCTTTACACTGAACAAAACAGTAAAATACTAAGTCACAATATAATACTGGCTCTTAGCACTTAGTGTGTGTGTGTGCATGCATGAGTACAGATGTGATGTAGCAGTCATGCGTGTCTATACTCACAATTTGGTGTGGTTTTGCAGCGAAGACCCTACAAGGAGAGAGGAACAAGAGGCACTGGAGTGAGGCGCACTTCAACTCTTTAAATCCTTTTTAAGGCTTTTTTATTGGGCTCCATTAATAAATGAATTCTTATCAAAATGACCAAAGGTAACACCAGGACAGGGGATTCCCAGACAATAAGGAGCTTTTTACATCCTCATTGCTCCTTCTGGTGAAACCCAACCTGTTTTTATTTGTGCTGCAGTTTGTTATGGTCCAGGGTTAATCTATTTATACTGTGGTGTAGAACTGCAGTTGTGTTTGTGTGCTTTGGTTTGGCAGCACTTGCTATGAGAGTTGCAACAAAATTCTGTGCAGTGTGCAAAATTTATATGGAGCTGAAAGATGACACATGCAAATCATGCATCACCAAGGTTATCAAGCATTATTTGACTTGGATCAATATCAGAACTGTTGTTAACTGATGTTAAATACATCCTTGTTTATCCATCAGGCAGGAAATGTGCCCTGAGAAAACAATTCAATATATTCACATGTGCTGCTATACCTGCAGCCAGTAATGACTGACAAAGTATGATTTGACTTGTGTACTTGGAGTACATTATTTATCGCAAGATGCGTCGGGGTTTTGAAAAAAATCTCAACAGAGATGTGAGTGGTAGCTTGTTCTTTACAATGCTTGTGCAGTTTTAACATTGCTCTGAAGTATACACGATCAAAGACCAAACAGTCTCCAGCAGGAGGCCAATGTCAATACAGGATATGAGGTCAACACAGTCAAAGTCAACACAGTTCACAGTGGTGTCAAAATACTACCAGTTATCTGGAAAAAAAAAAGGTTGGGATTTCTGGGGAACTATCAGCTGTTACAACAAGACATTTATCTCTGTTTTGAGTGTCTGTATCTTTATTGTGCACTTGGAACAATGAGAAAGATAATGCAACCAGTTTCTCAAGAGCTTATAGGATCAGAGTCTGTTCACTGAGACAGAAGAACATTGTTAGAGTTACGTATCCAGTCTCACTTAACATGAGCTTAAGTAAATACTAAAGTTAGCTTAAGTGAATCATAAATGTCTTAGCTTTACAGCAGCACACACTTGAAGCACTTTCATCTGGATTCAACAGATTACGTCTTGTTTGGAAAGCCTTCAAGGAAATCCAGAATCAAGGTTAACTCATAAGTCCTTTCAAAAAAAAATCCCCCTCTAATACTGATTTATTTCTCTTTCTGTATCAGTCATGGCAGTAGCTGTATAATTAGTGGTAGCAGAGGTCTTCACAGCTGGTGTATGTAGTATTAGAGGTCATCAGCAGTAGGAAATAGTAGTAGTTGTAAATAGAAGTAGTTAATAATAGAAGACACTGATATTTAACAGCACAATGAGAATCTTTGAGTAAGCTGTGCTAAAGTTAATGCTCCTGAGGATGCAGTTTTACCTGAGAACATGTAGTGCTACATTTCTGTATCCTCTCCAGTCCCATGTTTTCTGCTGCAGCTCCATTCAAACAGCAGTGAGACATCATCAGCAAGGCAACCCACAGGATCATTTTCACCAGCCAGCCAGCACTGGACACAGACTTCTGCTACTCCTCTGCTTTTCCAAGTCCTGTAATCTTGTAAACTCTTTGCACTCTTTATATTCCTCCTTTTCTCTTCTTCTTTTCAAGTAGGGTTGAGTGGCAGGCTCTGATGAGGGTTGGCTGGGAGACCACCTGGTATGACAGGAAATCTGATGCTGAGGAGGTTACTTGTTAATTTTAGCCCTGAATGTGGTGATATCTAGCTGTGGTGTTAGAGCTAGAGTGGAAGACAAGCTGCTGAAAAGAGTTTTTAATATTTCCCTCTAGAGGCGGGGCTTATTGAATATATGTGTGTGTGTGAGCAATATATAAAGGATTTAATGTAATGTTACAGTCATGCTGGACATTGTATTAACTTCTTCCTTTGCACTGATGACACACTTTAATTTTTTTCTATTTGAGTGTCATGAACCATACTAAAGTGGAAATGGTATTGAATCCTTGCCCACCACCCGCACCACTGCACAAATAAATACACAAAAACAGAACGAGCAGTAAGTGTGTATCTGGATTTACAGGAGAGGGGCAGAAGTGCACACTACAACTTAATTTTTCCTTAGAAAACAGCATTGTAAATTTACCCAATTAAATCCAGTTCAATCATAAGTCATGTAGACAGAGACGTATTGTATAATGTGTAATGTGATCTGAGCATGATGTTCATTACGTTGTGTTCACCCTGTACAACCGTCTTTAGGAGCGCTATGTGCGAAAAAACATAATTGCTGGTTGAAATTTGAACTTCAGCACAAAACAAAAATGAACTGGAGGAATGAATACTCATGTTTCTTAACATTCGACTGTTGTGTCAACATGACAAAGATTCACAAAGTCACACAGAGAAAGAGTTAGTCATAATATTTCCCCTTTGACATTTAACTCCCCAACAATTTACTGTTTTGAACTTCCTCCTAGTTTTATGATTGCCTTAACATGTTCAACAGGGCTGAAATTTAGTTTCTGCTTTCTGAAGGTAACATTTGAAGAGTTATTTATTTTAAAAGTAATAATTAATCAATTTTTTTTGCCACTTGGGAACAAGTTGAAACGAGCTCTGAACACAATGCTGACATATTAGCACCCATATGGCAAACTTGTTAGCATACAGTTGCTTATTTACACATCCAATGTATATAGAGCAACATAAGCATTCATTTAGAGGTGCGTCTCTGTCCAACAATAGTCCAATATTTACCGTCCTTTTAGCTCAGTTTTGTTCTCCACCAACTCCTGAGGGAATAATCTCGCCCCTTAGCAGCTAAATCCTACACTGTGTTCACCAGCTGGTTGCTAACAAAGTCTGTCTGTCAGCTCCTTTCCTGTTCTCTGTCTAGTCGCCTATTCCCAATTCTTGTTGGATCCTTTAGTTCTGTTTTGCTTTGCTTTGCCAGCTTTGCTTTGCCTTGCCTGCACAAACCTTGAATAAAGAGTTATTCTACAAGAATGTAACTTAGTAGCGTTACATTGTGTAACATACAGCACTGAAGTACAAGCATGAAATTTTCTCACACTAGCCCAGACAGTATGATTTGTTTTGGCCATTCATAAGAACAGCTCACACCACCAAGGGCAGAATGTTCTGACACACAGGGAGGAGTTTCCATAAAACAAAAAAAAAGGAATTTCTTAAGGCAACACCAGAACTTCCTACTGTCCTAACACTGTAAATGACTTAGGGAAAAGCTTTCCCTTACTGGCATATACAGCTTTCAAGTAAGACAATAATTTCAGGTCATTTGAACATCTTGATAGCAGTTAGTCACCAAACAACAACATCTGGGACAACGCAGGTAGAGAAAGAAATGCAAGAGCGATAGTGTCCTTGTGTATGTTTTACTGTAAGGTAATGCGCTTCTTTGAAATGTGTTGTTGTGCAATAAATTCAAAGTGCAAGGCCGTACAAAAGATGAGACAATTGGACAAGTATAGGCTTATTGCCAACAGGCTTGATTTCAGCCCAACAAAACATGGCCTTTAAAAACAGATGTCATCTTTTAATCATATAAACCCCACATTGTTCCATTACAAAGATGTGTGTCTAATAATAGAATAGAGATTATCGAGCTATGTTTCCGTTGCTGTGACACACCCACACGTGCCAAAATCACATGAGTAAGAGATAAAAGCACACAAAAAGCATTTAAAAAACAAACAATAGATAATTGGCTAGTCTGCATATCTGCACTTATCCTGTAGACTTCTCATGTCAATGAGAACGTGAGACAAGGTAACACAATACTGACATGACCTATAGACCAGGTAGCAAAGATCAATGAAAGAGCCGTTGACCTTAGCTGAACCTGTTTACTGTAGTATTTCTTGGCAGCTCTTATTTCACACAAGATCACGTGTAATACGGTTTGAAGCATTTCTTGAACAAACATTTTAAAAAATGATTTTGTATCTGGTGTACATGCTACCTTAACCAGTCTGTTTAAACTTGTCCATCTACTTTTGTGTAAGGGCTCTATCTACTGGGATTCAGTGTGTATTACAATATATGAGAGTAGGAAAAAAAGTGTTGCACGCTCTGGCTCTGTATGCTTTTATCTTTTTATTATGATTGTTGTGGATATTTCTGAGCGATGGTCAACACTTCAGTGGAGATAAACACACAGGACGGTTTGATGTCTGTCCAATTTGTAACCCCTAAAGATGGAAATGATGACATTTCAGCCCTTGGGCATTTCTTCAAGAACAACAATCATAGTATGACACAGGCACTGGTATGTTGTGTAGGCCACACCCTAGTGACATATCTGATGGTGATTAGATAAACATGTTCCACCATTAGGGTGTGAAAAAAACAATCAAGACGCCTTCAGTGAATCAAAACTTTTAACAAACACACTGACAGGAACTACAGCCAATCAGTTCTCTTCAAATAAAGTGACAAAAACCATTATGTCTCATACCACATATAGAGATTTAAATTTTACATTCCAATTTTTTTTTGGTTAAGTATATTCTGATTATTTTATCAGACCATTAGCAGAACCTTCAGAACCTTCCTTCCTTTACAAAAGACGCAGGACACATAGTAAACATTATCTATAATGTTTCCATCGACCCTCTCTTAGACAAGGAGGAACTTTATTTAGTGGTCTTTCATGTGAATGCTATGTGTACATCCATACCACATAATGGATGTATTGAGGCCCTGAAATTGAAACACAATTCTATTTGAAGTCCATCAAAGAACTGTCTTTTAGAGTTGGCTAAGTTGATTCTAAAATACAACTATTGGATGTTCTAAGATACCTTTTATATTCAGAAACATGGAGTACCTATGGGTAGTTCCTTTTCACTCTCATTTTCTAACTTATATAAGAGAAGTTTATTTATTCTAACCATGGCTTCAAAGAGAATATATTCTTATTGAAGAGGTACTTGGATGATGTGTTTTGTTTATTTAAAGGGTCCAAGACCCATCTAGAGTCATTTCTTTACATACTCATCTCATGTTCTGAATTTCTGTCATTTACTATAGATTATGACTACAAACACATCAGTTTTCTAGATTTATGGATCATTAGAGAGAATAATTACTTGTATACAGATCTGTTCAGAAAACCTACTGCTAGAAATACTTTACTAATGGCAGACTCTGATCATCCTTTATCGTTAAAAAATAGTCTCCCAACATGAGTGAAATGAAAAACAACTTTCAACAAAGAGGGTACAAGAAATCTGTCCTAAATGATGCTGCCACTAAAATAAAAGACAGATCTAGGTCTGATCTATTAAAAATTAAACCTACAGTAAAATCAAATGACTGTTTAATGTTTACAACAGAGTATTTAAAGGGTGCAGAATAGATAAAGAGAATAATAACAAAACATTGCCATATACTTGAATCTGATTGTCAGCTCAATGGTGTATTCAAAGAACGACCTCTCATGGTATATAAAATAGGTGAAAACCTGAGAGACCACCTAGTACACTCATATTTACCTCCCCTTCAATCAGTACCAGCCCAAGCTACTTTAGCACTTATCCCTGAGGGCAGCTGCAGTTGTGGTTGTCTTAATCAGTGTAACTATACTTACTATTGGAACAGTTTTAAACACCCTCACATAGGTAAAGAGATCCCTATAAAAAGAGTTATGTCACTTTACACTAAGTTGGTCATTTATCTTATCACTTGCCCTTGTGGAAAGTCATATGTTGATAAGATGAGTAGAGCACAAAAACATGAATTATCCAACACGTTATCAGCACATTTTGTTGAATTTAATCATCCTATTTCCTTTTTAAGATATATTGGTATTGAGACAGTATCACTCCCCCCAAGAGGAGGTAACTTGAATGTTTCCCTTTCCAGGAGGGAACACTATTGGATCCACTGTCTGAGACCCCTGTCACCTCATGGACTGAATATAGATCATGACTTGATTTTTTTTAAATTGCTTTTTTCACCCTATTATTGGAACATGACATTGTCTAATCACCATCAGATGTGTTACGAGGGTGTAGCCTAAAATAACATGCAAACATAACAGAACATACCAGTGACTGTGTCCTGATATCATTGTTTATCTCTTGGCCTGAGGGCCAAAATGTGATCTTAATAAAAGAGAAAAGCACACAGAACCAGAGCATGCTACACTTTTTTAATACACTAAAGTTTACTTCCAGTGATCAGCACCTCATTACAACCCTTGGCGTGCGTTACTTTTCCATTATGTATTACAATATATACCATTTTTTTCCACAGTCACAGGCACAATGGCTGTGGTTTTCTATGTGACAATGACGAAGTTATAAGAGTTAGTAAGCCATTAATAATAATAATAATAATAATAATAATAATAATAATAATAATAATAATAATAATAATAAATCAGTCTACACTTATAACTTTTGTCAATTCATTAATTCTTTTAGAATCAAGGGTTCATTATTTTATACTAAGTCATCAAGTCTGCAGTTTTTAATGTCCCGTTTTAAGGTCCTATTCACAAAAGAGTTAACGCTAATGATATGCCGGCGCAAATACGCCCATAAAGTTTTGCAGTTGAGTGCAAATAGCCCTTGTTTTGCGTCTGTTTGAGTGAGCGTAGCAGTTTCCAGGGTTTCAGGCTTTTTCCCCACATTTGAGCACAGAGATTGGTCCACAATGAAAACTGCAGAGAGCACAAACGCCTCAAATTGCGCGTCTTTAATTAACAGATACAGGCACATAGAGCTCTCCACAATCACAAACCAACTTTCATGTATTTTGCTTCTTTTACTTCTCTACTATTTCTCATCTGTAACATAATATATTGAAATGTCCATTAAAATAGAATACAGCTATTAATATGACTATAATGTGAAATGTGTTAGATTAATGTCTGAATCTTACAATAATGTCGTTCAGGTGTCACTGAATTTATCCGGGATTTCGCAGAAGCGTCAGTTACGGCTGGCTGTGTGACACAGCTGGCTGCAGCATCACACAGCAGCTGAAGCGATAAGAACGTCGCTAAACTGAGAAAGAGGCTGTGCGCATTTACGCACACGGCACAGCAGCGGTAACTTCATTAACACCAGATCGGTCAGGATCTGACGGTACTTAATGTTCTGTGTTCTGCTACACATCTACACAATCTCTATTCAATATCATTCAAGCCTCACAAGCTTGAAGATTTGAAGAAAGAGAGAGAGAGAGAGAGAAGCAGAGAGAGTAAGTGTGCTCGAAGTTAACGCCAACTATCCAGTCAGCACCACTCTAACTGCTTGTGGCTATTAGCGCTGGTCTTTGTGAATTAGACTGTTTTTGCAAAGAGGCTTGTTTGCATAGAAAGGAGAAAGTATTATTATTACCTCATTTACATACATGCAAATGCAACTTTCTCATTTGCACAAGTTTAACCGCGCAATCCTTTTGTGGTTTTAGGCACTTGAGAAGTATAGATTCTTTTCTATTATGCAATATCAGGTAGGCATTTGATCGATCCCAAATTTATTCTGAAGCATGGCAATGACCCCAAACATACAGCCAGAGCCACAAAGAACTATCCTCAGCGACTGGTATGTTACAGAGCCCTGATCTCAATATCATCGAGTAAGCCTGGGATTACATGAAGAGCCAGAGACAACCTCAATCTACAGAAGAACTGTGGCAAGTTCTCCAAGATGCTTTGAGTAATCGACCCGCCAAGTACCTTGAAAAACTATGTGCAGGTGTACCGAGGAGAACTGCTGCTGTTTTAAAGGCAAAGCTGTTCACACTAAATATTGATTTGATTAAGGTTTCTTCTGTTTACTGAACTTTGTATGAAGTTAATTGAAAAATAAAATCTATTCATGACATTTTAAAGATTCTGCATAAAGTATTCTGTCAATTAACGTAAAAAACGTGCCATACTAAATTATATCTCTGAATGATACTACAGTGGTGATAATAATTGGGTTTGTTTGTAGAGTACCTTGAGCTTTTGTTTATAAAGTGGTTGTATCGGTTTTAAAATGGAAACTCCAATTTGGGACCAAATTGTAACGTGATAGTGAAAATGTGAGAAAGTCATTGCGTGCGTGTACAGTTTTGCAGCATCTAGATAAGTTCTAATAAGTCTGAAGTTATAGACAAACTATAATGCATTTACAAATGATTTATCAACAAATAATAAAGCCATTCCCAACAAGCTTAGCCCTCATTAAAGTATGGTTATGCCTAGTAAAAGTAAGTAGTAAAATAATTCTCATGATGATATCTCAAAACGTGATTACTGTCTTATATTTTTGTCTTTGCCTTCACACAAAGAAAATAGGATTTTTACAAAAATAATTATCATTATATAACAAAGTCAAATGTATATGATATTTTTCTTACCATCAATATCTTCCACAACTGCTTGTAAATGATCCAAGACCTTTCCTTTTAGCTAAATAGCTTTCATCTGAAATAGTTAGAAGGGCACCGCCCCGTGACATCATGCAGAAGTGTAATGAAACACAATAGTGAGTTTTTAAAAACACACCAGACGACTGAGCTCCACCAAAATATGTGGAGACTTTTTGGTTTTTTTAATGTGAGCAACTCCCCATTGGTTTTCCTTTTTGGGTTTCCTCCAAATGATTCTATCGAGACTCAGCCGCCCACGCATCCGTTTTTATATCAACAGCCAGACACCCATAAATGTCTAATGCGCCTGTGGGGCTCAGTGTCACCAAGTTAAAGGGCTGTTTAGTTGTTTTTCATTTAAGAGATGGAACAATGAGATTAGTCAACCGGCCGTCTTAGCACTTACTACACGGACTGTGAAGCGCTTATTCTAGATGAAAGTGCTGGCACTGCATAATGCTCTCAGTGGGTCTCTACAGCCTACAGCTATAGGCCGGTTTTACCTTTAACCTGCTGTCAGCCGCTGTAAGCTGCTCATCCTACACTGTAAGAATTATCCATCTCTGCTCATCCTGCACTGCAAAAAAGGAGCCTTGAAATTTTGTTTCGCCTAAATTTATTCATATCTGTTCCTTAAAAAAATAGAATTATACTTATGTTCAATGAAGTTACGTGCGGGTTACAGAAAAGGCGATAATAGCCTAAATTGGCCTAAATTAATTCAAGCATGACTCCTGTATTAGACGAGTGAGTCAGAAAAAAAAATCGGAAAAATTTAAATAGCAAGGGCGAAAAATGACATCTCATATGACTAGACGTTTTAATATATTATTCTATTATGTCATGCATTTAAAGTTTGTATCTAGATATAAGCTTGGAGACCATGCATAGAGCGAACACTTTTTGCAGTGTGCGTTCACGGACGCGTCACATGACCCGTTAATCGCTCGTGTATTTCCGCTTTCAAGACGGCCGAGCTGTTATCAATGACTCTCCATGGGGGTGTGCTGGGTTTTACCTGAAGCATCATTGCTGTTTTCATCATCCTCCCCTGCTGCTGCAGCCGCCGTGTCCGCTCTGGATGAATGAGACCATAACCATCTGAGGGTCTCCTCCTCCTCCTCCTCTTCCTCCTCCTCCTCCTCCTCTTCATCCTCCGCCGCCGCCTCTTGTTCTCCATTGAGCCTGTCGTCGACCAGCGCGGCCGAGCTGGGGGGGAATCCGGGCAAAGGGAGCCGCGGCGCCGCGCACCGGCCGACGGACGCCCCGCCGCGACGCGCCACCAACATGCTCACACGGGTCAAGTCCGCCGTGGCCGGGTTCATGGGTGGAATCATGGCCGGTGGCAGCTCCGGTGCAGGGGGCAACCCCGGCTCGGAGCTTCCGCTGAAATTCCCATATATGAGACCCGAGTTCCTTGGACTGTCTCCGGATGAGATCGAGTGCTCCGCGGACCACATAGCCCGGCCCATCCTCATCCTGAAGGAAACCAGAAGATTACCTTGGGCCACCGGATACGCTGAGTAAGTAACCCGGCGGCAGCGGCTCTCAAAGCGACTGCTGTGCCATCACGGTGGCATTAAATGTGAAGCATCTGCGTTCAGTCTTATGAAGGCCCAAGTACTTGCAGGTGTTCATCACAACTGTTTATTTCACTGATTTGCGCTTCCTCAGCTTGAAATAAGGGCGTTACACCTGCACACTTGGGTCCCACTTACATGAAAAGACTTGGAACAAAAGCTGCACCTGTTGTGACCTCCTACATCCATCCATCTCCAACATGGCTTTTGCATGCACCCTCCAAGCTCTAAATCACATTCAAATTGCGAGAGCCCAAGCTGGGTTTCACATGCAAGAGGATGATGCACCTTCTACCTGCAGCATCTGGATATTTGGTCTACAGCTGTGCTCTATTCATGGCTAACTGTGTCTCAGTGAGAGGTTGTATGTCAACAGCCTCCAGATCCAGTTCAAAAAGATGCAAACTCACATTGTGGCTCAGCTTTCCTGACTAGTTTTTGACACCCGTTGCGGTTCTGAAAGTTTGCCGCTGTTTGTTGAGGGAATGAAATGAAATCCTACTCAACTGTATGCATTTCATTGCAGGGTCTGACAGCATCAACGTAGCAGAAAGACATCTGCGCTCTTATATTCAGATACACAAATCTGATATTAAAAACGCACAGAAACCCAGAACACTGAAGATTTGCTGATTCTACAAATACTAACTCATTTACAAGCGCAGCATAGCAGCTTTCCACAGTGTGCTGCTCAAATCTGCCTGGTTGAGTGTGCAGAAATAGTTTTATAAGTGTCCAGACTTGTGGCATGGTCAGTATTTTAAAAAAAATGTAATATCAAATAGATAGCTTGAGAAAATGCACCTCTAATGGCTTGGGCTGCATTCACACCAAATCCAGCAATGTGGCACTTCCCTGCAGGGTTGTGCGGAGGTGTTGGCGCATCACTACATGGCCTATTTGTGTGATGTCATGTCGTAAATTTTAATAAACTATAATATGAACTTATAATAACAATAATAATAATAATAATAACCAGGATGCAAGGCCTATCATTACGATGGGTTTAAAACTGGTGCACAAGGCCAAATTGAGTGAGTAGATGGTAACATATTGTTACACTCCATTGTGTTTTGGTCATTCATGCTGCTAGCATTTGCTAGCCATGCTGATAGTAGCACAAGTAGAAATACTAACCAGAAATCCCAACTTGAAGAGCGATACAACGCCAAGCGAGTGCATGACGATTAATGTCTTTGTACTCCCTCGTGGCAGGGTTGTACAGCTCTGGAAAGATCATCACAGCGGCAAGTCTCTCTTCCATCTTGACAGTTGCTTGGTAAACAGTGGAGTGCTACATGGTAAACAAGGTTCTTCTTCCCATCATTTTCAGTCTGATCACTGGCTTACATGATCGGCTACCGCATGTCGGGTTGCATTTTGACAAAAGTTGACTCCGACTGAACTTCTTGCCAGACAACCACTGCGTTTTTTTGCTCAGCCCCTCCCGTAGCGTAAATGCACCGCCCCCATTCAAATGAACGGGAGGACTGCCGTTTTTCACACATTTCTGGATTTGGTGTGAATGCAGCCTTAATGATGATGATGTTGCTGGAGTGCTACACTGTGCAGCACGAAGCTCCTGATTTCAACTTGACAGAGAAAGTTTATGGGCCTTTTTACATTTCCCGTCATGTTGATGTTCATGTTTTCTCAAGTAAAAATCTAATCTGCTGCGTCACCACCCTAAGTACAATAAATAAGCAGGAAATTTCTTTTTAAATACTGATGAAAGGCCCTATCAGTAGTTAAACAAAGCATCACAGGAACCTGATACAGAGACAGATTGACTTGAGCTGATGAATATATTTTGTACTAACTTGCCGCTCATGTTTGTTCTGGAGAGAAAAAGAAATCACAACACTTGGCAACCCACATGTCTTTAAACACTTGAACACAAAAAACACAATCTCACTCTCCACCCTGATACCAGTAGTGTGTTTGCTTAACATTTTCTTGTGAATGAAGGAACAAATCAGGAACTCAATGCTAACTAAAGAATAACTATCACATTATTCAAGGATAAGAGCAGGATGTGAGTGTAGATACTTTGTTAATGAACCATTGTCTAACAGTTAGTTTCTAGATAGCTGTGAAACTACGTACTGGCTTTCTTAATTTTATCGTTATCGTTCCACCCATTGCATTGTCCTAACAAGCTCAATAATGCACCATCAGTTCATGAAAAACATCATCATATTCATCATTCCTATTTTTGGGTAAGATTTGCTGACTCCTGTAAGATTTTCCTCTCACAGTGATTAATTCTTTTTTAGGAATATCTACTCTCGCCCACTGGATCGTAATAGAATAATACTGAGAAAATTAGAGACATCTGGAAAATATTCCGAGGGAGAGATATTCCTCAATAGCTATGTCTGCAAGGACACTTTTTTCTTTTTCTGTCTCACACACACACACACACACACAGATACTCAGAGCAGGCATGAAGTGTCTCTTTGGGGCCGGTGTGGTTAATGAGTACAGCTCGTATCAGCATTTATCTGTAATTAAAGCCTCCTGTGTTGTCATTACAGCAGCCGCTTTGGCTCTCACCTCTCCTACCTCACACCTAACCTCATTCTACACTTGTTACAACAAAACAGCAGGATAGCAGCTCTACAGTTGGTGATGCCTGTCGGACCACCACTTTGGCCCAGACTGAAATATCTCAACAACTATTGGATGGATTGCCATGAAATTTTGTAAACATATTTATGTCTGCCTCAGAATGAATTGTAATAACTTTTTATGATCACTTAAAGATCCCCTCCAGACATGTTTTTAAAGGTGCAGTGTGTAGAATTTAGTGGCATCTAGCGGAACGAACTTGGCAGAAAGGGAATATAATATTCATAAGTATGTTTTCATTAGTGTATAATCACCTAAAAATAAAAATCATTGTGTTCTTGTTACCTTAGAATGAGCCCTTTATATCTACAGAGGGAGCACAGAGAAACTTTCCATTTTCAGCAGATGAATGTGAAAACAGCTTTCTAGTGTCAAACTCTACACATACATCATTCTGCACAGTGAAGCTCAAACGTTCAACTGTAGACAAGAAGCAAAACATTGTTTCATGGCCAAATACTTGCAAAACTAATGGCATTACCTTCAGCCTCAGCTGCTTAATGCTAATTAGCAAATATTAGCTAACACGCTAAATTAAGTAGATGATAAATTTGATGATCATTATACCTGATAAACATCAGCATGTTAGCATTCTGACCAGAGGCGCCGTGCCCCCTCAAATATTTGAGATTGGATGGGGTTAGAAATTGTTCCATTCTGTTTTCATAAGTGTTTTTAGTGAGTGTTAAACAAAAGTCGTTTTTCTGTATGTTTTTATTTGCATTGAACTCTGCCTGCTACACACAGTGATTTTAGCATCAGTCGTTTTAACTATATCCCACATCAACATTAGTGTTAGCTTGTTGTCCTTTGCTATTATTAGCAGCTAAATTATTGTTTTGTCAAAACAAATGCAGCACTGAAATGTGTCCTAAAGAGTTCACAGTCTCAATAGCTAAATAGCATAACGCTAAGTAAAAACATTAGTTACGTGTTTGTTAGCTGTTTTTACTTAAAGTTACTACAAGGAACTTTTAACTGGTTATGAAAGAATGCCTTTGTATGACCCGCATAAGCGAACAAGACCATCAGCAAGAAGACTGGCTATTTCTATATAGTTATTCTAAATGCCTGCCACCAAGTCAGAAAGTCAGACCGGAAGAGCCTATGTTTACATTACATGTAGCATTGGGAGTACAAAGAATTCTATAGAAGCCTATCGGACTATACTGCACGTTGAAAATGACGCTAAAGGGGTACCAAGTGGTCCTGACCAGGCTTCGGTATGTGATGAGTTGGGAGTGAGAACGGACTGTAAAAAGTGTCATTCATTTCTAGTTCTAGATAGTTACTGATGGGAGGGCACGTGAATCATAAACATAGAAGCCAAAGCAGATAATTACTGGTAACAACTTGGTTTGTTGTGAAGATCAATGTCCTACTGTTCCCCCTCAAAAAAAAAAAAAAAAAATGACACCCCTGATTGTGACCATGCTATCTTGCTAGCATCAGTATTTTTGCATTTACAGCCTCACAGAGCTGCTAGCATGGTTGTTGACTCTTGTTTTGCAACAAAGGAAAGGCCAAGATGAATCAGTCATTTAGTCAAATCTTTTGTGCTTGCCAAAAAGGTCATAATTGTGCCAGAAGTGCTTTGAGCTTGTATTTCTTGTGTAATTACGAAACTCTGAAGATCTGTAAGACTAAATGCGTTCTGCTGCTGTAAGACACAGATATTTATTGATTTTTAGTGCCTCACAGTCCCATTAGGACTACATATATTTGTTATATAAACCATCCATTCCATCCATTCAAACTCTCCCATTTTGCCCTTGTATTTATCAACGGTCGGGTGTTGTGCTATACTGACCGAAATCCGCATGACAAAGTACTGAATTTAGACTGTTTCAGTATAAGCTGAATGTGTTGCTATTATTGTTCCTTTCATGTACAGAGTTAAACAGAGGCAAAAGCTTTCAACCATTGTGCCTCACCAAATAGTAATTACATCCTCGGGGCCGATGTCTGGCCCAGAATCTGTTGCAGAGGGTAGAGAAACAAAGAGGGCATTAGATGTCTGACAATGGAGGGGAAAATTAGGTTTTGTGCCTAATGGGAGGAAAGCTAATTGTTTGAAATGAAACAAAAATTTAATTGGCAGGGAAATATAATGACTAGATTGGTTGTAAGGGTACTTTCAGTCACTCACATACAAACACAATGGCACCAGCTGCACCTTCCATGAAACACCGTAACATAATACGATTATTGAGTTGAATGCATTGTAGTCATGAAGGGTGAGGATTGATTTTGCTGATAGTTTTTACATTCAGGGTTCAAAAGTGCATGTAAACCTGTTTTTTTTTTTTTTTTTTCACATAAACGTATAAAATTAGCAGCGTATGTTCATAACACGCACACAGGTCATCACATTACTGTGTTTGTTGACAGCTGATTAGATGAAGCAGACAAAGGCTGGATGTCTGCGTATCAACAAGCTCAAAAGTGGTCGATGCGTCAGGAGCGTTTTATGGCTGTTATAACTCAGAGGGCATTTTCTACTGTAATTATGGGTGCAGTGGTAAAGCATTAGGTTTGAAAGCAGAGCTGGGTAATCACAGTGACAATCAGCCCTTCTGGACATAATGGCTTTTATACAATGCATGTATGGTAAATGACAAGTTTTAACCAAAGTAGTGTCTGTCTTAGCTCAGCAGCTCCCTTGATACCGTATGTAGGACACACGTTCATGTTTCGGAGGCTCAAGGGATTCTGCTTTTTATACAGATTTTGGAGAGGACACAGCTTGAGGTTTTACAGCTCATCCATCAACATGTACTGTAAATGTCTTGTGTCAGATAAGAATAAAAACAAAAGGAAAATCAGCTTGAGAGGGCTTTTTACAGCTTTACGCTTTCAAATACAAAGTCCTTCTCCTTTTTGAAACCCAGGTAGTATCAAGGACAGGTGCAACAGACAGCTTTCTCTTTCTTTCACTCACTGTGCGATTCTTTTTCTTTGTCTGTTTTTCAGATTAAAATATTGAATGGGTGTTGGCCATCATTGCAAACAAAAGTATTTGTGGCAACGTAAAAAAAACATGACTGCTAGAGTTGCAACGATTACTCAATGGCCAACTATTTTGATAGCTGATTCGTCGTTTTTTAAAGCCAAATTCTCTGCTTCTCAAATGTGAATAGTTTGTGGTTTAATAGTCTTCTATGACAGTAAACTGAGTATCTTTGGGTTATGGACTGTTGTTCTGGACAAAGGAAGACACTGGAGGACGTCAGGTGGGGAAACCATGATCAGCATTTTAGCAATTTAACGATTTCTGGACATATGAACAATTAATAAAGAAAACAATTGTCAGATTGATTGAAAATGAAATTAATTGTTAGTTGGAGCCTCCATGACACCAAAAAATGGAACATACATAAACCAGACATTGACAAATCTTAACAGTCCTTACCTGTAAGGTCAAAGAAACACATACATACATATATGTACTTAAACATACTATATATTCATGCTATTATAATGCATATACTCACATCTGTGTAGTCTCTCTGTGTTTGATTAGCTGTTTCTTTTTCTCTATGACTGTCCCTCTTTCTCTTTCTATATGAGGTTAACAAGCATTTGAGGCTAAGAACCAACAATGATGTGGCCCAGCAGAAAACAACCTACAGTCTGTGTCTATAAATAGTCTTTCCATTTTCTCAACTCACGCATTCGCAACACCCTCCAGAGACGTCTGTCAGACTTGGCGGTCTTATCGGAGCTGTCTCCATAATCTCACTTTTTTTTCACCATTTATTGGTAGCTCAGTTGCGTTAGCAATCATTAGCTATCATTCAGTGGGTTTACTGTATAATGACCTTTTTAAGATGGCCAGTAACAAGTTAGTGCTGCAGATTAAGGATTTGTTTGCTTTAACCCAGAAAACCTTTGTGTCAAATTTAGGATGTAGAACTTTTCTCAATAAGTAGAAATGTCAGAGTGACATCTACGTTTGCGGATATCAAGGTCATGTCCTTGGTAATTTTGGGGGTTTTATCCACCTATAATTACATGTTTTAATTTAAAACAAGTCTGGACTAGTCCAATAATAACAATCTACTCCAAAGTATTGGAGTAGATTCCAAACCACAGTCATTGTGGAGCTGTCCCCAATTGTTAGTGGGTTACATGTCTTGGTCTCTCTCTGCGGTCTGCTTTTTTAAATAAGGCACAAATAAAGCCGAGTAAGGCTGCACGCACATAGCTTTGGGCCTGTATGTACAGTCATAGAGAAACAAAGACTTCCAGTTCACCCAGAAGCGACTGTCCCGATGCATCAGGAGAGCAGTACCACAAACAAGCTCTCCTATTTGATCTTCATCAGGAACAGGAAACATACAAAGCCAGCTGCTTCGTTGGGTTCACAGATACAAACCTCAGGCTGTGGCTCTGACTAATTGTTGTGATCCTGCAGTGAGCCCTAATAACTATGAAAGACTCCAGTAACGTTTCATCCAACAAAAAGCATCTGATGTCGGCTTTCATTCAACCGCTCGTTCCAGACCACAGCTGTCAGACTGGTAAATCCCAGCAAGGGGTGCATCTGTTACTTGTAGCAAAATTTTACTCGCCATAGAGGAAAAAAAGTCTGTTGCTAAATATGATTTTTATATAACAAGACTTCTGAATGGCTGTAGATAAGTTACCAAGCAAAGCCTAAATTATGACTCAGCCTGTATTTATCATGTCCATCTAACCCTCCATTACCCCCTCCTTCCTCCTGCAGGGTGATTAATGCTGGTAAGAGTGCGCTGAATGAGGACCAGGCATGCTGTGAGGTGGTAGTGGCGAGAAGGAGGCCAATGAGCTACTGCCCCCCCTCCACGCCCAGCAAGACGCCCACCGCCAAGAGACGCAACTCCCTGCCCAACGGAGAGGGCCTGGGGCTCCGCATGGAGCACAGCAAGCTGGGGGAGGTAAGAGAGTACACAAATACACACTTGATTGAATGCCTTCATATAGGCACAAAGGCTGTACAGTGTACATGCATGATGCATTTAGAACCAGCTTTGTTCACAGGCACACACAGAGAGCTGTGACCTAACTAGCTTATCAGTAGCCGACAGTCACAGTGTACGTTCACACCATGTGGAATCTTTTGCGTTAGTGTGTTTGGTTTTGGCACATTTTGAAAAAAAAGTACAAAGAGTGAGGGCTGAATGATGTGTCTAGCTATGAATTTTTTCATTACTGAATAATCTTCAGATTTTTTTCTCAATCAATTATTTAATCTATTAAAATATAAGAAAATGTCCATCACAGTCTCCTATAACCAAAATGTATATCCTTGAAAAATGACAATTCAATCAGAATGGCCTAATTTTCTCTTGATTGGTTTAGTTCTAGGTGTGTCCTTTTCAAGAGAATGGCCTTTTGCATCACTGAACTGTTATATAATTTGACATTTGCTACTTAAGTGTTTTGAAATAAAGTTCCTGTTTAAGAGTAAATTTAGTTGACAAACTCAACCATAGCTGACAATGTGACTGAGTTTCTGACATTCATTGCGGATGATCCATCATGCGAAAAACAAAACATCTATAAGAAGGAAAGTTCAAGGAAAAGTCACCTCATAAGAAGGCAGGTTTCATCAATCCCAGGAGTTCATATTGTATGATAAATGATTAAGATCAAAGTTAAGAATATTTCAGTTCAGTGCGTCAGTTTCACTACGTCACTTCCAAAGAAATTTTACCTTCAATTTGGTTTTCTGTCATAGAAAATTGATTGGGCCAAATGAGAGTGGGTCTAGGCCCAGTGGAAGCAGTCATGTCATTTGTAACTAAGGAATGAGGTCATTCCAATAGCTAGGGAAATTTTTGTTAAAGTTACACCCTCTGCGCTGCATGGGAAAGCTTGAGCTGAAGTCTTTCAGGGAATTGTTTCAGAAGGTCCAGATATAAGATAAATATAATTGTGAGTTCATGTGATTTCAGTCACTACATCCTGGTGCTATTTTAACAGAACAGAATGCAAAAAAACTAAATATTAAATAAACTGAAGTGAACTTTTTCACTTTGCTTCAGACCAAAAGAAATGAACTGCACTCAGTTATGTAAAGGTTGGTATTTGCAAGCCTTAGTTGGAAGTTCAGCTGGAAAAAACTGAACTTTAGTTGACAAAGAATGTGTGTTGCCAGGAGAGCAGAGTGTACAGTGACACAGATATGTGGGGCTTGGCCTGTTCTTCCCTACAGAGAAAAGATTTGACCTCTGTAGCACCCACACACACTATTGGACAGGATGAGTCATGATGTTTCCTCCTAAAGATCTGCTCTCAGAGATGACTCACATCTATTATGAGGTCAATCCAGAGCTTTCTTCCCTTTTTTTCTGGTTGTACAAATTTTCAGGAAATTACAGAAACATTTTATTTTTACAGTGTTTGTAATGAAGAGGGCTGTAGGATCATTTTGTGTCTACACTGACTCATATTAGTAGTAGTACAGTGATTTTAGGTCATCCTGCCCTTACTGGAACACAAAACATTACAGCCTCTTTGTAACAGAGGCAAGAAACAGTTGAACTAGTGAATTTGACTCAATAAATACAATAAATAATAATGGCTCTGATTGCTGATCATCTTATAGATCCACTCATGGAAACACTGATCTGGCAGTGACAGACAGACGGTGGGTCAGATATGTCCTGAAGCCAAAAAAAATGATAATCCCTTTATCTTTTTGGTCAGGATTGTGTTTGAATGTGATTATGTTTGTGAATTTGCTTTGTTACTGTGTGCTGTTGCCTCTTGATGTGTAATCAACATATGCGTATTTTGTATATGTGTGTCTGCAGGACAGTGAGGGACTGGTATTCCACTACTGGGCCTTGTTCGACGGCCATGCCGGTTCAGGTGCGGCAGTTGTCGCTTCCCGCCTGCTGCAGCACCACATCGCCTGTCAGCTCCAGGCCGTCATCGAGATCCTGCGTAACCTGGCCTCCCTGCCCCCCACCATCATGGGGGAGGAGCCCGACAACAACCCCTACCTCCAGGGAAACACCCCAGGCCCTCACCGCGCCCTGACTCGAGCCGCCTCACTGCGGGGTGCCACGGGCGCGCCGGGTTCCCCGTGCAGCACCCCGCCTCCCCCTCGCTTCTTCACCGAGAAGAAGATCCAGCACGAGAGCCTGGTGATAGGAGCCATAGAGAACGCCTTCAAAGAGATGGTGAGAGACACATGCAATTACTTTTTTGGCACAAACGTCCACTTGGACTGAAGGATGAATTGATTTGATTTTGGTGGTCAAAGGTCGCTGTGACCTCACAAAACACATTTTTTTCCATAACTCAAGAATTCATACACTAATTATGACAAAGTTTGACCCAAATGTCAAATAGGATAAAATTATGAAGTGATGACATTTTATATCCAAAAGGTCGAAGGTCAACTTCCTTGTGACATTTTTCCATGTGACATTTTTCCATGTCTTTTCTGGCCATTACTCAACACCATAACTCAGAAACAGAAGGGGAGATTGTGACCTTGTTTCACATTTGGTCAGATACTGAATTGGTGACACTAATCTTGGTGCCCACCTTGAAACTGTGGTGATTGTATAGATCTTCTGTGCTGCCGGGTTGAAGATGTGTGTGAAACATCCATGTTTTAGAATTTGTAGCTTCTTTGCAGCAACATCCATATCTCAAGCTTTGTCTACTGTCATGGCTACAACTTTGTGTTCTATCAGAATCAGCTTTATTGGCCAAGCATGTGAACATATACAAGGATAATACACTTAACGCCTTTTATTAAATTCCTTCAAAGTCCTCAGTACAAAAATTATGAGTCTGGACAAACATGGATGTAAACTGCAATTTGACTAGTTGGTGGAGGCATATAACCACAAAGTGGTATTTCTAGTTGAATTTTGCCTGACGCTGTTATCTAGAGGAAATGTGCTGTGAGGTTGCAGAAAGGTGTTCATTATCCTCCTGCATCAGCCCATCATCGGTATTTTTACCACCTACACTGTTCTGCCCTCAGTTCCAAATCCCATCCTGTGAAAATAAATATCCACCTTAACTTACTTAGGCTGCTGTGACAGTAGTAATACAGTGATTTTAAGTCATTTATTTGTCTTTTTCAGTGATGCCCGCCCTTACTGGAACACAGACGTTTTGTGCTTGTTCTGCCCATTTGATGATTTTTCCACTATCAACATATTTTGACATTTATAACAATGGCTGCCGTCACTCGTAAAGACATGGAAAATGGGCACCACCCCTCAAGGACTAAACTGTTCCAAAATCATTCTAAGCCATTTAGTCATAAGAACAACAGTTTGTCAGTAATTTATTTTGGGCTTTTCTACTTGGTTTACGTTTATACAAATATATGCTTGTGTTTGTCTGGAGTTAAACACTGAAAAAGTCTGTAATGATTGTTTATGCATAGTAAAAGAAACAGTTGAACTAGTGAATTTGACTCTACAATAAATAATAATGGTTCTGATTGCTGATCATCTTATAGATCCACTCATGGAAACACTGATTTGGCAGTGACAGACAGACAGTGAGTCAGATATGTCATGAAGCCAAAAAAAATTATACATAACAACGGCTGCTGCCACTCGTAAAGAAATGGAAAATGGGCACCACCCCTCAAGGACTAAACTGTTCCAAAATCATCATAAGCCAAATAGTCATATGAACAACACAAATGCTGTGAGGTTACAGAAAGGTGTTCATTATCCTCCTGCAGGGATCCTTTGTTTTACTTTACAGTCACAGGTGATTCTGTCATCAGCCCATCATCGCTATTTTTACCACCTACACTGTTCTGCCCTCAGTTCCAAGTCCCATCCTGTGAAAATAAATATCCACCCTAACTTACTTAGGCTGCTGTGACATGTTATAGCAGGAAAAGCACAGGTGAAATTAATAACATTAACGATGGTTGCATTGCATTTAGATGAGCCAGTCCGACTGTCCTTGTATTGTGCTTGCTGGCTCACTGGACTGGCTTACAGCAACACTTATTGGAACAGAACCTTCATTAATGTTATTAGTGACATTAGTTATTAGTGCTTTACACAAGTCAAGTAATATTTTTTCACATCATTTTTGTTTAAATTATCTAAAGATAGATTTATATCAGAACAGAAATAGTAGATCAGTAGATTCATTTAATCAGACAAGATTGTCAATGAGTAGTTTTAACAGTGAATTCATCATGTATTTACCTTGTTTCAGTTCACTACCCACAAATATCCAACTAACATTCTGTGATTTATCTGTTAACTGCCTGACAGCTGTAAAGTTAATTTACACACATTACCTTCGGTACGAAACACAACTTTGGTGATGAGTTGAGGGACTTGAAAACTGAAAAAATGTCACGCATTTTTTAATATTTTCTGGTTTCTTTCTTATTTGAAGGAAATAAGAGCACTAGAATACACAATGTGTCAAATTATATGTTTTTTCTGCAGTATCAACAGGCATGCAAGTATTCACATGGAAACCAAGCAGATATGGAAATGTAGTTACTGAAGGAAAATGCAACACGTGCAAACAAGTGCAGATAAACAAACGCTGTATCTGTTATATCTGTTGTGTTTGCACTGACCCGAGGACAAGAAGGCAGACACACTTAAAAAAGATGCACACAAAGATTATTTTCAGACCACAACATTTGGCTTTCTCATTTTAGAGTTTGTTTAGACAGATTGGAAGCGTCTGAGCTGAAATCATGGCCCCTGGCTACTTGTCAATGAACCGCACACCAGTACCCAGACTTCAGATTTCTGTTGCCCTGTGTAGTACAGAAGCATTATCTGACTAAATATGTCTCTAATAAGTTTCTGTTGAATTAAAAGCTTAATGTTTAGTTTATTATACAGGAAAATATGCTTCTGTATAAGTTGATTCTAACACATTTCATTCATAACCAGATCTCCAAAAAAACATGTCTCTGTCATAATTAAGATTCTCTCATCCCTACCAGTGGTGTGTTTCCTTATAACTGTATTGTATTGTACGTTTCTTCTAATTTGCTTTAAGAAGAAATGTTTTTACAAGTGTGTGTGCAATATTACCACTAGATGGCACTGGAAAACAGTCAAGCTGCACCCTGTGATACCAAGACTGGAAAAAAATCACTAAGGAAGCTCCTCTCAGATCAACCCCTCACCACCCTTTCCCCAAGTGAAAAGAAGCACTCTTACACTTGATTGGACATCCTTTGTAGAAGATTATCGCTGCATCAGTTAAAGCTGCGGCCCCTGTAGAAACACGTCAACCATCTTAAGGCTGCAGGAGAGAGCTGCTCTGCAGAGAAAGCTCTGTCTGCAGGGTTTGTTTATATGCCTGCAAGTCTGTGTGAAAATATGTAAAAAAAAAAAAAATAATGTTAATATATTCCTGACATAGAAGGTTTGAGACAGAAAAAGGATAAAAGGAAACAAATACAGAAATATGCGTTATGACATGGACGGAAAAATGCTCTAGGCTGTACGCGCTGGACATGCAAAGTCGACACACAAACCTTCTCACATATCTCCATCTACATTATTCATGCGCAACACAAATCCTTGTTTACTGACATGTGGTCAAATAAAAGGTTCAGGTTAAACCGATCAATAGTCTACAACGATGCCCACACCGCCCTCTGAAAAGTTGATCAGATTTTCTCAGTCTGCCTTTCGCTCACTTTCCTTCAGTTTTCTTCTTCTTCTGGGTCTTGCAGTCATATTTATGAATATTTATAAGCGCTATTGAATAGAAAAGGGTCAGACTATATACAGTATTTACATTTGCCTCTGTCTATGTCTCTCCCAGGATGCCCAGATTGAGCGGGAGAAGCACGGCTATAGCATCACAGGAGGATGTACCGCTCTCACCGTGGTGTACCTGCTTGGAAAACTATATGTTGGGAATGCAGGTGACAGCAGGTGTGTGAGCTTCTAAATGAGAAGGGTCTGTGAAGGATGTAGTAATATTAAGCTGCAAGGCCCCGAGGGACCCAAAGACATATGATGTCAGTACATCAACATGTCGGGGCAGAGACAGTTGGAGCTGCTCGTTATCTTAAATGTAAGGGTGGGTGTACTGTACATTTCTACCTTTTCTTACTCTCTGCAGGGCTATCATTATTAGAAACAATGAGATCATTCCCATGTCGACAGAGTTCACACCAGAGTCAGAACGGCAGCGACTCCAGTTCCTGGTAAGAAAATTCTGTATTGATTTTTATATAGAAATCCTATTTTCTATGCAAGAAATGTCTCTTCAGTCAAAAGTGTAGTTTTGTTGCACAACAGCAACAAGTGTTATCTGAATCTTAATATTATCAAATATTTATGATAAGGTTAGTCACACGAAGCCATACCAGCCTACCTAATCTCCTGCCACAGTTTCTCGCTGTGTGTTCACTACAAGCAACACAATCAGAAAGTCCATCAATGTCCTTTAGAGCCGTACGACACAAAATCAACCGACACTCACCGAGCTTGTCAGCCAAGAATAGTTGACCGTGATTGACCTTTTTATAGTCGGTGGCAGTAAACAGTGAATCAGGTTTCTGCAATTCCTTTTGATTTCTTGAATAAATGTCTCAGATGTTGCCTCTTCGGGTCAGAAAGTTCAGTACTGAATTTCAATCTTCTTCTGCTGGCTCTCAACAGTAGCCATTGAAGAATGTTAGCATTTTAATCTGTTTTGTGCTTCATATAATGTAAAATGTAAAAGATATATATAGATATATAGATATATAGATATGTACAGTATATTAGCATGGCCATTATTACCCCATGATTTCAGGTTATCTCTTATAAACCAGTGTTTATTTCAGCCAATAAACAACAAGAAATTGCAGTACAGAAATGCCAAAAATATGTTTGTGCTCATTTAGTGTTTTCATTACATAGTTTTTTCCATCAGAGAGCATTGACAACTGTAAAATAAACCACCCACTACACAGTTTAGTCACAATTCTTCAATAACCAAATTTAAGGAATCTATTCAAATGCATGTTTATCTTGTGTGTTTTGTTAAATAACTAAAGTCAGCAGACATATTATCAGATTTTTTTAAGGCTCAAATATCAAGTTGTACTGTCCTTAAATGTCCAGTATTAGTCGGGGCTTCAGAGTGAAGTAACAGAGCAAAAAAATAATTAAATTGAGTGAAGAATGTTTTATGTAATCTGAAAGTCACCCACATGATGACCATCCTTGTCTGTCCTCCAGGGTTTCATGCAGCCTCACCTGTTAGGAAACGAGTTCACGCACCTGGAATTTCCCAGGAGAGTTCAGAGGAAGGAGGTGGGCAAGAGGATGCTCTACAGAGACTTCACCATGAACGGGTGGTAAGTCTCCCCCTGTCTCTTTCATTTTCTTTCTTTTCCACACCAGCAAACATCAAAATGCGTGCTATAATTTGACCTTAAATGAAAACTCAAATGAAATAGTAATCAAAATCTGAAAAAGTTTGAAGTTGTTGATCAAACTGTGGTTTGTATCTCTGCTTCTCCGTCTTATTTCCCCTCTTTTGCTGCTGCTTACACTCACACTTCTACACAGTGAGAGCTGAAGAGACCAGCAGAGAGCTAATGAGAGAGCAACCTAACCTGATATGACATAATGATACGGCAGAGATGGTCCCGGACAGTTTGTGCAGTGCAATGTGGGTTAGCAAGACACCATGCTGTTTTACTGCGGCTGCAGTTGAAGCCAGTAATGAGACGTGTTTTTACTGACTTTCTGACTCACTCTCACTGACACACACACAAACACACACACACACACACACACACAAACACACACAAACACAGACGCATACTTTGGGAGTATTGTGGTGTGTGATGTAAATTTAACCATAAAACCACCCTTCGGGAGCAGATATGAGCCTGCCAAGATGTGCCACTGTACAGTATGGACTACATTTCTCAGGAAGTAGTTTGAAGTCATTTAATCCACATCTCAGCAGGACTGGGTATCATTTAAAAGATTGGTACTGCTACCACAACAATACTTAACTACCTACTGAATGTAGCTCCTCAAAGGCCAAAGTAAAAGCTGTGGTTTTAATCATTTAGTTTTTAAAATAGGAAATATGCCAATCACAAGTTCCAAGAGTCTGAAGTGACATTTTTAGACAGCTTGTTTTATTCTCCCAGCAGTCAAAAACTAAAAGATGTTCAGTTTACAACAATATAAAACAGAGAAAAGCAGCAAATCCTCACATTTGAGAAACGTGAATAAGCAAATTTGTGGCATTGTGACAATTATTTAAATTGTTGGTTTGGTTTATTTTCATTATTGATTAATCTGTCAATTATATTTTCTCGATTAATCCTTAAGTCTGTAAAATGTCAAGAAATCGTGAAAAATTCAATTTCAAATGTCATGTTTTGTCTGAACAACAATCTAAAGATATTCAGTTTACTATCATGTATGACACAAAAAAGCTTAAAATCCTGAATTGAAAAACAATTATTCAATTATCAAAATAGTTGCCAATTAATTTTCCGTCAATCTACTAATCATTTAATTGACTAATGGTTTCATCTCTAATCAAATCATTTAAACTCTGAAACACAATCTAGTACAATATTGATAATGAGCCTGCACTTTCATTTGGCAGCCCTTCAACACCTCCTATGAAATAGAGGTATGATAAAAGAGTGCAGTGTGTGACTCACTGTTGTCTATCTGTGAGCTGTAAAGTTTGATGGGAAGATTGCAGGGTGCCTGCTGGGTTAAAGAAGTTGTATCTCTACCTCTCCTGCGCTAACGGAAAGGCAAAAAGCCAGACAGACAGAGTTTTATATGTTAGGGTCAGGAAAAGTACACGTCTCAGTTTTGAGACAGACAAATGGCAAGAGAGAGAGACACGGCCTGACAGATGGAGCAAACCCTGGTCAGATTTGAAGCCTTTTGAAGTTGTTGATATTCTCCGCTGGCTGGTGACGCCAAGTCTAATCTAGCAAGTTTAAGTAAATCAGTGTCTTTCAGTCTGACATCAAAGCTCCATTTCTAAGTGCATTTTCAGATCTTCTGCCTCTATTTGTGCACTTCTGAACTCATTTTTTTGTTGTTCGGGTGTTGCTTGTGTATTCTAAGATCTACGCCCTCCCTGTGCTTTCTCTCTACTACATTTTTCAGTAGCAATTCAGTGTTCAGTGTGCACTCAGGAGGGATTCGCTTGTTACAAGACGCAAGCGAAATCAAAAACTGTGGGAAAATTAAAGAAAAGAAAACAGTTGGGTAATGTCTTCTGTGGCTCTGGAGCTTTCTAAAGTCTCAAAACATAACACAACCTTAGAGATGTCAAGTTGTATTATGGGAATTGTGGGATCCATTATATTTGGAACTTGCTCCATACTTGAGGCTAAAAGTCTGGATATTTCAGCCAGTGCTTTTCATTTTTCTCTGGAAAGTCCCCCAGTTTTATGGAAGTGAGACAATAGTTTCAATAGTTAGAACCTTTTAACAATGGATGACAGCACAAGGAAAATTAGCCTATGCATTTACATATGTTCATGAACTTAAAGGTCCAATAAATGACTTTGAGCCTCACTGGATGTCAGCAAACAACTATTTGCTATGTAAAGACATAGTGGAGTAATGGCGACCTGTGTTCTGTGTTTTGGTAACCGCATTGACTGTGCATGTATGTTAGTGCATGTATGTCCTCCTTGTCCTCCATGTCGATTTCCAAAATGGTGCCTGGATCAAAAACTTTCTCAGATTACAGCTAAACAGTACACTGAGGCGAGAAAAAGGCAATGCAGTAACAGAATCTTGATCCATATTTGATCAGCACTGCCTATTTTGACAGTTTGATCTGAGTCTCATGAGTTGTTGGCTTTTTTTTTACCCCCAATTTTATTAAGTAACCAACACCTTTGATTTGGTCTGAGATGTTGGTGTTATAGCGCGACATCTAGTGGCTGAATGTTGTATATTGCAACTTTAAAGTAGCCTTAAGTTTCTTTTTCTTTTTTTGGCCACTTGTGGGCAGCAGAACAAGTGTAAACACAGACTGACATACAGTTTTGTCACCTTTTTTAATTAACATTTCTGTAAATGTGTTATCTTGCTGGCTAATTTTCAACTGCAGTCCTTTAGCAAGATGTTCTGAAACCAAATAACTGTAAAACCAATTATATTAAAGTTAATATGGCTAATATGTTAGCAATGCAAGAATGTAAGTCCAATGTTCACTCTCTCTTTAACTCTGTTTTAGTCTCCACCAACTCCAGAGAAAAAGATCAGTCTCTTTAGCTGTTAAATAATCCACTGTGTTCACCAGCTAGATGCTAACTTTGTCTTTCTGGCACTGAGCACTGGACAGGTAGAGTATAGTGGGTTTATTACAGCTATTTTGCAGAAAAGGGAAACCAGGAAGACAAGAGCGATGAGTGGGAAACAAAACATTAAAGCTGCACGCCGTGAAACCAAAGCAAAGAGCTTAAAGACGCTAAAATGCTCCGCTTGCTAAAATGGTAGTTGTGTGATAATCCTCTGTGCATTTGTCACTACAAATGACTCACATTATCATCATTTGAAATGAAAAAAATATCAATTAGTGCAGCTTTATTGAATATTTTCATCAAAATATAAATCTGAGAATAATCATTAGCTAGAATGAGATTAAAAATTAAGTTTGCAGTTGAATTTCCCCACCGGTACAGACAAAAGGGGCCCAAATGTGGTCAGGCAGATTTGTCCTTTAATGTGATTGATTTATTTTAATTATATTCATCTCACTCCTCTTGCGTAGTTATCTTTCATAGAATGTATATATTTGTGTCAGACAGAAAGAAAGAAGAGAGAGAAAAGATACATTCATTGCTTTTTGGTCTATTTTTCTTTTCTCTCACACAGGGCCTATAAGACAATTGAGGATGAAGATCTCAAGTTTCCACTAATATATGGTGAAGGGAAAAAGGCAAGTGTGTGTGTGTGTGTGTGTGTGTGTGTGTGTGTGTGTGTGTGTGTGTGTATGTAAGAGAAAGAGAAAGAGAGAAAGTGTGTGTATCTGCTCTGGAATTCAAGACTGAAGAGGAAACAGTAAAGCACTTGTTCCAACATTGTCAGTCTGACACACAGACGCACGCTACAGTGCCTGCCAGCCACCCAGACAGTGGGTGAACACTCGGTCTCTGATGTGCAAATAACACATTGTGCATGTGTGTCAATGTGCGCACACGCTAGAGAAAGGAGGCGGTCCATCTGTTTCACTCCAGTAGCTACATCTAACACAACACACACACACACAGACATTCAGACAGACACACACCATTCGGGAGATGACAGTCGTCTCTCTGAGAAGTGAAGTTAATCCCCACTGGGACAGCAGGAAAGAGATGAGAAGAAGAGACCGAAACTGAAAACACACTCCACCAAATAAATTGCACAACACGCTTCAAAACTCTCAGTCATGTCAGTTTGTCTCATATTTTCAATCAATTCAGTTTGATGCAAAGAGAGACATAACAAGAATCTCCATCAGAAAGGAAAACAGCATCTGTCAACCACACAGCGCCATTGTTGTCTGATGAATAGCTGTTGAATTCAAAAGGGGGAAAAAAGCAAAGGGTTTTCACACAGGCATGAAAAAGTGGAAAAATACTGAAAAAGAATTTGATAATTAAAGATGTTTAGCTATTTAGTTTTATGGCAAATATAACCTAATTTACTGCTTATGTTTTCATAGATTTTCTTTTTATCAAACTGCACCGACAATATTTCAACTTGATATTGAGACAACTATATTTCTGGAATAAGACTAATATACCACCGAGTACAATTCCCCCCCATAGTGCATTCTGTAGCTATATGGCAACACGCTGTACTGTGAGCAATTAGCACCAGCTCCACCACCCACACAATGTCGTACATTATGACAGGCTGAAACACCGCCATCATGGCTACTGTCAGACTGTCAGACACCATGTTTACATCCATATGTTCATTGATAGCTAACTGACTGTGAAGGTGGCTGTAGTAAGTATTTACTATTTGAACGCATTTTCAGTTACATAGCAGTCCCAAATACCAAAAGTTTCTCTTTAAAGAGGACATATCATGCACATTTTCAGGTCTTTATTTTTATTCTGGGGTACTACTGGAATATCTTCTCATGATTTACATTTCAAAAAACTCTTTATTTATGTTTTAGTGGCCCTTTATGCAACCGCTCAGTTCAACCTATTTCTGAAACAGGCCATTTTAGCTCCTGTCTCTTTAAGGTCCCTCCCCACTTTACTCTGATTGGTTAGCTCTCAGAGACTACATAAACAAACAATAGTAATCGGATTTTTCTTCTTTTTCTTGTTCTTTACACAAAATGGAAACTTCTCATATACATCCGTACATGTTCAAACCCAAAATCAAGCAGAAATACACGAGTGGACGACCCAAACAACCTGTGGAAAAACCTTAGCAACAAAGGCTACTGAACAGACGGATGCTTGTCAGTAGAGGTAACTCTGCAAATGGAGCCTTGGCTTTTGACTTTCAGGGAGCATTTAACATGTGTTCACCTCAAATATTGGACTTTTGACCATGTTTAACATAGACATCCGACAGTATAACAGCATATAAATGACAGAAAATCACAAAAAGCATCATATGTCCCCTTTAAGAAAAACATAAAAACATGTAGGAAATCTAACTGTATGTTTTCCAGGCTCGGGTGTTGGCAACCATTGGTGTGACCCGCGGGCTCGGTGACCACGACCTCAAAGTTCACGACTCCAACATCTACATCAAGCCGTTCCTTTCCTGTTGCCCCGAGGTAAGAGCTAGCACTGCATATAACCTTCTGACACATCCAGTAACTGAAGACTTGAAAACTAAGCTTAAGTTGACTTTACTTTAAAAGGCTGCATACACTTTGAAATGTAACTTCTTTTTTTTTTGTATGTGGGTCATTTCAGGTTCACCTAACTACAAATGAATCATGCCTTTGAAAGGAAACTGACATGCACTCATGAGCATCTTGTTTTATTAGACATACTTTTAATGCTCAGTTACCTTACCAGTTCAGTTAGATTTTGGCAGCAATGGTTTGATTCCACTCTCTGTAGTTTCAGCTGAACATCACAAACTTGCTGTCCCTTCTCTGGTGCTCACACCATTTAAGAGCACATGGAGAAATACAGTAGGTATTAATTTCGTCTGCGGTTGGACTGTGCTTCATTTTGTCATGCTAGGATTTCCATGCATGAGGGATTCTGGACTAACGTGGCATCTATCTCCTTAAACCCATTAACTCCTGGACCGGGGTTGTTTCCTGTAGCTGGTACAATTACAATCTCAACATATTGATTGCTTAATGATTCAAATCAGATGTTCAATCAATCTTTCCTTCTTCTGTCTTTCGTCCATTCCTTATTTCATCTCGTTTTCTCGTTATTTCTGTCCTATATGAGAAGAAAAATGCCCCGTCACATGACCTACCCTAGTTCTCCTGCTGTCATATCTGCAAACCCTCTGTGAAAGTAGCATTTTGCTGCCTCTTTGTCTGAACAAGGTCCTCAGCAGCAGAGGAACTTGAGCTCACCTGTCTGTTTGTCTGGTACTGGTTTCAAAGCGCTTTCATCTCCTGATGTAGTTTGTCTTATAAAGTTTTGCATTTTTTTTCCTCCCAGAGTTCTCTGCTTGATCTTTTATTCATTAATACCCGGGTTCATAGCAGGTTCACGCCAAAGACTTAACTCCTCTCAGCACTTTGCGTCTCCGTCTGTGTCTGTCTTTTTCTCACAAACACTACTCTCACCTCTTGCTGAAGACTGTCGATTGGTTTCTCGAGATGCTCTCAGTGACTGAAAGCTGCATTTAATTCATCGAGTTGCGGGAATGCCACGCATTGTTACATGTGAGGGCTGGGTCAGTGTAGATTTCACTATGGCTGTGAAACTTGAGCCACTTTAGCTGAATGTACTTGATCTTTCCAGCTGCTCAAAGAAATCTTTGACTTGTAAAGTTACAATTTGAAGTTCTGATTGGTTGTTGTTGACATGTTGGCTTTTTTTGATCAAATGAAACTGGTTTAGTTTACTTGCACTTTTTAAAACAATTTTTATGTACTTATTTATTGCAAAGTAGGTCAAGGCGAAGCTTGTTTTTATTGTCTTCTGAAATGGAAAATTTCCTTTGATTGAAGGATTTACTGCTCAGAAAAGTAGACATGTAACAAAATACCCTTGATATACTTGAATAAAAACAACTTGTAAACTATATACACACCCCAAAAAGAAACATACGCTGTTAAAAATACAAGAATTCCAAAAACACACATTTCAAGCGAGATAAAAAGGTATAAAATCAAACATGTCAGAGAACAAAACAATAGTTAAATAAATGTGTGAATTCAATAACAGACTTTAAATGACAGTAGACAATGGTAGAGCATTAACAGAAGTACATACAGTATATATTTATGATGCAAATAATAGTCTCATTTTATTCTCTTCCCTTCTTTTTATACATTTTTCATGTTTACATGAAATTATTAAATTATTATTTTTTATGGGTTATTAAAGATAAAAGGGGGGGAGCACTTCTGAATGTCAGTGGTGAAAAGAGAAATGTGTAAATCTGAGCCATCAGTGTATTTTAGATTAAAACCCTTTGTGTTTTGGCCTGCAGGTGAAGGTGTATAACCTGACGCAGTATGAGCACGGGGCTGATGATGTTCTGGTGATGGGAACCGACGGCCTGTGGGACGTCCTCTCCAACCAGGAAGTAGCTGAAGCCGTCACCACCTTCCTAGCCAACTGTGACCCTGATGACCTCCACAGGTGGGATGCCTTCTCTCTTTCTTTCTTTCTCTCTTTCTCTCTGTGTGAACTGAATGCTTCATCACTGTTCCCTCTGTTGGCCAGGTATACGATGGCAGCACAGGACCTGGTGATGCGAGCGCGCGGCGTGCTGAGGGACAGAGGCTGGAGGATTACCAACGAGCGCCTGGGCTCTGGAGATGACATCTCGGTCTTCATCATACCGCTTATGTACGGCAACCGTCAGCCCTGAGGATGAGCCCAGGAGGACCAGAAGGGCCTGTTCGGCTCTTAAACCAACAGGATTAATCCTGAACTCAGAATCCCCCTTTCAGTTCCCCCGGTGCCGTTTGCACAATTGTTTTCTTACTTGGACGAAGGTCAAGTAGAACATTTAGATGGTATTTCATGTCTCTGTGGATGTTCAGGATCGGTCTGCCACCAAATGTGGTTGCTCGGGGGAACTGCAGTCAATGATGAACAATCTTTAATGTTCAACAGGATGATGGAGGTTGACTGGTCCTGAACTTCTGTAGACATGTGAAAGCTGAAATGGTTGAATGCTCTTCCAAAGTGAAGAAAAGACCTCTTTATTTCCTCTCCTTCCCTCTCTTGCAGTGCTGTAAACTTGGCTCCCCTCTCTTTTATTTCCCTTTGCTTCCCTTATACTGTACAGTCAACTTGTTTATAAAAAAAAAAATACCTCCTTCATCTCATGACCGTGGACCAAGCTGACAGGTCAGCTGCGTTTTCTGTTTCGCCACAGTGTGGCTTTGAAGGATTCACTCGTTGAAGAACTGCTTACAGATTACAGACTGATTGTAGCACTGAGATTTTGGCTGGAACCTGCATTGCTGTTCATCATTTCGGGAGGCTTTTGGTCAGTAAGAGCCCAGAGTGGCTGAAATCTTATGTCACATGAAACATTGAGGGGTATAATTTACATGTTTCATGAATCAGTTCTTACTGTCAAGTGGGAAATCTGAGCCTCTCTGCATCAATTGCAGAGATGTAGTTTGACAAAAAGGTTTCTGAACAAATTTTGATGTGGTTAATCCAAACTTGCTCCATCATTCAACACCTGTACAAGCAAGAAAAACGTTCACTGTGTCAAGTCATTTAATCTGATGTCGAGTTTTAAGATGTAAACATTGGAAATTAGTCTTTAATTTAAGTACATGGTTCCAGTAGCTGTTGGACTTCAGCGGATTTGGTTGTTTGCAGTTAGTGAACCAAATCATTAAAGCGGCAGGTCGTAAAAACCAAAACAATAAGCCAAAAAGCTCCATGCAGCTGAGGGAAAGTGCAAAGTCAGATCATTTTCTGGAGGTGTCAGAGCTACTTTGCTGAAAATGGAGATGAGAGCGGTGAGAGTGAACTGAAACAATAAAATTGTGGGGACATAAAACCAAAACAAAGAGCTAAAAGGCGCTAAAATGGTGTGCTAGCTTCTCTGTGCATTTGTCACTATGAGTGAACCCTATCACATTATACATTGCCATTTGATTGATTGTTTATATAAATATATTGATTAGTGCAGCTTTAAGGTAATATAATATACATGCTAACTAACTACATTGAGAAAAGTAGAAGCAGTGAAATTCAAAAATATCAAAAAATATCCTTAAAACTTATATAAATTCCTCTATGAAAAAAACAAAACTAACACCCAACACTGGATTAAATGACTTGGACATCAGTGTAGATGCACTTTAGGCTGACCCACACCATTCACCGAGGAGATGATCTATGGAAGGTTGAAAAGGCAAGTATTCCCTGCAGCAGGGAGGAGAATTAAATTCATAACTTTGAAAAAAAAAATCATGAAATACAATCAAAGTTGAGCTGAACCAACATTTCACAGAGAAAAAAAAGCTAAGCTTTCTTTTGCTTTAACATGTTTTGCATGTTTTACAAGCTGAAGATGCTTGACCCGCAGATTTGGGAATAACGACGTACCGTGTTTGGATGTAGTTATTAACTGTGTGTCGGTGCATGCAGTGACATATTGTAGGCCTGGGAACATGAGTGATGGTGCAATGTTTTACACTGCTGTTTGTTTTTTTTTATATGGACTGAATTTGTGTTTCTGTAACGTATTGAAGAATTAGTGACAATGTTATTTGTTTGTAAACGTGCAGAAACCATGCATACATATATTTGAGGTTGTTTTTCCTTTAGAATTATTAGACATTTAGTGGAAGAGCTATAGGATAAAGATTCATCATGAAGGAAGGGAATGAAACAAAAAAACATTTGTCATCTTTTTGAGTTCAGTCACCGGATTTCAGACAGAAAAGTGACCGTCGAGACTTCCATAATGACCTCAGAAAGTGATGTGCATGTGTGTGTTTACACCCCTTCCCTACATTATTATTCTGTATTCATACAGGCTGCGCTGCCCAGCAAGCTGCTTTGAGTTAAGATGAAGGAGATGAGAGGTAGAGTCAATTCAGAGAGTCAGTAAAAAAAGTTCATTTTAGAAAAAAAGTTTGATTCCAAGTTGAGGAAATATTTCTGTCAGAACAATTGGCAGCATGAAATTAAACACAAACTGTGTGTTTTATAGAAGCTGTTAAAGTGGATATGTAGAGTTTTGGAGTAGCACTGGTTTACTTTAATGTAAAACTTGACTTACGAAGCGGGAATACGTCTCCTTGTTTCATAAAACAAGCGATTGACTGAATCCAAAGATGCTCATGTGGAAACTGTGCAGTGCCAGGATGAGGAAGCCATTGTTAGATCACATATGTATGTGCCATTGTGTTGCATGGCTATTTATCTTCTCTTTTTTTCTTCTTTTTTTTCTGCAGTCGACAATTCTCTATCTATCTACATTCCACCAAGCAGCAGTCATTTACATTTACCTGAAGATCGTATGTGCATTTTTTCCTCCTATACATTCCATGAAAGAAATGTTTAATCTAGTACATGTCGTTATTATGTACCTGTTGTTGCTGTTTTTCCATCAAATAAGCTATTTGGCAGTTACCAAGTTAGTTATCTATTTATTGAAAGCCTGTTTTTTTTTATTTCTCTGATTTTATTTGTGGATCTTTTTAAGTTCAAACTGTCCTGACACCACCCGAGCTTTGTCTTAGCAATTGTCACAGTTCAATATTTCAAACAGCCAGACTTTACAGTAGAGAGTGATGTTTTGAACTGTCAACACATTAAGTCTGAATATACGTTGAATGTTCATCCTTCTGTCATTAAGCCTTTTTCTCTTAGATGAATGTCAAAGAATGACTATATAATTTATTTTTCTCATCCTATTGTGCCACCCAACTGCTGCACATCAACTCAGGTTCAATTATGAGGTGTAGGGAAACGTGGACAAGTCCTCTAAGGTGGTTTTATTAGTTCCACTACATTTGTAAATACATGGGAGAGACCAGTGTGTTCGGGAAGCTCTTAGATTTGAAAGTTTACTTTGTCCCTTCAGCTTTACAGCTCCAGGCTGTGGGTTTCCCTTTCTGAAGTTGCTGTATTGTGAAATAGTCACTACTGCTGTTGTTTTTTTTTCTACTTAGTTAATTGGGTTCATCATGGGACAATGAGAAGAGGTTTTTTCTGTAGCAAGAGGAAGTTTGAAGCCTATTGGGTAAACGTTTTAAGTGACCATTGTGCTCCCTCTCAACCTCTCCGTTTGTGAATGTGAAATGTACATTTTGTATAACAGAAAGAGAACTTAATGAAATCAAAAAGAAATATTTTTAATGTTTCCTTGTGCAACTCTGACTTTGGGGAAAAAAGGCAATGTTTACCTTCAGTGTTTCTTTTCCAGAAATGAAAAAAAAAAACGACAATAAATGTTAAAGATCAATGTAAGAAATGTACAGTTTTATGTCATTAAAAACAGGAAGAAGTAGAAGTAAAGCTTAAACTGAATATGCAAGTGCTCAAAATCAATAGTTCTCCAAATCTTTCTGCTTGCGGTCCAACAGTCTCAAGGAGCAAGAAACAAAAGAGGAGAAGTGCATGAAGAGCTGATCAATATAGTTGCTGTTTGTATTCTCTGAGTTGTTCTTATGGGAAAGTAAAAACTACCAAAAAGGTTCAACTGACTTCCCAAAAACTAGTTAGACTTTGTGAGTGGACAGCAGAGGGATTCATTAGTGGAACTACAGAGTGCTCACTGAATGTCAAACATTTCACAGGAACCACTCTGACAGAACAGGGTCGATTCATACAGTACAGTACTGCGGACCCCACAGACATGATTCTTAATGATGATTGGGTGAACTGGGGTAAAAGCTATTAACTCAGATTGATTTCCTCTATTGTATCTGCATTAATCACAGAGGAAGCACAGAGAGGAACAGGTGAATCCTCACTTGTTTTTATAACACTAACTGGTACAACAGTTAAATCATTAGGTTTATGAAGGCCAGCTAAAGGTCCATAACAACTCATGCCTTTTTCCAAACCCACCACTGCCTTCTTAAGAGACTGTATGAAAATTATTTGAATGGGGAGAGGGAATGAGCATTATGTTTCAGTTTGGAAAAATTGCAGCAACCTCCCCACAATTACTCTAAAAATATTTGTCATCTTTACCAAATATTCCAGTTATTCTTTATTTTTAAACCAAGAGCTGTCATTTTGACACATTTTACTGTTAAGATGGGTGCTGTTGTAGGATAGCAACAAATGACATGTTCTCTTTTGAGTTAAAATTCATTCTCCTTCACTCTCACAAAAACTCAAACATCTCTCCCTTCAGAGAAAAAAACAAACAAACAAAATAAAAATCCACCTTTTGTGAACTCCCCTACCCCCTGATAACTTTCGTACAGTCCCTAAACTGTCAGAAATTCCACCAATTACATTACACAGGTCCGATGGTTAGTTCCAGCGCCATGAATAACATTTACATATAAAAGGAATGATCTAAATTTCAAATGAAGTACTTGTGAGTGTGAGTGAGTAAGTTTATGCATGCTTCTGGATACACATCCTGAATTTCCTTGGATGATCATTTATTTCAGGCTAACCTGAGGACATTTCTGAAAAGAAAACGAATTAAAACAAGACCTGGAGAAAAGAAACACACACTCACATGATGCATGCAATTTGGGATTACTTTATTTAAAAAATATTAATAAAAAGCAGGGATGTTTTAGCTTCGCATGCGTTTCAGTTGAACATATCCATCTCCACTTTACAGTCGGTTAATTTACGCACAGCCGTTTTAATGGACACTTGATAATTGTGAATGCATGTAACGGTTCCATTTAGTTTATTATATTTAGAAACAATACTGTGAGCTCAGTCTTTCACGCTGATCCGGTCGATCCATCTGTCGCAAGTCACCAGCGCCGGCAAGGCAGTAGATTGCGCAGTCATCTCCACAAGGGGTAATATGACAACCCGACCAACAGCACAAACTACTACCTCAACCAGCGCTTGGCCCCTGGTGTTTGTTTGCCTCCTTTTGTCCTCTTCGTGATCTCTTCACTCCAGTCTCAATGAATCTCAATTTCAGTTTAGAGCCGCTGTGCGTAAAAGCGCACGAAAATGGCGTGCGCGTAAAACGTGGCCGCCGGGATAAAAAGCGAGACAAAAACCCCACCCAAAGAATCGAAAAGGGGGGGAGGGAGGGGGGAATACCTCATGTACCTTCCCCATATTTCCTGCACTCGCTGCTCTCCTCAGATGACCTCGGTGAAAATGACAGAATGGCAGGTAAGGACGGAGAGGCCCTCCGTGGATTTCCTGAGTGGCAGAGGCGACGTTCACGGCATTGTCAGGGCACAAAGAGCGGATTATAGTATTAATTTTAATTATAATTGAGATTAAAATGTATTTATTATTAAATATGAATAATAACGAGTCGAACAAATAAAACAATTTATAGCCTAATTGAGAAATATTGTCTCCAGACATCAAAACATTAAATAACGCGTGTAAAAAATCACCCAAAGCACACATTACTTACATGTTTTAACTAACATGAAATAAAATGTACATTTTTTAAAACAGGGAGAAAAACAAGACGTTTTAAATCCTTTTTGTTCGTGTACAGAACCACATATTAAAATTAGACCACCAAAAAGTCACAATTAACTCACAGCTTTCATTCCATATAAATATAACCGGGATTTCGTTGAATCTGAGGTAAAAATGTAATAATTCCACATCGGCTCCTCACACAGTCCTTCACCTTGCAGCTGAACTGCAGCAGACTGTTTTATAATCTATTGTTGTCTGTTTGAGTCTCTGCGTCGTGAAGGAAAGTTGTCCCGTCATCCAGTCCGCTCCATTTAAAACGCAAACATGTACAGAAGTCCAGATCGAAATAATTTACGCGTTTCGTTGCCCCCTTTTTTTTCCTCCGCGAACGCCGCATGTCAGGTAGGTGTGGAAAATGAGTGGATTAGTCGGAGCAGCGTGGATAAAATTCGCGGGGAACGTCAGGACGGGTGTAGGCGCGGCCAGAGATGAGAGGAAACACAGAGCTCCCACTCTGGCGGGTTTTTTCTGACCGGTGAACACCAGCAGAGGAGATAAGCGGTCAGAGTGCGCCATCCGCTGGCTGCATCCAACAGCTGACAGACATCACTGTGAATTCCTCCAGAGGGAGTTTTAACCCGCTAATTCATGATTAAATGAGAACCAGCAACAGCATCACTAGACATGCACCAGCATCATCATCACCTTTATGACATGGATTAAGCTGGATCAGTTTACAACATATCACTGCACTGTACTGCATCATAAACATATATCTGGTAGACTATTAGTTTTGTCTATTTGTTGTTGTTTTTTAATGTTGTTGTGATGCATTTCTTAGCCTTATGTAACAATAACAAGGATGGTAAAGAGTCTGCCTTGCTTGTTGTAATTAAATATAGTAGATTCAATTTGTTTAATTACAAAAGTATTGATAATTGTAACCTGTTTTAACATATTTTATTATCTTATATTATTTATTTATATTGTGTATGTTTTTTGTTTGTTTTTGACTTCTTTGTCTTTTATTCTAAAGCACTTTGTGACGTCTGTCCTTGAAGGTACAATATACATATATTTTATTTTTCTTACTTCTTGTACTTGTCATTTTTCTTTCACCAGCTAATCAATCAGAAAGTGTCTGGTGAAGTATAATCACCCTTGTATGTAAACTTGCTGTAGGCTATATAGATGTCTAAAAAAACCTTAACTTTTTGCAAAAACTGATTGTTTGCATTATTTATCTGTTTTTGAAATTCATCTGTGAATAATTTAGTCTATAAATAAAAAAACACCCCTCACAATGTCACAGGTGATGTCATCAATTTGCAAAACCTCAAGAAATTTAATTTACAGAAAACAAAACAGAGAAAATCAGCACAGCCTCAGATTTGAGAAGCTTAAATCTTTCTACATAAATGATTTGATCATTAAACTTAACAGTGATTAATTATCTGCTGGTGGACCAATCCATGAGTCTGATGAGCACTTAACACATATGTGGGTTCAGGTGAATAGTGGGACTATCACAAATTAAGTTTCAGAATGATGTTAACTTTTATGAATCTCTGTTTAGTGCAGTGGTTCTCAAAGTGGGGTCCAGGGACCTCCAGGGGTCCTTGAGGGGGTTCACTATAATTCCATCCATAAGCATCACAATGACAGGATGTATGACTATTTTGGTCATTGGTTTCTTACACTTTCTGTAATAAAACATCTAAAAGCAAAAATCTCATCAGATGGGGGTCTGTGGTCTAATTTGAGTCAGTTTAGGGGTCCTTGACGTGAGAAAGTTTGAGAACCAGAATCATTAGTTTGACATTGACTTCCAGTGACTGTCGGTAAGTTGGTTTCTGTTTCCTCTGAGCGAGTGATGCACTGCTCTGCGCACTGGTTGCTCCCTCTTCTCCTCCCTCCTATTGGTCCAGCAGCATGGAGCCGCTGCCGGGGGAACCTCCCAGCTGTGAGCGGGCAGAGAACCTGTCAGAACCCGGAGAGAACACCGTGTTCCTCCTCACAGATCAACCAGCAGCTGCTGCTGCTCACACTGAGGTAGAGGCAAAGATAAAATGGAGGGCAAACCTCATTTAAATTCCTGCTAAAAATAAATCAATCAACAATTCATACATGGTTCAGAGGGCTGAAAGCTTTTTATTCTACTGAAAGACCATGATCAGTGCATGCTTGTGATGATGAATACTTATTGAAGAGTAGAAACTGCAGAACATGAGGTTGAGGCTTTTCAGCTTCATTATATTTGTACTAAAAATATTGATCATACAGCCCAAACCAATACAAATAATTTCTTTTTCTTTCATTTTGATACTGATTAGTGGGGATATTTCCTCTTTTCATGAGTAAAGATGATAACTAACAAGTGTACCATCTATCATTAATAAAAAGGTACACAGTGAAACACATCGGGGACAGGGATGGCAAGATTTGTAGACACACACCACAGACAGAGACACTGCAGTGAAGAAAACCAGAACAGGACCCGCAGAAAGCTTTACACAACTTTATTGAAGATTGTGTATAAATACACATGCACAATTCAAATGTAAACCCAAGTGAACTCAAGTGCAGCCAAACCTGGAAACCCCCGTTATGTCATCATGCAAGGATGTCTGGATTATTTTTTACAAAAAAAGTCCCAGAACAACAGATCCATCCTTTTTGTTTGTTTGTTTTTTTTAAAAATATTCCCTCCCTGACAAGAGCACAGGCAAGACTTCGCAAACTAGTGTGTATGTGTGGACTCGAGCCACAAATCCCCACCTCCCACCCCGACATTTCAGGTCTTGTCAAGGTTTTAAATATATTGTCTGTTTATTATTAAATGCTTACATATAAATAAATAAACTTTATCAAATGTGCACTCACAGAGTGAACTCTTATGTACAGAATTGTATAAGCCTATAGTAGCAATCACATCTCACTCAGTCAGGATGAAGGGGGACGAGGGGGGGGGGTGAGTCGCCTAAAAAGCAAGGCAGCGCTGAGGAAGTAAAGCCCACTCAAGTCGGAGCACGGAGATGCTCGTCAAGGCATGGTACACGTGTGATATTCTGAGGCAACAACAGGTACGCTAATGCTGTTTACAATGCAAAGAACAGGTAGAAAAAGAAAACATAAGAGCCACACTCCACCATGGAGAATAGTTTCATCATGAGTAGCGCTGATGGAGGAATATCCTGCAACCATCTGCCACAAAATATTTTTCACTGTATCATGATCCCAAAAGCTGAAAGGCCTTTTAGGTGGACTCACCCCCCCTCCCCCCCAAAAAAATTTTTCAGTTTTGTCTCCCTCCCTCCCTCCCCATCCTCAAAGCTCAGGACCACAAAGAAGCATTTTCCATCTCCGGGAAAAAAAAAGGGGACGCATTCAGCATTACCCATGAATTCATACGGCTAATATCAAAGGCGAAGAACCCATTACCATCACATTCAACCAAACCAAGAAAGGGAGCCATGAAAAGAAAAGAAAAAAAAAAACAGGAAATAAAATCTGTCCCTATGATGAAAGAATCAAAAAAAAAAAGGCATCAACCACATACATCTGGTCAGTGTTCATTTCATTCAGCATACATTCTGGCCCTCGTGTGGATTTTTTTAAAAAACAAAACAAAAAAAAAAACGTGGCTGCGATATAAAAAGCAGTGTCTTACAAATACTACGGACATTCGAGTGTTTGTGTATGAAGGTGGGGGGTGCGAGAAGAATGAAGACGGCGTGTGATTGTGATGTGCAAAGAAAAAGGCGACCGGTCCGAGATCAAGAGTTAAGGCCGAGGTGATCCTAACAAGAGACGGTGCCATCTGATGTCGGCGAAGTCACCCATGTTCCTAATCTCACAGTGCCTCTAATATGAAGAAGAAGAAGAAAGCTTTTAAACACCAAAACTACGGAGACGTTAAAAAGAGCTGAAGAGAAGGTTTGTGATGTTGGAATCGCTGAGTCTGCCGGCTAACTTTCATCCTGTGCACGCTACGGTGAGTTAAGACAGAGTGCTCCTAGATTTGAAGGTATTTTCTGAAACACTTTCCTAAATTTCATATTCGCAGATTTAAAAAAAAAAAAAAAAGATATGCGCTTAGAGAATCAGCTGGATGACATCTCAATCCTGCTTTATTTTAGGTTTAAGGTCATTACCAACAGAGGAGGCCAGAGAGAGACGACAAAAAGCAGGACCTTAAAAGATTTTTAAGATTCATGCTGATACACTGATAGTCTGTCTAAAAATGCAAAGATCGCAGCAGCAGCAGCAGCAGCAGCAGCACGAAGCTCGGACTGTTTGGCTGTTTTGACACTTTATAAAACCACACAGCTACGGGCATCACTTCTCTACGTTGAATCTAGACTGTAGACGCGTCTCGCCACTGGCTTACTAAAGGGAGCTTCCTAAGTTGTTGTTGTTTTTTTTAATGTGAGAAAACCCTCTGAGTCATTGAACGGTTGCAGTATGTCTGGCAATAATTACATTAAAAAAAAAAAAAAAAAAAAGTGGATGGTTGGCGATTGTGCAAGTTCAAAACGTTTCAGCGCATCATGAAACCACATATAATTCAGTGTTTAAAATATATACACAAGGTCTAAATGATACTAAAAATGATATGCCAACAATGCATCGCTCTCAAAAAATATATATATATAAAAGAACAACAATGTAACACAAAAAGCAAAGGGAGACTCAGAGCGCCGCACACAAGTAGCGTGAAGCCTCAGAATCGGTCCGCGGTGACGTTCAGTGACTCTTTTCAGAGAGCAGGTGAGCGAATCCTTTAGAAAAAGAACTAAATGGATGGACGTGGCGACACACTCTCACACACACACGCACGCGCACGCACACACACGCACACACACAGTGATCCAACCACAGAGGGCCCTGATTTCTTAGCGTTGCGTACCCCCGCAGCACTCTGACCAAACAGTCTTCATCCCCACGGTTGGCTCCGCCTGTCGAGCGGTTGAATCCGAGCCGCTGGGTGGGACTGGTGGCGCCCGCTGCCATGCTGTGTGTCCATATGGCTTTGGATGGAAAGATCCCAATCTCTCTCTCTCCGTTTTTTTTTCCATTTGCTTCAGTTGGTTTTCATGGTGACGTCTCGATTGGGCGCCCCTTCCTCCTCTTCCTCCTCTTCCTCTTCTTCTTCCTCCTCCTCCTCCTCCTCTTCCTCCTCCTCTTCCTGCTCGTTGTCGTTCTTCCTGCGCCGGTTCTCGTTGAGGTCCTCCTCGTCGCTCAGAGCGGCGGACGCGGAGGCGGAGGCGGAGGCAGAGGTGGCGGCGGCAGCAGCGGCGGTGGCAGCGGCGGATGAGGCTCCCAGAGAGGACGAGGCGCCCTTTCTCTCCTGCCTCTCCTCACCTTCGTTCTCCTCCTCCTCTCCTTCCTCTTCCTCCTCCTCATCGTCCTCCTCTTCCTCGCGGTCCAGAGCGAAGTAGCCAGTGCCTTTCACGGTGTCCTGGCGCTGGTAAAACAGCACGTACCCTGCTTTGGACTGAAGAGACACACAAAGTTACTCAGCTACTCACTTACAGATCTGATGCTGCACACATGTGAACATGATAATGAGTCACACTGCATTCACTACAGCAGACTCCAAGGACTGTTTGCTGACATAAGCTTTAGCTTTAAGCTAACTCTGATACATCAAATAGTAACATTTATGTTTAATATTGTACATGGTCCTTTATGAATCTTTAACTTGTGAAACATTATATACAGGCAGAACAATAGAAAGAAACATTTGTGACCTGACTGAAAGTGTCTTCTGGGTTCTGAGATTTAAAAGCCTTTATAAACTTTCTCAATACCCCCCACTGTCAACTCATCTTAATGAGACTCCACATTGGTTGAATCTCTGGCTTGAAACACTAACATGTTTCTATGTGCCAATTACTGTATATTTGAACCGTCTAAAAACAGTAACTGCAGCAAAATACCCATAAACCCAAAAAAAAAGTGTCCTCAGTCCTTAATTAGTATCAGCACAGCTGGATGTCATTGAGAAATCAGGCTGCTTGGCCATGTAATAATTAATAGAAGTACATGATTTTGATGAACTGAAGCATTCTAGTCTGTGTCCAGCAAAACTGTCTCTGATGAATAAACAGTAGAAGTGATGCCTGGCTTTCCCAAATGAGGACACTCACCACTATTTGATCTTCGTTGGCAGGCGACACGCTGCTGTCATCAAAGTTGTACCACTTCCCATCATCTTTGTTCTTAGCATAAGCAGTATCTGGAAAGGACGAGATTAACAGACATTAATATAGTATTACACAGGCTTTCCACTTAATAGGCATATTTTTATATACTTACACTGGTTTTTGTGTTATAAAGCATTTAAACTTTAACAAAACTTCCACAGTTTTGATGTCAAAATGAGCAGAGCACAACATCTGCTCATGTAAATGTAACTAGATCACAGCTGTGTACAAAGTAGTCAGAGGTAAAACTACCTATTACATACACAATCTCCTGTTGTGACTACAGAGAAACACTGAACACCACACAATAACACAAGCAGGAGGTTGGTTAGTATCATAACAGCATGACAACACAAACTCCACAGAAATGAAGTTAAGAAGCCCTTAAAACACATAGATTTGTCTTTAAAAATGCAAAGCAAACCCCTGCTGTACTGCCTGCTGTGAGCTTCAGAGTGAAACAGAGCTGATAAGCAGCCACAAACACGAGTCATGACTGATGTAAACATAGAGCTTGTTGGCGTTCTGCAATCACTGCTGTTCAGGCATGATGGTAAACACTATATTTGCGCAGCTTATTTCCTGGTGATGCTGCAAAGCGTTGGCGCGTACAGGAACACACAGCTATAATAAAGAGGGAAGATGAGTATGACTCAAACACTTGCTACTCAGCAAAGCACATTAACAGCAATATTACAGGATGAGGACAGACACAAGTCATCTATTAAACATGTAGTTAAATAGAAGTCTCGATGTCTTGTTTTGGGGGGTTTAATAACGGTATTAAGCTCCATGAGGGGAGCTGTAAACCGATGGAGAAGGAGGCTTTTAAATGGCTCTGTGACATGTGTGGTGAGTCTTACAGTGGCCTCCACCCATCCCGCCGTAGTGGTTGGAAACAGCAATGAGGTCGTAGCGGCACGGCCCTGCGTTGGGGTTGATCAGGAACTCGGACATGTCCAGATCTCTGTAGGAAAAACAACGATTCATAACGTACTACATATGTACAAATATCAGTTCTCACAGCGATTTCAGGGTGCTGCAGGGAATCAGAAGGTACCAAACAGGATTCTGACCACAACTGACAAGAATTTTACACAGAAAAATTGTAAACTAAGTGTTAAATTTAAATTACTTACTGTAAGTATTGAGTAAGGAAAGTTTTTGTAGTTTTCATACAGTTTTCTGTATGTGGATGATGTAAAAGCAAGTAGGACAAACATAAACAATGGATAAACTGCTGAAAACAGTGTTCTAGTGCAATGATATATTACCTTTTTTTCTGTGTGTGTGTGTGTGTGTGTGTGTGTACCTGAGTGGGAAGTCAACAAGGGAGTCCAGTTTATCCCTCATGTAGCGGCTGTAGGAGAATCGCTTCAGATGGACCACCAGCACCGGTGGCAGAGACCATAGGTCCAGCTTCTTAGTGGCCTGTTGGTGCTGCTTACAGTTTGGACAATACCTGCAGACACACGTGTTCACGTTAGGATATGCAGCACGCAACCTGCTTGTGACTTGTGTGTGTGTGGACTGTGCGTCGTTTCTCACCATGGGTCCTCTGCTCCCAGTTTTTCCTTTGTAGTGAACAGTTCGATGCAGTCGTTCAGCTTGAAGAACGCCTTCTTCTGAGGCTTGTACTCCATGCTCTCGTGCTTATCAAAGTCCTGCTCTCACAGACAAACACACACACACACACACACACACACACACACAGCTGTTTGACCAAACACTTCTCATAACACTGCTGTGTCTCACAGGACATGAATTACATCCCTGTCCAAAAATGAAACAAAACAGATCATACTTTACTCTGAAGCAGCTTTACATGAGTATTGTGCACTAACAATATCTTTCCACAAGTTACATATGGGCAAAAGTAGGGCTGCTCGATTATGGCAAAAATCATAATCACGATTGTTTTGGTCAATATTAAGAACACGATTACTCATTGACTCACAAAACAGATATTATTTTGTTTTGTCAAATGTATCAATCCACACTGACTCCGAGTCTATTCCTGTCATTTAGTGAAGTGTAATCTGCACAGACAGCTGTTTAACTCACACAAATATCCCGCTGTAATATGTTTTGAACTAATTAATGGTATATGTTGAATGATCAAGGCTCCCAGTCTGTCTGTGAGCTGCCTGTTTCACCACAGGCAGATTCCCCTCACTCGCTACGGTGGGCGGGGAAATAAAATCGATAAATCAATAAACATAAACACTGTCGATTTCTTCCTGTGGAGCCGACATGAAAACAGTTTGTCCGGCTGGTGTCCTCTCAGCTCCCCATGAGCTGCTACTGACAAGGAGCCGGTTCTGTGGACAGAGACGCTGAACGCAGGTCGGAGTCGGTGTGGATTGAACGGATTGAACGCGCCGCTCACGTCTCGCTTAGTATGTGAGAGTGAGTTTGGGCTTTTAGGGAGGGAGGTGAAAGTGCACCGCTGTAAAGGAAAGGGGTGCGCTGGATTTATAACACAAGACAAAACGAGAGCATCATTGTGAAATGGAACTCGGCACAATCGTTTTATCTCGATTATCTTGTTTTCATAATTGTTGGAGGCCAAAATCGCAATTGAAAATAACATTCGATTAACCGCCCAGCCCTAGACACAAGTGTCATCAGGCTACTGTAAGACAGTGGAAAACAAATCTGTGACCTTTTGATTACAAGATATTCGAGCTCGTCACTGAGACTTCCTGCTGCTCCTGTCTGGGTCACACTGCCATATTTTGTAATGCTGTCGGTGTGGGTGCTAAAAAAGTGAACCAGCTGCTCAGCTACAGTGATATCTGTATGAGAGAGCATCTTCAGTTTCTGTTGTCGGCTTTACCTCGACAACGGTCTCATCGAAGTACTTCTTCTTGATCTCCGGTTCCCAGTCCAAAGAGAGATAAGAGCGATCTGGAAGAGGTGGACAGAATGTCAGATGAGCCATCTCTCATTTCACCTTCTCTTATTGTTCATATATCTAGAAGGTCATCTATTCAGGCAGAGAAAATGATTTGCTTATTTTTATATGCCTCATTAAATTAGCAATTCATGCAAAATTAGAAATAAACGGCACAAAATAAATGAATAACAAATAAATGAATAATGAACGTGGATCGATTCAAATCCTTGCAGAAGATATTTGCTTGACTTTGGGGTATTTGAAGGGGATTCTTCATTTACTCCCTATGTCGCTCCAGTTCCTACCACTGAGTCGAAGATGTCCCTCGTCAAACCGGATCTGCCTGGTGTCCTCCTTGATGAGGGAGAAGTCCGTTTTGCCCATGTTATTGAACTGGAATGTAAAAAGTCTCTTTCTGTTGTGTCCGGCCGTCTGCTGGACTTTGGTGGAGTTCTGCGGACCAACCATGCCGTTCTCCAGTTCATTGTCCCCGCCCACGGAGTCCTCTGACTGGCTGTTGTCGTTCTCAGAGGGCAGCTCCTGATCTTGACTGGACTCGTCGTCCTGCTCGTCAGTCTCCATCTCACCTGAAATAAGAGAGAGCAGATTTTAAAGCACCTCTGATGCTTCGAAAGAACGGTGACTTGAAAATAACAAGTGGCACAAATAAAAAGACATAACAAAAGGTCAAATCTTTCATTATAATGTGTTTGTGTGTGTGGGTGTGCGCTCACTTGGCGACCCCTCCTCCAGCAGTCCATTAGTGGCGTTGCCGTTGACAGTGTGCTGTTTGGGCGACTGTGTCTCTTCACAATCCTCCTCATCCTCCTCTACAGAACATCGCACGAATCGGCTGCAAACGCACGACAATTCTCATTTACAGCAACTGTTTTAAACTTTTAGCATTGTCAAATACATCAGTATATTTGATACACTCAAAAAATATCTCTTCATTCTACTAGAATTTTTGTTTTCAGCATGCAACACTGGTGTGAGAGGATACGAGTCTGAAATAAAAAGTTCTATCACACATCAAACAGCGGGAGCACAAGCCTTTCTTTCCTTTTCTTACACTGGCTGCTGGATTAAAAAATGATGATGCTTTTTACTTTTTTGAACAAGTCAAATCCAATTCTATTAAACTGTTTCTCTGAATTCCACTAAAAAAGTTGCCAAAAGCTGCTTTTTCACTGCATGGTACGACTCGACTGGACTCTACTACTTTCCATCGGGCAAAAGTTGTGGATAGTACCTGGTGCCTGGTACTTTTTTGTGGTATCACATCCGTTGAGGTTCCAAGTGAGCTGAGCTGATACTAAAAAGTGACGTGAAAACACTGCAGGCCACCGATTGGTCAGAGGTAATTGTCACTAGAATCGACACTTGCATGACATGGGACATACTGCAGTGGAAAATGAATGAATGAAAAGGAGAAATGCAGAAGAGGAAAATGAAACTATAATAGCATCTGTTTCCTCGCTTGACCACCGCTGCGTCGTCTCTTTAAGTGAGAGGCCAGTCGAGTTAAGTAGAGCAGAGTGGAGTCGAGCCAGTACCTTGTAGTGGAAACAAGGCAAAAGTGGCTTGTAGTGTCCATGAATGTATGATCAGACACTGAGAAACATGATCCTACCAGAGGCGCAGGAGCAGCATATTGTAGAGTTTGTCTTCGCTGAGTGTTCTGGGGACGGCGATGAGGAAGGGCTGTCCAAACAACGGCGTGCTGGTGTGGTTGTAGCCCGACTGCTTGTACTTCTCCCTCAGGTGCACTGGGATCACTACGTGGTCTGTGTCCTCCACCCTGTTCACCGCTACCTCAAACCTACAGGGAGAAGTGTGGTCAGTCGATCGTAACCACACTGTATGAGCTAAATCACGGATGTCACAAATATAAATGAAAGTCTTCAAACCAATCAGAAGTGAAGCTGTTATTAAGCCAGACTTAATGCAACATTTGGAAAATTATACCATCAATCAGGGCTAAAAACTGTTTTTTTATACAGTAAGCAAAGGCCAAAAACTTAAATTTAGACATGGTTTCATTCTGGTTGCAGTCCAACTTAAGATAACACTGAGGTTGTAATCTGATAACACAGTATATCTGTCAGCAAAGCTTGACACTCACACATAGATATCGTCTCTCTCCATGATGCTGCTGAGATTCTCATTGGTTGCAAAGATCCGGTGAAAGCGGTGGTTGTAGATGTCAGTTACAATCATCTGGGGAGATGAGAGTTGGAGGGAACCACAGTCAGTAAAGATGGAAAGAGAGAAAACCTCTTTGAAATTGAGGCTGATTAAACAAATCAACATAATGGAACTAAATTACTTGGTATGGAATGGAAAGTTAGTTCATAAAGCAGTGTGATACACTGCCCGTATTTGTTTTCCTCTCTTCTTTTGCATTTTTTTATTTAGTTGTTTATACTTTCCTTGTTCAAAAGGCAACAGATGCAATGTTTTTCTCACTAGCTGCTGAAGCTGGCTGGGCAGTGTTAAAGAGAATAGACTATTTTGGTCTGTGCTGTCTGAGGAGATGTCAGTATTATAGTGTGACGGCTAATAAGCAGGGTTACTGCCCAGAGCAGAGCTGACTGCAATGTTATTACCTTCTCAGCAGGCACCCCAGACAGGCTGGAGAGAGAGGTACACAGGTCGGAGATGTAGCCCACCTTCGGCACAGTCAGCTTGTACTGAAAGAGAAACTCGTCACTATTAACTACTGTCTTGAGATGAAATCATTACCTCACACTGCATTTCTGTGCTTTCCCAGTCACCGCTGTGCATGTTACCTGTGTGGGTTTGGCCAGAGGGTCCAGTCTGACCAGATAAACCTCCAGTGTCCGCTCCTTCTTCATGGGTAGTGGAAGGGTCAAGTAGCAAAAAGGATCGAAGGTCACGGAGACCTTGGAGCACACGGGACACACCAAGGTGGACTTGAAAAGGCCGTGGAAGATGTCCACAATGATGGAGTCGTTCCTCTTGATGTGGTTCTCCCACGCTTCCTCTGCCACCACCTGAGAGAAATCACAAAACAACATGTACAAAATGTAAGAAAAAGTACAAAAATAACACAAATATAAATAAAATCTAATGGCAAATATAATACTGCTCATTAGCCAATAAACTATAATTACAATAACTTATTTAAAAATGCAAAAAGAAAAACATTTTTAGTCATACGTTTTATCAGAATACTTTTCTCCCACCAGTCAGCCAGCTACAAACACTTCAGTATTTCCAGAACTTGGTCTCACCTTATCAGGTCTACCGTTAGCGTCCTTTAGCTGTATGTAGGGCTTCTTCCTGATGCGGTTCAAGTCCTCATGAAGGCCGTCCAGGAGAAAGGCCAGCAGCTCATGAGAGTCCTGCTGTTGGTAGCCCGAGAACTGGGGGGCAAAGCGGCCCACCTGGGTCTGCAGGATGTAAAAACACACTCAGAGATTAACAAATGACGTGCAGGAGTGCAAGGGAAAAAAAAGAAAAGCTGAGATATTTTCTCCTCAACATTAGATATCTGTCAAATGACATCGGTCTAGGTGGGTTCTATTTTTACACTTCAAAAGTTCAGTCTTCTCATACTCATGTTTCACATAATTCACAACCTCTTTTAAGTCCCAGAAATGCAGAGATTTACCTGTCACAGCTTCATGCAAGACTTCACCTGAACTTCTGATATTTTAAAATTGCAAAATTTTCTGGGAATTCAAACTGGTGTTTCCTTCAATCGATACTCTATGCTGCACAATCACATTGATTGGTTAGCTCTGGTCCTCCATAGGCATAAACACTTGTATGTTAGACCATTCTTGATCTGCTACTTTCTTACTGCTATGTTTGTACCTTTCAGAATGAAAATCTACATCTCAACAACATATTTTGGCTTTCAGCTCAAACTGCCTGCGCACAGATTTGAAAGATAACAGCGACAAAGATATTGCTTTTACAGACCTTCCTTTCCAAAAATGTACACTACAGTGCACTGTTTTTGTAGTGAACTCAACATACAAAATTGCTTCAAGAAATTATTGTTGTTATTGTTTTTCCCATTAAAAGTTTATTGCAGGTAGTCACCTTGAAAGGCCTCGGGGTGACGTAGCTGTATTTGCCCGACCACAGCTGTTTGATGAGCTCAGCGTAGGCTCTGGCAATCTCCCCCTTCATGCCCAGCGGGTTGTCCTCATTCAGCTCGTCTGTGTACTTGTCTTTGAGGAAGTACTCCGTCAGTGGAGGGATATTGCTTAAACACTAAGAGGGCGCAATAACAGGGAGAAGACGATGATAAGAAAAGAGACGGGAGAAGACGGTTCAAACGTCCGAGCCATCGCAGTCATTTACCAGATACCTGCCATAATATGTGCAAACAAAGACAACAACTGTGGGCATGCTGTTACCTGCACAGCAGAGTTCATAAAGCAGGTGTTGCCCAGGTTGGAGAGTCCACAGAGGCCTGAGCGCTCACTCTGCCTGCTCTGGTCTGAGTAGTCATAGCTGTTGCTGTAAGGGTGGTAGGATGGCAGACTATAGCTCGAATTCTTCACACTGTGCAATAAACACACAAACACACAGGTTATACAGGGTTTGTCAAACTGCTACAAACAAAGAAAAGGTCATGAACACCCTTTTGCAGACATAAAATAACATTGCTACATCTACAATATGTAACCAGGTATATACTGCATCAAAATGTCAGTCTATTTACCATTATGACCATTTTTATCAGGATAAATATACATTCAACAATGCACTAAAAAGACCACCAGGCAAACATATCATTTCAGCTTCTACTACACCCTTTTACACTGCCCCCCCCCCCACACACACAAAGACTCCCAGGCTTCCTAGACAACCAGAGAGAGCGTAAAGCTAGGCATCCCCAACTGCAGCAATCAGCAGACCTCTGAGAGGGCTGCAAGGCATTGTTGGTCGTTTCTGGCTCCCACTGGTCAAGGGAAACAGCTGTTATGGCGGTGGAGGCAGTGGCCTCGCAGTTCAGCACGCGGTGGTCCACCCTCCTGCTGTCCAGCTCCACCGCCTCAGGCCTCAGGCACCACCAGCAACACAGGAGCATGACATCTCAGCCCCGCCCCGGCCCATGCCGGCCCGCATGTCCGCGCGAAACTAAATGACCGGCAGCTCGGATGAGGTTCAGCTCAGGTTCGGTTGCATGCAAAAAAGCCTGGCTTTTAAAAAGGGGCGGGAAACAAAAGTCCAGTTCCAGTCTCCGCTGCTGAGTCCTGATGTTAACCCAGCTCAACCCGGTGCAGCTCCAGTAGCAGTTTGAATACTGTCCAGAACAAGTTTAGGCCTAAATTTGGCTTCCAAGTCCAGCACAGGTAAACAACCAAACAACAGAGCGCAAACACACACACACACAAAAAAAAAAACACTGTTTCTCTCCTCCAATCTTTTCAGAGCTAACTAAGCAGCTCCCCTCTTCTCTTCTCCCCCCTTCTTCTTTTTCGGGCTCGACCGCCTGTCATCTTGTTATCCCCTCTGCTTCAGATCCCTTCCCCCTTGTCCTGTCCTGTCCTGTCCTGTCCTGTCCTCTCCTGTCCTGTCCTGTCCTCTAGTCGTCTGCTCCTCCCTCTGGCCTGCCTGCTGCTCTCTGCCGCTCTACGGCTACCAGCGGATATTTATAGCAGCATCAGCAGCAGCAAGGATGCTCAAGACTACTGCTACCAAAGCTAGAGGTGCACAGAGAGAGAGAGAGAGGAGAGGGAGAGAGGGAGAGAGGGAGGAAGAGGCAGAGAGAATGGGGGGAGGGGCGGACAGTACAAGGGGGTGGCGGAGGGGGGAAAAATGGGGGGTGGGGGGGGGGGGGGGGGCTGACAGAAGAGAAATGAGATGGGGATGGAGGGAGCAGCTGATCCACTGCATCCAGCTGAGGCTGCAGTATTCACAGGCCTGACTCTCTCTAACACACACACACACACACTTATTCATGTCGACACACCATTTATCGCCGTTTCTCACACTTGTGTAAGCATTGTATTGCTTCCTCTCACATCTCGACACACTAACACACAAATACTCGCTCTCATTTCCGCTCTACCCCTGTAAAGCACACCCTATGGCACTCCTCCTGAGTGAATCACACACACACACTCTGACACTCCCTCGTTCATCATCTTTTATATGCCATGGCTGTCTGTATGAGAGCTTTTAAAACGGGGAGGGTCTAGAAAAATCAACTAAAACCCGAAGAAAGCGCAGTTTTTAATGACACTGGCCGGTATGCATGTATGTGTGTGTCTGTGTGCGCGCGGGTGAAGGCAGGCGATGAGAGGAGCAGGAGCAGATGAAATGTATTCTGAAGGTCACTTCGACTGCAGAACATGTGCATCGCAATGAGCTAAGGGGAGAGGAGAGAGGTAAAGAGGGGGAGAGAAACCGCCTGCCGGAATCAGGGGACACCGCCTCGTAAGACGGTGGCACTCACTGCTGATAGAGAGCGTTGCTGCTGAGGCTAAACCCACAGGGTCAAAACCGCATAATCAAAAAGACAAGTGTTATGTAATGTGGGAACACTTCATGTGAAAAGAGAGGAGAAAAAAAAAAAAAAAAAAGAGGCCCCATGCATAATTCAGAGGAAACGATGGTGCTGGCACTACAGTGAATCAGGGACAGAGGAGCTGCTTAGAGTGGAGATCCAATTTCCCCAAGTCAACCCACCAATACTGTACGGAAAAGGATGCCAACGCTGTCAAATAATGTAATACAGAGCTGTGAAATGATAATGTGAAACCATGCTCAAACCAACTCAAGCACAAGCCAGTAGTATGAATGCACTGAAAAATAACCGGTAAGGTTTTCTTTCACTGGACAGCTAGTGAGTGTAGGAAGGAGAGGCTCACCTTGCTTCTTTTTTCAATATTGATTTTTTTTCAGGTGGCTGAGCTCAGGGCTATTATTTCTGCATTCCAACAGTGTTAAGAAATGCTAATGCTGAGCGTCTATATCTAACACACACACACAGACACACTCTAGCATGCAGTAAATCACACACATAAATTGGGAAGGAGGGGACAGAAAAGTCTAGCGGGCAGCAGAGGCGACAGCTCCACCCACAGTCGAGCAGTGCTCTCTAGCGCAGGGCTGACAAGAGCCTCTAGGTCTCAATGCTTCGGTGACAAACCTTTATTTAGGCTACGGTAAGATCTTCGGGGAGAAACGGAGCTCTGATTAAGCTTGCAGGGCAGGGAAAACTTGGCTGCTCTGATATTTGAGAGGTTGCACTTGCATCACCGCTGCCTCTTGTCAGAGATTTAATAAAGATGAGGTTTCTTAAGAGTTGAGATGCTTAAAAAAAAGGACTAACGATAGGGCTGCATGATTAATCATACACTGCGATTTCCTTTTTTTAAAATTAACAATAATGTACTTTATTTTAGAGCTGCAACGATGAGTCAATTGTCAGAAAATTGTCAAACTATTTCAATAATTGAATAATCGTTTCAGTCATTTTTCAAGCAAAAATGATAAATATTTTCTGGTTCCAGCTTCTCATATGTGAGGATTTGCTGTTTTTCTTCATCAAATATGACAACAAATTCGATATCTAAAGGTTTTGGACCATTAGTCAGAAAAGACAAGCAAATTGAAGACCTCTGAGAAATAGCGAATGCCATTTTTTCACTATTTCACAACATTTCATAGACTAAATGATTCATCGAGTGCATCGTCTGCAGATTAATCCGGATTGATTCAGGGAGGCCACAACGAGAGAAGAGCCCTCTAACAAGACAACCCTGAAAACTGCATTGAGAGACCAAAATAAGCCTTAAAGATGGAGACGCAGGCTGGGAAATGAGGCAAAGTAGAAAAATGGGTCTGATCATGAAAACATTAAACTTCATTAAAGTAAATAATCACCTGTTATTTGGAGACAGGTGCAAAGACTCAGTGCCCATACGGTCTCAAATTTGTAGCTGATATTTTAGTATTTAAACATTTTAACGACGCAGACATTAAGAGTAAGAGATCAGGACCTTGTGGCACACATAATTAAGTAAAAATAATGATCACATTTGTCATAATCACGCAGCCCTAGCCAAAGCTATCAATCAGTGAGATATATGTATAATCAGATGTAAATGTTGTAAATGATGTTAATGGACATGATTAAATGCTGACTAAGACACCCAGAGGCACCAGTGGGCCATTAATAGAGAGCACTGCTGTCACTGAGGAAAATTCCAAAGAGATCAATCCCACGTTAAGCCCCAATCTCCCCCCCCCCACCACCCCACCCCCCCACGCTATCAGCTCTTACAGCTGAAACTGCATCATCAGGATATAGGCTTTAAACCCCAAACCACAGCCAGAGACGGACCTGTAAACTGCATCGATGTCAATGAATGAGGAATGAGTATAAATCGAGCAGAACAGAGCTGAGAAAAAAAAGTTGAGACTCTGAAGTCACTGCAGACTTTCTCCGGCTATAATTTTTTTAAGTTACGGTGCCACTGGCAGCACCCACTCAGTCTGAAAATTCCAGCCAGGTTAATGTGAACGTCTGTGCTGAGCTACAGCTACTCCAGGTTCCATCTCTGGCTGTTTGGCATCCAAACCCGCCCCTCAGCTATTTCAACCCACTACTAAGCCTTACTTCCTGCTGTTGAAGCTGCTGTTATGATTGTTTGTGAGAGATGAAGGCGAGATCTTTGGCAAAGCAGAGAGATTGGAAGCACCAGATGACCTTCAAAAGATAAAGAATAGATCATGAGTTAGAGGAGAGGAAATAAGGAGCTGTTCCAGAAAGGTGCCTGAGTGTCAATTAAATAAAACTGAGATGAATTTAACAAAATAAAGTGATATGTCGGCAACAAAAGATCAAGCAAAAAAAAGAGGTAGACTGAGGCAAAGTCGTAGAGAGCAGAAAAAAATTTGACGATGATGAGGTGCCGTGGTGACATAGCAGGAAAATTTTTTAAAAAGAGTTATACAATTTGAAGTTTCCAAAGAGGAAGCAATGGAAAAATGTTTCAGGCAGCTTCCCAGATGAGGAAATGTGCTGCTGTCATCTAGCATTACAGTAACCAAACTCCCTTGCAAATCAATAATACACCGCCTGTACGTTATTTTTGCGGTCAGTCGAAAGGTAGTGATTGGTTACAGCATGGAAACTGTGCTCTATTTCCTGTGGTAAAATACACAACTAACTTCTTCCTTCAGTAAACAAAGAAAATAGAAGCCAGGACTTGTGCCGTTCACTCACTTGGGTGCCGTGGAGCCTCTGGGCCATGTGCCATCCTCATTCTTCTGCTCTATTACAAGAACCTGCGGGAGACAACATAAAGAAAAACTGAAGCTCCGTCTGCTGTTGCTGGTTTAAAGATAGCAACCATTTAAGTGTTTGCTCATCTGCGTTCTGAACAAATAAAACTCTATTTAGTTGTGTTTATCTTGAATTCTTTTTAAAATGCAGGGATGGATGAATGCTGAGAGGCATATTTTTAGGAATGCAATTAAGGGGCTATTCAGATTTGACCAAAATATCAGATTATACTCCGATCTTTAAAAAAATACATCATGACAGGACTTTTTTTTTTTGCTTCTCCACCTACTTTAGATGACCCACAATCGATATTTCAAAAGCTGCTGGGAGGACAAACAACCTGTTGCGACTGCCAGTAAAATACTGTAGTGGTTTCTAATGGGGGAAGACAGGAAGTCGGATGGCTCTTAACTGTGCTTCACTTAGTGAGGATTTGTACTCTGGAACAGCTGCTGGCGAATGGGACAGCCCTTTGGTCTATCTAAAGCCTGCTGGCTCGCTGCGTCCAGGTGTCTAAATTAATCTGGGCTTGTATTCTGCTCTCTAGTTGACTGCCAGGTGGATGCCAGGACATACGTGTACATTTTAAGCAGCTTAAAAGAGGACATGGAGCGGCTCGCACTGCTGCTGACAAAACAGATTTTGTCCTGTAACCGTTACAGGACAGTCTTACCATATTGTCTCAGCACAACTCCAGCTTCTCTTCTTGTGTATCAAGTCAGAAAGTCATTTAAATAATCCATGTAATGTTACCTACGGCATTTGAATAATTTCATGGTGCATCATGAAAAATTGAGCACAAAGAAGAAAGCCAGTAGATATATTTTCAAACCACTTTCGTGCCTGCTAGAAACATAACACTGAGATAAGTTAGACTGCCCTCTGCAGGTAATGATAACCTGATTCAAACAGAGCAGAAAAAAGAAATATTTTATTGCAGCTCTGCCCTACTGTGACCTAAAAAAGCCTGACTGGCAGAGAACACAAATATGGGAAAGCTATCTTATAAGGGTGATTGAAACTTGTGTATATTTCACTGAGCTCAGGAGCTGTCTACATAGCACGCCATATTTGGACACCTCTGTGTCGATTTTGTCAAATACTACTATAATTTTTTTTTTTTTTTTAAGGGGCCTCACAGGGGCTTTACCGTCTCCCAAGAAAAATAAACTCTGTATCCAAGGGGTGTTGAAATTATTCTCATATAGTGAAACTTCTAGATAAAGTCCCTACCTGTCCTTGGTAGAGGCCGGCGTCTTGAATGGTGCTGTCAGGTTTGTTGAGAGGCTCAAAGGTGTTGCTCATGTACCGGTTCCAAAGCCTGGTCTCCTTCTCATCAGGGATGCTGAACAGCTTCCTCATCTCCTTCTCTATCAGGTCTGTGAGCACAGGGTGAAAATGACCAAACTTAAGAAACTCTGAAGATTACATCCATGTGGTTTACATGGTTTAACACAGAAATGACTGAGAGTTTACTAAATAACAAACAAATCATTCAACCACCGAGACATCTATTCTCTTGTTTACGTTGAATGAAAGCCTGGAGGATTTTGGGGAATGATGGTTGATAGACACTGATGTAATTCATTCAACATAAAGACACTTAAGTGGATATTTTTGATTTTATGAGTCATCTCATGTTTGATTCATTACTATTGAGGAGCTTCTTATACACACATCCTCTATACTTAAGATTTTAAAAGTTGTGGGAATTCATGTTTTAAAAGCAGGACATTTACAGTGTTGTGGAACATTTTTGTGAAGACATATATTATTTTCTTTGTTTGCATCCAAATGAAAGGGTCAAGCCTTAACCAAACAAAAGATGAAAAGTAATAGAAATACAAATTGTAGAAATGTAAAAAAAAAAAAAAAAAAGAACTAAGTTTCATAAACAGAGGTTGCTTGAGTCTGACCGGCAGCGTTCATAGACAGTTTCTCCAGAGTGACTCAGGCTTACCTATTGTGTCAGCTTTGCTAAAGCGTCTGGTGATCACATTGTCCATGTTGCTGTCTTCACAGAGCTTCAGCTCCGTCAGGTACACCTCCACCTTGCAGTGCTTCACAAACATACCTTGTTCCACCACCTGGGGGAAAAAAAAAAAAACATCATGGGGGCATTATTTACAGCTCACATTGTTTAATCACTGAATCCATAATTAATTAAATACACATATAGTGCATAAATGCAGATGTCAGTATTAAATACTATATGTCCAAGCAGAAACAACAGCTGCTCTAATGAGAGAGACACAGACATTATATGAGTGACCCTCAGGATCATTCAAAATATTTTCAACCTTTTTTTAACATTAAATGTTTCATATCTGGACTATATTAGCTGACTACGCCAGGTAAAAGTGTTGAGCTTTAAAACATTATATATCAACAGGTACATGTTAAACCAAACAAACAGAACCTGATGTGAACCAAATCAAAGACAAATCTTTGCTGCCACCCTTTATTAGACGTAACTGCACAAGTTGCTATAGCAGATGAAAATATAGCCTTCTGTTTGTCATGATACTAAATTGCCTCTTCAGCTTTGACAGTTTGCAACAAAAGTCAACCAAACAGAGAATTAACATGAGCCACCAGCTGTTTATTCTTAGAAACTCATAACTGTGCCTAATGTTTAGCAACTAAAGTATACCACCTATATTATCTTATTCTCATAATCTATCTTAAAACAACGGCTCCAACAATTCAATTAACTTGGTCAAATTCACACTGTACTAGCTTCTGTTTCTCATGGATAGCAGAGTTAAGTTTGCTGCCCTGGCTGCCACTTGTCTAGTGTCCTGATAGGAACAGAGTCAGAGTGAAGTGCCTAAATTAGCAGCACCTCGTGGAAACAGCTGAGGGGTCCCAGCCTATTTATTTCACCGCTGAGCCCCTCCAACACACACGCATATATACACACAGTACCAACTTCACAAATGTCCCAGAGAACTGAAACAGTCATGCACACACGGCTCAGATTCTCCCCCACCGGCTCCCCCCCTCCCACCCCTCCCACCCCCCCCAGTCCCAAACCCTGATCCCCAGTGGGCCCATCCTACCCCGGAGCACAACACCCATGTGTTTGTAAGCTAGGAGCAAAAGTCCAACTCATCAGCAAACTCTTGACAGAATATCTCAAATCAGAGCTGAGCCAAAACCATTTACCCCACCCACCCTCCCCCTCCTCCCATCCTGGTTATGCCTCTCGCACTCCTCTTAGCAGCGTTCACTCTGCTTCTCTCAGTGTGACCTCAGCCGGCATTCCTCCACTTCAAAAAACAAGGACACGCAGGAACACTCCGCCAGTGCTGGCAATCAAAAGAGACAGTGGAAGGACCCGAAACGCCACAGCTGTGACTAAAATCCATTTAACGCTTGTGCTCCCCCTGCACCTCAGGATGACAACCCCACAGAAGAAACAGAGTTTTTTTTTTAAAAAGAGGAAAAACTAATAATGAACCTCCTGCATGTTGTGTCTCGCAGATCGCTCCATGTAGCTTTTCAGTCATCCAGAACGTTGCCTGAAAATAGAAACCCCGCGGCTACCCGATACGTCCTACGACATACATGGCAAAATGGGAGGGTCAATGTAAGAGGGGAGAAAGAGCGAGAGAGAGAATGATAGAGATAGAGGGGGGAAAGAGGAAACCTTTCCAGCAGCCATGATGCCATGACTAGCAAGATTTCAAGCTGGGATTTGATACTGTATGTCTTGTAAAGTTGTACCCGCCTCACAAAATATTTCCCTGACTAATCAACTGTAACCACACATACAGAGATATTCCATTGTTTGTTTCGCAATAGCAAAACTTGTCTGAAAATACTCATTTCCCCCTAAAAGAAATGAGATCAGTTCATGACGTGAATGAATGAAAAGCTAAAGGAAATGACTGAAAAGTGTCATTACTGTTGCTTCCTTAAACATTCATGTATCAGTAGTGTTAACACTTGTTTTCAACTTCTATACATAGCTCATCTCATGCACCTCCAACTGACCAATCATGTCAGTCAATACCAAATGTACACCAATTTCCAGTAGCCTTATTAGCCTTTATTTCTCCCTTTCAACCCAACACAAACCATGCTACACTACATAGCTGGTAACCACAACCATTTCAGAAAACCACCTTTTCTGGTATAATGTTGCCCGACTGGTTCTATTATCAATGCAATGAGCTGTACAAACTCCAGCCATAAAATGCAATCATAGTTTTATGCTCAAGACTGAATCCTTACCTTGCGTGCAATTGGCTCCTGAACCTCTGTCAACCCATACCAGCTGACAAGCTTATTCCAGCCCTCCGTTGGGACCAGGATGTAGTCAAGCTCATCAATGAGGTGCTCCTTGATGGCCAGCACATCCCCATCTAGAGGTAGGGAGGCAGTGAGAAAACAAGTATGAAGACAGAGAAAGCAAAGGACAACAAGGGAGGCTAAATAACAAATGACTTACACTAGTGACCCTGCACTGACCGTCTCACAGGACACAAAACACATAAAGAAAAAAAGGTATGCTGGAGAGCTTTCTATGAACCCTCAAAAAAATAGACTACGCTATAGAGTCAGTCAACAATGTTGTTTTTGTCCCCTTTTTCCTCTGAACTCTTTGTTGCATCTTCCAGAATGATGAAGCTATACTGGCCTGCGGGTTTCTGGTGTAGTGGGATTGTGAAATACAGCTCCATACTACTCCGCAAAATATTTTTAATGGTGATTTGTATGTGACTACATGTATATAAAGTAACATCTTTTTTTTTAACCATTAAATATGAATCTCAGCACTCCTTGCACTCGCTACTGCTGTGCACTATCCTCTTTATAGTTCACAGAAACAGTTTCACCTGTATATAGTAATTCCTTGTGCATATTTCTGAAGATTGTTGTGTTGTTATTCTGTATAACACGGCTAAACTTCAACTACTTGGCCAATAAAGATTATTCTGATTCTGATTTAGGGTCTAAGGAAGTGAGGCATTGTTTGTCTTACCTCTGAGAAGACCAGAGTTATCAACTGGTCCTGGGTAGACATTCTGGTCACCCATCTGGTATTTGTCCCAACTGTCAAATCCCACATATTTCTTCCACTGTTTGAACCAGTGACTGTCCACCAAGTACCTGCGGAGAAGACAAGCTGTAATATTTAAACTCTAGTAAAGTCATACTGGACACAAGCTTTATAATGGTGTAAGCGAACGCTTTTGTATGTCTTCCCTCACACACTGAGTGGTAATAATAGCAACACTTTCGGCAGGTGAAGGCTACCTTGTCCGTCATTAGCCGGGACAAATGTCACTTTGAAAAGGCAAACATTGCACAGATTGACAGTTGTAAGAGTAGCACAGTTGATCTGCCTGGCCAGCTGGCTCTATGATTTTGACAGGTGCTTCTTTTCCGACTCCGCCCTGCCGAAAGTCGACGGATGAACCCACTGACAGAAAAAAACCCACCACTTGGAGCTTCGGTAGGCTAGCCTGTTAGCTCTTAGCTGGCTGGCTAGATCAGAAAAGAAATGACACGTAACCTCCCAAGATCGTGTCAGCAGATTTTTTTAAAGGCAGATGGTAATTTAGAATTGGTGGAATAATCACCAGAAAACAACAGGTGAACGATATGTGGTCGTTCTTCATAGCCACACATGAAGCTGACAGTTAGCTCCAGCCCAGCTAGCTCCGAGCTAACTGTCAACACGGCCCGTCACCTCGGCTTTCTTATCCTCCGTGGCGTTGACAGCCGCGGCAGAGCCAACCGACAGGCACTCAGCACCTTTGAAAAAGGTTTAAGCTCAAGTCTTACCAAGTGTCTCCTTTTCTTAGCTGTGTTTTCAGCAGTGCCGCGACCTCTCCTCTCTGGGTATCCAGATCGGCCGCTCCTCCTTCCGCCATCTTTCCTCAGACATCACCCGCTGCATGGTGGGAACGTATTGGGGGGACGTCCCCCAAGGTACGTCGCATGTGACGCAGCAGTTTTTCAGCCAATCATGAGCTCCCAGACGGTGCAGCAGAAGCGTGACACCCAGCGGTAAAATTATTCTAGAAAAAAAAATGGTCCAAAACTGCTCCATCATTGTAGCTGCACAGTCTTCTTGAAGTGACACCCCTATAATTAAAAAAAAACAAGTGTCATCACTAAACCACCTCTTTGTCCAGTCAAGGAGTCATGTGACCTTAAACACACTTACTGGATGTGTTACATATTAAGCAGTGTCACATTTTATAAAAGATGATAATAATAATTATAAACTTTTCTATTAACTATTAACTAACTATTTCTATAGCACATTACAAAACCAGCGTTACAAGGTGCGTCACAAAATACGATGCCTTAAAACAAGGTGCAAGATAGCAAACATAGAAATAAAACAAAAATTTTAAAAGATCATACACAGAAAATGCAATAAAAAGAAGTGGTCAAACATAGAGAGATAAAAAAAAACAACAAAATATACTAAAAAAAAACAATGTTAAAAAAACATTTGAGCAGACACTACAAAAAATATTATACAAATAGCAGTCTGTGCAGGTGGGTTTTTAAAAGCTTTTTAAACTGAGGCACTGACTCAGTTGATCTGATTCTGTGGGTGAGTTTCTTCCACAGTGTTGGAGCTAAAACAGTAAAAGCATGATCCCCCTTTGTTTTCAGCCTGGAGCATGGTACGATTAACAGCATTTGGTCCTCTGATCTGAGGGGTCTCGGTGCAGAATACAAGGTTAAGAGTTCTGCAATGTAAGGTGGAGCAAGACCATGTAAGGATTTAAAAGTAATCAATAGAATCTTAAATTGAATTCTGTAACAGAAGGGGAGCCGGTGTATTTCGGCTAGGACTGGAGTGATGTCATCTGTCAGTGGGCCGAGTCTGAGAGGACTTTCTTTTTGCTGTAACTGATATGAACTAATTTCCCTTGTCAAAATGTATACATTCTCTATTGTTGAGTTTAACAGTGAAAGAGTGAAATGTATCTTTTCATGATGTTTTCTGAGGACAACTTGAAATGCTGAATTTTAAGTGGCCCTAAACCTTTGAAAAACAGTTTCAGAGGCAAAAAGCTTGGGTTTCATTATAGACCATGGCTTAAATTTAAGGACTTATATTTAAGAAAGCATAGTGTCACTAAGATCACATATTTCTACCTTAGAAATATAGCACAAGTCAGATCAGATTTTTTTTAATATTAGAGGGAAGCTGCTGCAAAGTTAATATGGGAATATTAATGAAAATTAATGATAAATTTTTGAAAATTACATCTGCAAAAAAAGCAAAGATGATTATGAACACACAAAGCCACAATCAATAAGTTAAAATAATAAAATTTCAATTACGCAGTAGGGAAATGGTTCAAGACAACATTTATTTTGCATGTTTATTTAAAAACATACTTACACATTTCTTTGTACAGACATTATGTTACAGTACAAAATATGAAACTAAATTGTATATATCATGTTAGTTTTATCTATAACTATTTGCAGTGCTACAGTATTATAATGTTCACTGACATTCTACAGTAAATTTTCATTACATTCCTTTATTCATGTTTCCATTGAAAATAATACATTTTATTGCAATTCCTGTAAATACAAAAGGAAAATTTCCCCAATCAGTTATGATAATACAATAATATGATACAAATATAGCTTAGTCGCCATGTAGAGATGTCAGATATATAAAGAGACTCCAAGAAGTCGTTGTATCCACAGGTACTATTACTGATTTATTTGTCTTAGTGTTATATCTGTAAAAAAAAAAAAAATCCCTCACTATCCAAACTAAAATATTTTATTTAAAGAGTTTTAGGGAACCTGCATGTCTGTATCCAGAATTAACATAGTTCATTTGAATTAAATAAAAATGCCATTATCTTTTATTGTAAAATTTTATGAAACACTTTATGAAAACAGGGGCTGACTTATAAATGTCTGCAGACTTTTAGTTTATGTACATAATCTGTGAGCAAAACAACATTCCAAATTATTAATACACTTCAGTTTGAAAAGAGTAAAGGATTTTTGTCCCTGAAAATGTCCTTATAGTACTTTCTAAAATGTCTAACTAATCCAGTAGGCGACAAACTATATTTTTTCCATTCTATAAATGTACAGGCGCTGCCAAACTCAACACACTTTCCCTGCAGTGATCTCTGTGATGGAGCCAAAACCCATGTGTCTTTCAAATAAACATCACCCACTGGGGCCTCATAAGTTGGAGTCCCTCTCTGAGACAGGAAAGTAGCCATTTTTATTCATGGTGGCATCTCCCCCAGGAGCAAAGATGGCCAGTAACTTCTCCTGCTCCCTCTTGGTTTTGGGTAAGTCATCAGACGGTGTGATGAGCAGCTGGATGCGCTGTAGAAAGACAAAGCAGTTCAAACAGGCTGAAGTCTTATGTGTGCTTTATTTCTTCTCCTCTGATTTAGATTTTTAAAATGAATGAGTTTCATATGCTGTTGAGTGTGGTGACCTTACCTCTCTGAGTGTCCCCTGCGTGGTGCTGATCTTGTACACCATCCAAAGGGGAATGCAGACCATGGAGGAGAGGGCGAGCAGCCAGCCAATGACATAGCCCCACCAGGGATACACATACTCATTATTGTATTTTAGAGGAGTGTATTTGATGAGGGAGAAGGCAAAAGTACCCTGGAGACAAATATTAAAATTAGAAAAATAATACATTCTTTCAATTTCAACTAACAAAATGGCTGCATACTTAGAAGAGAGGAGATCATATGAGAATAAAGGAAGAGAGGAGGCCTCCTCTCAGTTGCTGTTTGTCATCTTTGGAAAGCTATGATACTAGTTAATTAGTTTGTTGATATACTCACAATGCACGTGGCTGGGGTGAAGAACAACCAACAGTACTTGATGTAAGGTCCTGGGCGGTAGCCAATCATGTCCTCGATGTTATCATAAAAGCGGTCTGCACCTGGAAACACAGTAAAGACATTTGTTTTCATGCAGCGCATTTAAAATCATAGCTGAATAGGAATGTCTGCCAGTAATTAGGTCAAACACTGTATGTTAAAAAGTACAGTCAATAAGACTGTACGGGAAATGCATTTCTCTATCATCACACAGGAATAATAGTCTTTTATGTCTGAGGGCAGCTTACCATAGACCCATGCAATGCAGACAGTCTCAAAGATGGCCATGAAGAGAAGACACATGCCACTAGCCGCGTAGTAATCAAAGAGCTGGAAGACGTACATGCCGCCCTACAAAGAAAGAGATACAAAGACTTATCTATTTGTTTTCAGACCAAAGATGTTGAAGGAAAGGTTCACAACTTTTCAAGTCTGTCCTAAAACAACAGTCAGGTGCCCAAATGAAAACTGAGAGAAAAACCTGTTTCAATGTTCACATATAGGCACCTCAATATTGTTTTAACACAGACTTGAAAAATTGTGAACTTATCCTTTAACAATGATTGTAATACTCTATAGAATTAAACAGCAATTTAGATAAAGTTGATTTTGTGCTCTTCATATTGAAACATCTCCAAGCCACACAAAAAACAAAGAAAATGGCTAAAACAGAATTATAAAGAGGAGATAAACTGAAAGCCCTTTTTTTTACATGAACATCTTACAAGAGCATCAGTGGCGAGGTGTCACATTGTTATTTCAAATAACAATTTTTATGACTTGGACTTGACTTGATGTTTAGTGACTTCATGTTTCGTACACAGTCAAAATGTCTCAGTTGTTGCTAGACTAATTGTAACTCAGCTACTGTACATATTATTTCTTTTTTGATGAGTTTTCAGTTTCACACCTTGTTGCCTTATTGACTTTTTGTGTTTTCTATCCCAAAGTAGAACAGTAAACATGTATCGCAGCCTCTAGATTGCATATTACACATAATAGGAATGTTTGGATAAATCTGAAGCATCTCTTGTCAATATTTAATCATATACAAATCCCATGTGGTTCTTATACATAGTTTGTAAAAGAAACTTGAAACACTGAAGCCCAGAACTTGAGACTTCAGACTTGATTAGATTGGAAGCGTTGTGTGACGCCTGAGACTTACCTGAGACGTGTTGCACAAAACCTTTGACTTGCTTGTACTTACAAAATGATGACTTGTTGACACCTCTGCAGAGCATTCATGCTTCCAGCTGTGCAGAGGTGAAAACATGTCAACTATAATGGACTCTTGAGCAGAACAAAGCATCCAGGCATGGTTTACCCCTTAACAACCATCAGGTGTAGCAACCCCCCCCCCCCAGCAACAGACTGATTTGGAGTTTCAGTGTGAAACAAATTTCTTTAATCTGGATTTGAGATATTCAGTGATTATCTAAATGCTGTTTTTAAGGCATTTTCACCCTAAGAACATATCAGTAAATGTGCTTGCAGATGTTTGTCTGTGTGCATGCATCTACGGTTTGTGTCTATAGTCTGCATCTGTGTGTGTGTGGCCTCAGAGAGTGACCCCCTACCTCCATTAGCATGATGAGACCCATAAAGAAGGAGAAGAGGACCACACCCAAGAGGAAGAGCTCCCTGCGGTTTTTGCGGCGGAACACAGCGGGGTACATGTCGACTATCGCCGTCACAAGGCTCTCTACGCACACAAACTGATCAGGAGGAGGGCAGAGAGGGGTGGAGAAAGAAGGGAGGTAAACACAGAGAAACAGAGTCAAATCACACAGTTTGTTCAGTAATCCTTATCATTACGGAAAACGGAAAGCTCTCACAGCATCATTCATTAACTGAAAGTGGTGCCTACCTGACTGTCAAGCCCCAGAAAAACAATCATGATGAAGAAGAGGGAGGCCCACAGAGGAGAGAAAGGCATCATGCTCACAGCACGGGGGTAAGCTATGAAGGCTAGACCAGGACCTGCAGAGCCAAGGCAGAAAATGTTAATGAAATAAATGAATATCGACTTTAAATATATGATCTGACTATTACTGATCTATTGCTGTCGCTTTTCCTTTGAGCCTTGATGCAAGCCTCACCAGATTCTGCAACTTCTGAGATGGGAACATTCTGTTCATAAGACATGAAACCCAGAATGGAGAAGATCGCAAAGCCTGCCACAAAACTGGTGCCACTGTTCAGAAAGCACAGCGACAGGCAATCTCTGCAACAGACAGCAGATTTGAATTTTAGTGGAACAAATATGACATTGGAGACAAGATTAGAAAATTAAAGGGGGAACTCCACCAATTACTACTGAATATGTGGAAAAAAGTTTTTACTATCCATTTGTGAGTCCAACATTGTTACAGGAGCGTAATGCTAAATCTGTGAAGTACGACTGAGGAAACTATGTTTTGAGCCTTTGATTGACAAACCTAACTTAAACCATCTATATATTGCTTTGGAAAGGAAGTCCTGTTAATATAAATATTGAATCAAGTGTGCATGTAGATATTGTGTTGTTAACATACTTGTAGCAGTTATTGTTGTATTTGTTGTAGCTGCCCAGAGCAGTCAGTGACCCTAAACAGATGGCGTAGGAGAAGAAGATTTGGGTGCCAGCATCCATCCACACCTAACAAACAAAAAGGAAGCAATCAACGTATAATAGGCCATGCTAAATCATGAAGCCAGCATAACAGTGCACACTCACTTAGGTTGATGTATATGGACAAACGTGTCATGCAGTGTTTATATAATCCAGAGGAATTCACGTGCAGAGAATGCTTGCAATCGTTAACTATTGCAGTGACCTAACAGTAAGCTGTAAATGTCTTGTTTGTCTCAACACTGATTAACAAACCAAGCTTCCACAAATGTAGAGATTGTGACAGTTAGCTAAATCGGATGTTTCTGGTGACAAGTCATTTTAAAACTTTGACAAAACCTCTGTTTTGTCTTATCCTCCCAGAAGGGAGAAGCCTGGTTAGCTGATTGTCTGCAGCTCAGCCCTGGTAGAGCTCATATTTACAGTCCCAGTGGTGTCCTGGCCCTGCATTTGACCCCTGCGGTCCCTGCCTCTTTCATGGAGAGCAGATGGACCCAGCAGAAACTAGGCTCCCCAGCAGAGAACCATGGGACATCTGCACCTGGTGCGCCCTCGCCCATGGGGATCAGAACACCAAAAGGCCCTCATTGGGAATTTATGAAAGGGTGAGAGATGTTTTTGTGGGAACTACCTCATGCCAGATACATATAGTAGACATTAATCAATAGATTTTCTGTATCTCTGCTTTAATTTGAAGGTGTTTGCGTGACATCATGGTACCTGTGGGTCCGCCAGTCGTCCCAGGTCAGGGTAAAGGTAAAACTGGATGCCGATCCCGGCGCCAGGCAGGGTGAGCCCTCTGATCAGCAGCACAATCAGCATCACATATGGGAAGGTCGCAGTGAAGTAGACCACCTACATTGACACACGCATGCCGTGATGTCAAATATGCAACAAAAAAAAAAGATAAATACCAGATGTCATCCTGAATGATAGCACCCGAGAGTTCAACATCAGTCAACCTTTGGCCAAACAAATAAATAAAATGGGTCTCCTGGTATTTTCACTGGGTGCAGATCAGAGGTGCTGATCAGGACAAGACCCTGAACCCCTCCCCCCTTCCACCCACCTTTCCTGTAGATTTCACCCCCTTCCAGATGCAGAAGTAGCACATGACCCATGCGATGAACAGACACAGGGCCAGGTCCCAGTTCAGAGAGCCCATGTGGTCAATGCCTGGGGAAATCCTCAGCGCTCTTCTCCTGCAGAGACAAACACAGAGGTGAGACATCTTTTTCTCTATGTCACATGGGTAACATATCATCAGGTCTGAGAACTCACTCCCAGAACTCCATGACAGGAGAGGTAATGTTTAGGTGGATTGATTGGTTGACAGAGTTGTTCCTCCTCTCAAACTCCACACAGTTTGCTGTGGGAAAAAAATGCAGAAATTCTTAGAACTGAGCAGTCATTTTGATAATTTCTTGTCCCATTTAAAAGAAAAACATGCTCTTGTTACCTGTGTTCCATGTGTTGTTGCAGGAGGACCAGGCCAGGTCCCAGGAGAAAGAGAAAGACAGGTAGAAAATCCCCCAGGCCAGAACGATGATGTAGTAGAAGTTAAGCAGAGTCACTATCACCTGGGTGCCGTAGCCAAGACCTGCAGAATATGACACAGGCGACATCAACAATGACCCTGTTAAAAATAATCTGAAACGTTTATTAGGATGTTGAATAATTAGTTGTAGTTTTATCATCCAAGGATAATTTCACTTGTGTAAAACTAAGCAAATTTCCCTCCAAAAGTAGGCTACTGAGGGATGAACATGATTCAGCACTCATCATTTGCCTGTCGTTGCTTTGCTAGGATCCCACATTGGTTTTGGCCTAAGGTGATACACCTGTCCTCCTTACCTTCAAACAAGGGACTGATTTTCCTCCAGCAGGTAATGCCTCCCTGACTGGTGTACTGACCCAGGGCAGTCTCCAGGAAGAAGACAGGGACACCACAGGCGAACAGGAAGATGAGATACGGGATGAGGAATGCACCTTGAGTTGAGAGAGGACAGAGGACTCAGGATTAGAGATGACTTTTGATTTCGGTCAGTGTGACTTTGTTTGCAAGGTCACAGCAAAAGACTGAAAACGGTCAACCATCTTTGTCCAGGTGTCACTCGTATAGATACATTTATACATTGAGTATTAACCCTCTATACCTATTTAATCCTCATCAGGAGCCTATCCAAGTATACACTTGGTAACAGGTCTTCAATCTACTGCAGGTCTAATGCATAGACAGAGAAATATATTCACTCTCACACCTGTTTAGAGTTTTCAATCCCACAAGTACATGGGGTCATGACTGAGGTCAACACTGGGCCTCTTGCAGTGCTGGAAATGTTGACCCCGAACACTCTGCAGCACCAAAAGTTAATAATAAATCTGCTTAAATACGGATAAATGAACCAAAAGCCCACATTGAGTCCCCTGTGTATGGTGTAACCTGCAGAAAAAAGATGCAACACTTAAGGAAACTGTTAATCCTGATGTGTTTGAAGCCTTTTGTTAGAACTACAGAAGATAAATCTACTATAAGATGTTGCTTCAGGGAGTTTTTTTTAATTTCGTGTGAACCTTCTCACTCCATATATCTCTTCTCTCCTCTAACTTGCACTTTCATTCTTGGATTACTTATTAGTTATTATGAAACATGCTTTCTGTCTCTAAATTGATGCTGCTACTGTTTGATCCAGATCGCCTTTGAATAATGTTTAATTTCAGCCAGATCAACCCTGTTTGAACAATCTTAAAATACAAAAGTAAACCATATAAAATTTAAGAAGTATGCAAGGTCAAGAAAAGGTTATGTATTATTTCACATACAAGAATTAAAAATATTACTGTCTATGTGAAGAAATATGTGCCTGAATCGGTCTGAAACTGTATTAATGAATGAAAATTAGGTTTCTTTAATGCTCTTTCATTTCAGACGAGTTACACCGCCACTCTCTTTTAGCTTTTGTGTTGACGTCCCGTCGGGTGGCCGAGGATGTTTGGCGTGCTCAGATTTCCGCCTCTCAGCGGGGACAGCTGCTATGAGCAAGGAGCAACAACAGCTGTCTGACCCCGCTCAGCCCTGAGTCCTGACCCTGCCACCCCATGGAGGGAGAGAGAGAGAGAGAACCGTCCCATTTACCAGCTACACAAGCATGTTTCCGCACGACACTGTGTGCAGAATCAAATGGGGGGGGGGACATTCTTTAGGGTCAGATTAATTAAGACTTTGTTTTTCCTGTTTTTCCTGATCTCAGGTGCTCTGTGAGGCCCTTCTTGCATGTGATGTAAGGCTTCCTGTCAGCTGTCATTAATCTCCTATTTATCAAGTAAATGTAAAAAAAAACAACTTGTAGATAGATCTGTGGAGAATGTGCACTGTGGGAAATATCAAATAGTAAAAGTTCAAGCACAAACTTGGCACACAAGTACCAGTAAAACTCTGCAGTGCTTCTGTTACTGCAGATGAAAGGAACCTACATTTATTCCTTGACCCCTCCATCCAATTCCCCCACTCACCTCCCCCGTTCTTGTAGCAGAGGTAAGGGAAGCGCCACATGTTGCCCAGGCCGATGATAGAGCCGGCAACAGACAGGACAAACTCTATCTTGTTGCTCCACTGGCCCCGCTCCTCCATCTTTTCCTCCGAGGGGGGCAGCAGGCCCTTGGATGGGCTGGTGCCATTAGGGAGGCCTGCTTTGGCAGCATCTCCTAAAATCAAACGAGAGAAAAGTGGACAATTTCCATTAGCCTTGAGGTTCATTTCAGTCCTGGACTGAAACTGTTCTCAGTTCCCTCAATAACAGTCAACATGCAATTGAGTAAGACACTGTGCATCACTAAGATCTGAATGTGTACAACTTAATCAATATGAAGCAGGGCATTAAAGGAAAAAGAGCAATAATGTGATTTTTGTCATCTTTTACTAACAAGAGATTTACCAGTCAAGACAAAACAGATTGATTAATTTTGATCTCTGTATACAAAGTTCCATGCAACTTCTATACATTTTAAATAAAAAAACAATCTCTAAACAATCTAAATTACAGTGGAAAACTTTGTCTTACCTTTCATTGCAGTGTCACTTGCTCTGCTGTGTACAACTTGTCTCACACCTGAGGTTGTCGCTGGGGATTTCTCTGCAAACGTTCAAGTTTTAGTATTTAAAGTGACTGGACTGAGGGGCGGGGGTTAGTAATGCTAAACTTAGGGCCAGCCTCCGCTTTCTTTCCCTTCATCTGCCCCTTTCAGAGCAAAGTACATCACCTACAGGCAACACAGACCAGAATAGGATGACACTGGACCAGTCAGTCAGGAAACCACCTCCGCTATAGAAACTGTATAATAAAGTATATCACCTTAAGGAAAATTCTGCTCTCAGTTTTCTTTTTTTGCAATCAATTACCCATTTTTTTTTATTTAAGTTCTATTAGATGGAAGGAGCAGATCCACATATTTTGTACACATGATGTATGAAAGACTGATGAGAGAAAATTTATAAAGAAATTGTGAATTTCTGCAATGTTATAGTGGAGATGGGTCCGGCTTGTTTGTACTGACAGATCTTCCATTATGTGGTCACATAAACAATTCATGCTTATGTCTGATAAAAGAGACACAGCAGAATGTATGGAATGAAAGAGGAAGCAATAAACAGTGTTTGTGTGTGTGTGTGTGTGTGTGTGTTCAATCATTAAGTGCATGAGCCAGGAGAGTCGACACAGGCGGCGGGTGGTGAAGATGGAATGGCATGCGATAACGAGGAAGGCGTTATGTAATCGATCATGTATCATTACAGTTGATGCCCTGCAGCCCACTGTGACCGCATGTTCCTCGCTCTCCCTCCCAGTCAGTGCAGTGACAAGAGGTGAGACACTCAGATGGAGGCGAAAGCAGCTGAGGTCAGTTCACACCGGATTTGACTTGGCTGAGTTAGGAGTAGACATCCACACAGCCCCCACCAGCCCCCACCCACATTCCTTTCTGCAACAGAAATGTGTTTTTCAGGTATTCTGATTAAAATCCTACAAAACTGTTGCAAAAAATTGCTGAAATTAAAAGCACCATGTTAGAAAATTCATATCAAGGATGTCAAGATGAAAAACCTGATAGTGTATGGAAGATAAAAAGGGGCATCTGTTTATTTTTTTTGCATAAAATGGAGAGGTTTTCCTGATTGTTAGTGAGGAGAAAAAACAAAACACATGTAACTGGGAATTCAAAATGCAAGTTGTCATACTGGAGACCCGCAACTTGCTACCGCATGTCTCCTCTAATGGAGCTAATAAGTAACACGGGAAATGTGAAACATAACTAAGCAACTTGAAAACAATCATCCTCTCAATAACATGGTCATTTCAATTCATGGTTTCCCTTTTCTTCTAAGAATCCAAACTTGAACTGGTTTTCTTGTGTGAGGACACAAAAAGTTCATTTTGCTCATTTTTGTTTCATTACCTCTGAAAGAAAACAAAAAACAAAGTGGACCATTTTTAATTCTTAACAACAGATAATTCAATTCTTAAAAAAAGAAAAAAATTGAAAAAAGTGCCTTAAATTATGGCAAAATGCAGTGTTTCAAATACAAGACTCAGAATCAGAAAAGAAACCATCACATAACCATCAATCATTTGACTAGGAATAGTTTATTAAAGGTGAGAAAACAAAAAAAAGCCACAATCCATTTGTTTAATTGCTTAAAAGCTATGTACATTATAAATAATTGCACTACATTACAACCATTTGTTTTTCCTAGTCTTGAGTCCTACATATTGAGATGTTACTGTCTGAAGGGCCGGGCAGTGGGGGAGCGGTTCAGGACGACCAGTAAAACGCGACTGGGATCATATTTGTTTGAATACAACAGCTGGGGTAAGTGCGTGTTTGTCTGACTGTTAAGTGGACTGATGACTTTATTATTGTAAAGAGGAGGTTTTGGGAAGTAGCTGGTGGATGTTTCTGGAGCTAAAACTCTTGCGCGCTGTCGGCCTTCTCGACACATCTCAGCGCTCGGATCCCTCGCACGGAGAGGAGAGAAGAGGACATCAGTTTGTTTTAGTCTGTGAAGGCAGGACTTTGCTCTTCCTCTCCGTCTTTTTTCCTTGTGCTCTATAATCCAGGCCGTTACAGAAATGCCCCTGCTGAGCTTATTCATAAAGGGCTTTTCTTTCCCTCGGTTAGATGCCGGACAGTCTTACAGGTTGAGAGGTTGAAACGCTATCCTGGATACTGGATTTTGTGTTATGCACATTGTGTGAGGTACGGTATTCAAACTCAGTCTTAAGCCTCCTTTTTTTTTAGCGCTAACTGCCCTGCTGAGGCTCTTGCTGCTGCTGATGATGTGAACTCGCTGGGTTTAGAAGCAAGGCGGATGGCGCGTGAGACCACGAGGCCACGACCGCCGCCGGCGAAGGCAGACTCTGCACGCTGCCGCTGCACATCGATGTCGCCAGCACCACCACGCTCTCCTCTGCCACCTCCTCCACCGTCATCCCCGCGCCTCCCCCGCCCCCTCCTGCGGCCTTCCGGGAGCAGTCCATGCAGATGTAATCCTCGTTCTCCGCCATCTCGCACGACACGCCCACGCACACCTGGTGGAACCACTCGTCGCAGCCGCCGTCGCACTGCACCCAGTCCACCTGGACACACACACACACACATGCGGACGAATGCAGACATGTGAGCGAGGATTAAGGATTATGATGACATTGAGAGTACAACGTGGAAACAATGACAATTATTGAAAAGAAAAAAAAAAAAAAAAAAAAAAAGGGTGTTTGGCAGGGTTTTGTCAAACAAAACACACACACACACACACACATACCAAAAAACACATTCAAGTGTAATTTTTAACAGGTCACGTTAAAGCTGTAAGTCTGTCACTGTTTGATTGATTTAATGTGAGTACAGAGTCAAATTAAGACCTGGGTGGACAGTAGATGATCTTTGATATGAGCAACACACCACTAAAAATTTTTGGGTTTCCCCAAAGTGATTGAATAAAAACGTGAGTTCAAGTGATGGACAGTGTGCAGGATTCTTTGGTTTTCTTTTCAAATGCTTTTGATCCTATGCACCTGTTACTCAGACCTCGTTGTGTGCAGGGTTTACCAATGTAAAAGAAACATTAGGAACATCTTCCTACATCTCCTTTTCTTCATCTCTTCCTCTTATTGGAATATATTTAATAAAGCAAAACAATGAGACTATTAAATAAGTGCACTTCACATGCTCAAGAAACCCCAGTTTAGCTAGTCAATTAGTTCATAAGTGTTACACTATCTGCAGCAACATGTCACACAACATTTAATGCATTTAGTTTTTATGTCATATGTAATTATCTACACATCTTCTATTTTTCTATACCAGCTGATCCTGTTAAAGGTTACAGAGGCCTGGATCCTGTACCAGAATGCACTGGTCTAGAGGCAGGATACACTGTAGACAGATCATTGGTTTGACCCCAGGTCAGATTCGAACCCGTGTTCAGCTAAATGATATGGGTTAATTTATAAATGGATGCAAAACATCCCATGCTGACGCGAAATGACGACTGATTGTGAGAGGGAAGATACAAACATCTCAATATCACTCGTTAGTCATCCCGACTTCAGGAGTTGAGAGCAACACTTTCACATTTCGTCACCTCTGCTGCAGGCTGCAGCCGATTCCACGGCTCTGATTGGCTGAGGAAGGAGACTGGCCACTGGTTAACTCGGTGGCCAGTCTCGTGTGCTGTCTCCAAAAAGGACCACATCGGCCTGTCCTGTTAATACGTTATGTGTAACTCTCTTTAAGGTGTTCCAGTGCTGTTATCAGCTGTTGATATTCAATAAAGTTCCCTTATGTTCATTTTGAAAAGTGTTCGTTATTAACTACATACAAGGAAAACCCGTGTCTAAAAACCCGTCACTAGGAGACACCTCGACGTTTTGTTTCAAGGACCTGAATTTTCTAGTGATTAAACTATCAAGCAGAATTTACTGTTTCTTTATGTGTACAAGGGATGTTACTGAGGAGGGTGAGGAGCAGTCTGAGCAGCAATCTGCCAACATCATGGTACTGCAACAATCTTTGCAGACTTTTGTTTGTTTTTTTTTTTACATTTAACACTTGAAATAATGAAGACGCTTGCAAATGAAAGGGTAATAGAAAATGTAAACCATACTTTGGGATTTCATTTGACTTCTTTAAGATTCCATTTAACTCTTCTTATAACTTTTTTTTTTTTTTTTTTTTTTTAAAAACAGAGCTACTTTTTATAACAAAATCATGCCCATCTAATTAGATCAGTCTGCAATGGCTGCACGTATGGGTGTCTCTTTATCATCTCACATAAAACTTTCTTATATTGTGATTGACAGTTATCATGTCTTAGTGAACGATAACAAGTACAAGTTTACATTTTGTTGAAGTGAGATCTTAGCTGAGGGGTTTCATTTTGAGAATGATATGATTTTGTTCTAATAAAACACTAAGCAACACTTGAGTCAAAGTGAGTGTATCATTTTACAAAGTGATTTTGAATGCTTGAATTAAAGTCCTAATATGCCACTATCAGATAATGCTGTGATAATTACACAATATTAATGTTGTCCATATAAAGAACCTCTGATAATATGTATAAGGTTTTAAATAAATAGTTTAAAATAATATTTAAAAGAAACACACAGAACTTTGACGTTTAAAAAGGTGCACAGTCACATGGTCCCCTTGACCTCTGTTAACTGCTAAACCATAGCTGTGTCTATGAATCATCTATGATTTGCCCCTTGTGCCTCTTTTACTGCAACCTCCTGACAACACAATCTTCATCTGAAGTGCTGAGACTCACTTATTTTGTGTGTGTGTGTGTGTGTGTGTGTGTGTGTGTGTGGGAGGGGGAGGGGGGTGGCATCAAATTGCAAATATTCTACAAAAATATTTTTCACTTTCATTGTGGATGCTAATGGCTGATGAGTCCTCACCTTATCTTTACAGGGTCTCTGGCAGTTCTTGGCTGCACAAACAGCGTTCTCATCATTGGAGTCTTCAGCCCCAGACCAGTCATACTTGGAGGGAATATCGAGAATCTTCTTCTCTTTCCTCTTCTCCAGCCCCTCCCTGATGGCCTCAGCCTTGGCGGCTGCCTTCTCCTTCCGCTTCCTCTCCTTCTCCTCCTTGGCTAAACGTTTGGCCAGCTGCTTCATCTCCCGGTTCTTCTCCAGGTTGAGTTTGAGTTTCTTCTTCTTGGGTTTGCCCCCAAGACCAAGCTCCAGGCCCACCCTTTTCAGTTCTTTGGACTTGGCTGGTCGCATGTCTCCCATTGGTGAGGTGCCACCGGCGGCGGCCATCAGCATGTGGTGGTGCTCGGCCCTTTCTAACTTCCGTTTCCTCTTCTTCTCTGAATCTTTTAACTTGATTTTCAGAGGCTTCTCCATTAGAGAGTCATCAGGCTGTGGGAAAGGAGGAAAAAATTAGCAAGGGGATTGAGAAAATGGGCGCATAGCACATTTTTGCCAAACTATCTTTTAAGGTGAAGACACCTAGAATGAATGTAGGTTTTCAATGACAAATGACTGTTTATGGGCAGAAGAGCTGTTTTTGGGAATAACGCAGGTATCTTCTGGCTACAGGAAGAAACCAGAGGGATTGATTCAAACACAAACCCAGTGATCGGTTACTATCCAGCAATTGCCATGGGGTCCAGCTGCGCAATCGGGTTGCGTAATGGATGACCTCCCTACCTCCATGACCTGCAGGAATCTCTCCTCCGAGGGGGGGTGCGTGGCCTGCAGGATCCTCCAGATGTGCTGGGTCTCATCCAGGGACACCTCCAGCAGGTCTCCCAGCATCATCAGCTCCTCCAGCTGGGCCTTGGCCTGCGGGGACAGCTCGAGCACTGGCGGCTCCAGGCTGCGAGGGACCAGAGGGGTCTTCCTGGGCTGCTTTCTAGGCGTGCCCAGGTCTGAAATATAAATATGTAAATATTTTCAGTAAAAGATGACATATGCACTTATTAAAGAGGAAATCAGGAACACACAGCAAGTAAAATAATAAAAAGCTATTCTTTAATCATTTGTGCTTGAATGATCAGATCGGGGCATAAAAAAACAACAAGGGATGATGGGTAGACAAACTCAAAGCAACAGAGGAAATCTTAGTAAGTGAATGAAGCCTCACTTTGCACGCAGGACTTGGAGGCTGAGGAGTAGGCGTGTTCGGCGCAGAAGGAGGGCGTGGCAGCCGGCCACATGTGACTGACCACTTCCTCGGACTTCACAGGGATCTCCTCATCACAGAAAAGGTAGGGCTTCACCTCGCCCGGGTCCTGGAACCACACAAGACACCCAACAACAGGGAAGAATTAGAATATATAAATAATGTTCCCAGTTTAGGGGCTGGCTTCAATTACATCACTCATTTAAAAATTAGACCATCTCAGCCTCATGTACCTTCATGTCGTAACCGTAAGTCTCCCTGATGTCCTCATCTGAGTCTGTCTCCTCATCATCGTAGTCCACAGACTGCCGAGGTGATGTGGCTCTGCTGAAACCTGACTGTTGAAAAGTCTGGATGTGGCCCTGGGGAGGGAAAAAACACACATAGTGTAAACACAGACTTCCACAGTGCCTGAAATAGTGTATAAAGTTCTCAAAAGCACTTAACTTATACCAAAAATATGCAGGATGTTGTTTTTGTTTTTTTGACAAAACATACACAAGGTATTCTGCAGGTATATTACATACTTGAGAAAAAAAATCCATCTACCATTTCATATGCAATTAATGTTATTCCTTGCATTTCTTCACATTTACCATGTCAGTGCAACCATTTGGTCTATTTCATGTTTATATATTAGTGCCCTCTTCTGGTGAATTCCATACCTGCATCAAAGCCACAGTTGAAACCAAAAGGAACTACAATCTGCAACTCAAAGCAAGATTCCTAGCAGGGGTGTAACTGTACACAAAATTCAAGGTTCAGTATGTAGCTCAATTTTGGGGTCACAGTTCAGTAAGTTTTCAGTACAGCAGGGGAAAAAAAGGGAGGAAAATAATATTTTGATCCTTTATTTTGAAAACTGCAAGCATTCAACAATAGCTCTTTCACCAAAACTATTACTGACACAGTTTACTTGTGCTGCAGTGGAAAAGGAAAACAACATTTCTGTTTCATGCAAGGAGCCAGGACACCTGTTTTCAGTTGTTCTATGCTGATTTATGGTCACACAGAAATGGTTCTTAGGACGTGTTGTCTGACCATGACAGAAATTAAATGTGTTTCTTGTTGTTCCAAACGCCTTTACTCAAAGGTGACCGTCACAGAGAGGGGAGGGGGACGAGGAGATGCAGTATTATGTGTATTAGATGTGGGGGTAACGGCAGATATTTTAATTATAATGACGGCAGCGACACTACATGAGCATGGGTAACCAGGGTAACAAGGGTAACTTGACTAAACCAGCTAGCGTACATCCATGAGCATGCTACAGCTAAGTGGTGTACTGCCAAAATGTTCCAGGCGGAACTCAAGCACTAGAATTATTGTTCCATGTGTTGGAGTAAGTGGAATATTAAACTATTTTGACAGTAATTGTTGACTGAACTGAACATCCTGTACCAAACGGTTTGGGATGAATACACCAACCGATACACCCCTAATACCTAGAGTCTTACTGGAGTAGATCATTTAAGATTACAATCTGAAGTACCTGCAAGTCAGGGTTGGCAGCAGCTTTCTGCAACTCGGCATTGATGATCTTCTCGGTTTTCTCCCTAGCGGCCTGCTCCACCATGCGCTGGCTCAGCACTGATAGCTTCGCCAGGGCTGAGGACAGCTCCTCCGTGGCCAGAGCTTGACGTGCTCTGTCCTGGTAGGGCAGTTAGACAAGTGTAAGGTTGAGTTTTTTTAGTAAAGATTAAGAGTGTTTTAGTGATTTGCTCTGTATGCTGACAATATGAAGTGGTCAAAATAAAATCAGGTAATGGTCTTTTGATATTATTTCCATGCGTACCTGCCAGCTCATTGCCCTCTCTGTCAAACACTGGAGGGCCTCTCCTTCTGGTAGACGCACTGGAAGCTTCTGCAGCGACACCAACAGCGACAGGATGGTTTCTAATCTCGGCCTCCTCGACCTCTGACACAGCGGGCACAGGAATTTGGAGTCTTTGCTATTGCTCTGCCAGCCCACACCCAGCTTCTTCTGGGATCCTGTCTTGGGTAGAGGCACGCACGCTCCGTGGAACCAGTCCTTACACAGCTCGCACTGCAGCATGAAACCGCTGGCCGTCTTTCGACACAGGCAGAACTTGACTTCCTCGATGCGGTCGGCCATGGCCATCTTGGCTAGATTGGCGGCGCGGAGTGAATGGATGGCCTCTACTTCTTTTTGCTCTTTGGATTTGAAGGCTGCTACAACGGTGGCGGGATCTCGCACCTCCTCAAGGCTCTCTTCCAGGTCACTCAAGGTGTCCGGGTCAAAGCCTCCTCTCTCCTTCTCCATGAGCTCCTTGACGCGCTTCCGCTTGCTCTTGCTGTTGCCGTAGACCCCGATGTCCACACGAGGACTGAGAACCTAAGAGAGGAGACGAATGAGAGCAACAAGTTTTCATTCTGCTTAAAATACATATCATTCTACTTTGTGAGAAGATGATAAGCATGTCAACTCAATATCATTTTAAATATTGACATCCAAGAATCACTATGACTGCTACTTGAGTCATGACAGCCCACCTGGAGCAGTGTGTAGGTGGAGTTCTTCTTGAGGAATGTGCGAGCAGTCCTCTCCCTCCAGGCTCTAGCTGAGGCCACCTGTGACTCCACCTGGGCCAGCGGATCTAGCCGGACAGGGATGGAGCGACCTCGAGCCAGCAGGCTCTCCAGCTGCTCCAGGTATGCATAACTACTGCCACTCTGTGTGTGGAGGATACAGAGAGGGAGAGGGGTTAATAGAAAGCTTAGCTTGGTGTCTTTATTCAGATAGAGATACATATACAGACACTTTCTGCTGTAATTTATCAAACTTTTTTAACTAATTGTTATTACGCTGACATCTAGTGTATGCATAGTCAGTACCTGGATAGCCTCCACCTTGGCAGTCCACTCCTTAGCCTTCTGCAGGGCCTCTCGGAGGGCCAAAATATTAGGTAAGTATGCTGGAATGTTCCTGGCCTCCAGCACAATACTCTCCAAGGTCACCATGCTGTGGCGAGGCCTGAGGTTTTAAGAGGACAGAAAGGCAACGGAATGGTTCAGCATAAGAAGAACTGAGTAGCACGGTTTAATTTTTTGCTCTATTGTTGTGGTTAAACACCTCGATGTGGTCTTTGCAATTGTATGTGAGCAAATGGGTACATGCAACCATACCTGGCCTGCAGGCAGGCACGAGCCTTATCCTCCCATCTCTCCGAGACAGTGAGGATCTCCTGCAGTTCGGCCATTGCCTTCTCCACAGCGTGGTGGGGAGCCAGGCCCACCCCAGAGTCTATCAGCCTCTTCATCAGCTCCAGGGTGACGCGGTGAGGCTCGGCCAGGGTGACACGCACCTGGGATGTGAGCAGGGCATCGCAATGTTACATGAGGCCACAATTACAGCTACTTATATAAAAACCACTCAAACAGGGTCTTATCAAGGCCTACCTCGTCGAGCCAGCGGGCCTGTTGAAGCTCCTGTTTGAGTCGGGGAAGCTCCGGCAGCTCAACGTCCAGGCCGCTGCCAAGGTCCAACAGAGCCTGAAGCTTGGAGGAATCAGGCATCTCATCTGCCAGTGCCACCTGGGCTCGCTCATGGAAGTCCTCCACATTTTCCAGTAACTCCTGGACACATGGGAGATATCACACAGAGTGAGAGTAAAGAAAAAAGAAGGATTAGTTATATAAAAGTTTTAGCAGCAGTTCAATAGCATTTATGGAGAAAGAGGGAGGTTTATAGGAGGACAACTGAGAAATATTAATATAGTGTAATTAACAGTATTTCATTGACAACATGGCTAACAATGACTGTAGCTGGATGTCTGAGTAAGCACATAGGTATGGAGGGGACTAACTTTGACTTGACGGGCCTGGCTAATGATGCAGGGCAGCCTGTAGAGCTGGTCCACGAAAGCCTTGAGCTCGTCCACTGTCAGTTTGGTACGGTTACGACTGCTCTCAGAACGCAGGCGGCTGCTAAAGACACACATGGACAAACACCAACAACTCAGTTCCCAACCTTTGAAACTTAGTGCGCACAAAATTGAACAGAAAAAAAATGTTCAGGTGTATACGTTTTCTGCAGGTCCCCACTTGCTGGTGTATGCTTAATCGGTACGTTGCTTTTCTTTTGGTCTACAACAAGTGTGTGTATTGACGTCCACTGACCTGTGTCTCTGCTTGCGGCTGAGCAGCAGCTGGGCTACGGAGGAGCATGTTTCAGCCTCCTTTACCATCTCCCTAAGGCGACGGAACAGAGCATTCTCAGGGTACTTCCTGTCCTCTGCATCCTCCAGCAAAACCTTGAGCTCAATAAGATCTATGAGAGAGACAGTGAGAGAAGAAAAAGAGGGATGCACAATGTATAAATAGTCAGTCAGTCACAACTGATTCAGTCATACAAAAAAATCCTCCAGTGACACAAAAACACATTATTGTGCAACGTATATATATGGAGTAGAATAAAGAATAAACCTTTCTTGTTCTTCTGGTCTGCAGCCAAGGCCTCAGTGACTCTCTTTGCCCAGGTGTCATAGGACTGTGCCCGTGTCTTGACTCCATACAGCATGGACGGAAACTCCTCCAGATCATAGCGATACCTGAAATATATTATAAAAAAAGATATCCTTGAGAATATGTTTAACGTGTACCAGTAAATGTGTGGTCAAGTACTGCTAGTCGATGTTATTCCACATTACTGAATTCACTTCAAAGCAATATCTTTTTAATAAATCTAATTAAACTGGTGTGTACTTTAATTGTTAGACATTTACTGTACATAGGCCAAAAAGCAAGAAACTCTCACCGGAGACACTTGTTGCCGAGTGGACAGTCACAGAGATCTGCCGCATGATGGAGACAAACCAGCCGGTCGGGGCTACAGGAACATGTCAGCGCAGACAGGAAACAGGTCGTCTTACACTTGTGGCACTGGCGCTCGTCGTCAGGGACCAGCTCAAAAACCTCTTGCTCTGAAGACAGCACCCCCTGTAAAGTAAAAAGGAACATGAACTGATGAGTTATACATTTTCATGCCATAATTTCTACACATACAGCTAAAAATAAAAGCTTTTTGGCACCTTTCCGCCTCTATAAAAATGAAAAACAATGTGATTTCTCTCACCATTTCTTGGACCGCCTGTCTGAGTTGTGTCTCCTCCGCCATCATGTCTCCCATTTCCTTGAAAACAGCGGCAGCCAGTTCCACGTCAAGACTCTCTGGATCAGCAGCCATCTTGCACAGCAGCTCCTCATGGGAGAAGACGCAGTAGCGGTGCAGGCGTCGGTAGTGGGCCACACACTGACGGCCCATAGGTAACTGAGGAAAAGAAGAAGAGAAAGGTGAATCATTCAGAGAAAAAACAACAACTTTCCAGTTCTTTTAATGGAAGAAGAATTTGCTTTTCACTCACCCAGTCAGCTGTGCAGAAGTTAACAGCCTCTGCGAAATTGTAACCCTGGTTGAAGCCGCTGTGGTACGCCCTGGGGAAAGTCACCACAAATTCCCCTGCACACTGGTTAGTCCTGTACACCTGAGGGGGGAAATATGTGATTAATAATTGATGTGGACAACAAACCAATATCTAATCAGATCCGAAATCAATCCCACGAAACATCCAGGGCCCAGGCTACGTACAGGGACGCCATGCTCCATAAGGACATTGGGATTCATGATGGTGACCAGTTGATGGAGGAGGTCAGGCTGGGAGTCGAACAGTTCTGGAGCCAACTTTTTCATAACCGCCTCCAGCTGCTCTGCTGCTGAGGCTGGCACTCCATACCAAGTCTTTGGCTCTCCCCTGGAGAACAGAAGGAAAGGCATTTAAATATAAACTATTTAGCTCATGTTCTGACAGTATCCAGAGTGAGTTGTAATAAAGTCTTTTAATTAAGTCTCACCAGTGCAGGAAATTGATGGAGTAACTCCAGTGGTCCTCGATGTGCCAGCAGAATGAGGAGAAACACATGCCCACGTAGAGCCAGGGTACCTTCATACCCGAGATGTCCACGTTGATGTGGGTGAGCACCGACTGCTCCAGCACCGGCATGTTGTTCAGGTTCCAGCCCGAGTTGGCGTACTCCTGATAGGATGGGAGAAAAAAGAGCTTTATTTCACTTAAGTAAAGAAGCTCCATTAAGTAAAAATAAAAAAAGCCCTGGGGGTCAGTTAAATGGAAAACTAATGAATTAAATGTCTAAAGAGGAGGAGGCAGGAGAAATACCCATTAAAATGTAGTGCTTCCTCTCCATTAAAATACAGCTTATAAACATTTCATAGAACGTGTAAGAAAATAATAAAATACAAAAAAGGTTTTTGCCAAAACTACAAGACAAATTTTAACACCAAAATAACATCCACTCTCAGTGATAAGACATGAAATTGCAAGCTTTTGCAGTTACTAGTGGTTTATTTACTACAGTGTGTGTCTGACACATTCAAAATAACCACAGAATAATCCCAGTGCAGCCTTTTTCAAATGCATAACTCTAAGGGTGCACGATTCAGAAAATCTCACGATTCGATTCGATTCCGATTCTTGGGGTCACGATTCGATTCACAATCAATTTGCGATTCAAAACAATTCTCAATTCAATACATTCATAGATTTGATTCTAGATTGATGTTTTGAGTTACTCTTTCCATTTGACTGCAGTAGACACTTTTATAGGTCTCAAATAAAAAGATCACACTGAATCAAATGTCAAACATTTGCTACTCAATGTCAACCTGAGTAAGATTTATGTTCCTTTAGTCCACTTAGTCAACAGGAAACCAAAGCAGCTCTGAGACAAAGGGTCAAATGAATACGTAATACAAAAATAAAAATGATTGCAAAGATAAACTGCTAAGTGCAAAACTTCAAATAATAACTTAAATTCATACTTCAAATAACTAAATCAAATAAACAACAGCTGCCTGCTACATTTAGTTGTAAAGTGCAAACGAGAAAATTGATCAGTATAAGCGGGTGATAATTCTAACCAATTTTGTTTCTTTTTCTTAATTTCTCATGCAGATTACCATCTAATTGACATTTGTATATTTATTACATGAATATAAAGTAATGAAACTGGCAGCTTCGCTATTTACTGAATTTTATTGACTGTTTCAAAATACAGAACAGCTGTTTAAACGCTTGTTTCGCTGTGGCATCTCATTGGCTCGTTTTTGGGAGTTTGTCATAAGCTTCAAGGAGACTACGTGAACTAGAGGAGACAAAAGTTGAACTAGAACCAAATTTTGGAGAAAGGCAACCTTTAACGCTGTACAACCTGCCATATGACAAAAACATTACTAGGAAGACGAGAGGACATCTCTCTTTGTTTGATAACGTTAAAAGTAAAGTTAGGCTTTGCTGACGGCTTCCCGACTCATTTAAAAAAAGACGAGAGAGAGAGAGAGAGAGAGAGAAGTGGTGGTCGAGCGAGCTAGAGAGTGAATGAAGAGAGGGTGAGTGAGGAAGCTGGTGAATCAGATCAATAAAACGTTATTTTCTGACTGTTTCACAGCGGTTACAAATAAACAAGCCCACAACCATGGACTTGCGCTGCAATGCCTGATAATAGCATTGGTCTTGTCAAGCTCCTTCTTCCCTTTGAGATAAAAAAATCCAAAATATGTTCAAATCATCGCCTTCATTGCCGGTGGGGCAGGTTGTACTCGTTTTTCTGTCAAGTATTCCATTGCTCGCGGTCTCTGTCTCCATGACAAACACTTCACCTACTTCTTGCCCCCGGAGTTGGGTCCGGGGGCAAACTCATGTCAGGAAAAAATGGAAAACAGCGTCATGGCAAGACTGAAAAATGTAAATGGATTCTTGGAATTTCTGAATCGATTCTGAATCAGCAGAGATAGAATCGCGATTCTTATGTGAATCGATTTTTTTGTGCACCCCTACATGGTCTGTGACCAGACCTCAGCTTTTTGCCAGAACTCTTCCATGATGACTTTTATCTTATTGCCCAACAACTACTACAGTATTCTACTCCTCAACAGATATTTGTCAAGTCAACACTTGAAGAAGTTTTATGGAAATATACATTATATGACAATAACAATCTTCTCACCTCTTCATCTCCCAGTAGCCTCCTCTTGCCGTCCCTGATGGGAAACCCGCTGCCCACCTCCTTAGAGCTGATATCAGCTCCGTACTCTACGATGACGTCCTCCTCGATGCTGCTGACCAGACGCCAGAACTCTTTTTCCACCAGCTCTGTGGGGACCATCTGTGGGCACAAGGTGGAACTAATGAAATCTCCTGCCTTCATCTTATTACTGAAAAGCCTGTGAGTAATACATTTAATCTTGAACTGCTGAAGCATACAAATCAGCAGTAGAAGATGAGAGGTGCAGGCAGTATTCAGAGAATTTTGTGTTAATGTGGAGCAATTAGTTAATATTGAACAGTAGTTAGTAAACTACACATCCTGCACAGCATGAGCAAAAAAACAGTTCCGTGACAGCCAGAAGATAGACGGACATCCATACAACAATTTACATATTCTAGCTCATTGACTGGAATTTACATACATGAACAGGCATGTTGAAATAGTCAGACTTGAAGTGGTCAGCCATTTCTCCAAAGCTCTGGAGAGAGTACTCCCTCACAGCCTGCTCAAAGCCAAATGCCTCCCTGGGCTTACTGCATTCCTGCGAGGGAAAGGGGACAACAAATTCATTATAATTAGGAATTTACTTCACATGCATTATGTATAAAGAGGGCAAATTCTACAATAGAGAAATTAGGAAATAAATAACAACTCTTATCACATGTTTAATGATTATAATTCTAATAACATGATGTCAAATGACATTTTTAGATGCAAAAATCGATTTTTGCAAATGTCTTCATATATTTGAGTGCCTGAAAATGATCAACTAATGTTTTAAACTTGCTTTAAGACTTTAGATAGACCACACAGTGTTAAAGCTTTACCTCAGCAACACACTTGGGGCAACGCCAGTCCCCTTTAGGCACATCCTGCAGGGGCGGGATCAGGCAGAAGGTGTGGTAGCTGTCGTCGCAGCCATCACACAACAGGAGCCGGTCCTCCTCGTCACCTCGTCCACACATCAGGCAGAGGTACAGGTCGATCTGGGAGATCAATGTACATAAAAAAAAAGTAGGGATGGTCACGCCCAGAGTTACCGAAGATACAAAAAGTTAAAAGTCAGCTATCAGGCAAATGCTAAACACAATGAATTGTCTGTTACTCACAAAGTTGACCTCCAGGGTCTCCTTGCGTGGTCTCATTTTGATGGCGAAGGCCTGAGCTTTGAGGTGACGCTGTCTCTTGTTGAATCCATCGTCTACATGAACGGGGAAAAGTGCCAGTGTAAGAGTAGTAACACTGCTGATTCATTGCTCGGTGTCTGCCATGTGTAAAAATGCAGGTCTTACCAGCTGACACGATCTCCAAGCCCACCATCTTGGGACTTGTACCAAAGATCTTGAGGCCTTTTGGCTCCTTGTTTTCTCTCTAGAGAAACACAGTAACAGCATCGAGAGCAGAGTGAGAAACAGTCTGTGAAAAACAGTGATCCTGCTAAAAGGCCAAATGTTAGACGGCCTCCGGGGAGCATCTCTGCCATCATCCCTGATGCTGAGGCAGAGGAGGGGAATTGTAAGGACGACATACAAGTAAACAAAGGATGAATTTGTGAACTATTTGCAACAGTAATGTTATCAAAAACTGTACTTGACATTCTGTAGTATGACCACACCTCCTGATCCAACTATTACCAATATGACACATTTTTACAAAGCACATTCTTGAACTTGTTTATTTGTTTACCTCAGACTTAAGACGCCTGGAGCGTCTCTCAGGCAGAAGCCGCTCTTTGGTTTGTGTTGCATCAACCTCCCCGTCTCTCTCCTTGTCTTTATCATCCTCCTCCTCTAGATCCTCCTCCTCCACCGCCTCCTCGCCAACCCCCTCATCTACTTCTTCCTCATCATCCCCCTCATCGTACAGCCGCTGGAGGCCCTGATTGGAGAAAGGAGTGAAGTGTTAAGAGAAATAGGTTTTTGAAACCTGTTAACACCAATTCATTCCTTTTACGAAACATGGATACTGTTACTGGGACATTTGGCCCAAAGCTATCTGCAACATGATTCAGTCAGACCAAGTTCAGTTGGTGTCCCATAGTATAAAGCAGACTGAAATTTAAGAGAAACACTGAAAACACAAAGCCAAAGCAATATTATCTCAATGGGAAAGAAATGTAAAGATAGGCAGAAGAGAAGTCTCTTCAACAACTAAACTCACTCAAATGGTTTTCAACTTCTCCCAACTTTTGAAGGTTGTTGTACAACTTCAGTTACAATAAGACATTTATCTCATGTACAATGTAGCAACATGGCTGCATTCTTACATTGTGTTTACGATGTTGGTGGATGCTGGAGCTAACAGATTTGTTGCCAAACAACACTGTATCCTGTGTCATTTTATCAGAAAACCAACCTCTGAACACACAACAAAATGAAACAATAAGACGCTCTCCAGAAAACAAACAAGCAAACATGCCTGTTGCCTTTTTAAAAACTTGTGATGGCCTGAAATATATTTAACTACAATGTTCCTACCAATAACAAAATTATTACTATTGTGCAGCAATATGAGGCACAGACAAACTGCAGTTTAGTCAGCAGCACTCACAGTTAGTGTGGCTCCAGACTGGAAGAGCTCATAGGGGTAGAGGATCCTCTCATAGTGGGAGCGTAGTAGTGAACCGGTTCCTTTCCCAGATGGGAAGCCCATCCGACTGGACACCTTAGACCACCTCTTCTCTTTACACACCGTCTCAAAGCCACCCTCGGATGACACAATCTGAAACACACACAAGTGAGCATTTTTACCAGCGTGAATGACAAAATGCTTAAACAGCCTAGTGCAAAACAAAGGGTAAGAAAACAAGAAAAACCTGACTCTCCTTCGCAAGAGGGAAATTGGAGCTGCAATTAATGATGATTTTTGATATCCATTAATCTAGAGATTATTTCCTCGATTAATTGGTTCATTGTTTTGTGTTTAAAATATCAGAAAATAGTGAAAAATGCCTGTTATGACTTCCAACGGCAAAAGGTGAAGCATCCAGAATGCTTGTTTTAGTCCAAAACCCAGAGATATTCAGTTTACGATCAGACAAAGAGAAGCATAAAATCCCTACATCTGAGAAGCTGGAAACAGAGAGTGGATGGCCTTTTTGTTTGAAAAAAAACTTAAGTTGAGGATGAATTTTCTGTTGATTGACTGGTTTATTGGTGCAGCTCTATGTGAAATTGCACCAACAGACAACGTGTATCAGGAATGACAAATAGCAGCCAATATATTTGCTATTTTTCTAACTTTCAAGATAAATCATCAAAACTATTTGCATAGTTTTTCGTATTTTCAATACACATCTAGCATCTAGTGAGGAGACACAAATACTTAACCCCACTAAAATCAATATTATATATTAAGTGTATCCAAACTGATCTAGTTTTACCTTGCCGAGCTGATAGAGGTCCAGGATCTTTCTCTCCACGTGAGGGAATCGAATCTTGGATCCCTGCAGTTCCCAGAACTTTGCGATCTGATCCAGAAAGTTGAGCTTAACCCGAGTGAGGGCCTGGACAGAGAGAGGACAGATTACAGACTCTAAATGCAGGAGTCCAATGTTCTGCTGTTGTGCACAGTGGATACCTCGGGCAAAATTATGTCTGAATGGCTGCACTCTGCTAAAAGACCATACTGCTCTGGTTATGTGAAAATCCCATAACTCCAGTATTGGAGCTGCTCTGCTGCCCCTTCATTTACCCACATTAAAACATCACAGTAGGAGTAGAAATCTCAAAAAGGTGTTGGAGGATAAGACACTGAAAGTGGAAATGGCGTCTAAATACTCTGCTGCCATCCAAGGAGTATTGATATGATAATTAACAGTATGTCTTGGAACAGCGTAAAGCATGTGGGTGCTGTTTCTCTCCAGAAATATCAAAACTGAAAGCAATTAGAATAATCTACAAAATACATGAAGGTTAGTTTCCGTTTCCCGTTCTTTCAAAACACCCCCACTCAATACTTTTGTTGATAGCATGATGCATCTTCTTGGAAATCTCACCTCAAGTTCATTCAGCCTTTGTACTCGAGGAGTGAAGCGGAAGTTGCGCACATCGCAGGCAAACGGAGGCTGCCAGTCCTGATAAACGAGAACACAGAAACAGAAACATTAGCTCATTACCAAAACAACAATAAGGAAATGGCAGCAACACACCACAACTTGCAACAAATCACTGTCTCTCAGGAGGAAATAACATGAGCTGAAGGTACTTAGTGAAGAGGCTGAGGCTGTAACAGTTTAAAACAGTGTAGTTATAGTGCCTATTTTAGTGCGACAATATCGTAGGGATGATAACTGGTGCTTTCACAAAATATTTACACAATGAGATGTTTGATGGATAATCATCAGTAATGTGGATATAATGACTAAGAGGGTAAAAACAAATAATAGAACAGCTAGAACAGTCTGGTAAGTTCAGAAAAATACATCACTTTACTGTAACGCAGCCTTTAAAACCAGTAAGAGACAACACGATATCCAAAATCTAAGACGATATCTAGTCTCATATCACGATATTAATATAAAAATCGATATATTGCCCATCTTTAACAAACGTAGCTTCTTTCAAGCTCTTCTTGTGACATTTCTGTTTATTCTGAAAGATGTAAACGCTCTACTGGCCTAACAGACACCCCCAGCAGTTAAAGGTCCAAGAAAATTATTATGTATTATAATGGATTTCTTGTATGTTTTATATAAAATAGCATGAATGTGGGTTTAAAGTGTGTCAGGAGGGACAGGCCTGCATGTGGCCCAATGTCGCATCTTCGCAGCTAACGTGGTACAATCACTGTACTGTAACTTAGCCAGCTATGAGAGAAAACAAAAACAAAGCAAATGTGATCGGGATTATTGGATGTGTTCCGCCTTTATACAACTTTTAAGCACCCCAAAAACAAGCCAGTATCACCTAAGTGCAAAATATGTGCAGTTGAGTGCTAAGAAATTAAGCCTTATTTGACCTCTATTAGGGTAATGGCAACTAGTTACGTCGTTGCCTTTCGCAAAATTCACGCAGGCCCAAAGTAAACTAGCACTGGCTTACGTAAGAACATAACAGCCAAATCCTCGCCGACTCCGACACAAATGTTTATTCCCATGCTCTAAAATGATAGCTGAGGTTTACCTCGGGGGGTCGAATCTTGCAGATGCCCGTTTTCTCTGCAATGGGTCGGATCTTGTTGATAAATCCTAATGGATCCGAGAAATCCTCCCAACTCGGCTCAAAAACAGGACATTCAGGAGGGGGGACAAACTCAGCAAATGCAGACATGTTGGAGTGGTGAATAAATAGTCTTTAAAAAAATTGGTTTTGTTTTTAACACAGAGTTGAGGCTCAACAGTCCATGATTATTTCCAGTTATTTTCTTCTTGGGGAACTTCCTCCGTGTCCATCATGATGCTTCAAATCAGCTATATCACAATCCACTTTAATGACAGGACATGGATGCATAAAGACAAAACAACCGAGCTGCGGGTGATTTTCATCCGCTCACAGGCCGGGCCAGGGCCGGGGAGAGTCTTCACCACCACTCCCCTACCTGGGACGGAGGGCAGGGTCAGTCCAAAACGCCATCAGTCCTCACAGACGAGAAGCTTCACACACAAAAATCAACTCTGCAGCGAAGATTTGAGCAAAAGGACGGGTCACAGACAGAATTTGAAAAGAAGTTTTGTGGATACAAAACAAAAAACAACCCAGCTTTGCAATGTTTGCTGCGATATTATGTTACGCAAGCTAACGTAGCTACGTCTGTGTACCTGGGTAGTGCATGATTTCTTCGTGATGATGCATTTTCCAACAAAGTTATCCACGGCTGGCTACGTCTTATGGCTGGCTAGTAATCCGGTCTTTGTGTCCACTTCTTCGAGTACCTGGCAGCTAAGTACCAGCCAAGCAGGACCACAACAAGGGGGCTAAGTAGTAGCAGGCGAACATTGTTGACTGACGCTTTCACTCAGTGCAGCAACCCCCCATTCATTGAAGCATTTGAAGCGATGGAAAACTAGCGTAGGGCTAATTTGGTTAGCTGAAATAAGCTTAGCTGCTGCAGCTCGTTGCGCAGCTAACATTGACGTTAGCTGAAAAAGTCGGTTGAGAAGGACTGTCCGCCATGGCTTGATTAAGTTGATTGGATTACAAAGGAAAAAAAGCTACAATCCTTTCGTTTAGTTTTACCGGGTGTCACTTTACGTATAATTTAACGTCGTCTGTAGCTATGGTAGCCGCATTAGCCAACGTGCTAGCTATAACTAGCTGTTAGCAAGGTTGGGAAGAGCTGTGATGGTGCATTCACGGAAGCCTCGGAAAGTTTTTACTACTTCCGAGTTCGCAAATTATAAAAAAGGCAGTGATTTGTCTGAAAATAGCCATTTACAACAATTTGAATCAGAAGCAGCTATTGATGGCTGTTGTCTTGTTATGGAAATTAAACAATGCCGTGTGTGTTGTATCGGTACAATGAAAGAGATTCTGGTGATAATTTATGATATCACAAGCAATCAAACTATAATATATATCTGCATTACCTTTGATAACCGTCACTGCTACTACCTTGACGCCACATCTGAGCATCTAGAGTATGACCGCAAGTTAAAAAGACTGACAGTCTTGTGTGTCACTTTGACAGACATTCTTGAGCGTTGAAGGCAAAAGTATAATATTTCCTACAGCACATGAAAGCAACACTTTCTACAAGGATTCGTTGGATGGAAATAAATCTGATTAACTTTTGATGAATACGTGCTCAAACTTGATCGTACTGTTCAATGATTAAAATGTCTTATTCATAAATATCTCTTTGTTACAATAATATTAACTGTAATGCAAATACAATCGTGCCTCCGCTTCCATCTCAGATTCGTCCAGATTGAAGTGTTCATCCAAAAATGTGAGGCCATTGAGAACATTGTTGTACATTTGTTTTTGAATAAATTACAATAGCTTTTAAAAAAATATATAAGTTTGAAAAATATTAATAACGAAAAATAAATAAAATACAAGTCATTTCCAACAAATGAAACTGAGGGACTTTATTGAAATAATCAGATTTCCTTCTTTATAAAAGTCAAGTTAATCAAACTTGCAGTGAATTATATATCAGCAATATTTCATGGAATTTACAATTACAGTGCTATCAAAATTATTTACAAGTTAAGGCACAAAACATTGTAAAATCAAAAACAAACACACACACAAAAACAAGTGTTTCTCAAAATTAAATGACTTGTTGATATCTACTGGGTCTAGTAGTCATCAAAAAATGGATACTCAGGGTGATCAGACCACCTGTTGAATCAATGAGGAGAAATATGAATTATTTGCTTATTAGAAGAACAGAACATCACTCAATACATATTATATACTCACATGAGGAGCTCCACGAAACGAATGTTCTTGTTCAACCCCTCAATGCTCTTCATGTCAGCCTCAGAGAGTGAGAAGTCAAATATCTGCGGTGTTGACAACAGACTATGAGGCAACGCAGCAAAAAGAAAGAAAACTAGCAATGCTGAATCAATGCCAAACAAACCTGGAAGTTCTCCTTTATCCGAACAGCGTTGAAGCTCTTGGGGATGACCACCACTCCTCTCTGCACGTTGAACCTCAGGGCCACCTGGGCTGTGGTCTTGTTATACTTTTTAGCGAGTGATACCAGTGTCTCATCTTTCAACAGTGGGGGGCATGTCAGGTTTACCCTGTTGAAATGTGACACGGCAAATTCATTTTCTTTTACAGATAAATGCATTCCATCTTTATTTACTTATTTTAATTATTTTATATTATTTATTAACTTATTTTAACACAAGGTATTTTACTAGTTATACTTGAACAGAATGTGATGGATTCGAATTTCTCCACCATACCAGGACTCATCTCTAGATGTCCCCAGGGGGCTGTATCCCACGATGACGATATCATTCTGCCGGCAGTACTCAAGCAACTTTGGCTGAGTGAAATAGGGATGGCATTCAACCTGTATTTAAAAAAAAAAAAAAGGAAAAAAAGTGTTAGCTTGTGAGTCTTGTGTGCTGTATTAGTCGACCCAGTTTTCCCAAGGGTATCATTACACTTCTTTTAAAGGATAGGTTTACAGTTTTTTCAAGTCTGTCTTAAAACCACAGTCAGGTGTCCATATGAACACAGAGAGGTTTTCCTCACTGTAATCATTCCTTGTGTTCATACTGGCTATGAAAAGACCCCCTTCTCTCTTTCACTTTCAAAATGATGTGGCCAAAATCCAGTCTTTTTTCTTTTTTTTTCCAAAAATGCATTTAAACGTTTATCTGAAGTTTATATGAGGCTTAAGTGGTCTGGGTTAATCATATCAAGTGGATATCTGCCACATTTGCAGTCTTTTTAGCATCAAATTCCCCTTTTGCTTTCCTCTTGAGCTGCAGGGGGAGTATAGTAACAAAAAGAGCGACTTTGGCACTAAAAGTACTGTTAATGTTGAAAGATATCTACTCGATTTGACTAATTCTAACAGCAGAAGCTTCACATTAAACTCAGATAAACTTTTAAATGCATTCTTGCACAGAAGGAGGCTTGTGTATTTTGGCCGCCATCACTCACATTGTAAGCGCATTAGAAGGGGATCTTTTATTTGCCAGTATGAACAGGAGGAATGATTATGGAAAGGAAAACTCTATTTAAATGTTTACTTGGGCACCTGGTTATTGTTTGAATTCAGATTTGAAAAACTGTGAACCCATCCTTTAAGTTTAAAATTCACTGTATTATCTGCCACTTTTTTTCCTAAAAATAGGTCTACTATCAACATATCAGTACCTGGTTTGACACAGGTTTGTGTTTCAGTCCAGGTTTGTTAAGGATTAACTCCAGTTGACGCTTGTTGAAGTTGGACACTCCGAGAGATTTTACCAGCCCAGCATCTTTACAAGATTCCAAAGCCTTCACAGGAGGTTAAAACAAGCCAGAAGGGAGTAAATAAAACTTTGAACTTTGAACAAAATGTTATAGGTTTATACACACACAACACAGGATGCCGCCCAAGGCTTATCTAAGTGCGGTAAACATTGACTTGCATCAGGAATTGCTATAGTCAAGACGGTGAGTGACCTTCAGTTGTGCAACTGACAGCTGATTTTCTTTATCATTGATTTATAGTCAGTGTCATGCATAAATGAGTTATCAAATTAATAAAAGTTTCTATTCTTGACTGTACAGTAGACAGCAGGTCAAAATTCTCACCTCCCAGGTAGCACAGAGATCCGTCTCATGATAAATGTATTTCCCATTTTCGTCCTTCGGGTAAAATGTATCTCCTGGCTGCAGTAAATAATAATATCAGTATTCAATGAGGTGAAATGACAGTAATTCAAAGCTACAAATAAGAGACAGTTATTAAAATGCCATGCTGTTTTCAGTATTTCAGCAGGTATTTTTTTAAATGTGACATTAAATACATGTGTACCTTGAAGGCAGTGGGCATTTCTACAATATAGAGGTCGACATAATCCAGCTGCAGTGTTTTCAAGGTTTTCTCTAAAGCAGGTCGTACCAGTTCTGGCGGATGGAAGGTGTTCCACAGCTGCATGAACATGTCCAGATAGAAAAAGGTAAGAGTTACTGCCAAAATGTAGCGGTTACAACTGAAGTCATGCAGTTTTTTTTAAAAAATAATTTTTACACAAACACAAACTGATTGAAACAAGCTGTTGCAAACCTTTCCGCAGTAGAAGATGTCCTCTCTTTTCACAGTCCCATCTGCAATTTTCTCCCTTATAGCTTGTCCCACTTCATGTTCGTTGAAATAAACCAAAGCCCCATCAATGTGTCTGTACCCTGTTTCAATAGCCACTTTCACCGACTCGTATGCAGTTCCTTTAGGAGTCTATTGTAAAAATACACTTTATGAATGAGTATGGTTGTAAAAATAAAACATAGTTACACACAGTGAAAAGTGTAAATCTTTGAAGTTTATTTCCTGTGTAATGTGTCTTACTGTGCGGGGATCTCCATATGTTCCCAGTCCAATCAAAGGTATGCTGTTCCCATCATTCATAGGAACGGAGTGACTCTCAGCTGTCAAATCCATTCTCATCAAAGTGTGAGGTGTCAAAGTTAAAAAATTCCCCAGTACTGCTGTATCACATCAAATACAAGCTGATCCACTTAATCATTTTCTTTTAGTCCTCTGAGGCAGAGGCAGGACTCCACCCAGAAAGGGGAAGCACCCTCCCACACGAACGGGCAAATAAGGATAGGGGTGCTCAAGTTTTCACTTAGTGAAAATAAATATATTTACTCAAGCACTGTACAATTTTTAGGTACTTTCCATTTGATGCTACTTTATACTTACAGTTCGCTACATTTCAGAGGGAAATGTTATACTTTCTACTCCACTACATTTATCTGACAGCTTTAGTTACTTTTCAGATGAAGATTTGACATAATGGATAATATAACAAGCTTTTAGAATACAACACATTGTTAAAGATGAAACCAGTGGTTTCCAACCTTTTTGTTTTTTGACGTCTTACAAAAAGCAGTGTGGAGTCGGGGTCACATTTCAGATGTCTATGAGTTGTTAACAGCTCCACCAAATCATTTCAATAATGTTGAAATGATTAAATATTTCACCAAAGATCAAAGATTAGAGGAAAAAGTCAAAAAACTGAAAACAGATGCGTGTATCTAACTGTATATAAAGTAGTTGAAACTAGCTCCACCTCCAGCAGCTATAACAGTAACATGCTGCTCTAATGCTGATGCTGCAGTATTAATAATCTAACGATGTCATATATAATAATAAATCAGTCAGAGGGACCAAACCACTCCTGTTATTGCAATACTTTAAATACATTTTGCTGCTGATACTTATGTACTTACATGGTATACTTTTATTAGTATATTTATATACTTTGTGTACTTTTATGGTTATATCTCTAGTGTCTTTTCTGTTTTTATTTATTCTATTCTATTTTTAATATATTGCTATATTTGAGTTAGTTGATATAGTTATTGTATATATTTTAGCTCTTATAATTGTATTTATTTCTTTTACCTATCTCATTGTTTTTTGTATTTTTGTATTTTGATTTATGTCACGTGGCTGCTGTAACACTCTCGTTTCCCTTTGGGATTAATAAAGCACTCTATATCTGTCATCTATTTTAAGAAGGATTCTTCATGCAGGACATTTATGTGTAATGGAGTATTTTTATATTGCTGTATTGGTACTTTTACTTAAGCATAGGATTTGAATATTTCTTCCACGTCTGCACTTTTAAATAAGGCAATTAAATAATTAAATGGTGTGACATTTTAAGTGAAAAAGGGAAAATGTCCAATTTATATTTGTCCTATAAAGACATATTGCTTGTCTGTAATGCCATACAAAGCCAAACGTAAGTAATTACAATTTTGTTCGATACTGAGTTATGACTGAAATTGAACTTTTCAATGTCTGTTTTACCTTGTGAAAAATTGTCTAACAGTTTAAAGTTTACTAACCTAGATTTGACTGATATAATTTGATTCTATTAAGACAGGGATTTGATTATATTCTATGAGAGCATATATCTAATTCTAAAAATAGGTTTACATAATTTTACAATTAGAATAAATATGTCAAGCCATCTTAATAGGTTAAACCTCACACAATAATATTTGAAGATTGCTTGACTTTTTCTTAATTACTCGTCTATTTCAACTTTTTAAACATGCAAACAATGAAACAATTAAATACAGATATAATGTAATAAGAAATCAAATTAGATTATTGATCAGACACTAAGATAGTAGTTACTGCACTTTGCCTTTGCACTACCTATATATTTGTTTAAGGTAATACAAAGGCCAAAGAGTGCAGTATCTGTTTTTTGGGGGTCATAGGTCAATTAATTTGTCGATTTTAAGCCAATATATTATATATAATATATTTAATAAGCACATAACCGTTTTTCTATCAATTAGGGGACCTACACATTTGGCTGGACAGCCAACAAACTTTGAATCCATTTTCTCCGTTTGTTAGGGTAGTGTAGTTTGGCCCAAACCGGACACTGTAGCTTTACAGCACCGCAGTGCTCTCTGGGTAATGTATGTGTTTTGAGCAAAGAAAGCACAGATGTTCGCTTTTCTCAGAGACACATGAGCTTCAAAATACAATTTATATACCGTAAATTTGACTATTAAGTAACCGTACGCTTTTATCTCTCGTCTGTTGTAAAAAGAACCGCCACAAACCGGGCAATTTATTATTTATTCTCTCTAGCATATGTGCAAATTAAAACAGGCTACGTTGCTAATTTAGCTTCCAAGACGGAAAGAATAACATCTCAACTAAAGCTGTTAATGTGACGTTATTGCTCAATAAACCAGCTCGCTAGGATGATGGACTAATATGCGTGATATTAGTATCAATATCTCCTCTCTGACTCCTTAAGTCAGAAAAAGATCTACAGGTTTAGCCATTGTTTTCAAACGCAACGCGACATTGATCGGGAAGCAGCAACAGTAAAAAGAAAAATGGATGAAAGTGCTGAAAATGCTGCCAACGATGACATTGTCATCATCGTAGAAAACGAGGCGGAAAGTTTACCAGCAGAGGAGGAGAGGCTGAAACAGCAAGGCACCTTCGGGCTCATGGACACTTGTCCCATTTGCAAGTTGAGCTTCCACAATAGGGAGCCCAAACTGCTGCCGTGTCTCCACTCCTTTTGCAAGAGGTGTCTGCCTGCCCCGTTCAGGAGTGCTGACCCGAGGCGTGACTCGCAAGGTCAAGTCGACAACAACAAATCATGTGAGAATACTGTCTTTATTGATATGAAATCTCTTAGGTCACTGATAAAAGTCATGATTGATGTAATTTTGTCAAGAGTTGTACAACTATAGCTGTTTCTAAGCATGAATGAAGCAGGTTGGGCTGCCCAGCAGATATTAGGCATTCAACCTTTAAACTTAGTGACATGAAACTTTTGGGCAGTGTAACCCCTGTGTGGAGCTGGATGATGTGGACAATAGAAACAAATCATTTTTATTAAATGTTAATATTGATTGAGATGACAATATTGCTTGCTGTCAGAGGATGTTCACTCAGCAAGAGCAGGAAGAGGCCTCTATTTTTCATTTCACATAGCTTGTACAATCATATATCTCACAAAATGTGTTATCTGACTAAAATGTAGCCGTAAGCATCAGCTGAAAAAACTGTAAGCCACACCATGATGTTATGATAACCAATATTGCTCATCTAAAGGTACTCATTGCCCAACTCTGTGTACATTTAAAATACTAAAATCAGTATTTTAAACAGTAAAGTCATGCCCTTCAATAATCAATCTGGTCTCTCACACCAGTAGGTGCCATCCGATGTCCAGTTTGCAGACAGGAATGCTGGGAGATGGACGTGTTGGATAATTTCTTTGTCAAGGACTCTGCCGAGGTACCAAGCAGCACCGTAGAGAAAACCAGCCAGGTTGGTCAACTCTCGTCTGCCCTGAGTTGTTCAACAGTTTGGTTTCATGACACCGTTCTCCCAAGACTACACTGGTGATGTTTAATTTGCTCAGCCTCCCTCTTTTGTTAATCCTTTTAATTTTCGTCTTTGACAGGTGTGCATGAGCTGTGAGGACAACACGGAGGCAACAGGTTACTGCGTGGAATGTGTGGAGTTTCTGTGTGTGACGTGTATTGAGGCGCATCAAAGGGTAAAGTTCACCAGGGATCACACCATACGCCAGAAAGAGGAGATGTCTCCAGGTAGTAAGTGTTCTCCACGGCAGGAAAACAGCTGTTTTTCTGAAATTAGATTAGCTAAAAGTAACAATTTCCATGTGTTACGTCTCATTGTAAGGATTATGCATGCACCATAGTGGACTTATGTGACTGTCTGCTGTTACATATTGAAATAAGACAATGCTGCAAACAAGATGTTCTAGTTTGCAAGCTGTACAGTGTATTTCCTTCACCTCTTAATCCAGATATAGAGAAAGGGGCATTCCATAGCCATTAAAGGTTAGCTATTAGGGTGTTCAACAAGTAAAGAAGAGAGAGGGTGGGACCACTGTTGGCAGGTGTTCAGAATTGACTTCCAAAGGAGAATTAGGGTTAGTACTTTATACAAACTTTACAAGCAAAGTAGCAGCAAGATGTGAGCTGATATTGTATTTTGTCTTCTGAAAATTCCTCCTTCGTCCAGAAGCAGTAGGTATTTCCACGCAGAAGCCCGTGTTTTGTGACATCCATAAGCAGGAGCCACTGAAGCTGTTCTGTGAGACGTGTGACCGACTCACCTGTCGAGACTGTCAGCTGCTTAAACACAAGGATCACAAGTATGCTGAATTTGGTTTCCTAGCATAAGAATCATGTATTGGAATACTATTTTTCTGTTATGTGACTTTTGATGATGCAGGATGTCTGTCAGAAAACAATAAAAATATTTCAGTCTAATGTTTGAAAAGCCCTGATTATCTATTACCAGACAGAATAACCAATGATTAATGATTTATATGATAGACTTAACTGAACTGAAAATAAAAAGAACAGAGCTTTCATTCATTAATTCAACTTGGATATTTGTTTTATCCAGCTACCAGTTTTTGGAGGATGCATACAGGAATCACAGGCAGTATCTGGAAAACATGACGCAGCAGCTGCAAGAGAAAAGAAAAGCCATTGAGGAAGTTTCCAGCTGTATCAGCACTGGGTAAAGTTGTCTCTACTGCTGGCACTTGATCCGTGTTGCTGTTTTGTTTGTGTACTACAGTACAATATATGTATTTTTGTGACTTTTTAATTAAATAAAATTTTCTGCCTTTGTTTTTCAGACTCCAGCAAGTTGAAGAAAACCGGAAGTCTGTAACTAATGAAATAAAGAAGTCCATCTGTAACTTGATAATGGAGATCAACAGGAAGGGAAAGATCCTGGTTAACCAGCTTGAGGTATGTTTATTCTTAGTAGTAATAGCTTTTCAAAGGCAATTTTGGCATTTATGATGATTTTTTTTCATACACACTCATACTCCCAGGCTCTGACCAAAGACCATGAGTTGGGTTTGAAAAAGCAGCAAGAAGACGTCAACTCTCTGACCAGGCACCTAGACCATGTCATCAGATTTACCAAATGGGCCACAGCTAGCCATAGTGGAACAGCCCTCCTATACTGCAAGAGACTGGTGAGTGTCTTACCACCACATAGCAATCTGAATCCATGCACGCTGACATGTACTGGTTTTTTGTAGGAAAAATATTTCCTACTATAATAAAGAAATGTAAAAGTTTCCCTATCTTTTTGTCTCCTAGATTCTTTTCCAGATCCATTACCTGATGAGAGCTAGCTGTAGTCCCTCCATCGTTCCTCAGAGCTCTGTTCGCTTCCAGTGTCGCTCTGGGTTCTGGGCCACAAACGTAGATCTCGGTAAGACCGGCGTCATCTAAAAATGACAGTGCCAGACAAGCGCTAACAAGTGCTGCAGGTTGGCTAAGATGATAGTGGAATAAAAAAGTGTTTTGTAGCGTTTCAGTTTGTAGAAGGCCAAGTGTGTCTTAGAAACTCATCTCCCGCAGGAAGATCAGCAAACTGCACATTTTGTTTTGTTCATTACATCTTTTAGTTTATGCTTTTTATTATCATCTTTAAAAGATCACTTATGGAACCTTATTTTTGTTACGTCATACTTTAGTTTTATATTATCTTATCTTTGATGTCAGCATGCTCTTAAGTCTAGTAAGCAAGATAGATTTGTTTGGCATCTACGTCTTCTAGTGTATAAATCTCATCTGGCCTAAATACGAAACGTTTTTCTAATCTTATCTTTTCTGCATACGTAATTTTCTCCTCCCCATTATTTTGTTTTGCGTAATAGCACGTGTATATAGATCTTTTTAATACGTCTATGAGAGGGTGACGATACCTGCCTGAATTCTTGCTGCCGCTGTTATATAAAAAAACCCTTCACTGCTAGCACCCAGATACAATAAAAACACTGTTTTTACACAGTTTTTTTTAAGAACTGAGTGTTGTCAGACTGACACTGCAGTCAAAACATTGTAGAGTTGGAAGTGTAAATTAGGAAAAGTGTAGTTTGGTCATTTAAGCTGTGCTGAAGTGGCAGCAGAAATGTATAGTGAACTGTGTGACTACCCCTTAACCAGAAGAATGAGGTATAATTCATGATAATATTTTTGATTGCCTGCTTCTTTTCTTCAGGTTCTCTGGTAGTAGAAAGGGGCCCAGGACGACCGACCGTCAGCAACCACCAGGCAGGTTCCAGACCAGAGGCGCCCACTGGAGGTCTGTCGGTCTCAGCTCAGCAGCGACAGAGCACGCTGGCTCAGCTCCAGATGCAGGTACAACGATTTTCAGCAACGTCTGTAGTTTTATTCTCGTTAAATTGTTAAGTGACTTACGCCCACTGCTTCAATACTGTTAAATATCCTAAATTCTGGGCATGTATTGTTCATTTATTTCACTGGCATTTTATTCCTCTGTCTGAGGTGGAAAAACTCTCCCAGCAGCCCCACAGGCAGCCCCCTCCTAACCACTGGTCCTGGTACCAAAATGTCAGACTCCCAGGACCCCCGGGCCCTCCGCCTCCAACCAGACCCATCCACGGAGGGTCCTCCCCGTCCCAATGCCCCACCAGCATGGCACAGCCGGGACCGGGACGCAGGTACGGGAGTTCCCACCCTAACCCCAACCCCAGAAGCCCCACGTCCTCCATGCTTCACAACACCGGATTCACGCCTCCTCACGTAAGTGGGTAAACAAATGAGAATGTATCCGTGTGTGGGCGATGTGCTGTATATTAAGAATGCCAAACAAGGGCTCATGGAAAGAGTTTGTAGATGCTTCTTATCAAAGAGACAAATACAGCTGGTGTTTTATCACAAGAGATTTAATTTGACGTAAATATTGTTTAAACAGTTCTGATAAATCTTGTTTATGTTTTTGTTTTTTCAAGCTGATTTATCTGTTATCTTATAATGTGTCCTTTCAGCTTCGTGATAAGTTTCTTTTACAATGGTTTTATTCTTTAGGAATATTTTGTTCCAACCTTTTCATCAAGAAAAGCAGAAATATTTGTTAAATCTCAATGAGATAAAAGTCGTTTAATGCCAGTTGGAAAAATCCTGATTGTTTTTCATCAGGGATGCGGTTTGTTTATTTTCCATCGTTTTTAACATCTCCTGCTTCCTCTTCCTCGGAAAAAAAAACATGCACTCAAATGGCTCATCCCAATGGGACACATTAACTTGATGCTAAAATGGGTTTTTAAAAGTATTCTTTTAACTTCATCACTTTTTTCTACATCTAGTCTCTGAGAGATCTGATCCTTAGCTCCAGCTTCCCTCCTAAACCCATGGATGTGTTGCAGGGTACGTCCCGTTACCCACAGCCTCTGTCCACCGGAGCAGCCACACAGACGTCACTGCACCAGGTAGGTAGAAAATGAGAATGGAGAAGAGCCAAAGAGATTTATAGTCTCATATGAGGTGGTGCGTTAATCACCCTTTTTCTTGTTTTCTTCAGCAGCGGGGCCTGACGGAGTCGTCTAACCCTTTCCTGAAGAGGGGTGAAGCTAGCGGATCTGTCCCCTCCATTACCATCTCCATCCCGAAACCCAGCTTCGCTCCAAGTCTGGCTTCAGCGGCCGCAGACAAAACGAGCACGCTCAATCACATAACAGGTCATTATCCATGCTCGGATTGAGCAGCAACTGTAAATCCATGTGAAAATTACCCTTAAAATACATTTTTCATTGTGACCTCTAATCTTTCATAAGTAATTTTTCCTTTTTCTTCAAGTTCAAGGAAGGCAGAACTCACCCATGGCCAAACCGTCTTCTTCAGACAGAAGCACCGGGTAAGAAACCATTAAAAAATGATGATGTTTCTTTTCCCAGCAGTTGCCTTTTTCTCTTGTGCTGTTGTCGATCTTTTTTAATTTTTAAGAATGTCGGGGGCTGGTATCACGAAAATTTGATTTTATGAGTTTGTCTGTCAGTTTTCACAACTGTCTCTGTCAGAGATTATGACAAATATTTTGTTTTGAATCTCTGTTAACCAGACACATGTGCGGTGCAACTTGCTGCTTTGATGGTTAAAAGACATTTTTGAAGCACAAACTTTAAATTGTGTTATGTTTTGACAGCTATTGTCTTGTCATACAGTTTAATTATACTGTTCATAATCAGACTTCACACTTTTGTCCCAGCACATAGTATAATTTATTCCCCCCCAAAATTGCTACAGTCTGTTTGGCTGTAACTGTTTGTATTTCATCACACTACAGAATAATTCAACATATATTCAGAGTTTTTGTGACACTTATTTTCATGGTTTCACTAACTATTCAAAACTCACTCAAAAACACACTGTTATCTTTTAAACCAATAAATGTAAGCAAGGGCGGTGTGTCTTTTTTTTTGGTTTTTTTTTATTCATTTATTCATGGTCACAATCTTCCCTGCTCCGCTTTCTGGCAATCTGTGTGTTGAAGGACGACTTCCTGGAAGCAGACATCTGAGCCACCATCTGCCCCCTCAGCCAAGCGACGAAGGAGGTCGTCCCCCGGGCCCGTTATCGTCATCAAGGACGAACCAGAGGATGAGGACGAAGTTCGTTTTGTAAGAGAATTACTTGGGTTTTATAAGTTTTCAGTTTTCAAAGTTAAAAGGCTGTTCTGTCTTCTGAATCAGGCCAATGCCAAACAGTTGGATTGGCAGTTTCTTTGACTGTATCTCTCTCTGCCTACAGGTGCAGTCCAACCTTCCAGACAGCAGCACCGGGGCTCAGTCCAAACCCCGTCAGCAGCTGAAAGTCTGTCCCCAAGTCCCAGCCCCTCGATCGGACCTCACCCCCGGGAAAGAGCAGCATCCTCAACCCGCAGCCCAGCAGCCGGAGTCTGAAAAGAGAGCGGAGCCGGAAGAAGATCCTAATGAGGACTGGTGCGCCGTCTGTCAGAACGGAGGGGAGCTGCTCTGTTGCGACAAGTGTCCCAAAGTTTTCCATCTGTCCTGCCACATCCCCACTCTGAACGAGTCCCCCAGGTGAGAGACAAGCCGTCTCTCAGTGCCACAGGGATTATAAACATTAACAGCTATAGTTGCACAATTATACGACCATCCAAATGCTGTTGGACCAGTAAATTTAATTGAAAGAAATGAATAAATAAATAATACGGTCCCTGAGGGAGAGTGTTTAACATGAAATGCAACCTGTTCTGATGTTTTATAAAGTCATATTGTCTGCTGTGGGAACTGTTTGTACATTTTATTATTAAAAAAGACTTAATTTGATTGTATTCCTTACTTACCAGCCTTGAAGCATAGTTACCATTATCATCATTAGTATATCAACATCTTATAGGGGTTTTTTTGTTAATTCTAAATCAAATGTTGCAGATTTTTTAATGGTTATTTATTCTTGTGGTGGTAGCAGGTATAAGAGCTTCAGCTTGAGGTTACTGTTACTTTACCTTGAACTTTGTGATCAACCTTGACAACATAACTACTGGTGTTGTTGCCAATTTAGTCTTGAAGTGTATAAGGTGATATGTACAACCTGAGAAGTGTGTTTAATTTAGTTCTTTAAAATAAGGTTTTGTATAGCTTATAGTAATTGTAGAAGTCTTTTATTACGTAACAATTAAGATTTGTTACATTTGATGATATTGACTGTAAGTACATCTGACAAGCATGATAGAAAAGTACAAAAAAAAGATGGTACCCAAAATGATTTGGCAGCAGATTATACGATATGTCAGACATGTTGGATATCATCGTACAATATGTACAGTTAATTCTTCTTTCTTACGTTTCTCATTTACAGTATCTAGATTCTAATTATAGTAGCTTTAAAATTGTTTACTGTACAAAACTCAATCAGAGGAGTAGTTTGCGTACATTTCTACTGCTGATGAGGCTGCTGACAGGCTGTTCTCCAGGTCTTGTCAAGGACTAAGCTTGACTGGTCTCTGCACTCAGCCTGGTGTCAGATTCAACAGTGGTTTGCCAATCCATGCATCGTCCTAATCGCTCTTCCTGTCCTTACGTCTCTCTCCTCAGCGGCGAATGGTTCTGTTCATTCTGCCGAGACCTCATCTCTCCTGAGATGGTGTACGACTGCGACAGCAAGGACGAACCCGGGGCTGAGAGATTGCCACCTGTTGACAGAAGGGTACTCTCATGTCACGCCATTTACATTCCTGTTTTGTGTTTTGAGATATATGTTTTCTACTTGATTCCCCCAATCATCCCCCATCAAACAAATTTCATGTCCTCTTTTTCTCATTTAAACATGTAGAGATGTGAGAGGCTGTTACTACGTCTGTTCTGTAATGACTTCAGCACCGACTTCCAGCAGGCTGCTTCTCCATCGGTAAGACACTGTTTTCAATATTTTGTCAATTAAGTTTTTCTTTAAAAAGGCAATCAGTAAGGAAATTACTGATTTTAAAATATGTGGATGAGTACAAGTATACCAAAAAGCTGCAGAATATTTAAAAAAACAAAACAATATAGGCTCTTAGTGAAAGAGATAACTTGCCATCCAAAACAAATAAAAAAGAAGCTGTAGTTCTTTGTTTGTGAGGTCGTATTAAGTGCTAAACCTGTTGTTTTTCTTATGTAGGAGACAAGAAGGTACAAAGAGCTGATCAAGACCCCGATGGATTTATCAATAGTTAAGAGGAAGCTGGAGTCAAAGCTGAAGGAGGGTGAATGTTACGTCAGTCCTGAGGGGTTTGTCGCTGACGTCAGACTCATATTTCTCAACTGTGCAAAGTACTACAAGGTAGGATTGGTTTTCATTAAACATCCCTTTTGGAAGCAGTGACCAGCAAAAACAAAATCATTGTGGTGTTATATCATAAAACATTTGGTAACGTATTTCAGTTTATTGGCATACTCAATCATTTGCAGGTGTTTTCTTGAGCTGTAAGTTTTATAAAACAGTTGGTATTTTAAAGTACATCATTTGATTTTTACTGACATTTCTGTGCACTGATTATTCCAGGCGACCTCAGAGGTGGGGAGTGCAGGCTTGTACTTGGAGGACTACTTTGAGGAACAACTGAAGCTTGTATACCCAGACAAGATTTTTCCCGGAGGAAGGGAAGAACAGATGATCCCTCCTTTAGAGGATGAGATAGATGAAGAGGAGGAACAGGTGATGGACGAAGGTATGGCTCCCATAGAGGACGATAAACCAGCAGGTCCTGCGGGGAAAGGAATCCCCCCTGTAGAGGAGGACTTAGCTCATCCAGAAGAAGGAACAGCCCCGGCGGAGGGAGAAAAGCCAGAAACGGAGGAGAAGGTGGCCGATACGAGCATAAAGGGAACGGACCAAAAGGTAGCGGCCGCAGAGGAAGGCATGCCGCCTGCGGAGGAGGTAAAGCAGGATGAGAAAACTCCTTCAGAGGAGGTGAAAAGTTCTCCAGCTGCTGATAGCAAATCAACAGACAGGGCGACCGCCAGCCCCCCGAAAGAGGAGAACCTTCAGCTCCATACAGACAAGACTGCAGGTCCATCTGAAAGCCAGGCGAAGGAGACCACTCCTGCAAACACAGCCAAAGAAAAGGAGGGATAGAAGGAATAACAACAGAGAGAAACTGTAGAAAAGATGGATGATTTCAGTCTTCCACAGAAGTGGCCCCAGTGGGGACCTAAATTGCTGCAATCAGACAGTGTTTTTTACTGTTATTTGCAATAGGAAAAAAAAGGGTACAGCTATACTAAATAGACTTATTTAGTAGCAGTTCTGCTGTAGATGCACATTGAAAGGAGTAGCTCTTTTTGTGTCTTTACTGAACAGAAGTTACAATTTTACTGTAACGTAGAAGGTTATTTTCTGTGACGACGACGCCGAAAAGCACAAAACAGATATTATTTGTTAATAGGATCACGTGTAAGTTATTGTCGATTACCTTGCTCATCAGTTGTACATAATGTCACCGTGAACTGAAGGCACAAATGCTGCAATCAAAATAGGAAAATGAGACTTTGGATTAGTTAATGCATGCAGGATGTCTTAATATAAATAATAAAGTCTCCATTCTCTGTGTTTAGCTCACTTGTACTAGCCATTTGGCTCATTAACAAATTATGTTTTATTGCAATAGTATTGTTTTTTTTATTTTGTTTGTACTGTATGAATTACTATGCTATGTATGCAACAAATAGGGCCGCTGTATGTACTGTAGTTTCTGTACATAAGGAAGTGCCACATCTATCGTTTTTTTTTTTTTTGTTGTTGTTGATTTTAAATAATCCCTCGAAAAAACTGGCATCATGGAAATTGTGCTGTTGGGAAAACGGACTGTTCTCTTTGTGTCCTGAAAATGTTTTATCATACAGCAGCCTTGCTTTGTTTTATCAGGAGAGCATTACTTCACAGACTTTCTTTTCAAAAACATGTTATCAGTCGCAGATAATTCAGAGACATGAGAATCAGATCACCCGCTGACTAACAGTGTCCTCGCCCTTCTGTCTCATGATTACTCTTACTGCAATTATGAGTAGGTCAAAGCCTGGTTGTTTTTACTGGAATAATAAGGAATGTGCAGTTGTTGTTTGTTTTTTTTTACAGTTGAAGCTCAGTTGGCCAATGACACAAAAAAATCAAATGAATATACTATCTATATTGTTCCCCCAATATCACTATTTTATTTAATTTATTGAGGATACGTGAAACCTGCTAATGAACTCTACAAACGATTTTGAGCATTAAAAAAAAATCCTGCTTTTGCAATATTTGTAATAAACAGGGTTACATGTAGATCTGATTTACTCCCACTGTTGTCATCTTTATGCTGAGATAATGCAACCATATGCTGCACCTGAACAACGTCTAATTTGTTTCTAATTTTGCAAAACTCAACCCAGTGGTAGAAAGTACTTGTATGTTACTTGAGTATTTCAGTTTTATGAATTTTATGCTACTTGTACTTTACTGCATTTCAGAGGGAAATGTACTTTTTTTCTACATGTATCTAACAGCTGTAGTAGGACGGTAGTTTTTACATCTAAAACACATATAAACAGTTGATAATATGTAACATATTCAGCCACCCAGCAGTAGAAGAGGCAGTTAAAATTAGCTGCACGTCAATCAGCACCACCGTTAGTACTGCTTCCATGTTAATGCGTCAGTAATAATGATCTAGCATTACAACAGCATATGAGCCATTCTGCAACAAGTACTTTTACTTTTGACACTTTAAGTACATTATGTACTTTTCTTTTCTTTTTTATTAATACTGAATGCAGTAGTTTTTAGTGCCGATTGAGTCGATTGACAGAAAATTGATCGGCAACTATTTTGATAATTAATCGTTTTTTTAATGAATCGTTAGGTGAGGGGGGCAAATTCTCTTGTTGTAGCTTTAGTCCTGAATGATAGTAAACTGAATGTATTTGGCTTGTGGACTGTTGGACAGGACAAAACAAGACATATTAGGGCGCGTGTACGACTTTGGGAAATTTTCACCATTTTCTGACATTTTATAGACCGAGGGACTGATCAATTAATCTTGAAAATAATCGACCGATTAATTGATGATGAAAATCAGTTGTTGCCCTAGTACTTTTACAGTGGGTACTTTTACTTGTAATGGAGTATTTTTGACTGGCATTTTTTATATTGATTTTAATCTTTTTATTTGTATTTTATTTACATTTGTAATGTTTTTAATTGTCTTTTATCTCTTTGACCTCTGTCATCATTCTTCTGTCTCCTCTCTGCTGTGTTTCTTCATCTTTTGTCTTTTTTGTTTGGACTTTATTTTAACTTTAATTTTGTCTTGTTTTTGCTCGACTTTCTGTTATATCATTGCCTTCTGGGTATCCAGCCTTTGCTTAATCTGTCAAAGCACTTTGTAAACTGTTTTTAAAAGGTGCTATATTAATAAAGTTATTATTATTAGTAATAGTAGTAGTAGTATTGCTACTTTACTAAAGTAAATGATTTAAATTCTTGTTCCACCACTGTTTCAACCAAATCCTGCTTAAAAACAGCAGTGAGAAATAAATTTACGTGCATATTAAAGACTACAAAAGAAACTTCAGACATTGTATGGAACATAATTTCATCTTGATTTACTTTATTTTATCTACCTCACGCACTTTGGTGGTGTTTGTCAAATCCAATTAGCAGCCGTGTTTTAATCATTGTGTCAGTAACCCTGACAGTTGCACACAGATCCTCCAGCCCGCCCTCACCGCCCCCATCCTCAAACCTCACAGGACGAGATGTGTCGCCTCTCCTGTTCTGACGGAGCGCGTTTGAGTGGAGACGTACACCGTCCTCTCCTCTCCTCCGTCCTCTCGGGCTGGTAATAATATTACTAATAATAAAAAAAAATCAGCTAAACCGTCAAATTTAGAGAAAGGGGAAGTACATCACTGATGGCACAGTGGACAATACTTCTGTTTTCTTTGTGCGGACTTGTGCGTGGACAAGGTAAGAACACCGGTAAACTTTGGTTTTTGGGTGCAGAATTTGAGCGCATTTTGAGACTCTGTTGGTGGTTTATATGATTCAAATGTGTGAATATTACAACCTAACCTGCGCATTTGTTAATAGATTTTCAACCATAGCTCTTCATTTTCCCCCATAAACTTTTTCTGAGAGCCCATTTTCATTAAATCACTCACTCGGCTGCAGCCTTGACATTTTTTGCATGTTTTCTGCTGTCTATTTTCTAATTTCCATGCCATCATCCCCGACACTGCAGAGATTCAGCCTCTTACTGTGCAAGAGTGTTGCCAGGATGGGAGGGATCGGGCCTTGCGAGGACAAGACTGTACAATCCTCCCCCTCATCTCCTCCTCCCACACCTGCAGGTAAGCAACACCTGGTTTCTCCAACAACCTCGGTCCTCTGAAGGCCTCCAACATGGGGCCGAGGAAGGGTCACTAACATTACTGATTGGTTTAAATACTTTTGTTATTTATCTATAACAACAAAAAACATTTATTTGGGTACACCTGCTTTAAATATATATATCAAATTGGACTCCAAATCTTCAAATGAAGGTGTGGGATTTTGCAGTGAGAAGTGTGTATCCTGTAGGCCAGTAGAGGGGATCTTTAAAAGCAGGAAATACCCCTGAGTCCGCAAGCCCCAAATCATCTCCACAGCTCTCAACCATCCCACTACAGGGGAGGATTGCCACATAATAACTACATAGTAAGTACAGGCGTTAAGTGGCCCCCTGGAGCATTTTAACACTAAAGGGCCCCGTTTGACTGTAAGAACATTGAGGCAGTCACTGATGGAGTACAGGAACACCTGGTCAACACATGGAGGTCAGTGGAGGGAGCATTTGTAAAGGAAAGGCATAGTAAAAATGAAGCTTTTTTTATTTTAAAAAGGTGAAAAAAGAATCACAAAGAAGCAACTGGTTACGATGTCTTCCTTCCTTCCTTGACGGCCAGAGTGTTACAAGTAAATATGCAAGGTATTACGACATACAGTAAATCCACTCTCAGTCAGCTGACGGACTGTATCTAATGTAAATAGTAAAAATTTCCTCACATGCTTCTTATCCAACTCTTTCCTCAAAGAGCAAATGTGCAGCTGCTCTTCTGGATGTGGTTTCATGCTGGATTTTCCAGTTTGTTAGCCATGCTAGCAGCGTGGCTCTAGGGATGACAGTGTTGGTCTGTCAGTTGGCCACTCTGTCTGTCTGTCCACCTCTATGGTCCAGACTGAAATATCTCAACATCTACTGGATGGATTGACATGACATTTTGAAGAAGCATTCATGCTCCCCAGAGGATGTACCCCAATGATTTTGGTGATCCCCTGACTTTTCCTCTAGCGCCACCATGAGGTTTTGTGGTTTTTTTGGCCTTGAAATTGAGTACACACATTCATGTTCCCCTCAGGATGAACTGTAGTCACTGATGTTTCTCTGACTTTAGCGCCATCGGGTCAAAATCTCAGTTTTTAATTTCTTCTCCATCAGCCTTAGCTGTACATTGTAGGGCTGCAATTAACGATTATCTTCATTATCAATTAATATGTTCATTTTTTCATTTTTTTCAGATTAGATCAGAATGTGAGAAAATAGTGAAGACTCTTGATTTGTTTTGTGAATCATCCAGGATCGCTCAGGAGCAGTGCTGTGCAGCAGTAGTAGAGGACAAACTCTGTGACAATGGTATCAAAATGGCCCGTTGGCAAGGGGCCTGTGAGAGGCCCTTCTTCCAAGGAGAACCCTGGGAAACCCAAATCTCCAAGGTGCCCCCTCCACCCCACCCCCATCCCCTCTGTGATGTCAATATTTTCAACCTTTACACTTCTCCTAACTCTTACCAACACACTTAGTCTTTTACAAATCAGTACAAAGTGGCTGTCTATTTTTTTCTGAGAATATTATATTTGAGATTAGATTTCTTCTCCTTTTTCACTTTGTCAACCGTCTCTCTCTCCTGCTCAGATGTGCTGTGACTGCTGCACGCTCGGTCTGATGTTAGAAAGCCGGGGTTCCAGCTGCGAGCTTCAGGGTTTGTTTCTGGGGAAACAGTGTGCATACGCTGCTAAGAACTGCTGTGGAAAGAACACCACAGAGGAAATCAAACCAACCGTCAAAGGTAAAGGACCTAAACAATTGTGTGCTTTCAGTCTTTTGTGTCTTGATTAGCTCCACTCTGTCTTATCATGAAGGAATGGCTGCTGGGTGTTTGTGACACTCAAGTCAATGGAGGCATTTGTGAAACAATCAGTACACTTGGCCATTTGCACACATTAGGTGCCAAATGACTTTTAGCACAGATGTGATTAGTTGCCACTTTCTAATAAGGCACCCTAATAAGGCAATAAGGTCTGTAAGTCGTAACTCCTTTTGACTGGTTGACCACTTATTTTTATGATCTAGACCAAAGTCCAATTATTAATATCTAATACAACTACAGTCTTGATGATGAAAACATTCATAAATGATTAATATTTATAATTTAATATTTAATACCTGGTGAGCCAAAGGTTGTTTTTTAATGGCTTACAACCGTTCTATACTGATTTATTAGCCAGTAATAAAGCCATCATGTACAACTTAAAGCCCATAATAAAGGGTGCTTTATTAGTGGTATCTATGATTTTATTGGCACTTGGAGAAAAACCTTGACACTCTGAGATTTCATGTATCTCAAAAGTGTTTTCAGGCTAAAAGAGCAGTTTTTAAGAAGTAGGTGCATCACATCAGAACAGGCGAGTGTTACCAGGAGCAGAGAGCACAGTTTTCAAAAAAGACTGGTTTATACGGCCTTGGTGTGGCAGCTGTGGAGCAGATTACTGCCAGATAGACAGACAGACTAGGTCACAGAAGTATTCAGTAGGCTTAGCTGTAGACACCTTGCCAAATGGTGACTCTGGGCCAACTGGCGACTTGTTGTGGCCTGTAGCTTTTGTCGCCTAGCTGGCTTCAAGTGAAAAACACAGACATGTGGGGAGCAAAGACCTGCAAAAACACACATTTTGCAAAAATGGCAAATCAATGTCTTGCTCATGTAGGGTAAAGGCCAGAGTGATAAGAGCATATCAGCGTAAAAACCCCAGAGATTTGTGAAGCCATACTGTGTAACAATGTGGTGCTGAAGTGTCTGACCCCAGCCTTCTTTACAGTAGTTATGCAAGGAATGTGGTTGCCTTAACTGTAAAGAGTCTTTTTTTCCCTACAGTCCCAGTGACAGAACAGCCTGAGGTCAACGTTACTGCAAAGGCTCCAGAGGAAACAGACACCTGTAGAGGTTTGGCACCTTGACATCTTAATGTGATCTCCTTTCATTATAGTAAGAGCTGTAAGAAGCTTAGACACGAGCATCCTGCCAGCAACAGGTTCCCTATGAACTAGGACGTACACCGAAATGTCCAACCATGACCTGATTTGTTGATGAAAAGGTGTCAGGATGTGACTGCATTTAAATCTGTCTCTGTGCTGTTTTCAGACTCCATTTGCTCACAGCTGTGTGTGGGTAATGGTACGTGTGCCTGCCACGATGGTTATCAACTGCAAAAGGATGGAGTGAATTGTGAGGGTAAGTAATGTAAATGAGAGTATGATTTCACTTACTTTTTAATAAGGGTAGCTCAACAGATCATTTGGGGATAGAACACTTTCTGCTTTTTTGAGTGAGTGTTTGTCTCCTCAGATGTTAATGAGTGTCTGATTGGCAGTCACAACTGCATCTTCGGCCAAGTTTGTATTAACACAGAGGGCTCCTTTCGCTGTCAGAGGGAAACCGGCTGTGGCACCGGGTACGAACTCACCGACAACAACAACTGCAAAGGTAACATGTCAAGAAAACTGCACAGATTATGAAGTTGTTTTTGCTTTTAAGGTCAAAAATATATTTGAATTATTCGAAAAAATGAGTATTTAATCATTACATGACGAGTTAATGGTAATTTTTCCCCTCCTTGCCTGTTCAAGACATTGATGAATGCATTTTGGGAACCCATAACTGCGGACCGGCCTTTTTGTGCACCAACACAGAAGGCTCATTCCGCTGTCACCCAAAGGAAAAGTGCTCTGACGGATTCATTCAGGATGCCATTGGCAGCTGTATTGGTGAGTTTGGTGTTGCACTGAAGCAAAAACATTCCTCAGGTGAATGACGGGTTGACCCGGTAAATGTGGTTTTTTTTTGCTCAAATTAGATATAAACGAGTGTGTGGCCCATACCACTCCATGCCTCCCTGGCCAGACTTGTATCAACACAGTGGGCTCTTACACCTGTCGCAGGAACACAGTCACCTGTGGACGAGGCTATCATCTTACTGAGGATGGCACACGTTGTGAAGGTATGCCGATGTATTTTCTGTTTGTAGGGTCTCCATCTTAATTTTCTTTGCTTAAATAATACAGATGTAATTTCTCTCCTTGGTCACCTTCCTGTAGACATAGATGAATGTCGTACAGGCAATGTGTGTGGTGACCATGGTTGCATCAACCTGGTGGGCTCGTACCGCTGTGAGTGCAGAATCGGTTTCCTCTTCAACACCATCACCAAACTGTGTGAAGGTACAGTGCAAAAATTGTGACGATTAGCCGTGGAAAAATATATGATGTAGTGAGTAGAGAAGGAGGAGAGGAATTATGTGTTTTCTTAATTGTCTCAGTTTTAATCTGTGCTCTAATTCATAGATTAGAACAGTATTGAGATCTCTTGTAAATCCTCAGTCTTAAATTCATTATCTATGACCTTTTTTCTTTAGATATCAATGAGTGCAGGCATTATCCTGGACGACTGTGCGCCCACAAGTGTGAGAACACAGAGGGGTCCTACCAGTGCAGCTGCACAACCGGCTTCAAACTGTCTCACGATGGCAGAAACTGTGACGGTAAACTCACTCTGCATTTCATTCATTCATTAAGACTTATTAGCGCTGTGATTCCTCAAATATGGGTTAGAATCATATATTTTTGATCCCATATGTGACAAATTTCAAGGTTTATTGTAATGATGTCTGAGCTTTTTCCAAATGCAAAATGTATAAATTAAGGAATCATCTCTCATTAAATAGAGTTGTAAAGAAACATTGTGTTTGTGCCTGATCTGACAGATGTCAATGAGTGTGAGGCCAACCCTTGCAGCCAGGAGTGTGCCAATGTCTATGGCTCCTACCAGTGCTACTGTCGCCGTGGTTACCAGCTGAGTGACATTGATGGGATAACATGTGAAGGTACTGCTGGCTTTTTGCGGTGCTTAGTGGTGGAAAAACCAGTTTATGATGCAAAGAATATAAGAAAACAATATCTTTACTATAACTTAGAAGCATTAACATGTAAAAAATTATCTTTACTCACTTTCAAGCAGACTCATTCTCCTCATCTCCTTTCAGATATTGATGAGTGTGCACTGCCTACTGCTGGTCATGTGTGCTCCTACCGCTGCTCCAATGCCCCGGGGAGTTTCTACTGCACCTGCCCACCCACGGGCTACACACTCGCCCCCAATGGACGCACATGCCAAGGTCAGGACAAACCTCACACTAAACAGTAGTTGGCAATCTTTAGTTTTTTAGAATTGTACATACTTAACATGCATCTCAGAATCACCCCTAGGAATAACGTTGAGTGTTTGACAAGGAGTTAAATACTCCTTTTGAGGGTAAAACATCAATTTACTCAAGGTATATGACCTTTGTGTGCCCTTGTGTGTTCAGATATCGATGAGTGTGCAGTGGGGAGCCACACCTGTTCCATCTCTGAGAGCTGTTTCAACGTCCAGGGAGGATTTCGCTGTCTGTCCTTTGAATGTCCTCCAAACTTCCGGCAAGCAACACCAGGGTAAGAGCTGATGATGAGTGGCTACCTGGGTTATGAAGAGCTGTTGAAATGAGGAGGCTAGTTATCCTCAGCTGTTCATTGTGCACTGTTGTTTTTTTCATGTGATGTGGATTTGTTTGGTTGGGATCTGCTGTTCACATTTGCTCAGCTCTCTCATCGGTCACAAACACCTCTCTCACTCTCAGGCTTTCATCTTTTCTTCCCTCTCTTTCTGTCAGTCTTCTCTTTCATCTTCCTTTTTACCCATATATGCAGCCGTTTCTGCTCTCCACCCAGTCAGCCTTTCATTTTTCCCTTTTCAGCCGTTGCGAGCGCGTAACTTGCGAGTTCACGCAGGACCCCGCGTCATGTTTCTTGCTGCCGCTGAGAATCTCCTTCTACAACATCACTATCCCCACCAACACTCCCGTCCCCACTGATGTTTTCCGCATGGGACCTTCCAATTCTGTGCCGGGAGACCAAATGCTGCTGAACATAGTCTCCGGAGATGAGGAGGGATACTTCATTGTGCAGCAGCAGGCCCATGGAGGAATAATTTCACTGCGCCATGCCTTATCCGAGCCCCGGGACTTCTTTTTGACTGTGGAGATGAGACTGATTCGCTACGGGACTGCACATCTGTACATGGCCAAGATTGCTGTGTTTGTCACACATGACCATCCTATCAGGCCCTCAAGAACATTGCCATATTAGAAGTCTTTGTGGAATTTGAAGGAATAGTTGAGTGTTTGAAGTCTGTCCCTATTTTGTACCCAACACTCATATAATATGGATGGTTTCATTTTTATTCATTCCTTTCATTCTACTGGAGTCGTATCTCCAGCTTTCCATCCACCTTTCAATGCAGTTAATTAGGGACAAATCTACAATTCTTGTTGAGTACAAAAAAACATTTCATAGTTTGTCCAAAGCTAACATGATCCTTCAGCCAACAGTGGTTACTTTTTTTTCGCTAAATTAAGTAATTTCTCTTTATTCCACCAACTGCTAAAATTTCTCTTTTTACATCACAGCTCAACATATCAATAAAAACATTAGTTAAGTAGCCACTTGGATTCCCTCGGATTGGGCTGCTTTATCATTGTGTCAGTTTTTGCTGGACTGTGGAATGTTTTTAGGGGGCTTGTGAGTTTGTCCCACATTATTTGCTATTGAGCTCCAGATGGATTTTTTTTTTTACATTTCAGTTTTTGTACAGATTAAACATAGGGAAAAATAATGTGTTAATTACTGAGTTTTGTGCTAGGCAGTTATCTTTTAGCTCTTTCCCCATTTTTGGTATTTATGCTAAGCTAACCAACTGCTAGGCTATAGCGTCATATTTAGTGTACAGACATGAGAGTGGTATCAAGGTTCTCATCTATCTCTCGACAAGAAAACAAAATAAGCATATTTCCTAAAATGTTGAACTATTTCTTCAAGATGGAGTGGAAGGATACATTTTACAGTAAATGTTAACAAAAGCAAAAAGCATTACATTTCTGTATGTAATGTGGGGGATGCATTCCCTTGACACTGAAAGGTGTCAGCCCTTTTAACCACACATGATGCCTTTTTGTTATTTTTCCAAGCGTATGATGCAGCAGTAGTTATGATGAATAGTAGGACGTTTCATATACCAGTAGATGGGGCTCATTAGCTGTTGAGGATCACTATAACTCAATGATGGATTGTTTGTTTATGTGCATTAATTTGCATTGATGGCAGCTCACTCTACGTCATGTCTGTGTGCCAGCTTCCCTTTAATGTGTACTTTCTATGTATTTGCAATTAAAAAGTGACAGATAAAAATGGCTTTTCACTCTGTAATATCCAAGTACACACGCACACACACCGGCAATGGGTTTTGCCACTACTCTCGTGCTTCCTCCGCTGTGGTCATTTATGATGTTGAAACCGATTTTTCCTATGGTCTGCTCCAAGCGGCCTCACCATAGGATCAAATAGGCCTCGCTGTAGCGGACAGCAAGAAAAATAAGCGTGGCACTTATTTATGGGCACTTGGGGCCCAGCCAGCATGGGGGCTCAATTAGTGGTGAAGCAGCATTACAGTTCATATGATGGATGGCGCTTTTAGTGTTGATATTGGGTGGTTATCAGTTAATTTGCTGTAAATGATACCAAACGGCCAGTAGCCGTGTTGGTCAGCTGGATAAATGCAACCAGACAAATTTTCCACTGTTCCACTTTCCTCCTGGTGGTTATTGGGGTTTAGTGCATATAGAGCTGATTAAAAATGCAAAAATATGAAATATATGTGGTTATAGTTCTCTTAAATCTTTGGATTATAACCACCTAATTTCCAAAATGCTATATTAATCATTTTATACACTGTTTGATAATTATAACAGTATCAGTATTTTTTGGATTTTAAAAAGACATTTTTCTGTTACTGATTTTGTCAAAATGTCGACCCTTTTCCTTATTCTACTATGTCAATGTGATGTCACTGTGATCACATCAAATGACATTCATTCTTACACACCCTCTGTTGGTTTTCTACCATCCTCTTTTTCCTTAGTGGCATTTCACTGGTGTGGAATAACCTACCACATAATCATCTCTGTGGCTTTGGCCTCTCAGCTTCATGAACAACTTGGACTCACCTGCTTGCTGCTAATTACATGGCTCGATTCCCACTGCAGTTTTTGAGGTTATATTTTGAAAGCTCTACTGTCCTCACATTGGGGAACTGTCACAAGCATGATTTTAGGGTTTGGAATCAGGATTTGGATTTTTTTTAAGTCACCCATTCCTTGGTGAACCATGGAGGTCTATGGGGCTATTCAGGTGTTGCCAGGTTCTCCTTGCTCAACTCAACTTTGGATCTTTGCCTATAAGGGTTAAAGTCATGAGAAATCCATCTTTATTCAGTCATTCCTTTATGATTTGTGTAGTTTTTGAATTTGGTGTGTTCATCCAGGCTATCTTTACCTGTTTCTTACCTTCATAAATTCCCCCCTTTCTCTCTATTTCCTTTTATCTTTCCATCTTGCCTCTTTTCTGTCGCTGCTGTCTGTCCTCATCAGATCCAAGAACGATGGCTCAGTCAGTCTGCGTTGTATTAAGGCCTGTCAACCTAACGACTTCAGCTGCGCTCATGACCCTGTCCACCTCATCACCCACACCGTCCTCTCTTTGCCAACATTCAGAGACTTCAGTGAACCAGAGGGTGAGACAGACTGGAATCATTGCAAAACCATGGAAACAGCTTTTAGACGCGTGTGTGAGAAAATGTGTGCAGTCTTAATGTCTTTGTTCTCCATGAGTCAGTTACATTTATGGTTGTACGTGATTGCATGCATGTGCTTGTTTGTCAGTGATGCCAGTATGAATAAGTTGTGGTATTCTGTAACATATTATTTAACTAGTAGCTTGTAATAGCAATGCTGTCTCATTGAGTTAAACCTTTCTCACCCACCAACCTGCCAGAGAGCAGAAATTTCATTTACATATTTAAACCCACGGAACAATTGTTCAATCGTATCATAAATATTTGATTTGAAGAATTGAATGCATTTAGTGGTTTGCTTCTATCACACTAATAAATAGTTTAAACCTTTTCTTCCAACAGAAATAGTTTTCCTGCGGACAATCACAGCAGCTAACCCTACTCCTCACCCCGGTGCTACCGATCTGTTCTTTGACATCCTTGGCGCAGATGACCAGTTCTCCTTTGACGTGGTGAAGCGCTCTGACCAAGGCATGATCATGGGTAAGAGGAGAGAGTGTACTTGAAACCAGGCAGGCATTTGTTTATTAAATTGTTATAGTAAATTGCATGATGTTATATTTACTGATATCAATCCCAATCTGTGTCATCCCTCAGGTGTCGTACGGCAGGTGAAACCTATCATTGGCCCCAAGGATCTGGTGCTGCAGGTGGCCATGAACTATATCAAGTCAGGGAACATTTCCCATCGCAACGTTGTAATCATCCATGTCTTCATTTCTGAGTTCTGGTTTTGAGCTGTTAGATATAGTTTGGAATAACTGGGGACACCTGTCTTATCTTGTTTAACACTTAAAAATGCCTTAAAGGTTAACACTGTTGCTTTCAAGATAAGATAAATAGATGCATTTTGTTAATTTTCAAGTGGTTTAGCTGCACTTAATTCTGGTGGCAGTTTGCAAACCAAACAGGTCATTGTTTACAATAGATCTTTGTCATTTCCACAGAGTAGATAATCAAAAATAAGACACATTATCAATAGATACTGAACAAGACTAAGAGTCGATGGTCATGCTAGTGGTTCTGTGAGGCTGCAGCACAGTAATGCTTTGAGCTAAATGCAAACATCAGCCTGCTAACATGCTCACAATGTCAATGCTGACATACTGATGTTACGCAGGTACAGTAGTTTAGCATGTTATCATGCTAACATTCACTAATTAGCACTAAGTGCAGCTGAAGCTAAAGGGAATGTTATTACTTTTGCAGGTTTGTGGGTCAAAACTTAAGTTTTGGACAAATTAAAATTTTGAAATGATGATGGCGCCAGATGAAAAGACAGGGGGTCATCAACATGATGTGACAGTTCATCCTGAGGGGAACATGAACGTGTGTACCAAATTTCATAACATACCATCCAATAGTATTTGAGACATTTCACCCAACAATGTAACAATGGCATTAGAGGAAAAGGCAAGGGATCACCAAAGTCATTGGGATTCATCTTTTGGGTGCCATAGCTGCCTGTACCAAATTCAATGGCAATCCATCCAATAGTTGTGAAGACATGTCCTTAAAAAACAAAAATGACAACCTCATGGTAGCGCAAGACGAAATGTCAGGGTATCACCAAAGTCACTTGGATTCATCGTCTGGGCACCATTCATGTCTGTGCAAAGCTTCATGGCAATCCATCCAGTAGTTGAGATATTTCAGTTTGGACCAAAGTGGTGGAAAGACCGACATTGCCATCCGTAAAGCCACCCTGCCTGCATGGAAAGTTACTGTTCAAGCAACAAAACAGACTCATTTCTCAGTCACTGTAAGTCACATGCCTTTTAAGAGAGTGGAATAAAATAATGTCATAGATTAACAGGGTGCAAACAGCCAACTGTCATCTCCTTAACCACCGTCTGCTGTGTTTAACTTGAATTCAGACTTTGTTGTCGTGAGTGCCACTATGATGCACGATCGGTTAAACCTGTGGAACCGTTTGATATTTGCTCCATTTCATCTGTTTTGAGAGAATTAAAGCAACATACTTTGTTTGATAATACTTCACAAATGGACTTGCTTTCAACAACATTAATTGTGTTTTGTACCATCAGACTGCACCACCATCTGTGAATAATAAAGACTCATTGCTGTTAATGATGTTCATGTTTTGTCCTGAAGAGAACTTACAGTAGATCCTCTACAACTGCAGAAACCAGGCATCTTCTAGTTAGCATAACTGAGGTTTCCAGAATAACTAAAATCTGATAGGATGTCTGTTTTTCCTGTAACTCAACTCTTCAGATTCCCCATCATACCCATACCGCTTCCAGTTTGTGAGGATATTTCCAGTTATTCCGCTCAAAGAATGAATAATGGGAATACTATACTGGGAATGTTTGGTTCTTTAAATACCTCATTTTAAAGCTGAGAAATTGCTTGAGGTGGACACTTCTTACCATGCATAATCAACTCTCTTCCACATCGATCTGCCTTTTCACCACTGCTGTGCTCAGCCTGGCCAGTGAAAACACAGGCGACAACCATAGAGAGGAAAATCCTGTAATCTAAAATTCGCCACTCTCCGTGGAAATCCCAAATGCTTGTCCTGTGGCTGTGTTGTTGCAGCTTGTCAAGGCTGATTGAATTGATCTGTAGACCTTTTAAACATTGCTTTAGGTAAATGGATTTCAGATGTGAGTGCAGCTGTAGCTTACAGCCTATACAGAACTTCTGTTTCAGAAATTATTGGGTGTAATATTGTGGGGTATGTCCAAGTATAGTTACATATCCGTGATTGCAGCTGCCCATTTGCCACAAAAATATCATAAAATACTTCATCTCATAGTAGAAGCTATAGTAGCCTACAAGCAAAGTGAAGTCAACTTAAATTATACTAAGCATAAAAAAAATGTTTATTACAAAGCATTTCACAACACGTACAGTCTTGTGTGAAATAGTAAAGATCATTCTCAAAAGATAACTATCCAAATTGCATCAATCAGTCATCCCGTGCTCAAATTAAATGCTCATTATGAGTCATATGCAGTAACAATGTGTTGATGGTGATAATGTTGTAACCACTGATGACTGGATTGGGTGACAATGGTTGGATGTATCCCAGGTTTTATGCTGTCAACATTGTATTTCATTTGAGGCCATGTAGTAGGTTTTAGCATATATTTAGATATCAACAATATGTATTGTTTTATGTATCTTATGTTAAAGTGTGTGTATGTTTCACCTTGCTGCAAGACAAATCCTTTTTGGGGACAATACAGTTTAGGTTAAAGCTGAGGTTGTCTGTCACACTGGACAGTAATTTAGTATAGTTGCTTTGTTAAGCTTAATTGATTTAGGAAGTCTCACTGAGATCAAGGTCAGTTTTACAAGAGAAACCTGAGAACAAATTGCATATATACTGTATGACAGCAAGACATCTCAGTCACACGAATAGGTCATTACACACAAATACACATTAATTCAAAACTTCACTTATATAATTGAAAAAACAACCAGTAAGGATCAAGGTTCATCTTTATTGTCATTATACAATACAGGTTTGCCAGTGAAAAGCAGTTGTAGCTCCCTCCACACTATACATACAGAAAATGTATTAACAAATATTCAAATATTTTAGTTTAGAACAGAATAAAACTATAAAATTGTCCAAATACTATATAAACATGCACACAAAAGTATTTACAATATGTGCAATATAGCTTAATTGGTTTATTGATTATACTGTTTAATTAATGCATAGTTACCTACAAAGGCCTGGAGACAGCAAGCAATCTTCTTCAATACTACATACTATTTATCAGGCTAGTTTCTTTCAAGTAACCAAATAAACAGCTAGAACTCCTGGAAACAAAAATACATCAGAATCAAACAAACAAACAAACAAACAAACAAACAAAAAACAGAATGTAGGAGAAAAACAAGACAAGTATCTAAACAAAGTAAGAAAAATGCGACTATAAAAGACAGGTGATAAAAAAATATAGACTGAATTTTACTATAAAGAATAAGTAAAAAATCTATTGTATGTGAAGAGAGCTGTTGAGTTTAAAAAATGAACTGATATTGACTGAGAATGTGCAAATGTTCACAGTATAAAAAGTACATGCAATGTATAAAATTTTGCACACAACTTTGATGCACATTTTTCCCAATCTGTACTGAGTCCTCTCTGTAATGTGTGTCCCTCCCTGCATTATTGATACAAACACATCTTATGTTACACTGACTCCTCCTGTAGATGACAACAAGCTGCACTATGACTTGCTTGAAAACAGCAGCACGTGCTCTGACTCCACCTTCACCCTGGATTAAACCAATAGCGTTTCAGGAATCTACCCGGATGTCCCGCACACACGGAAGAAGCAGGCAAACATGGCAGCTACAACCAACAACAACGTGGACATTTCAACGTCTATTGCTGGTATTTTGAATGAAAAATACCGTCCTGAACACCTACAGGTTTTAAAAACATGCACAGCAGCGTTAAGGGAAAAGGAATACAGGTGAGGACGACGCCATTTGCTGGCTTTTTAATTGGAAACCGAGGGTGTTAGCTTACCAGCTAAGCTAGCCTGACTGTCAATTTTAAAGTGCAGCATCATTCAGGACGGTTTATTTTCTTTTTGTGTTAATAAACGGCGATTTTACACGTTTACTCATCCACCTAATTGTAGTATTACTTAAATATGTCTACTTTCCCGAGCCAATACGATTTTATTGTTGTTGTTAACCGAGGGAGGGAGATTTCTGAAGCAACACTGATAAATGTTTGAAGACGTCCGTTAAGAATAACCACCAGAGAGGTGCAATAATAATGTATTATTGATGTATTAACAATCTGTCCGTGTAACATTGTGTTGCCAACAATGGCATTTTGTAGAGGCTACACTAAAGCTTTAGTTCTCAAACAAGTTTAATTTGATTGAAATAACACTATTAAGAATAATAAACCACTCGTTTCTCTCAATGCTCATGAGTTTCTGATGTGCAAATGAAAAATGCAACTTAAACTTTGTCCTAGTTGCCATATTTTTTAAACACAAAAGACACAAGACTCCTCCTTTACTGACTGTGAACTTGAGAGCAAGATAGGCTTCTTCATATATTGTTTTTGACTGCGTTTGCTTCATGGGCACCACCTACTTTTACCCCACCCTGTCAAATATCCATCTGGTACATAACATGTCATTTTGCTCTCTTTTTTCCCTTATAGTTCCTAAAAAAAATCATATTAATAGACCTTTCCTAGTAGACATTTTGATTGGCCACATTAAAAGCACAGGCAGACGAACTAATAAGATTAATGGTGGCTTCTACCAGCATTTACTGCAATGCAGTGCAGCAATTAATAGTGCTGTTGGTTACACCTGTTTGTCTGCTGTGAATATGTGGAATGAAATGTAAGTTCACTTTTTTCCCCTGATTGCTTCACAATTTGGAGAGAGTAGAGTGGGTCGTCCACTAATCACATCCTCCTGTCAGCATGTCGAAGTGTCCTTGAGCAAGACGATAAACCCCAAAGTGCCTTGTATGGTAGCTTGCTGCCATCAGCGTGTGAGTGTGTTTGTGAACGAGTGGTAAAAACTGTGAAGTGCTTTGGATAAAATCACTATATAAATGCTGCCATTTACCATTTACCATTCTGTTTTCAGAGATGTCGTCGAAGAGCAGGCTTTCTCCAGTCTTCTGCAAGTCTTGTCCCGGCTGTGTAATGAGCTGCAAGCTGCTAGCATAGATGATCAGGACCTGCAGTCTGTCGCCTTGCAGCTGCAGCTGACTGCCGAGTGCTTCAGGGCTCAGAGGAACTCCTGTGTGCAAAGCACACGCAACCAGTGCCTGCTCAGGTAATGACAGTCACAAGCACGACTGATGACACTCACCAGTGTAGTCTTTGTGAGAGACAGGGGGAAAGCAAAAAAATTTGCTTCCATGAATTGATCAGTTTATTTAATATAAAAACTGTTTGAAATGTTTTCTCTGCCTCACATGTTTGACATAGTCACAACACATACTGAATATCACTGTACACTGCAAAATGACTGGATTTATTAGATAAGGCTATTGTAGTGCTTTGCATTATATTGGAGGTGTTCATGTAGTTGTACAAAATAAACTAGAAATACACAAAGAAATCATTCAATGAACCAGCTAACATAATTCTGTTTTTTCTTCTTTCGTTAGGGAGCTTGGTTTTATTGATGTTTCTGTTAAACTCCTGACCTTCTTTCAAACCATAAATTTGGAGGGCAAAGATGGCATATTTGAACGTAAGTCAAAACATAACGTCCTAAATTAGGTAATTGATCTCTAATAAAATGAGTTGCTCTTTATAGTGAACTTTTTATACTAACCTGTTTTTCTTAAATGATCCTCTGTGATCCAGCTCTTCGTTGTGGGATCCAGTTCCTCGGTAACTTGGCAGTGGGAAACCAAATGTGTAAAGATGACATTTGGCAGCTGAGCTTCCCGGATCTGCTCCTGTAAGTTGTGTGTGTCACAGTAGCAAACATGCTTGTGACTCAGAAAACAACACTATTAGAAATGTTTACACAGTTACATCAGAAACACAATTTGTAAAATCATTATGATTCACACTCTGTGTCTGATGGTATCCTGGTGGTTCATAGTTTGAAGAACAACAGATTTAGCCCTTTAGTTTACGCAATAATGCACACTCTTTATCAGTACTGTGCTTTTATTTATTTATTTTTATTTATCACAAACATGTGTCCTCACATTGAGTCAACTCAAACATGTGTGAACAGGCAGCTGCTCAGTGTCGATGATGAGAAGGTGGTGAACTACACCTCTATGGTACTCCACACGTGTCTGGATGACGCCAAGGTGGAAGAACTGTCTGAGCCGCAGAACATCCAGCTGGCACTGAAGGTGATGGAGCTCTGTAGGACCCAACCAGACCTGGACTGGACGTAAGTGTGTGTGTGTCTGTGTTGGTGTGTGTTATGTAATTGTTAGTTTATAGCTGTGTATGTATCATTTCAATACTACTTGGTACTACTTGTTGGTAAAGTTTTCATTTGATGTTTATTCATTTGACAGGGTTATTATTGCAACTCAGCATTTCCTCAAGTCTTCAGCTCTGGTGGAAAACATGTACTCTGGGATGTCTCCCAATGAAAGGTACTTCACTTTTATTATATGGATGGACAAATCCACAAGAATAAATAATAAGAGTCAGTATACACAGAAACTCATCTGCTGACAAAAAATACATTAAACCTAAACCTCTGACTAAAGACTTTTCTGAATGCACACCATAGATTTTTAGTTATTCTGATTCAGATATTGCAGAATAACCATTGATGTATCCAGAAAAACTAATACTACATATAAGGGAATACTGTCAAGTAGAGATAGAGAATGTGGACATCTAATTGTAGACAGTACCATAGTTGTGTTGTACAGATGTGTGTGTGTGTTTTTCAGAGTTACTCTGCTAGAGCTGCTCTTTGCCCAACTGAGAGAGGGAGGCTCAGAGGATTGCGGCATCCCTTCCAGCGTGGCTCGTTTCGTGGCCTCTACCTTCCAGAAAGGTTGTGGAGCTGTGCTGACACTTAGCACTGGCTCTGATTCCAGTATTGAGGTACAGATATTAAACCTGACAGATGTATCTACCACTGTCCTCAAACCTCCCACATAAACTGTTACAGACACGAGGACTGTGATTTAACCTGTGTGAAACTGTTGAGGATTTTGATTTTATAATTATTTTCGAATAGTGAGTGGACATAGAAGAGCATGTCATGGACATTTAACTTTATCTCACACATCCTTTCTCCATGTGACTGCCACCTGTTGGTTGCAATCCTCTGTCCTGCAGGAGGCAATGACAGTGATTAGTCTGCTGGAGGTGCTATGTGAGATGACCTCAGATAACAGCCAGCTCATGTTCCTACAGAACCATCCAGACCTTCTAGTGGCTACTGTTGGTAAATTAAAACACACACTCACACAACCTGTCTGACCTCATGATAAATATGTCATCTGCACACCATTGACATTTGATTGAGATCCTCATCAAATCACCCACAGAAAAACAAGCACAAAAAGCCTGCACAGGAAATAAAGCACAAAGCAGAGAAGCAAAACATTAAATTTGGTACTTAAACAACATTTCTGAAGTAAATGTAACTAGACCTTAATGACCTCAATTCCATCACCATCTGAAGAGTTTTCTTTAATGGGTTGATCTTGAGCTTGGGGTAAATAAAATGTCTCTTTCTCTCTTTCCACCCTTTGCATTTTCCCTGCAGAGCTCCTGGAGCAGGTGCATGCCATAGGGAAGGCCAGTAAGAATATTTTCAGTGCTGCTCAGAACTTCTCCTCTTTCAGTGGAGATGGAGACTCTCCCTCTGATTCCCCGGTCATCAGCTTCAAGGCTCACCTCATCAGGCTGATAGGAAACCTCTGTTACAGGAATACCAACAACCAGAACAAGGTTTGAATTAGATTGGAGTGATGAATGGATGAAAGATCAGATCAATAAACAGATGGATGACTTGTGTAATTCAATTACCATCCTTAAAATACACTGAAAACCTAACTAATCATGCAGAAGGTAGATCAAATGTAGATAAGAGTGAATGGATATTTTGACACTAGTTAAAATATATTTAAGGCGGGTTTCCTGTACAGGTTATGAAATACGAAAATCTGCTTTTACTTGATTTGATTGTTCTTTGGTCTACAAACATCCATGAAATCACCTTTTTTGAAGCTGTAAACCCTCTTGTTATTTCATATGTTGTACTGTGGTTGTTGGGGAGCATAATTTCCAGTTCTCCAGTACTATACCCTGCTGCTGTTGCTGTTGTTGATATATCACAACCAAGAAAATATTGTATGGGGCAGAAACCTTTAGTCAGTTGAATGATTAGCCGATCAACAGAAAAAGAATTGTAGGGCTGCAACTAACAATTATTTTCATTGTTGAGTAACCTGTTGATAATTTCGATCGATTATAATCGATTAGTTGTTTAGTGTATAAAGTGTCAGAAAATGAACATCACTGTTTGGCAGAGCCCAATCTGACATCCTCACATGTCTTGTTTTGTCCCAACCAACAGTCCACAACTTAAAGATGTTCAGTTTACTGTCATAGAGGACTAAAGAAACCAGAAAATATTCACATTTGAGAAGCTGGAATCAGAGAATTTGGACTTTTTTTTCCTTAAAAAATGACTCAAAATAGTTAATTGATTATTTAATAGTCGGGAACTAATTGATTATTCGACTAATTGTTGCAGCTCTAAAGAATTGTCAACAATTTTGATGATCATTTAATTGGTAATGTCTTTTTTTCAAGGAAAATTGTTAGATATTTGCTGCTTAGTGCTTCTCAAAATGTATGGATTTGCTTCTTTTTTGTACATGTGTCTTATTGTAAATGGAATATATTTGGGTACAAGAAGTTAAGACATTGCCTTGGGACTCTGGGAACTTGTGATGGACATTTTTCAGTATTTTTTGACATTTTTTAGACTAAATGATTTAATGATTAATCATACTAATAAGTGACAGATGAGTCCATAATAACAATAATGTGGTTTCAGCCATGCAATAAGTCTGTCAGGAAATTAAGGTTTGGAAAAAGCATGGAATAGAAAAGCAAAATGCATAAAATCCCTAAAATGAGATTATTGTCGCTTGCTTATCTTTATGAATTAGATTTTTGTTTCTTTTTTGTATTTTCCTAATCTGCTGGGATCTTCCTCTAATGGGATCTGGGGCACCGTTGCTCAGTCTAACACAATATCAGGTCAAGAAGAGAGTGAGAGGTCTAGTTGGCTCCAGTTTTCTTTGACCGTAGTGGCAGCCACCATTTGCATTTTACAGCTCAAGAAAGAGGCGGACTCTGTGGTGTCAAACCACATGATCTCCTGAGGAGTGAGGACAACTGTTGAGTGCAAATGAGTTTAATGTCTAATGGAGCAGCAAGCTGTGTGTTCCTGTGTCCGGAAGTTTACACGTTCTTTCAGCACAACAACTTGGTTTTGCACTGAAATGTGAAACATTCCCTCCCTCACTCACTCCAGTGATTTTATCAGTTTCCCTCCATCGCCATCGGTGTCACTATGAACATAAAACACAGATAGATAATAAAGCGGATGGGGAGAAGTTGGGCTATATCTGTGGCATAATACAGACTCAGTCCTACTTAATAGAAACAGATTTGTGGAATGCTTGTGGGATGGCCACCCTCTGTTGGCCTCTCTGTGGCCTGTCAGTGGTCAGAAATCACCCCATATCTGTTTTCACTAAGATCACTTCCAGTAAACCAAATGTCATTCTGTTCACCTTTGGGATAGATTGTAATTTAAGATGTGCATGCAAAGCACTGAACTGCATGTACGGCACTGAATTCAGGGTCCAGTCGCTTGTTATTCATCTCTTTATGGGTTTGGACATAATGTAAGCAACTTCAGACAATCATTTTAAAAGTGGAAAACACAGACCTGGGTGCCTGTACTAGTCAGCGACTTTGTTTCTTTTGACAGTTTAAATGACATTTCCATTTTCTGAAAGTCAGCACTTTGTCTTGTTCTGGTGCTCGTACCAATATATTTGGAGGGTAACCACAAAGGCAAGAGGAAGGCAACGGCAAGCAAAGACAATAATTAAGCCTATAGAATTAGACACATGATACAGAGCAGATCACCCCGTTGTGACGGTCGTAGACTAACCGACAACCACACTGCTGCTTTTGTATGGACGTGAGGCTCTGGAAAAGACAGGGACAGTTAGGTCGACTGCGTATGTTTATTTTGTGTTGACCTTCTGCTTCTGCACAGCTTTTTCATAGTCCCTTGAGTCTTGAATTCTGACCACCAAAGAAGTACTCAAAATATTTCACATTTCAAGTATAACATATTTGTTGCCTTTAAATAAATTCCCACTGTTTTCACTTTGAAAAGGTGATTACTGACTAGACTGCACTGCACAACCATATGCTACAATTTACTGTAACCTTTCTGTGTAAGAATTCAGTTAAATAGTTTTAATGAGAGCTTTCTTGCCTAAAATGGGCAGTCTATCTTTGTGTGTTTGTGTTTTTTCCAGACCATAGCAGAGATTGACATTAGGGTTTGGTGTTGAAAAGCAAAACCTTTTGATGCTATTAGGTGTGGCTGTTAATTATAAGTCCCGAAAAAAAAGGTGTTTTGGTTGCAAAACTTACATTTTGAAAGTTCATAAATGCAATTTCAGGTTTTCTTTTGTCCCAAGGATGATTTATCAAGACAATCAACACAGAATGGCTTTATAGATGGAGTAATATAATCAGAAAGCCAATAGCATATACTGTACCTCTGATTAAACACTGTTAAATGAGCTTTTGTTGGGCAAAGACATTTGTTTGGAAAAGTATTTTTCCTGGCATGAGTTTGTCTATTCCATTATACTATTGGAAAATGATCAATGATACCAAACACTAATGAAAAGCGAAATGAAATCCATCTGTACCAGTCCATTCTTTTATATCCTATTGAACTTTTTTCCTCAGGTGAGAGAACTGGAAGGCATCCCCCTGATCTTGGACAACTGCAACATAGACAGCAACAACCCATGTATCCTTTGCTAACAGGAGTTAATGATTTAGAAATACAAACACGTCTGTGTTTATATACATATTTTTCAAGTTGATCTAAATCGCTGGTCATATTTATACCCAGATATCTTTCCAGACATTGTGTATCTTATCCTGGCAGTTTTTGAATTGAATTTGGCACGCTTGCACAGGGGGGCTGGTGGGTTTGCAACCAAAAATAAGTGTGGCATCAGGCTTTGATTGCTGCAGTATGTGCAGACTATTTCAAACTTTTCCGTGAAATTTTCAAAGACTTCTTCACCATCTCTCAATACATCTTTGCCTGCAGCTGGTCAATAGTGTCAACTGATTGGTTGCATTTATTATTAAAGGGGACATACTGTAGAATGGAGATTTCCATTTCTTGTTTTGATTATAAAGCAGGTCTAGGTGTTATATAAATACTGTGGAAGTATCAAAAAGCTCAGTCCAAGAAGGAATGCACACAGCCCGTATTCAGAAACTGTAGACGAACATTAGACGAACCGTTCGAACTTCTGTAAGGTTGTGATGTTGCAACTATATGCTGAGTGTTTCCCCTACCATTGCCTTGGAGGGGTCCTGCCCCTCCTACAGGACCCTCCGCCCCTCCTGAAAGAAACAAAATATGTTTATTTATGTTATTTACCTAACTTGTGTGCACTTGTTTCATTTCAGCTCAGTCTAAGAGTCTCTATTGTGTTTTGTTGTCATTAATTAGTTCTTCTCCTCTCCTCTGCTCTCTGTGTTTCTTTGGAGGCGGGGCTCAGCCCCTCCACACAGACACAGAGCGGAGCAGAGGAAATGCTGTGCGGCTGTTGGATATCAGGAAGCAAATTTGTCATTGCACAGCCTTCCAAAAGTTAGATAACCTTATCCTCAGCGGTGGCCATCACAATTTACCTGTGATTTTAAACCAGAGCCCTGGTTTTACCTAGCTACAGTAGGCTACAATTCTTTACCTGTGGTTGGCCTGGACGTGTGTCACTCAGAAAACAGTCAGCCAATCAGAAGAGGGGGGCATTAAGCTGGCACAAAACAGCCTGTTTCAGGTTGAGTGAGACAGAGGGCTGCGTCCATGGCTTGCACAGCTGTAACTAGGTGCTTTTTGACCACAAAAAAATGTTTGCAAACTTTTGTAAATAGACAACAAAAATAAAAATATTAAACCTGGAAAGGGCATAATATGATGTCTTTAAAGTCATTTGGGCTGGTTGTTAATGCTACTTTTTTTGAGAAACTTTTAAGTCAAGTCTGGTCCATACATGTCTAGGTAGCACTGAGTTACAGTACCACTTTATTAGGTACACCTGTGATGCAATCCGATCCAATTACCCTATAATAAAGTCTACTTGTTCTGATGTTCAGTTTTAGTTGATACCATGTTTGAGGGGTTAAGGGAATTTGTTGGACCAGAGAGGTGCTTTTACTTTGGATTGCATTGTGATAGGTTCCTCTAATATTTGTCAGCCTACCATTTACATATTAAGGTGGACAGAAGATTATTCATATATTATTATACATTATTATAAACACCTCTCAATGTAATGCTTCCAATATGAAACTACCACTAATTGCAGCCACAAAATTAAAGTACCACATAGTTGAATCACTATTTATTTGACACATTGTCAATGAACATTATAAACTTCACAGATATAATTTATTGAAGGGCTGTTGAATTGGATTGTGCTGGTGTAACCAATGTAATTAAGTGGTAACTGTGTACTTTATAGTCTGCTCCCACACTCCTTCAGCTTGTGTGGACGCTTCTAAACCAGCAGACCACTTCAAGGTCTGCTGGTTTAGACACACACACACACACACACACACACACACACACAAACACGCCCAGCCTACTCCTTCCATCTTTTTCATGTAGGTGTCGGCATTTGTTTCTGTTCCGAGAGATTGTTAAAGAAAAAATTGTGTCTGGAATTGTGCGGGAAAGTTGATACGGGTTAGCTGAGAATGTTTTGAGGGTGGGGTATTTTTTGCAAGTATGCATTTTTTTCATGAAATGGGTTTTGTTAATCTTGCGGTACAAAGGACTGCTCACGCTCATGTCTAGTATTAAATATTGATTGTTAGTTACATTGTTATCGTTATAGCACCAGGACCTACTTGTGTGACAGTGTTTTTTGTAGTCATCTAAATTGATATTAAGACATGACAAACTCATTTACACTTATCATAACCTAAAGTTTATCCTTGTTTTTGATTCTATTTTAGTAGCTATATATTTTTTTCCCATCGACATTTACTTCATTCAGCCACCGACTAGTGCCTAAAAACACAATCAAAAAATACCAGAGAGAACCACTATGTGAAATTCCATGTTGCTGTCCTTAATGAACGCCTCCAGTCATCAGCCAGTGGTCCATCTTTGCCATCAGGAACCTCCTAGAACACAACACTCAGAATCAGGAGCTGGTTGCCAACCTGGAACGCCGCGGCCCCGCTGACTACTCCGCACTCAGGGAGTTGGGCTTCCTGGTGGAGGAGCGAGATGGGAGCTTGCTACTCAAAACTGTGAGGAAAGATTCATGAAAATCTTACAGAAGCAGCCAGGAGCAAGGAGGCCCTCTACCCGCAATCAGGTTTTCATGTGAAGTTATTGTTTAGAAAGCACATGTATTAACATGTGCTGCAAGCCTCATCGATGTTACCAAATACTTAAGATTTATTCATCTAACGCATAAGTTTTGTGCCTGTCTAGAATAATTGATAGTAAGTAAGCTAGAGTAAGCTGAATTAGACATTTCTATCAGAGAAGTATAGTATAACTTACTTTTCTACCTCAGCAGTGCAAGCACTCGTGTCCAGATGGGGCTTAAGGCATTCTTTATATACAAAAGGTCCACAGGGTCCCCCTGGTATAAAAGAAGAGGTCAAGATGTCCAGAGCTCTTGTTTTGTCTTGACCCAACTCTGGGAAATGAAGAGTTTGTGAGAGGCGAGGACATGCTGGTACCTTTTGGCAAAGCTAATGCTTTGGGGTTTAATCCAAAGACAAAGAGCACCACAGTGTCCGGGCTTTTCACTTTTCAGAGACACTGATGTTACCAGCAGGGGTTGTGGTTTAATCTCAGGCCCGTAGTGACTTCTGCAGTAACCACGAAACAGAGAATGACCAAAACATGATGTAATAACCCCCCTGCGCTTCACCTAATTAAATGGTGGTGTCTTAACCAGAGGTATGAAGACTTTCTCCCCATAAACACGCTTAAAATGTTAGTGAATAACTGCTTATTTTAACAGACATAATATTAATAAAAACATAACCTAAGGTCATCTAAGGTCAGCATACGACACTAAAACTAACTCTCACACTATGCATGTCATTTGAAAACAAAGCTCAATATACAGCATGTGCTACTTGCTTTTGCAGTGCTGCTTGTATTAAGGATATAACAGTAATGAGTTTTATACTCAACACAATGTAGTGTATTTCATCTTCATCTTATTCTCCCATCTTCTATTTCAATCCTGTTGCACAGTACTGTAGATGAATAAGGCATGAGAGGGCTAATGGCATGCAATATAGATCATTAACCATCTTTAAACTCACAACTTTGAGTTCATATTTTACACCTTAGACCGCTTCCCTTCGCTTTGTGCAAATTATATTTAAGTTATACCAGACTGCATGGACTTTCTTAGAGATTTACTAAATACTGAACTCCTATTTAGTTCTAGCTGTGTGTTTGTGGGCATCTTCTGTTACATGAGGGATGAGTGCATATTGTAAGTGGGTGTCCAAAGAGTGAGTGAGTGAGTGAATGAATGAATGAATGAGTGAGTGAGTGAATCAGACCAGAAGCATTAGTTTGCAGAATGACATCCCTCCCTGCTCCTCCCGTTGCTGGATAAGCTGAACAGTACTGACACCTCAACAATGCAGCGCTTTACGGGCCTGCCCACACCCTGCTCCACCCTGTTTGCTCTGCCTCTGATTTTTAATGACAAAATGTATTGAAACAATCCGCTGGACTCTCCCCTCAATCCGCCGGCATAGTGAAGGGAGCTTATGCGGTTCCGGTCCCCAAGGATTTCAGACAGCTAACAAAACAGCTGTTACTTGCGCTCGACTGGCTGGCTGCAATGCTTTTCAGCCCCACAGGAAAGAGGCTGTGCGAGTCAGCCGGGCTGAATGAGGTGGCATGGCCGCGGCCGTCTGTTCACCTCCTAACACATTAGTACCACATCAGTCAAGGCCAGAATTCTGGTGTTTCCCATATCAGCGTTTTATACCACAGGCCTCTACTATATTGTATTTGTGCCTTCTGGTTTCGCCTTCAGCAAAAAAAACAAACAACAAACTTTGTCAGGGTGTAAAATATATGCTTCCTGTTTGGGTCAAATATGTTTATATGCAGCTTAATAAAGAATTGTGTGTGTGACAAACAGCTTTTTGTAATGATTTTACTAACAACAATAAAGGCCAGATGTGACATAAAACTCAAGAGGCTTTAAAAGGATGCTCAAATTTTATTGGTAAAAAAGAAATACAACTGTCCGTGTTTGTAAGTGATGCAGACTTTGATTTTGCCACAAAACAAATAAAGAAACCGAAATTAGTTGTATTTGAAGTTATAACGGTGCCTTTAGAAAGCAATGAGTTGTTCCTAGTTACTGATAGAGGCAACAAGACAAGTAGAAACACTGAAATCTCTTCAATCTAAAGCTGCACAATTAATTGGTTGCTGACACTTTCATTGTATTTTCTACTTCCATATATTTCCTCAAATACTTAACAGTGGGTTCCACAAAATTTCCTGTACTTTCCAACACTTGATGTACTTAATGAATCACTCAGAATTTATGGGCTACTTTGAATTGTGAAGGATCATATCGAGGTGGACAATCTGGGCTACTTTGATAAAAAAAAAAAACACGTGGACTATTTACAATTTAGGAACTTTGATCAAAGACATAAATTCCAAATAATTTATAGCTCTCAAATCTGAATACAATGACATTAGAAAACACTTGTAAATAGTGACTTTCTTTTCCATCTATAAATGACATAAAGTGCCACGTTCCTCATATAAAAATATACTCTTCAAATTGTTTTGTAAGTTATATAAAGCCTAAATAAACATTTCTGAATACATTAAGGGTGCTGTCCAAAAATAGCTTTGAGGCCTTTGATCCTCTCATACCCCCTTCTGTGTGGTTAGGGTACATGCCATCCACCCAGGCAGGCCTAAACCGCGCTGGAAGACCTTGTGTAAGCAGAGGCCACCATGTGGAATTCCATGTCTCTGCCGTTCATGGGAATGTTCGATGTATCTGAACCTGATTGCACCTCTATGGAGTTCCAATGAGGCTTACATACTTTTCTCAGAAGTCAAGAGCCCTCCAAAAACAAAACAAAACAATGAACACGGTCGGGATGGAAAGTGCCGTTCAAACTGACAAGTTTGGATGCTTAAAATAGTATGTGAGTATTTTCTGCCTCTTTGGCTCTTGGCGTAACAAAGGGTGTGGGCCCAAGGGGGGGGGGGGAATATGTCCATGAGAGAGATGTCAGCACGGCACTCGACAACACAACCCCCCAAACTCTGTGATGTTGATGTTCCATGAAAAAGAAGAAGTGTGACTATGTGAGTGCAAAAGAACTAATCTATAGCTTAATATGCCACTGACGACTGATAATGGATAAAAATTAAAATAACAGAGGATTTAGCTGAATATTCTGTTCAGTGGCTGTAAATGTGATTCCACTTGAATAAAAGTTGGTTACTCCCAGCTTGTATCAGTAGATCACAAAGGAGAAGAAACATGTTAAAGAGCAATTGAACTTGCTATCCATCCTATATAGGTTTGCAATATATTTTTACATAAATAATTTTGTTTTATTTTCAGTGTTCAAACAGAATACAGTGTGAGTGTACAGTTAAACGTATTCCACTGCCATCTTTCAACCCTCAGCGGGAGCCACTGAAGCTCGACTCTCCTTCTTTCACGGCAGTTGAAAGCACTTTGCTCTTGTAGCATTTCCAGTTAGGATGTTACAAAAGTCCAACAAGATCCACCAATAGTTTTATTTTCCTCTTGTGCGTGACATCTTTTGAAGACTGTAAGCTACATCTTTGTAAGATGCGCAGGTAATTGTCTTCCAAATGTTGCTTTGCTGGAGACAAAAAAAAACAAACGTCATGTCCTTTGCAACATGTTTGCACCATGTCACATGTTTTGTACCAGCACGCAAGAAAATATATTACTGAAATGTTCATGTCTCTTCTTCCCAATACTTTACAAACCATATCCCATTTCGTGTCTGTCTCTCCTCTCTGTAAAGAATTCCAAATAGGATGTCAAAATGTGCAAAATGTTGAATAAATACTTCCAAGTCCTTCACTTCAAATTCCACTTTGTCATATCCCCTTACCTTCGACCCATATCCGTTTTACAAAGCCTCCCCCAGTGTTCCACCTCCTCATCCCCTACTTGCAAGTGAAAACTTCTGATTTCTCACTGCATGTGTTGCACTTGACAAAACAGCACCAGTGGAACTTGCAGTTGCACTGCCAGACCCGTGTGTAGTGGTGCGTGTCGAAACCCCGGCCACAGCACATCACATTACAGCCGTCTGTGTGGGTAGAGGTACCGTTGCACAGTCTGCCCCGTGTCCCTGTGCTGCCTGTGGCTGTGTCCTCTTCACAGTAGTTGGGCGAGCGCTCCAGGTACACCAGGTCTGTGTCAGTGGGCTTCTGGTAGCCCCGAGCCTCTTTGAGACGTAGGAAGGAGGGCTGGCGGAGCCGTGAGGCCCGGACTGGCTCTACTTGAACTGCATCACTGTAACGCTCCTTTAGCAGGTAACCAATCTCTCTGAATTTTGGCAGCGTGATCCAGCAGGTCTTTGTGGTGCAGGAACCAGACACACCGTGACACTTGCACTCCAGCTTCATCCTCTCTTCTAGGATCTGATCATATAGAGAGTAGAAATTAGGTCAGTATGAAATAAAAATGATAGTTAATAAGGGTAATCTGATAAATACATAAATGGTCATTTTAAATTCACATGTCATTGCTTGAATTTGAATGACAATCGCATGGCCCTCAGATGTCTTTTTTGGTAAGCTGGGCTTTCTGTGGACACTTTAACTTTCAGCACACCAACCAGTAGGCCAACTTTATGTCAGAAAAAATAACGTATACTCCAAAGACTGTAGTCTCTAATTAACTTTACCTTTCTTCAGACCGCATAATGGCGTGACAGCCCGAGAAAACTGACCAGAGCTGTTGGCCAACCATGCACGTATAGAATTACATTGTGGTTAAAGCCAGATTTACATTATAATGCCATACAAATATTTTCAGGTGACTGTTTGCTTCTCTACTGATTTTTAGAGATCAAGCTTGACATTTGGAAAAAAAAAAAGTTACATCCACATTTTAACAGTGGATGCACTTATTTCATAATAAGACAGTGATTTCCGAGCAACTAAGCTCATAATTAGAACATCTTGTAGCTAGCAGTCAAATCAGCAACTCTGTCTGTCTTTCTCTTCATGGCTATCACATTTTTGGGGAGTTTGCTCTCGACTTTGGTTGGTTCAGTGTGTGCGGCGGGGCAGAAGCGTGGTCTGTGGCGCTGCCACTGAGAAAGGAAGAGAGTGAGACTTGCAATAATATCCTCTATCCTGACTTAATGCTTAGTAATTCAGTGAATGGACTGTAGGGCTGTGGCACTAATCCATCTGGCAGCTGTATCTGCCAAGTCTTGCATTTCTGTCACACTTACACACACTCGCAAGTGTGTTCACACATGCAGAGACACTTGATGTACAGGAACTTTAATTATTTCTGCACTTTATTTATAATTTAGCGCTGATCTGTAGCTCATGCATTTATTAATCTTTTAGTTACTGATATAAGTACTTATCATGAAACAGACAAAATCATTAATAATCTCTGATAATTTAGTTGTTTATTTTTGCCCACATTATCTTACATCTGTTTAAACTGGTGTTGATTTTTTAACTCACTTTGCTTTCTGCAGTATTAGCTAAGTTTGCATAATTTTTGGGGTAATCATCAGTGAACCCTGAAAATGTATTTAAAGTCATATATAAAACTATACTTGATCAGATTGCTTGCATTACCTTTCGCCCTGCCTCATTGTTGTGCAGGTTCATCAGCCGGCGCGCGTTTTTCCTGATCTCACGGGCGTCCACAAAGCGCCGCGAGAACTCCACGCCGTACTTTACATCCGCAGAGCAGCCTCCCCACTTCCAGCCCTCCTCTTGGTCGTGGTAGCCTTGCTTCTCTCGGTCACAGCCACACTGGCTCAAGTTGCCTTGGCTACAAGCTGTGGTCACTGCGTGGGCAACTCCAGCTGCAGTGATGGCATAAGTGAAGGCTGCCTCCCTGCTGCCTGAAGAGAATAGAACAGAATCTGAATAAATTCAACATCAGGTGCAAAGTAAATTGATACAAGTACTCTCTTTATTTAAACTAAATAGCTTTTTAAGTACCTATACTTTTTTAGGCATTCTAAAATCAGTACTAATAGTTATTCCCTCAAAAATGCAGTAATTGTATACCAATCATAAAGTTACACTTTTATGACAGAAGAAGGAGGATTAAAGTTTGTTTTATCCCTGATGATGTTGTCAGGGTTATTTCAACTTGGACTTGAAACTTAAAATTTTTAACAGAAAGCCTGTGTTACAAGCTGGGATTGTGGAGTTTGAAAGAAGTAGGCATTTAGGAGGTACTGAGTTGCATTATGGGAAATGTAGGATCTTGCATTTCTGGAGCTTGACCCATACTAGAGACTAAAACACAGGAAATTTCAACATCTACCTTGTCAGCTTTGATTACTCAAGTCCCCCAACTTATTGAGGTGCAATACTTAATTGCGGGACTACTCCTTTAAGGAAAGATAAAGATAGTTCAATTGCATCACTGAATTGGAGAGGAATCGATTGGTAGAGTATATTAACACTGGAAGAATGTCACAATTGTTGTATGATATAACTAAGTAGATGAGGAGTTTTCAACAGAATTAATCTTACTTTCCTAATATTTATTAATGTCAAGTATCAGAGCTACAACTTCAGAAGATTATAGTTCTATTTTTAGTCTTACATAATTTTAAAGGCAGGTTAATGGGCTAGATATCAGAAGTGCACTTTGAGTAGCACCAGCATAATGCGCTTTATTATGAACATCTGTGTAATCTCATAATAGCTCACTGATTGTTTTCTCTCTGCCTTATTTCAGATCTCTGATCTGCATCAGCAGTCAGTCATCATTTAAACAATAATCAGTAAAGTGAGGAAAACACAAGTGACATCTACTGGCTGACTAGAGCAGTGGTTCTCAAATGTTTTCATATCAAGGACCCCTAAACTATCACAAATTAGACCACATACCCACATTTGATTAGATTTTGTCCCAGGGTCCCCCATCTGGTAAGACTTTTGCTTTTAGATGTTTTATTACATAAAGTGTATGAAAACAATAACCAAAATAGTCACACATTCTGTCATTGTGTCACTTATGGATGGAATTATAGTGAAAATAAATTATTCCCCTTTTTGCTAGGGACCCGCTGGTACCCCCTCAAGGACCTCTGGGGGTCCCCAGGCCCCATTTTGAGAACCACTGGGCTAGAGGAGCTTTTTTTCTGGATCAGCACTCGTGGAATTGCTGTGCCTTAATGTTTTTCATCAATGGAATTTCTCATGCAGCTTAAGTGTCATTCTGTGTCTGTCTTAGGCGGTCCACATTATTATGGCAAATGATACTGCTGTGTTGCATGTTGAAATAATCTGCGGCCAGGCTTGACTGAGATGTGCCCATTTCCAAGCTTTCGTATGTCACCATCTGAACTTCAGAATAAACACATTTATATTTATGGCATGGAGGGGGAAATGAATTTATTGGCACTACAATTGGTCCGTGTAATGGGATATCCTCCCTCTCCAATCAGGATAATGCTGGGCCTTCGTTTTTCTCAACAGCCCAGAGTATTAATGCATGGCGTCTCTGGTAGAGGCGATTCTAATGGCTCTCTTCCAACCTGACAAACTCACTCGGAGAAACCATCGGGCCTGCGGTTCCCCCGGTCCATAACTCATAACAAACTCTGAAGTCTTCTCTCATCAGGCTAAATCCGCGAGCCATTCAGATATATTGTATGGTGAGCATTTCTCAAGGCATCAGACGCATGCAATAGCCAAACAGCCATCTCTTCGCACTATGATTTGTTTTGATTGTACACCAGTGCATGCAGGGTCCTATTGTTGCCATCCAGCTGCTGGAGCTGACTTCAGTTAGTGGTTAGCATGAATCTCTCTGGTCTTTCTCAATGCCTAATGAGTTAAAAGGCCTGGTACAGTCAATCAAATGAAGTTACCGATGATATATTAGCAACGCAAGAGGGGGTACTACATTTCCATTTTGAAAAATAGTGAAAATGCTCAGAGAGACAGCATAGGGAAACACTGATTCATTTTACTAGGAATCAATGCTCATGTTTTTACACTGCTAGAACAATCCAGCTAGTTTTTATACATTTCTATTAAAATTTAGTCGTCTAGAACATTCTTATTTGGTTAAACTGTCTACATGAAGAGGACATGGGGAACAAAGTTGGGTCCAAAGTGTCTCTCCTAGCTCGTTTACACACCACAAGAGAAAAGAGACATTTCCTCTGACAAAAGAAAGAAAGGGATCCAGACGTCTGTCTGCCTGTCTACCGTGTAGAAGAAAGTGATTGCTCCCAGAGCTGCTAGATTAAACATGGATCCAAAGCCACAGCAAGACCGCAACAAAACATTTCAGACTGAAATACAATTTATATAAGAGGTTCACGTTAGGACCAAACAGGCTTTTGTGAGAAATAAAACTGGGAAGAATGTTGACTAAAACCAGGGAGATGTGTGCGTTGCTGTGTTTACAGATCGCAGAGGTTTGATATAAATGCTTTCAGAAGATGGCACACCCAGATAGGCCTTCGGTCTGCTTCATAAGGAAGTCTTCACACTCCATTTATGAGTGCAGGACTATGACAATGGGTGTTGCAAGAACAGTGATGTCACAATCAGCAACTACAGATTGAATCAAACTTTTGGGACACAGTTTTTCTTCTAAGGCAGGCAGAGAATTCATTGTGGTTGCTGCTTTTGGCATTCCGAACAAAAAAAATGCTTTCAATAAAAGTCTTGCCACCCATCTCAAAGTCTTTTTTAATGGCACTAAATTGAGCTACACTACAGCTCCCTCTCATGCCACTGATGATAGTCACATGAGCTTTGAGGACAATACGAGAAGAATGAGAAAACAGCCTGATGTCAAACCGCAGAGCTGAACAGCATCGGAACTATGCTCGTTCACACACAGTTCACACAGTTGTGGAAATCAGGGCACAGAGCTCAGTTGGGTTTGGTTAGCACAAGCCTGTTTATAGATTAAAGCAACACAATCCTGTCGCCCTCATCACACATCAGTCCACACTTGTGTCTCAAGGCTCATATTACCAACTGTTGCGTCTAATTTACTTTGATCTGATTTACTTTTTGTAGTCCAAGAATTTTCATTTGCTGGTGTTAAAAGTTTAACACTTTGTAAATAGTTTGCCTCAGAAAATCCTTAAGTAATTCCCCTGCTATTTGAGCAATTGTATGCTCTGCTGGACTACAATTACAGTCCCATCAGACCTCTCTGTCCCTTCTCATCCTCACTCAGCCTATTTTGCCTCTTTCATACAGTCTATACTAAGATAAAAAAAAAAGCAAACAGTTAAAACTAGAAAGAAAACTAGAAAAGGTGAGTTTCAGTGACACAAGCCAGGCAGCCAGGTGCAAACAGACTGACCTACTCTCAGCTCTTGTCCAAAGACTGTCCTCTCTCCCAGGGCTGAGCAGTTCCACCGGCCGTAGCGGAACTGGTACTGACACTCATTGATGCCCAGCTGGGCGCCTTCACCAATGACAATGATGGCATCGGGGCGGCTCTGACAGAGGGCTCTCTGACGGGGGGCCAATCCTGGTATCTTGTTGCAGATGATGTTAGCGCCCAGAGCTACCACGGAGGACAGCGCACTATAGGCAGAGAGAGACAGAGTTTAATGAGAGGAACGTCCATCAGAACAGTTTCTACAAGGAAGCATTGATAATATTCTGTCTGGAAGAATGAGAACACACAAGAAGAAGTGACGAAACAAAAATTGTATAAGCTGGTATGCTTATGGCAAACATGGCAGTTTGATTTGAAGTCTGTGCTCTGGTTTTGCTACCAGTTGGGCAATAAGTAAAGAGGTTTGTCCAATTGTTTCCAATAAACATTTACATTTTTGTTAAACTTTTTGTGATAGTTGGCAGTTGAACTGAAAGTAAGAAACCAAACAAACAAGACCAAATGAGAAGATAAGAGCAGACTCTACAACATTCATCCTCACGCCAGACCACATCACATGTAATCTCAGGACCTCCAGAATGACATAAAAGAGAAGAATAGCTCATTATAGAAATGGGTCCAAATCCAGTTCATTTCTGTCTGCCTCTCTCTCTCTCTCTGTGTGTTACAGAAAACATGAACCACCACAGCTATTTTAGGGTTCAGGACCTGCCCTTGTCATGAATGAGAGGCATGTATGGTGCAGCAATCATTCTCTTTGTGAGGGCCAGGGTCTTTTAATGCTATAAGAAAGAGCTCATTACATTGGCCTGTGCCTATAGGCAGAGCATGAAGTAGTCCAATATCACTCTTTTCCATATGCTGCCTTTCCAATTATGGCCCATGTCTGACGAGGTGCTCCTATGACAGAGTGGCTCTGGTGTAATGTGTAAATCCATAAGAGCAGGTTATCTCATCAGCTACGCACATCTTAGAACATGTAAAAAAATCATGTAGATTAAATAATGGCTTCAGTTCACTCTCTCTTTATAACCGGTCCTTTATGACACAATATTTGAATGAAAGGGATAAAACAGTTCATATTATGGGGGACAGCTTCGCAGCTCTTGTCCCGTGCTAGTGTGTGATTCCATTGTGGAAAAAAAAACCTAAATTGATTAAATGACACCAGACACGCGTTTCCAACCTATTTTTCCTAAATTTTGGCTGACTGGGTATTCCAAGTTACATTTTTTCCGTTTCCAAAATAATCTCTTTGCCACACCAGAACAAACTAGCTACGTTAAAGATTAAAATATGGCCATTTACTCCATTTAGCAACATTAAAAGATAACTTTTTAAAGCGTAAAAACACCTGCAATAACCAGCTATTGCTTTCTAGGTGCGATCTATCCAAATCCACTGTGCGTAATTGGCCAATTTGCGCTTAAGCCACAACTGCCCCACGTGTTAGGCGACCTATAAATCAAACCGATGTGTTTAAATTGAGCAAGTGCATTTATAAGAAACCTACAGGTAGCTACCGCTGGTGAGGATGAGGAAGATCTGTGGGTAATAGACGGAGAGCAGCGCACTGCGAGACGGGATGATGAGCATGGTTGCGCATTGAACACAACTTGTTCTGCTCTCGCGGTTTGAAAAAAAAAAAAGAAGAAAAAAGAGGAGGATGTATGAACCAATCCTTTAGTCTGAGGTCCAGGAGTTGAACGCAGGTGTGTCGTCTCTTATTCCCGCCGCTGAGAGGTGGCGTCTTCAGCTAGTGGAGCCGTGGCGCGCTGCGGCAGCTCCAAGCTCCGCTGTCCATGTGCTGGAGATGAGACGCTGCATCCCTCGGCCGAAGTGCGCTCTGCCACCTGGGCTGATAGAGGACTGGGTGGGAAAGAGAGCGAGAGAGAGAGACAGACAGAGAGAGAGGGAGAGAGAGAGAGAGAGGGTGGGTGGGGGCAGTTGGGGTTCCGGATGTCAGATACGTGCCGCTCACGTCTCCCAAAAGTGAGACTGTTGTGGCATTGGAAGGCTGGGAGACAGTGGCCTCTCCCGGTGCACCAGCCCCCGGGATGAGTCTGCACACCGCGCATCCTAACGTATCCCCACCCCCAAAACCTCCCACACCCCCACACCCCCCCACCCCCTCCATCCAACTCTCTCTCTCTCTCTCTCTCTTTCTCGCTCACTCAAGCTTGCATCAAATTTTTGTTTACGCTCTAAGTTGTAAAGCTGATCACCAAATGTATTATCCATGTTTGTATTTAGATTTTGAGTATTTTCCTTTTCATATTGATCAATCAGTGTGAGTTCTGGGAGGGCTGTTGGATGCACTACCTGTTGTGGAATCGAACCTGTGACCTTCTGGGTACAAGTATGACACCATTCCTCCCACCTTTAAGGGATTTGACATGTAGAATTACACGTAAATAACAATAATAAGGCCAATTTATCTCTCTCTAGTGTTGTCCAATCACATCCTTGTCTTTGGCAAACCAGTATTGATGTTGCGGAATTTAACTTGATGTGTTAAAAGTAAAAAGAGTGACTGAATGATTGGAGTGGAGATCACCAAAACCTACAGGATTTATGAATTAAACTGGTCAATGAAAGTGTGAAAACTCATCATCACTGGAGTAAGAGGTCAAACTTAGCACTATAACACTGTAGCTGCAGTGTCTGGCCAGCAGGGCAGATACTTGTTAAAATGCTTCAGTTTATGAGATTCTGTAGTCTTTTGGTTCATATATTCTGCCGGTGCATGATCAACCATACGCCCTCATGTGGTAGCAAGAAGAAAAATGTCATCATCCCAAAACATCCGGTTTTGATGCTAGAGTGCACAGCAGGTAGTGCAGTATTCTGTAAGCAACAGTTTATCAAGTTATACTTTTTGAAATATTTCCTCTTTTGGAAAAGGAGTCGTTTCTGATCAAAATGTAGGACATTTTTTTTACATGGTGCATATTCTTGTGATAGTCTTTTGAACATATTGCAAAATACTGTGAACGCAAAAGGAATAATTGTCGCTGTCTCTTCCTTTTAACGATGTTCCATGCAAACAGTGTTTGCTGTGAAGCTGTAAAATGGAAAAAAAAGAAAAAAAAAAAAAGCACAAACAGTGGGGACGGTCATGTTTAATTCCACGGGACCTTCAAAGGATCAGTTGTTTTATAGGTTTGCTTCACAGAGCGAACAGACGACAAAGGGCATATTTTCTTTGCTCACTGTTGACATTTTGGAAACCGAAAATCCATTGAAATATTCAGAGCTTTACTTGAGCCGTGCAAATAACCACAAGAAGATAATATTAATAAAGTTTGTTCCAAAATGAGATGTCAATCAGAACAAAAGTGAGACCTTCTCCCAGAAAAATGATTGAGGGGAGCACTGTGGAAATGAAACTTTTAATTTAAATTCTCTGTCGCTGCCAACAAAGTGTTTTAGAAGATAGCAGTGATTTGGGATATAAAAGAATAAAATACCGTTCATTCTTTTGACTGTTATAAGATTGGCCTGATCCTCATGCCCGCTCAGCCTGCGTGTAACCATAGCTGCAGTCAGACATACAGAGTACTGTGAAGCAACTTTGCCACTAAATTGCACCGTCTTGGCTGTTGAAGTCTCCGTCTGGATGAAACCTCGTCACAGGAACTCGGGTCTACAGCCATTCCAGCGGACAACTCGCAGATAATGTCTCTGGCACTCTGTCAGCAGAGGCAGAACCCTTTGTGTATGTGTGTGTGTGTGTGTTCTCTATGACTCCCACTCTGTTTCTCTGTCTCTTCCTAACTCCCTCTCCCTCTCTCTTTCTGTCCAAATAATCCTCCTGACCACAATTTCCAAAGCCAAGATAGCACTTAAGCAGCGTGCACTCACTGTCCTGGCGCTCGCACAGAGATATCTGTTTCTTTTCATATTTTTGTGCTGAAGACGAGGTGAAAAGAGAGACATGGGAAGTTTTTTTTTTTATATATAGCTGAACAGGACATCAGATCAATGATGACAGTGGCTATAAAACTAACATATTTTTTCTCTGTCAGGAGTTTTGACAGAAGAGATTTTGATTGCATCATAACTCTCAAGGTTGCGTGAGTGACAGGGCTGGAGACAGGCAGGGAGAAACCGGAGCCTCAAGCTGGATATGAGCCTAAAAAGTCTAGATTAATAATAATAGTGTCTTACGGATCTGTGGGCTTTTGGGCCTATCTTGTCCTTAAGCCCAGAATCCCCAGCAGGGTCCCTGAGCGGTTGTCGAGGAGACAGGTATTGTTGATCATAATAGTAAACATCTGACAATTCATCACAAGTGACGTGTTTCTTTACAATAGCAGGCCTCGGAGTTGAAAGTGTCACACATGACAAACTTATCCACGTACAGCTGAAGACGCAGGGGAAGCTGCTAGACTCGGTCCGTCAACTTGTGGTAGGGAGAAAAAATGAACGTGCATTAATCCATAAAACACATTCCAAAACTAATAGAAAACACGTAGAAGCTTTTTTTTTCAGAATACATGGAGTATAGGGTTAGCTCAGGCAGAGCACTGAAGTCATGCTAGTACTGGCAGATTGGCATCAGCTGTTTCATTCATGCTTCACAAACACTGACTCATTCACAGCTGCTCAACTATCAGCTGACTGGTAACGTCCAATCATGTTAACGCAGGTTTTTACAGCCTGGTGACCTAACCTGCCACAGCTACCACAGTTTTTGATTTAAATAAGACTTAATTATAATGTATGTGTTTATTAAGGGCAAATTAGTTTAGTCTAACTGTATAACCATTTACTATATGGTCAAGTCCTTGACACAAGTGTGTCTGGCTGGACTGTAGTAGCGTAGTTACAGTCCACACACTGTGTTTAGCTTTGAGGAGTTAACGTTCAGTGTCTTTTTTTTTTTAAGTGTTTGGGCTGTTTATTTGAAATTTTGGCCCAATAAAAATGATTCAAGCAAGGAAGATCAGAACAGATGTTTAAAAGGGATCTTTTGGGGACATAAGCAGTTAAAAGTGTAATAATAAATCAAAATATGCAGTATATTATAATGATCCAATGCATATTACAAACTCTTAAAAACGGGGAAAATAAAAATCTGATCCTTGATGTCCCGTAAAAAACTATTTAGGTTTCAGACAGTAGTCAGAAAGGAATAGGACAAAGAATAACAATGACTAACAAACAAAAGGAAACCTGATGCACTGTCATCATCATCACTATTAACAAGACCATCTGAGGAAAACACGCAGACACCGAGGGGCCAACCCACTGTCGACATACGACACGCATAATTACACCTCCTTTAAAAAGACAATAGCTGACAAGAGCAAAGCAGCATAGAGAATGTTAAAACAACTGACTATAAAAGAAGAGTATGAAAAAAGATGAAAAAAAGTATTTTTACAGATAAAACCATCCAGGACCATCTTGTAATGTCTCTTAAAGTCAATGAACATGTCTTGTCTTGGTCTGCTGGCCGAGGACCTCCGTGTTGAGGCGGGTAAGACTTGAAAAAATAATTTCAGTGAAGTGTCACATTTGACATTTTGTACTTAATTAGAGGGGGAAAGATGTGCATCAAAGGCCTCGGTCCTGTATATCATGTGTGTCTCTGATCCACTAAGACACCCTGATGGGTTTAATTTGTTTAGGTCAGACAAGTGCATATGGGCCATTCTGGCACATAGCTACATGCAACTCAAGTGGCTTTCAAGCTTTACCGCAATGTCAGAGGCACTGTTTAGACTGTAATATGGCAAGACAAACACATGGTGCTTATATGTGTAATGGGGTAAAACGCATGCTGGAATGCACAAGAAATCTGTGTGTGGTTGGGGAAATGAATATCGCCCCCTGCACTGTGAAGGGTTATGGAGTGTTATAGATAAAAAACAAAGCTGCCCCGGGGTGAGAGAGTATTTATGACACAGCTAAAAGAAACTACTTTGTAATCAAATTTAATTTACACTGTTCAGAGCATCCCTGAAACCTGACAAAGCTGACAGGGGGAAATTGTTTCCATGTTGAGGAACAACAACGCAATTCCACTTTTGAGCAATTATTGTCCTTGGAGCATCTTGAACCTTTTTGAGAGCAGATGAAGGGAGGGCCGAACGGAGCACCATATTTTCTACAATGCCACGCAGCACATAAATGTCTTCAGAAATTATTCCTTTTATGTAAACAGGATTTATGTTTTTGGGGTGTAGAAATACAGATTTTGAGAGATGTAAACATGTTGCAGATGTTGAGAAACTGGATACACGGCATCGCCAGAAATGGCTTTGAAAACAGAACCACGAGCAACTAACAAAGCCAAAAAAGGAAAAATTATGAGACCTGCTGCCTCTGAAAGTATATGATTCATCTGTGAATAAATCTTCAGACTGACACCTGCAATTGAAACTGCCTCTTATCAACGTGATACACATTTATAAGTCTAGAGATTAATAGGAATGAAAACCTGCAGACTCTTTGCTTTAAATTAAATATGCCTGCAGCTTTTCTCTCAGCTTATTTTTGCCATTTTTCCCTCTTTCTTTAAGATTTTTATCCTTTTGCACCTCTCTCTGGCATTCTTTTGTTGTTGGGTGCCTCCGCCTTCATGTGTCTGTACTCCACCATTACTGCAGAGGGAGACAGAGCACCAGGGAAGGTCTCTCAGACCTCTCTGGTTTGGGTCAAGCATGTCCTCACGCCAACATTTTGTCTTTCATGTCATGAGAATAGCGGCTGTAGTACGCTTTACACCCATAGACCCTAACATTATGTTTTTATTAGTTAAAAATAGAGCTGTTATCATCACATCGTAACATGATCACTCAGTTTAGTATGAAATGCAAAATATCTTAGTAGAGAAAATCCATCTCCTCTTGATTTCTTTCTTCTTTCCACTTATTTCAGGTCCTCTACATGCCTGACTGAGTAAAATATTTGCTGCTCAACCCGAAGTGAGTTTAACATTACCATGTCTCAGCAGCTCAGAGGCACCGGTAATGTATAATGTGAGTAATTCAGAGATCCTCAAGGGGGCTCTTTACTCCTATGTTTCAAAGTATTCAGGAGGCAAAGCTGTACAACAGCCTGTCGCTCCCACCGCCCGTCAGTGGTTCCACCATCTTGGTTCCTACCATCGAAATTTCAAAATTTAACCGTCACGTTTTGTTCGTGTAAACACGGGACACGTAACGGCTTTCTCGTAGAACCTCTACTCTTTTAGTGACCATTAAAACAAATTATTATTTTGCTCATTGCTGCTTTTTTGTGAATCTGTTGTCTTAGACTTTTTTTGAACACTCAAAGCCTGTAAAGTAAAGGAATTAAAAGGGTATTTCCATACTTTATTCCACCATCAACTACAGATGCCAGAAGTTAGTGCGCGTGCTCGTAAAAGCAAAATATCACATGTACAAAGGACAACGTGAGTATACTCCCTTACTGGCAGATTACAGTCCTGTAAGTGTCTTTACTTACAGATAGAAACCTGAGACAGTAAGATTCAAAACCATCATTTCTGTCGGTGACCAAATCCTGTTACACTGTAATGTCACATTTGTTATTTGGCAACATACGTTTTTTTTTTAAACAATTACACCAATGAGAATTAGTTACTTAAATAATATCCAGAGTCATACATACAAATTCAAATTGCCTTTTAAGGATTTGAGGGGAGTGTGTGCTGGTCTTCAGGCCCCTGATCCTGCTGTGTAATCCTGAGTTCAAATCCCATACACTGCATTCTGCGAGGGTATCTTTTAACAAAGGACCCCGAAGCTTAAGAGATGTCTTTTTATATCCTCCTACGGAAGGTCAACTAACGGCAAATTATTTAAATTTATTTTTCTTTTATTGTACTTTTTTTCCCCCCAACCTTACAATTATGCATTATTTCATAAGACAAAATGAATCAGAAACAATGAAGGAGCTTCTAATTTGCTCCATTTCACCCTTTTACGTAAAGGAGAAATATATGAAAAGTGCACATTTTGTTTTTAAGGAAACCTGCTAAATTATAGATTTCATTGTATTTTGTAATTTACATCACCAAAGGTAGTAATTTCACTGCAGCTGGTTTGATCCAGCTCAACCTGATTTTATCTGTTAGTAATTCATATGTGAAGAATTATTACACTGGGGCTCTGGGAATCAAACATGTGTTACACTTCTGTAAGTTTCTATTCCCTTGAAAATACTCTGCCCTTAATGGGTTGGGCCTTACTGTTGAAACACACTAAAAATCACTCCCACTCTCTCTTCCTCTCTCAAATTTACACACACACACACACACACATACACAAATTGATAAAACCACAACCTCTCAACCGGTTTTAGCAGGCTCTAATAGCTCAAATCATAGAAAGTCAGAGAAAAAAAAAAAAAAAAACTTTTCTAAGAGTCACATCATGTTAGTGCTGACCTTGCTGATTGAGTTTGCTCACAATCACACGGGTCAGGGCTGGGGTCAGGCCCATGGATCATTTAGTTTAATGGCTGTTTCCTGCCTTCTCAAATGTACGTGCCACATTGTAGGAAACGGGGGAGATGTAATGTAGTATGCAACCATATTATTTACAGGACATAATGCAGCGGTGAAAAAGGGTTGGGAAAAAAAAAGGTGTGCAGGGAAAGGAAGAAAAGCACCTACAGTAAGAAGGAAGAAAGAAGAAACGAGAAGAGGGAAAGATCAACAGCAAGAAACCGAGAGCCAGAGAGAAAGAAAGAGATGGTGACAAAGGCAGAAGGAGAGAGCTCTACTAATTTTGTGGCCTGTCTGTGTCACCAGCACCCTGTTGGGATGACAGATGTGCAGATGATGTCATGTAGAAAGGGGATAGGGCGGGAGGGTGGAGCGACTGGAGCGCGGGAGGACAGTCGACAGGCGGAGCCTCGATCTGAGAGAGGGACTGGGGAGAGAGGAAGGGAGGGAGAGAGGGAGCAGGACTGTGGCAATCCTTCATTGCCCTGCAGTCACGCAATTATTCAGTTTTCACAAGATGTGACTCAGTATAGATTAGAAAGTGAGTGCTTTCCAAAAAGAGCTACTAGAACTTCTTAACAGCCTTCACTGTTTGTTGAAAATGTCCGGATGCATGCGAATCATACCAATCGCAGAAAAAAAAAAAAAAATGTCTGCGTTCGCCGTGCCATCGTCATTTTTTTGCGCTGCAGAGGCAACAAATGTGCTGAACCGGTGGTTTTTAGTTGCAGGACCTCTCACAAAGTGCAGCCTCTCCAAACCACACAGGCCATTGGAGCTATAATTTACTTAGTGCAGTCATTGCTGAAGTTTACCCTCCCATCCCCTGACCAGCCACAGCATAAGAACCCAATTGTTCTCGTGGTCTGCAGTGACAATGGCTGTTTGTGGTCATCCAGAGAAAAAGAAAGTGAGAAAGAGAAAGGGATTGAAGAGGGGAGAAAGTAGAGCCATGCGATCCAGTAATTTGTACTGTTCGCTGCTAAAGATATAGTCAGGGTCAAGCTCCGGGTGGGGGGTCAGGGTGACCGCTGAGCCCTGCAGGGATCGCCTCAAGGACACCATTTTCCCAACAGTCTGCCCCATGTCCTGCGCTTTAACCCATCCAAGCCTCCACCAGCTAGAGCCGTGAGCTTTTTTAGCTTGCTTGCATTGCAGCAACAAGCTTCCCAGCCTCCTCTGCCCCCCACCTGCGCCCTTTCAGGCCAATTGTGCTGGCATGGCAGAGGGAGAAATTGAATGAATTAGGCAGTCGGATGTTGCCTAATGGTTGTACTGCACAAATGCAGCCATTCCTGGCATTGTTATGTGTTCGAGTGAGACTGAGAGGGATTGTGCTCTTCGGTCCAGCGCAGGAAAGCAGCTAATAAGTGAGACAACCTGTGGGAATCGGCCCAAGCCAAAAGAGGACTGAGGCAGTTTTTTCCCCCCCTTCTGTATTTGTGTAAGCTTTACTTTTAAGGTCTGCTTTTAGAAATTATTGATGCGCAATGACAGACAACAGTCCAGTCATTGATTCAGTCATGGTTGAACACGTGGCAGCTCTGCATTTAAAGTAACCCAAAACAAGATAAACATCACGTGAAAAATGTAGCACTAGAAAAAAAAAAAAATAGATCATGTTCTCAGGCCATAAAATAAGCAGGATACAAACACGTAAGACACAAAATAAGCATGTGGAGCTTTTCAAGGAGATAAGACACTGACATGTGTGCAGGTCTAGAGTTACCGAAAGATCAAATCAGATATAAGTTACACTAAACAATTAGGAACATGTGCTCTTCTCGGTAAGCTACAGGAAAAGCTCTTATCCATTATTCATTTTCATGATTTCCTTAAAACAATATTGAGCGCGTGCCATTCGTAAAAGATTACAAAAAGAGTTACAGAAGCTCTGAGGCAACTTAAATGCGGACAATATCCCTCGTCTATTCGGTGCACGTGCAGCAGCCAAATTGAGCTTCTGAGGAGTTTATCAAACTTTATACGCCAAGAGTGTGTGTCTAGAATTGGATTTCCGTCATAGAAAATGAGTAGAGACCGTGAAGGTCAAAAGGTCAGCGGCCCTAGATCCGTTCTCCCAGGCTCGAGCAACGTGATCGATCAAGTCTTTTCATGGTGCTGGGTTGGGGCGTGGCACTGCACTGCAGCAGGTTTTTTGGGAACAGGCCGGGTACCATCCAAGGAGAGGAAGGAGCAGCAGCAGAGGGGGTGGGGGGGTGAGGGGGGAGGTGGTGGAGTTGAGGGAGGTGGGGTGGGGGGGTGGGGGGGACAGCAGTTTGGCCTCTCACAAAGCCACCTCCCACTTTTTCCACGCATCTCCCCTCTCCTGCCTCTCCTCCTCTTCCTTCCCCGAACTTGCCTCCTTCCTAGTCTCTCTCGCCGCCGTCTTCGTGTGCTCCATGCAGAATGGTCTGTGTCTGAGAGCAGTGGCCTGAAATAAAACTAAGAGGAGCCTTGGGCGGCGGAGAATGCTAGCTTTGTCTCAACTGCCATCCACACTGTCTGGAGACATGGTAGGAAAGAGCTCAAAGAGAGTGTCTGATTGCAAATTAGCAGTGCCAAATGGAGCGCCCTGGCCACCTCCACAAGATTTAGCCCCCCCTTTCTCCTCCTCTCTTCTCTCCTCTCCTTGTTCGACATGTTGCGTGTTCAAATTATGGAAAAAAAAATTACGTCAAAAAAAAGTGAATACTTTTCTCTTGTCGAAACTTTTTTTTCTTAATCGACCCGAGTGAGTGATTGAGAGTGTGTACAAAGTGAATAAAATAAAAGATTGATGAGAATTGAGTGCCGGCGGCCATTTAGGTGCCACGTTTTGAATGATAAGTGCTTAATATCATATCTATATCCATCAGCAGCACTAATATCCCTTAATACTTTACTTGAGGTGATATTTTATCTCACTGCAACATTTAGATTTTTTGGTACATTCGTGTTAAAGTTTGACGGTGCTGCTGCCGAGGAATGTGTTGGAACTTGTGGGGTTTTGAATTTTGTAATGTCCACTTCAGTTAATAAAAAAAAGAACAAAAACAGGAACATTTAATACACCGTTTGTTGCCCCATTGTAGGTTTTATGTTTGTAGTATGTTCATTTACACAATGAAAAAACATCACTGCAAAGGACCTGAAACAGTCACAGTAGAAGAAAATCAATTTAAATCAAATAGCAAATTGATATATTAAAAATAAAGCTGTTACTAAAATATACATGACTCGAAACAGAACCAAAAATGTATTTGTAGATTAAATCAAACAAGAATGAACACATATTACATTCTAAGTCTTGCTAAAACCACAAGTGTTACATCAGCATACAGCTCTAAGTAAAATAATGCAATAATGTGTAATGAATCACATATAATGTGTATAATAAAATATGAGCCATTTAAATCAGTGATAACAGGCTTCTGTGTTTATGTCTATATCTGGAACAAATACAGACAGCTGCATACAAATGTATTTTGTTCACTTGTATAAAGTCAAAGGAAAGTCGTGTATGTTAGTGAAAAAAAATCTACAATGTTCGAAACATTTTCTTTTTTGATATGAAAGTTATGGCAAATAGTCTGACTTTAATTAATTACACAATTATAATAATTTTTCTCTTATTTTGAAGTATTTATTGAGAATCGGCTAAAAATGAAAAAGCAATTTATTTGTCAGTGATGATTAAAGCAAACACACACCTTTCTCTTATGAAATAGTCTTTTTAACCAAGGGACCACCCAGCATTTTAACACTCTGCTTATTGTACTTTTAAACATTGTGAAATTTTGTTTTTATATATATGTATGTGTGTGTGTGTGTGTGTGTGTGTGTGTGTTTGTCATCATCACACCGAGAGACGATCCATCAACATGAACTTGAATCACCTTTTAATCCCTGTAAGCTATAACCTACATACTCAGCCCATATACAGACAAGTTTTATGAACACACACACACACATACACACACACAAAATCCTATAGTGTCTCTGTGCTGATGGATATATGGGTATTGTACACAGAGCTCGGTCACCGAGTGCAACTGTAATATCATCTGTCAATAACAGATTTACCACCATTCAGTACACTCGGCTCATAGCTGTGCAGGTGCACAGTGTGACTGGTGCTTCGGCACGTTTGAACAGAAATCAAACAAAACACACAAATAGTGATTTGAACTTGAACAATGGCATAAAATAACCTGTGTTCAGCTGAGCAGGAGAGTAGTGCTTTTTCACTACATTATTACTTTTAAGTTTCTTTTTCTTTCACAGATTATATTTCACATTGTGTTTTTTCACTCGGTGTTTTAACTGTTTTATTTTAAAGAACAGTAAAGTTCATAAATGAAATTCACCATTAGGGGATTTTAAATTAATTTGTTAATTTAATAATTTACTCTTTTTTTTTTTCACTACTTATTCACCAATTTACATCACAGTATTTCTTGGTGAAGGAGTGTGCTCATAAACATTCCAGGGAGTCTGTATTAAAAGTTAATTTTTATCCATGCCTCTAAAGACTATTATCCTTAAGGCTAAATCAGATACACTTTATTTAACATCCACTTTTAAATTCTGCCTTGAATTTTTAAATTGTGACTCTGCAGGAGTCTAGCATTTAATTTTCTCTGTGTTTGTTGCCTTTTATTGTGTCTGTCTTTTGATGTCTTTACTCTGCTGAAATTTCATAAAGTGGATAATGAGCTTTTCTATCTATCTATCTATCTATCTATCTATCTATCTATCTATCTATCTATCTATCTATCTATCTATCTATCTATTTATCTGCCTGTCTGTCTGTGTATATGTGTATCTATCTGTGCATGTAATGTGTGTTTTTACACTCAGAAAAATGATGATGGTTTATTCTCTTCCTCTCTTACAAACTCAAAATTACTTTTACTGTTTCTAAACAATAAAAAATACTGTCAATTATAAAGTATTTTTTTAATATGTAACATTGTGTATTGCCATTTACTGAAATTAAGACTCCCAACCAATTCAAGACATAAAATGTAGCTTCAAAGAACCCCATGTGGCCGGGTTTAGCCATTATATAATAACATTTTGCATGACAGATTGGTCCTTTAACAGCTCTGGTTTCTCTTATCACCACAGCAAGATACAGCTGATTAATCAATAAAGTGTCTGTGAGGCAAATCAACAAGTCTGGGCTTGTCTGAGGTCACCTGTGGTGCCTAACTGGATAACTAGACCTTCATTAACTTACAGAGAGGAGAAAACCGACTGGAGCTCATTAACGCAGGCAAACAGGTGTGAGAAATGCAGCTTTTAAATAACGTATGACTTTGTTTTCTTAGCATAAAAGGAAAATAATTACCTGCAGAGATACACCTGTATTGAGAAATGCACTTAGCAGTGTTTAAATGTGTTTTTTGTTGTTATCGTAGCTCCTTTTATCACTATCGGAAGGTGATACAGCCATATTTAGAGAGTTGTGCATAAATTTAGTCATTCATATTATTATTTTACACCATGTTTACCACTTGTTTGAAATATATAGCCTTATATTATAGCAGGAATAAGAGTTTACAGCTAAACTTGCTGATAAACATGTAATTGTGGGATATGAGTAACGAAAAAACGCCTAATTATTTCTAAAATGTTGCTAGATGGAGTTTGAAGTCTGTGTACGACGCAAAAATCGTGACTTTGTAGTGACCTTGTCGTACTTTATTGTGTTTTTAATCTCTTATTACGTCGGTGTATTACTCCTTTAATATTCACATACGACAGTGAAGTGCTGATTATAATTTTGCAGCAGTACTTTAGGCTATTTTCATCCCAAAATAAGCCTCTGAAATGAATAATAGAGTGAAAATGTCTTTTTCACAAGGCTGACATCAGGTAAGTTCACAAAGGCAAATAGTGCTTTTTATATTCGCGGAGGGGGCAGGAAGGGGGGAGTGAGGCAGCCCTTAATAATCAACACAGCCTAGTTTTTGCAGATATTTCAATGTGATGTGCCTTTTCTTTTTTTCTTTTTTTTGTGCCTTTAGCTGACATTAAATAAGCAGCGCGATAGTGCAGGCTGCACACCCAGGCTGGTTGTATAACGGGGCTTCACCTCAGCTGAACTTGACGCATCTGGCGGCGCAGGACGCACGGCGCAGTCTGCGAGCCTGCGTGTCCCCATTGAACCGAGCTGGATGGCCGGGGAGAGAGACGCAGAGAAGGGGGGAAACACAACTTTTTAATGGCCCCGGACACCGTCTCCCGACATATCCAACATGACGACTTTTCCTACTTCCCAGCCTGCAAATATTGTCGCCGTGTGCTGGTTTTTTTTATTGTCTGCTCTTTTTTTTTGGGTCCAGACACAGAGCAGAAGGCACCGTCTAGGAAATATAAAGTTGGGAGTTGGACACCCCGGAGGAAGAGACCATCCAACTTGAACTTGAGACCTGTCGGTGCGTAGTCTTTAATTTCAGCCGTTTCTCTTTGTGAGGCGATTTTTTTATTTACATTTGCGTAAAATGCGTAAAAATGACAACCAGCACGGACCTTCTAAGCGTAGCTTGTAGCGATATATATTTCCTGGGTCAGTGGATATTGACACTGTTGTGATTGAACCGATCCACAGTCCATATGGGGGGAAGTTTCCAGCGTGGTTAAATCAAGCGCTTATTTCGGAATAACACTTTAACAGCTTAACATAATTGTCTGTGAATTTGAGAACAAGCCCCAGACATCTCCTTGTCTTAACGTGGAGATGAATTGGTCGCCAGACTGTAAATTCTCCCCTCGCAATACAAGAAAAGAGGTCGCCTTTTTCGTGCCCTAGTTTCCCTCAGCACAGAGGCATAATCTTTCCCTTTGTTGTCCCCGATGCAAACACAGATAGGCAGTAGGGCAGATCACGTCAATCCAGCGGAAAACATCACCGCTCTCCAAGTGGGCAATTTGTAGGATTTCAGTAAAATGTGCGTTTAATTAGAAAAAGCGGCGTCTCCCGAGCTGTTCACCCTGAGATAATCAGTGTATACATGTAAGACACGAGAACATATGGTAGAGCTGTGCGGTTTCCCCTGATGTGTCACTGTGGTTTCCCTCAGAGAAGTTTTTGATGAAATTAATTCACTGAAATCTGAGAGGAGCTAACTCAGCAGTAGCTGGGTGTATTTTTAATGGTTAAAAGGCCTGCATAGGCTTTCTATATGTTTCCCCAGTGAATAACAAGCTTCTTTAAAAGACTAAAATATTTTTAAAAATGATGGGAAGTTCAAATTCCTTTGAGGAATTTAATTGAGGATGTCTGTAATAATATTCATTTGATGATAAATGTGAGTTGTAAAACTAGACAGCCACAACAGCAACTGCACATTCATCAGGTAGGACATTTTCAGCATTACAGAACAAACCAAATAAGTGATAAAGGTTAGTAGGAAGTTCTTTTCGGAGTCTAAATCTGCTCTATTTGTGGCTACGGATAATTCATTGATACAAATGTACGTTTCCCCCCCAAAATAATCGGTTTGAGTCGTTATCTTGCTCTGAGCAACTAAAGCAGACATGTAACAGTGCATTTAAGATTGTATAAAGGTTATTACTGTGCAGCATAGTCACATCATTTTTTTAAACTGCGTGGAGATGCAGATTTTAATTTATCCGTGCCCTGCCATGCAGCACTTTTCGACATACTGCGTGTATTCGTGAAATTCAGACATTATCTTTTTTTAGCTTGTCTGAGATCATGCCACAGATATTGTTCATGCCTGAGATAACTACTGCTGTGGCTGGTGGCACACATAGGGCACAAGTCAAAAGATTAAAGTGGCACTCGCGGCACACTTAATCAGTTTATCTTATGGGGTTGTTCGTCCTTCCAGATCATCTCTGGCATCCCACACATCTGCCCATGTATTTTGCTTTATATGTGTGTGTGTGTGTGTGTGTGTGTGTGTGTGTGTGTGCGCGTTTGTTCCCAAGGCTTCGTCTGTAGGCCGGCCGGCCGGCCGGGCAAGATCCTACTCATACTGGAGTGTCAGTCGAAATGGCAATGCAGCAATGTTTCCCAAGAAAAGATCTGCGTTGGCTGAGAGAAACTTAGTGTTGTGCTATTATCACATTCTCTCCCTCTCCATGTCTCCTTTTTTTTTCCCTCCTCACTCTTTCACAGGAAAGAGGAACAGAAGTGTCAGAAATACGAACAGGTTCAGCTTGACCTTTTGGCCGCAGCCCAGTCACAAACAAGCTCTCTAATGTGATGTATTAGTACCCCTGATATTGCATGTTTATAGAGCACAGTCACCGCTATAAACAGGAAAATGCCATTGTGCCTTCGAGAAAATGGAGCAGTAACACAGGTGGCCCTCAGACAATGGACCCGAGCTCATTTCTCCACCGTGAGTCAGTGTGACAGGAGAAAGCACATGGCTGCAGAGTGAAAATTGGCGCGATTATCGTCTGATTTACCCTGCCACCCTGTAGCTCAGAGCCCTGTTGTGGGCCATATTGGCAGTGGCCAATATGGAGAAGAGAAGGAGGCTTGGATTCACCAAAAAAAATTTTTTTTATCTCATTTGCTTTCAGAGCAGCTTCGTCCTCCCTCCCACTTTCCCTCCTGCTCTGCTCATATCTCAAGCAATTGATTGAAACCCTAAACGACAAGATCAGGCTGAGCGCAATCCACCCTTTCTATGAATAGTGGATTGGATGTGATGGCGATGTGGTGTGTTGTTTCTTTAAGGGCATTTCAGGTCAGAGGGCGGGAGGCGGAGGGGTGTGTGTGTGTGTGGGGTGGGGTGGGGGGTGTGTGTGTGTGTGGGGGGGTTTCAGTGTGCACGGCTGATACTGCAATGTGGCGTGTTCTGCTGTCCCATCCTGTTCAGAGCTGTGTTACAGAGGCAACAGAGACTCCTGTCACTCCCTAATCAGGTCATCTGGCGTTTTGAGAATGCATGCACATAGCTGCTTTACTTTCTGTCTGTGAGGGGACTTAGAAGGTGTTTTTCTTCGCCTTTTTTTTTTTTTTAAAAGACACATCATTTTTATTTATTGTGTGAGCCCGAGCCACCTTGTCATTTTCTAATCTGCACAGATGGATGATGTATTAACAGTAGGAGCAGTGGGCGTCTGTCACCGATTATTTCAGTTTTTTTTTTTTTTTTTTTTTTTTTTTTTTTCAGTGTTATTAATGTGGCAAGCCGTGAGCTGACAGTGTGTAGTGTGCAGCTAGTGTGTGTTTCAAAGTGTTTGTGTGCAACAAGCGTCGGTGTGCGTGCATGTTTGTTGCTCCGGTATGCTTCTGCTGTCCCCACCAAACACTTCACGTTTTAAATCACTGCGCATCTCAGTGCAGGGCATTTAAGTGCTTGACCTAATTTCTCTGGCAGCGAAGAATCCACTAGTGAAGGCCTTCCTCTGTGTGTATTTGTGTGTGTGTGTGTGTGTGTGCGCACGCGCGTGTTGCTCTGGGTGTTTCCTCCTTGCCTTTCTAACAGGAAGCTGATGTGGAGTTCAACTGAGGACAGGGAAAAGGCCTTTTCTTTCCACTGTGAATCATTTGAGAGAGAGAGAAAAAAATGAAAAAAAGAGAGGGGAGAAAAAAAAAAAGAAAAAAAAAAAAAAGAGACCAGGCCGCTGCATTGATTCAACCCTCTGCAATCTGGCCTGCCTCTCTCTATTTCTCTCTCTCCCTCTCTTTCATTCTCTATACCTTATTGTCTATTTTGGCTTTTTTTGTTGTTTGGCTTTTTTTTTTTCCTTATATTTCTAGTTCTTGTGATGTAGGATAGACAGCAGCATTCTGGAGGGAATCTGCAGGTTTATGGAGAGTTCACGAGTCTTGTGAGAAGATGGGGAGGGGGGTGGGGGGGGGAGAGGAAAGGAGAGACGAAAAGCAAATGAAGCAGAGCTCTGTGGGGAGTAGTGCAGGTTCTTCCGGTTCAGTTTTAACATACCCACAGCAAAAAGAGGCTGTCCGCATTATGTACTTAGGAGGCAAACACCTACACAAACTGTACCACTGGCTTTATGAGGGCCAGTGTGAAGCTGCTGTACAGAGTTCTGAATCCTTTTGTATTCCTTAAATCTGTTCATGGAAAGAACAAATTGCTACATTGCCAACGTTATAAATAGCAGATAAATGGCGAAAATATTAAAGTAAATATCTTGTCACAGCCAGAATACTAAAGAGAAAGGATGATGAAAGCTGTTTGTATGCATAATCTTTACTCAAGCTCCAAAACTGTTTCTCATTTTTGGGTCAAAATGTGATGTATCCAAACATTTATTAGGTTTGAAGGTTATCAAGTTAGAATTTCTTTTTAGAGACACTTCCTGTTCAAGCGTCAAATGCAGGCAGAACTGGTGAAACATTGTGACCTAACGCCTAATTGTTGCTAATCTCGTTTTGGGGAATTTGTATACTTTTTGCAGCAAATGGGAATTTTTCGGAAGGAAGGACGAAATAGGGAAATCACATATTGTAACTGAAACCACCTGCTCTTGCGTGTGCTTACAAAATGATTGTATGTCTGAGAGATTGAAGTAGAATGCAGTCAGACATACTGGTACTGCAATAGCACAGCAGAAATACTCATGAATACATGTTCAGAAAAGAACAATGAAGAAGATCCAGTGTTTTTCTAATGAACTGTACTGTTAGTGGAACAGGGTTAGGGTAATGGTTAGGGTGACCTTTTCCCCTCAATTTACTCATTCAGAGAACTTTTCATCACTATAACAGAAGTGCTGACTTACTAAGTTAAGCCTCCACCGTGCCCGGGTGCCCTTGAGCCCGATGCAAGCCTTCAGCAGTGTCATGGCGTGGGCTGACTTTGTGCTCTGACCTGCCTGGAGGGCAGAAAGTGAGTCAGTGGAGTGTTTAATTGTTGTACAATCTAAGTCGACACATTCTCCTGATGTTGAGTGACTTCTCTTTTGCACTACCTGCATCTCTGTTGCCTTAAACTTTCAATCTAAGTCCTTGATATTCTGCGTGTAAAAAAAAAAAAAGATTACTTTGCTAATATGATTAGTAAAAATACTTATATGTAATTAAAAGGAAAACTTAAAGGAGAATGAATAAACTCCTGCTGGTCCGGCACCAGACAGCTAAAAAAAAATGTTCCAGCAAGCATGTCTTGTGCTCACAACACAGCCGCGTGTCACACGCCCTAATCAATCACTAATCTCGATCTTTTTTTTTTTTTTTTTTCACAATGCAGATCGAAACACTGGAGCGGTGATGTTCCACAGTTTTGATTTGTATTTTGAGTCTCTTTCTGTGTCTCGTGTTTGGTGCAGGGGTGCAGAGGACACACGCAAGACATGGAAGCAGAAGGGCCCAGACACTGAATTACAGGTAAGAGCACGGTGACGCTAAACGGTAGTTTAAACACGAACGCACGCACACACACACATACACACACACACACACACGTCCATTCATTCAGCCTCAGTCAGAATTAAAATCATACTGTATGTTAAGTATAATTCATAACTTTGAGGATCAGTTTGACATAGTTTGTCAGAGAGTTAAAAATATATTCTTAATCAGAGCAAAGAGACTTATTTTTGTAATATAAATGCAATAAAATGCATCTAGACAATCAGTATTTCTTAATAATATCTATTGAGTTTTGAAGCAGACTGCACTCAAATTCTAATGCTCACTCTGGGCATCCTTCCTCAGCTCCTCGTGAAACTGTGAGTGATAACAAGACAGCAAATAAGCTGGTTAATGCTCAAACTGGCTGTCTCTGTCTGATGTTTCAATATGGCTGAGCATATTTTTTAATAGACCATAACAAGCAGAATCAGATTTGAAGCAAAGAGCCGGGGTTTGTCCAGCAGCGCCGGCCCCCTTTTTCTCAGCGAAGGAAAAAGATGCTTTAGTTTTGTAGCATCGTAATTATGCAGGCGAGTTGGGGGGATTTGATCATGCTGGATTTTATGTAAGAAGTCTCTCTGGGAAGAAATAAAATGGCTGCGTGATAATTTATGATTTTTATTTTCTGCTTTGAAGTTCCTAACAACATGACGTCTTTTAGCCCTCATAAATCAGAACATTATGTTGTAGTCATGGATTTGATGCTATTTGAAAATGTGTTTTGTTTTTTTTTGTTTTTTTTTGTTTTGTTTTGTTTTTTTGCGAGTGAATTGTGCTTTGAATGAGTGAAGTTTTACCCGGTAAGGACAGCTTTGGTTATCCTCTCGCTCGGACATTCCGGAGTATAAGTTAAGGGAGACGGGATTCATGACTCAAACAGTTTTTCATGTTTGTTTTAACTTGCACGGACTACCAGATGGGTGGAGTTTACCGGATCAGGATAATTCCAGCATATAAGATCAATATCAGGCTCATAAAAGTTCATCGAGTTCACTGAAACTGCTTGAAACATGACCTCTTAATGTTTCCCTAAACTGTTTCCTAAGTGAGTAAAAACACTATTACAGTTTTACATACAGTACATAAAGTATTCTGCAGCTGCTCGACTCGAGGCTTTTTGAAACCACTGCTTGTATTGAAGGAAATATTGAACCCCAGGATGCTGTCTTTTTATGACCTCTTTTTATTACACTGAATGGAAGAATTCTGCATGTCTCTTGCATCAGTTTAAACAAACTTCTCCATAATTCAGCATGTCATATTTTGTGAATTTGAATTTAGTGTTGTTTCACTAGGACATAAAATAAAGTTTTGAGGGGTTTGAACAATGCTTGGCAGCAGGATGTGTTTCTGACTGATGGAGAAGGACATAAAAAGTTTTTTTTTTTTATTATTTTGTTTTTGTTTTGTCTCAGTTGGCCAACATCCACGTCATTTTCTCATTGTGTGCAGGGGTTGAGATTTTTCTCATGACCCCCCGGTGTACATTATCCCCTCTCTGCCACATCTGTCTTGTCCAGAATGAAAGGTGGAAAAGAGTACCATCATCATAAAACAATTCTCCTTTAAAGTCCTACATTAAAATATGAATTAGCAACAAAATATTCATAAGTATGAAAATTTAAAGCACCTACTCTGTAGAATGCCCCCCCCCCCCCCTCAGTTAAATTACTGAAGTATAAATTATTGATGTAAGCAGAGTTTTAATGTTGTAGCTAATCCAGGTCGCACTCGAGCTAATGACTTTTAATGTTGCATTGTTAAAAATTTAGCAATATATCTAGTTAGCTGCATTATATAAGCATTATATTAAACCTCACTCATCAAAACAACTAATAACCTCAGCAGGCAGATAAATGTCATTGGAAATTACTATAAATTGCCTCTTAAGATAGTAATAGTAGTAGTAGTATAGAATAGTTGAATATATTTTCATCTTTTGTGTTGCCCTACCTCCTAGTTTCTACTGTACAATCATTAATAAACTAATTCTTCATGCACTAAACCTGCTGCATCCATTGCTTTGCTCTGTGCAGCGTTCTCTTCAGGCCAAAAATGAAGTAAAACTGTTTAAGAAAAAAAAAAAAAAAAAGATTTTGCAAGTGCAGTTTTACAAGGGTTCTGGTCTCTCTGTGATCTCTCTATCTCTGACGTCTGTCTTGCCTCTCCACTTCTCTCTGCCCTTCTCCCTGCAGAGTTTCAGCTCATGTGTGACCTCTGCAGGTGTCACTCCACACACAGCATGGCTGACGAGAGCCACATCAGGATGTGGGGAATCGGCTCACTCTTTTCTTAAGCCTGCCACAAAAAAAAAATGAAATAAAATGAATAAATGCAGTACTAACTTGATCTCAACTTAATGTTTACAAGGCCAAATAAGTTACCAGAATTTTCAATGAAAGGTTTTTACATAAAGGAAAAAGCAGTGTTGGGAAATTTTCACAGTTTTGTCAGAATGAAAGCAGCTCTTTATGTAGTGTTAGTGAACTTCTATAATACATGAATTAAAAAAAAAACAGTAACGTTTAAGTGGATTTTTCATCTTTTTTTCATCTTTAATGTTTTATTGGAAAGTAGAAACTTGAACTTGACAGTTTCATACTGCATGTCTGCAGTAAAACAATGTTCATAATATTAGAATCACTTCCCTTTTTGTTAAAATTAACTGATCAGGTGAATCCAGAAACAAAATTGTATTATTTAAATCCATTAAGCCAATTACAAAGGAAACAATACCAGTCTCATTCAAGTGAATGGGAAAATGTGTCTAAACTTTGGACTGGTACTGTAGATATCAGAGAAATATTTACAAAACTTGAGACAGTTAATTATGTGAGAGTTGCCGCGGGTCTGTATCAGAAAAATAATATTTATTACTCAGTAAACATTTGCTGTATATTAGATGGAGAAGCCTGTGTTAGGGTTGTTGGTTACCACAGTTTTGGAATAAAAACCTTCATTTGATAGAACCAGTTTAGTGGAGGTCCAGTAGGCAGCGTCCCTCAGATCAGGTGTTGTCCAGATGTGCTGGTGAGAGCCATCCTCGGGCTCCTACTAATCTCTTATTTGGAGGGACAGGATGGAACAAGAAAGCCCTCCATGACTTCGAAGGGCCCAATGTTCTGTATACTGTAGAAAGCAGCTTACTCTTCTCTTGTCAGGTGATGAAGATTTGTCTTTGTTTCACAGAAACAGCATCCTCGTGTCACATTTACAGTCAAACGAAAATATGCCGGGTGCTTACTGCAGACTGCGTCTCTGTCCTACATATACAATATCATATTTCACTTAAAGGGGGTTTTGTTTGGCATCTCGATAGACACTTTCATCCCGAAGCCTTCCACAGTGCCTCGACTGCGTTCATTTTTAGCATCAGTGACTACGTTTACATGCACAAGAATTTTGTTTTTGTAACCCAGTTAACCCGGTTGTGGGTTGACTCATACAAATCCTCCTATCTGAGTTTGAATAGCTCAGTTAAACTCTATTCTATACTCCATGGACAGAATTAAAAAAGTAGGATATGATATTAGCCACAGGGATAAGGTGGATTAAGCGGTGTCTGATTATCAAGCATGGCTGGTGTCATGCTTGATAACAGGCACGGTTCAGGTCCACTGGCGTCCAATTACAAAGTATTACATATAAGGTAATTATGGGGTAAAGTTCAGGGCAGTGTAACAGTGTTTGTGATTTAGTAAGGGGAGAATTACCACAGAGGTGTAACTGTATCTTGTGTGTATGTGTGTCTGTGTCCATGAAGAAGTAATGAGAGTGTATGGTTGCTCTCCACTAGACGGCCAGAATGAACTGTGCAGTGGCGAAAAGAATCTCTGTCTCTCTCTCTCTCTCTCTCTCTCTCCCTCTCTCTCTCTCTCTCTCTCAGACCGGGGGCTGCCCTGCCTCCACAGAGCGCTCGGCCACTGCTGCATTGTGGCCCGGGGCCTCATTTGAATGGGCCTTTAGTATTTTGTGTGAACAAGTCAGCGCCATTTGCATTTGTTCCAGTCACAAAGGTTTAACAGGTCAATAGGGACTCCCTGGCAGAAAACTAACACACTAGGGTACCTTTTTTTTTTTTTTATACCCCCCCCCTCCCTCCCTCACGTCTCCTCCATCGCTGTGGTTGTCAGGCACCCAGCCGGCTTGTCCGGATAGTATGTAACTCAAGCATGTGGTGTGTATACATGTGTATTAGTGTGTGTATGTGTTTTTGGACATGATTGGTGACAGCAGGGAGCAGGGTCAGAAAATAGGAGTTAATACTCTCCAGGCTATACAGACAAAAGTTTAATTAACATACAACTTATAGCAGCAGCTTGTTTGAGTGACAGAGGGTTTGTTGTGTGTGTGTGTGTGTGTGTGTGTATTTGTGTGTGTGTGTGTGTGTGTGTGTGTGTGTGTAAAAGAAAAAAAGAGAGCAGAGACTTTCTTTTACACATCCACACTGGCACATTTAAGGCCTAAAGAGTTTTATTTCTCGATCATGGAGTATTTACACTCTCAATAAAATTTGTAACATGGTGTTGAACAATACATGATGATATGTGGGAGCTAATTGCACCTCACCAGCTTCACTGCAAGTGTGATGGCAGCATAAATGACCATTGTGCCATTTATAAAGAGATAAAGTAACGCTTTGCTTGAAGGGCTCCGAGTTTGTTACTTCTTTTCTCTGGGAACCTGACACTTTGTGGAGGGAAGAAAAGTCTGTGGATTTGTATTTATTGTTAGCATTCCTAATGAAAACTAATGGATGCTGTTAGGTTAAATATGTCAAGCTAGCTTAGGACGAGCAGTCGTCATATCCTTTAAAAGGAGTGCTAACTTTGATAACATGCAATTTTTCAATTCAGTGACTGCCAACACTGAGATGTCTTTAAAACGGCTGTGAATTCTGTTTAGCACAGTTTCTAATGCATGTTATTACTCTTAGAAAAGCTTGTAATGGTTAGAATAGAATTAGATAATAGAAACTTACTGAAATGGAAATGCGGAAGGCTGGCTGGGGGGGACCTTAGACTGAGGAGCTCAGACTACTGTGGACTTATATTGATATTTGATTATTGTGTAATGCTCATTTTGTCCAAAATGACGGGTCTTACATCTGCATTACCCTTCGGTAGTAGGTTTATCTAAAGAAATAACATAAAAATGCCCACATACTTGGTTGAGAGAAGTCCTATCCGTATCATATGTAATCACATCAAGGAAATTGCAGTGGCTTCAATCATTTACCAGACCAATTCTGGCTCTCGAATGAGTAGTCATGTCAGCAAATAATAAGCAAATGTAATGACAGCAATAAAACGTGTCCCAGCCATGCAGCTAGATTTTGGCCTAAATGCGCACACTCAGCTGGACCGCGCTGGTTTTGAAATGGCCACATAGCTGTGAGGCTTACAGCCCTGCATGTCAAACAGTTAACAATTATTTTTACTCAACACAACATGTGCAATTGCCCACATATTAAACTGTGTTACTCATTGGTCCGCACTCCAAATAATTTGCAATCATCTATGCAAATATTCATTCAGATCTTCTTGTCCCAGCAGAGACAAGCAATAGAATTACAGAATATGCTGACACATTTACAAACAAAAATCATGCTTACCTTGTCTAATTTTCCAGAACAGTCCACTCAACAACCATGTCGTCCTGTCTGTCCTCCCTTTTTCACATTTTACTCCATTTGTCTGTGGTGATTCTGCGTCCTTTGGCACTCCAGCAATTAGCCTCTTACTCTAACTTAGTTTGTTTAATGTCATTTCCACCACCTTGTTGGTTTTCTGCAGGTTTTAAATTTGAAGTTTAGCAAAACATACTCAACTTTGCAGAGCAGTTCACCGGGTGTGTGACGTGTTCACTGTACGCATGCATAGTCACGGAAACGGGACGCCATATTGGTTTGACGCAAACGGCACCAATTGGCTGAGCATGTCCTTTAACCAGACTCCTACTAATGGTCTAGTGACGTCAGCTGAGGGATAACAGCAGGAGGGTTTCTTTCTCTCATACATATCGCTCTGTCTTAATAGTCTGTAATATTTCTCCCCCTTAGACTTGCACTGAATTCAGTTCAATATGAAACACATCTTTTAGTTTCCAATTACAGGACGATTCCATATTTTATGGGACGGTTGGCAACCCTACTTAGTGAAACACCAGCTTGCTAATTTGTGTGGAAGTGCTTTCTGCAAACCCATTACACCAAATATTGGTTCTAACACTGTAAAATAGTTGCTTTTGTGCCAGTAGGCCTATCTGAGGAGAATATCTAGAGAGAACAGAGAATCTTCTCATTAAAGATTTATTATGATTTTTGGAAGGATGGCGGAATTGCCTTTTTATGGTTTTATTTTCTTCTGAACGTAGCCTCTATTGCTCATGTGGCTCACTTGGGGCTTTCACAGTCCAAAACCAACAGTGAACAAGTGTTTTTGTATCGACTACACGCTTATATACGTAATGATATTTTTTCATAGTGCAAGCAGCAGGCTATGCACTTGAAATAATACAATAACGCTGGTCCACCACAGCATTTCTATCCACTTTATGTGGGTTTGAAGTGCAGTCAGGGCAGCAGGGTGTCTTAGTGCTCACAGAGATTGTCCTGCATTTAAAATGTCAAAAGCTCTATTCCCATAACAGCCAGGTGTGCTGTTGAAGGGTCCTTAGGCAGGACGGAAAATCCACCCAACCCCACATGCTAAACTTACTCTTGGTAAGAGCATCAACCTGAGTGCCGCATGAGTGAATATACTGTAAAACTGCAGTGCCAGACTTAACACATTGTTGACAGATGCCTATTGTATATGTCTATTTTCAGTATTGTCAGGGATTCAGCAATATCGTAAAATCTCCCACAGCCTCTTTTATCCTTTTTTTATTTACACTGGAGTTTTATCAGCATGTAATAACCTTGCCTTGAATGCATTTCTGGCATTCACTTTATAGTGAAGGATGAAACTTAACGCCCTGTTCAAGGTCTAATCTTTGTGTATTTTAAATACAGGTAGAAGAGTTTGGATTTTCTTTCGCAACACCTCATTTGAGCTGTATGTGTCCGGATTTGTTTGTGTCAATATGAACATCAATTTGTTCAATCATCCGAAACAAAACAAACCTAAGTGATCTTGATTAATTTCTGATTGAGAATATTCAATTGGCTGTGGCAAGCTAAAGAAAGTAAAGTATTCAATCTGCGCAGCCAAAACATATACAAAAATGGATCTCTTCAACGCTTAGGGGGAAAAGATTCATTTCTGTAATATTTGTCAGGATGCAAGAAAAGCTGAGAAAAAAAAAAAAGATTTGTGACCGTCGAGATTCTTGCTTGTGAAATACTTGACTCCCATCTTAAAGCTCGTTCCAGGTCTTAGCTAGTATAATCACTGTGTACACTAACATGTACACTATAAGGAACTTGCCTTGGTGACTTGGCTCACATAGCATAAATATAGCAGAATATTCAGACATACACAGACTCAGTGTATATAGTAGGGTACAAAACTATGTACACATTATATACAACACACTGTACAAATGATTGAAACATGCACTGGTTGTATTTATATCAGCACATCACAAGTGGTCTTGGAGAGTATTTTACTGGGGGATTTGATGGACAGCAGAGGAGGGAAAAATCTAATATTTTGTGGCAGACCTGAGTGGGAGCCATGCTTACAATTGCTCCTGTCATGCTGATCTGAGCCCGTCTGGCCACAGTGCTGTGCTCTGCTGTGCTGTATTTTGTTGCGATTGTTTGTGTTGAGCTGTGTGACCCACTATTTGGACTTCTGTTCCATTATCTTTCAAAACTTGCTGCACTCGGGTCCCAAGCAAAGAAAAGCAAAGTGAGAGCCCAGCGTCAGGTGCTACAAGCTGCTAGCTAGGCCTGTAGCCAGGCCCAGAGAGCCAGACCTGGCAGCTCTGAGGCTGCGACGTGTGAAACGCTGCACACAAAGGAGCTCACTCCATCTGTATGCACCCTACATAGGCAGGCTTTTGTTGCAGCCGACAGGCACATGACTGCTAGCATCTTAACCCCTGAGAGCCAGCGTCTCTTCTCCCCTCTCACTAGACTGCACACTGCAGTAGACACTACAGTGAGTTAATACTTTTAGGAAAGAAACAACACTTGATTTAAGTGGTTTATTACTGACTTATGTGTTTGATATTCTTTGGGATATTTCACTCAGTAAAAACTCCCCCAGAAAATGTATTTAAAAACAAAAGTATAATATGAAAATGAGTTTTAGTTTAATGTCTGTTTGATAGTTGAATTTGTTTGACAAATCTGTCTTATGTTGAGGCAAAACTTGGTTAAAACAAAATGAATGCTATACATTGTTTGAAGAATTAGATCAGGGCTACATTTTTAACAATGATTTGGGGTTAATATCGAGGTCAGCCATGAATGGGAGAACAAAACAAAAAAGGGTGTTCACATGAAATATATGTAAAAATATGCAGATGAATATTTCCAGTGCAGCTGTATAGATTTATGAAACAACAAATTATGCAGATCAGATGTAGGATGGTTTTCACATTTCGGTCTAATTGCATTTTCAACTTTGCTTATTTGTCTGTACATTTTGCATAAAGTTGTAGGGACGGTTCAGAAAAATGAGACCGCTGGCTCCCGCTGGGAGACCCTTCTGTAAAATCCAATTAAAGATAAATCACTAGCATCAAGACTCAACGGCTGCGGCAGCTAGTAGATGCTCCGACCTATTAGCACTCTTCATTTTTCAATTTTAGCGTGCGACGTGAACGTCCTTGAATAGATCGTTAACTCACACACTCGTTTCCTGGCGGGGAGTGTTTTTCTTATTAAACCACAGCATTTTGAGAATTTGAGAATTGTGAATGTGAATTTCCTGCTCGCATACGTGGATACTGTAGGTTTTCATTTTGTGTAGACACACACGTGTGCCTCGTGTTACTCTGTGTAACCCAGACATCTCCAGACGTGTGCGTGCATGTGTGTGTGTCTGTGTGTGTGTGAATCGGAGAGCATGTGTGTGCAGACTCGTGGTCGATATGAAATCAAACAAACAGTCTATTTGGAGCGGTGTTCCTAAACCCTTAGTCAGCTGAATCGGATACAAGTGAAAACGAACATGCTGTCACTCAGTCAGAAAAATGGCAAATTTTTTTGTTAAAAGAAGATAACAGAGGGGGGAAAATCGCAGGAAGGACAGAGAGGTTGCAATTGAAATTAAATAAAATATGGCTTCACATCCACCCCTCTCAGCCCGCCCCCACCCCTCCACCTCCTCTCCACCGCCACCTTCCTTGTATGACATGTGGGTGTACGGTCCCGATGGGGGCTGGGGTGCGTAGGGCTCCTATCTGGGCCGAGCTAGGTCACGCAGGCCCATCCAGGATGCAGTGGCTCTGTGACGTGGCATTAAACTAGAACAAACAGCAGGTCCGAACCCTTTAAGAGGTGGTACCACACCCTGAGAATGCCAGAGACCTGCATGTAAGCTGATGTTTGATAAAGAGCTGAAAAAATGATTATTTATTAATGCAGGATGGCCCCCGAAATGAGAGCAGTAAGTACCTAGAAATCAACAGAGGTGTGTGTGTATATGTGTGTGTGTGTGTGTGTTAGTGTGTGTGTGTGTGTTAGTGTGTTGTGTGTGTGTGTAAGTGTTGGGAGGAGGGGTAAGTTTCAAATAGAGGGGTAAGTTTGAAAATATATTTTCGATTAATCTTTTTTCCCCTGTCTGCATTTTGTAATTTGCTTTTGTTATTTTTGCATTATTAATAACGAGTTATTTCAGAATAAGAGTGTGTGCAAGAATGACATAAATGTTTGAGCTGAATTGTTGCAGCCTTGAGAGCACTTGACTTCGCTCTCAGAGCATTTTTTTCCCTGTGTCATCTAGCATCGCAGAATATTTTGATGCCTCACAATGAAAAAGATTGAATATAAGCTTGAATAAGAGCAAGGTTGCAAGGATTGCTGCATGAATTTTGATGTAAATTTAATTTTTCAATGCTCCACACAGTTATTATACAGTAAATCACATTTTAAAAAGCCCTTTTTGCCAAGGATCAGAGTGGCCTCTCTGTTCCCCGGATAAAGATCCATGTAATTACATTTTTTTAATGTCCTCGAGATGGGCAGTGTATTCTGTTAGCTAAATTAGAAACCAAACTTTTCTAATAAACCTGGCAGTTGCAAAATGACCTAGAGAGGGGAGTCTCATGGTTAACTGAAAGTAGGACGATGATTTTCCCAAAGCACTGCCCTTACTTAAATGAGAGAAGCAAAAAGGACGAGCTGTGAGGCTGTCAAAGTGCTGCTTGTTTGGGATTTATTGTCTGTTTGGCTGTTTTAAAAGCTGTTTAGGACACTTGTCTCTAGCGAGCGCAGGTCCATTTCGTCTCTCCCCTTTTCCAACCTTTGCTCTGCTCTGCTCTGCTCAGCTGCCGAATGGGCTCCCTCCACAGAGAGAAGCTCGGTTTTCAGAGGTGAGTGGCTTAATGATTATCAAAGAAATACATTTGTATCAAAGTGCTCAGTTAGTGCACTTGATAAGTACAAACTGAGTTCGGAAAACACTTGAGAGTGTTCCTCTGACCTTGCAAGCTTATACTTTATTTAGACTTTCAGTCAGCTGATTTACTCTGTTGTATATTTGCAAGAAAAAGTCCTGAAAATCATTTTTGTAGAGTAAAAAAAAATCTATACATGTATTTAATACTGAGTTTGAATATAAAATAATGTAAAACAAGGTCTAAAGCAATTTGTAATAATGATAGCTGCATTTGAAAAAGAAGATTTTTGTAATTACACATTTTAAAAAGTCCGAAAGGTCTGAAATTCATGTTATTTTGTACGCAGAGATTGATGCTTATTTCTTTCACAATTACTTTGTATTTTTAATATTCCACTTTTTTTTTCCAGAGATTTAAAGTTTCATAGGAACATGTTGTGACATCCCTGTGTAACAGCCTCCTCACCTCTTTTTAATTGCACAGGCTGATAGAAAAAATTCTTATTCCTTTCTAAGTGTTTCCATCTAAAAGTGCAGCTCGAGTAGTTTATAAAAATGTCGTATCCTAATTTTTAAATAGTAGTAATAATGTATTTTTTTTAAATACGGATGATTAATTATAAAGCTTTAAGAGAACAGAAGTGCAGTACGTTTTCAACTTTGCCGATATTACTTTCCAGAGTTCAGTTAATGCAGAAGGGTCAAAGTTAAATTTCTGAGGAAATGATGGTCTGCAGAATACAAAAGAAACAAAATTATCAGCATTTCATTTGTAAATTTGACAGAATCTGTGTTGGAAAAAAAAAGGTTTGTGCTTTTCAGGGTCCACTTGCATTTTCTTTTATCTTATTTGGTTACATTGAAATTTAGAATTTAACTTTTCTTTTTTATATATATAAAGTTTTATATTCTGTGAAATAACAAATTCATAAATTGATTCGGTGTTTTAAAAAATTAATCCGGAGAAGGAAAAAAATTATTTTGATCACAGATTGAAATTGCCTGCTTTTTTTTTTTTTTTTTTTACTCACTGAATGCTGGTTATACTGGCTCATATTACATTATAAATTATTTAACCTGTGGCTTTTATTTTCACCCTTTGTTAATAATACTGTTATATACGTCAAGATCTATATTTATGTATATAAATAATGTACATGTTTGGTTTCTCTTTTCATCATTTTTAAATATTTGCTCACATCCACTGTGTGACTGTAATATTAAGAAAGAAAGAAATGCCTTCATACAGAAGTTCAGTCTCTTCTTTTCCTCATGATGGCATGAAATAATGATATTTCATCCTCGCTATTAACTTTAAAACCACTGAAATACTTGTTTTGTTCATTACATCTTTCCAGCAAAAAGAAGAAATCGTTTAATATAATATGAAGACCAAGCGGAATAAAAAAAGTAAGATATATCTTCACACTTGCCTCACAGGGTTAACCTCTATATCGATTTGCTCCCAAAATGACTAAAGAAATTCATGTTTTTATCTCTTCTAGTTAATTCACTGCATGTTTCAGGTTTGGCATTTGTTAAAAAATCACTTTGTGTTACTTATAGAGATATGTTATAGAGCGAATGCTGTTTTGGCAAATTATAAGCAGTGTGTCAGTGACTTCATCACTCGAGCCGCCATGTTCTCTCCTCCTGTCCTCCATTTTGTGATTCTGTCTCTCAGCTATTGCTCACCTGCTTTTATCAAAGTTTTACTAAACTCTCACTGGCTCTTAATCAAAGTGGAAAAATAAATTCTATTGCTATGACATTATTTTCAGATATATATTCATTTTTGTATAAGACCTGTAAGGCTTTTCTTTTATTTGTGAGACAGCTAACCTGATGGTTGATAACTTTACTTTTTTACCTTAAAATGCTTCCCTTAAACTCTTAAATCTGCCAACTACCGCAATAGGTTGAAAGCAGCCTTGGCAGAAAAAACTCCTTAAAAGGAGGACTGTGTCCTATTTGAACAGGCTTTCACCTCTTAAAACAATTTGTCAACGTAATCAGCAACGCCCGTGTTAGAGGTTACATGCGACGTTAGGTTTTACAGCTCCGCAGCGCGAGCGACTGTGACCCGTGGCCCCATAATGGCCGCCGGAGGTCACGGAGGTTAATAGAGACTGATGTATGAGGCCCCAGAGTGACATCCCAAAGGGGATGGCCCCTTAATCCTTATTAGGCCTCTGTGTTAGTGATCCTTACCTTTCAAAGCAAACAGCACGCTCCCTTTGCCGTGGGGCCCCGGCCTGCCCCCGGCGTTACACTTCTGACCCCAGGGTCGTGGCCTTTGTTCAGAACCCTTCAGAGACTGACCTTAGGGGTCACGGCTGTAATAGAGAAGTTGTCGAGGCGCGTGCTGCCGAGGGGCCCCTCAGCAGACCACCTCGTAGAGGGAGCCGGCCCGGCGCACTGGTCACCGAAGAGAGAAGGAAGTGTATGTGTGTGTGTGTGTGTGTTCGCCAGAGTGTGAACATATAGATGGCTGTAACTCATAGTGTGAAAATACGACAGGGTTATTTGTGTGATTTATTACCGTTCAGAACAACGTCTTAAGCTTGCAAATAAGACCCGAGCTTTGGCATTTTAAATGCAGTAAGTCATGTATTCACTGAAGCTGCTACTTCAGAGAGGGTGACATCTCTCTTTAGTGGCAGCTGCTTTTACTTACTCAACTGCATGTCATTCACTGCAAGTAAAATCTACAGAAATACATTGAAGAAATTACATTTTTTGTGGCTAGATAGATTGTTTTTTACTGCTGTGTCTCATGATGAGTTTTCCTCAAAGAGAAAGTTGTTTGTCTACTAATTAGCTCTAATTTCTATTAAAAAAAAACAAACTGTAATCATTTCTTTAATTACAATTCACATTGTGATTTGTGTATAATTCTATATTTATTGCCACTGAGCATTAAAAATGTTGCGTCTCATATTCTTCTCAGGCACCGCATGTGTGGCTTGTCTCAGGACAGAGCAGCACTAAGCAGTGTCAGCGTGCGCTATAAATTCAATCTGTGTATGTTGATTAGTCGTGTTTGTAGCTTTGGATTTGCGGGATGATTCATAAAGACGTGAAGGCGCCGGGGGTCTGATAAGACCACTGAATCAACAACTCTATTGTTTCAGCTCATGAGTGAGCCATAACTCATTTCCACTCAGAGACATTCACTGCCATGTTGCCACTGTGCAACATCACTTGTGCATCATCGACACATTTACTGCAGTGGGGTTTATTTGATTGTGTCCCCCCCCACCCCCCCCCCCCCCCCCCTCCCCCTCCCCCTTCGCGGATTTTTGATTTTTGCAGATTCTGAAAGCCCGTGCGGTGATGTCGAACGGCTTCACTTCGCCTCACCTCTTGTCTCTCAGCTTTAAAATATGACTTTCATGTATATCAAGTATCAACAATGCATTATGTTTTTACACACCTACTATAAATGTGTGGTAAGGCAGCTCATAACTCGTATTTAACCTGTAGGTGAAGGTTGCTGATACCAAAAAAGAAAAAAAAATCTGTGGTTGTGGACTCTTGGAGGTGTCATAAATGAGGTTGTTAATGTGAGAGTTTCATCAATGGCAGCATTACGCAGGCCGCTCCTGCAGGGGCGAGGCCGCGCAGAGGGCTACAGTGTCAGAAGTTGGCAGCTGAGCCAAAACCAGAGCCGTATCCTCAAGTGAACTCTCCACGACGTACGGTGCAACAGGCTCTGCCAAGTTTTTTGAATTCCTGCCACATGTTAGATGGTAAACAACTGACTCGCAGAAACAGTGTCTTAGATAGATGAGGAGGGCTAAGGGACTCTTGAAATTGCTGATGAAACATGCACTCGTTTACACCATTGTTTGATTTATATTCAGCACGCAGTTGTAGTGGCGTTTTAAGCTTTCAGCGATCGCAATTGGTTAAAAGACGTGGCGAGATGTGACGTCACAGAGTTCAAACTGATGACTGGTGCTCGATCCGTTTTTCTCATCAAGGGACACGAGCGAATATGTATCTTGATAAACTAAAATCATCATGTTGTACCCCTGTAATAACCCAATTTATGTGTCACTCGTTCCCGTTTTTCACGACAAAGTTTTTCGCATTTATGCCGTGTGTGTTTTTGATATGCGGATAGTGCAGCACGCCACACAACACAGGGAACCTGAGTTTCATTTGAGACTGTGGAAAGCTGAGGAGAGTTGGGCAAGACAAGTGCATTCACTCTCTGTCTCCCTCTCTCTCTCTCTCTCTCTCTCTCTCTGAGATAGAAACACACACACACACACACACACAGCAGCGTAACGCCTTTTCTTTCAGCCTCCAAGACCGAGTGAGGAGGCAGGAGAGACTGCAACTAACCAAGCGGCCATATTAGTTTGCTGTTCATTCGCTCGTTCACTCGCTCTGCTCTTCGTCTGCTTCTCCACAGTGAAAAACACATATGAGTGCAGATATTAGGAGCTTTACACACCTTTTATTTGTTTCAATAAGCGCAAATTCCCTTCTTAGACTATGCGTGAGCAATAAAGATAGACTGAAATCAAGACCAGCTAGCCGTGCTCCATGATGTGAGATCCGTCGTTTTTTGGACAGTTTTCCCTTTTTCCCCTCTCTTTTGTGCGGCTGCTACTTTGGGGAGAGAAGAGGGGAAAAAATTTGCCTGTGCTGAGTTCTGGGTTTCTTTTGGGAAAGAGGGAAGGAGACTGGAGGGGAGGGGAATGGCGTCCAAAAGAGAGGAAGTTGGGTTTTTTTTTTTTTTTTTTTTTGCCATGGGGAATCTGTTGCAAACAGCTAAGGGGCATTACAGCATTTTGGCCACAGAGAGAAGTTTCGGGGAGGGAAGTTTGGTGGAAACCGGACGGGTGTGAATAACCTTCAGCAGGCTGATGCAGGAGGTTGGTAGGTGTGCATGAGAGAGGGAGAGAGGGAGAGACAGAAAGACAGCAGGGGTGGTATCTGGCACAAAAAACATAAAAAAGATCCTCCTCATGCAGGCTTAAATTAACACTAGCTGGTCAGAGCAGGGCTGTTTATTACTGTAGGCTATAACAGTGCTACTGAAAGGACAAGAAAGGGTGGAGGACAGAATAGGCTGGACACTAAAGGGGAGGCGGAGGGGGAAGGAGGGTGCAGGACACGAGCAGAGTCATCAGCAGAGTCCATTTTATCGTTCGGTTACTGCCCGACATTTCTCCTCTCCTTATTCGCACGCAGGACGGCTGCTGCTGCTTGTTCGCAGCAAGGCGAGGGTGGCCTAGTAATGGCACAAGGCGGGTGCACTGCGGTAAATATTACAGGATTTTACAGCATGGTTCATTGTTGCAATCATGGCAGGGCAGTCGCACCCAGGTGCTTATCTGGCTTTGATTGCGTGCCAATGTAGCATTTCAACTCATTAACGTGTCTGTGGTGGAGAAAAAGGAGGAGGAAATCAAGACAATCTTCATCAGAGATCATCGCAGATTTTTCGGGCCTTTATTAGGTGAGCGCCGTCGCTTCCACGGATGTTTTGTGAAAAAGGACATCTAGGTCAAAGAAAAATGTCTGATATGAAACTCACAGCAGGAACAGCTCTGAAATGAAAAGATAAATCATTAATCTTTCCCATGAATCTTAAAGTTAAGGTGTTGCAAGTTGTCCCAGAATCCTTTAATCATTTGTGAGTGTTTGCTGTGACTCTCCTCCTCAGGAGAAGTGCACTGTGCCCCCCCCACCCTCCCCCTCCTCCCTCCCTCCTCCTCCTCCCCCTCCCTCCCCCCAGCTCCCTCCCCCACCCCGCCTCATGCACGCGCACGTTGCGCCGGGCCAGTGATGAAAACGCGTAGTGCGCACGCACTCCCACACGTCCCTGTTTCATCATCAGCTGAGCTCTTTCTCCTCCACTCACAGCTCTCCTCCCTCCCCTCTCTCGCCCCCTCCCCTCTCAGCTCTTGCTTCTTTTTCTATCCATCGCTCTCCTCCTCCTCTCTCCCTGGGTCCCGGCCACATGCGAGAGGGTAGACTAGGACGCTGCAGCTCTGAAAAAAAAAAAAGAGGGGAAAAACGCTCTGCTGCTATTTCTACAGGCGGGACCTCCCCTTTAGCTAGTCTGTGCCAAAAGAGGGAGGGATTTTTTACTACTCTCAGTCCCAGGATTTTAACCCTCTGCCTGCTCTTGCTTCTCTCTGCAAGATCTGCTCCTCAATATCATGCAACAAGTGGCTTTGCTTTACTCCTACTTCAACATCGCTGCGCCATTTGCGAAGACATATTCGGGACCGCCGTTTTCTTCACTTCGCGGGCACTGATCACATGCATTTGGTCAGTTTTTGCCACTTCTGGGCTGTTGTCAGTAGAGTTAAACTGGACTGGGTCGAATCAGTGGTTTTGGTTCGTGTCCTGTCGTGATGCGAAAGGCTTTTTTTTCGAGCACGTGTTTCTTGATTGCTCGCCATGCTTCCTTTTCTCGGGAGTCCTCCCTGAAGCTGAGGACGAAGAAGACGGCAGTTTTTTTTTTTTTTTTTTTTGTTTTTTCTTTTTTTTTAAAGCAGCACATTCTACGACCAGCTGCTTGATTTCATGTTACCTGTGCATGTTTCTGGATTTCAACAGATGATTTCTCATGTATTTTCCTGTGCTCTTATCTCCTTCACCCTCCACCCTCCTCACCCTTTCCATCTCTAAACCTCTCCCTCTTTTGGGTTTTCTGCCCCACCCTCTCTTCCTCACGCTCTCTCCCCATCCCTCTGGCTCTCTCTCTCTCTCTCTCTCTCTCTCTCTCTCTCTCTCCCTCTCTCTCTCTCTCCCTCTCTCTCTCTCTCTCTCGTGGGCAGTCTCCAGTGAAAGGGGAGCAGGAGGGCGGAGCAGCAACGGGGCTTTTTCTGGGACAGGTGCCAATTCCAAACAAAAGACACAAAAAGCCAAAAAAGAGTGAGATGGTTCCCAAAGACAGGAAAAAAGTGGCATGTTTCAAGAACTGATTTGTAGTAATTACATGTGTGTGCATGTGTAACTCTTCTCCTCTTGCAGGACTTGTTTTAATTGCACGAGTGAGTAGCAGCAGTGATCTTGAATTCTCTCCCCCCCACCACCACCCTCCCCACCCCCCCACCCCCCCTCTCTCTGCTCTCTTGCTCCCGTGAAGGCATTTGAGTTTCGAGCGGGGAAAAGAAGGAGGGGCGGGTGAAGTTTGGAAGGGGCAGTGGGAGGCGGAGCTTTGCCTCCTCTCCTCCCTGTTGAGTCCTCTGCATTATTCATATGCCTGGGCCAGTGCTGCGATCTGACTGGCTGCCTGGCTTAGCATTCACCCGACATTCAGTGGCTCTGTTTGCTAACATTCCTCATTCAAAGCCTTGTTAGCTGCCAGACGGGAGGAACACGCGACTCCATGGGAAACCCACATGGCCTCCCCATTGTGGCGGGCCCTGACAGTCTCAGACTAGGAGGTGGCAGACAGGGGAGTGCGAGGGGAGCCGGTCTGTAAATATTAGAGAGCAGTTAGCTGAGGTTAGGCAGGTTACCCAAGGCTTAGAGACGGGTTTGGGGTGAGGTGGCCAGATTGACAGGGTAGAAACCAGACAGAGGGGGCAGACAGATGGGCAGACAGACATATAGACAAGGCGCTCAGGCAGACAGGGAGGCTGGCACTTTCTGGGACTCTGAATGGGTCTCTCGCTGGCGTGCCCGCCTACTCCTTGCAGGGAGTGCAGAGCTGTGTGACTGAATCCGAGCTCCTTCTCTGCCCTTCTCTACAGAGAGGATATGTGGACATACTGTGTGCAGCTACTGAGGGATCCGGCACAATGAACGGCGGAGATTTCGGCGCTTTACCCTGATAGCTGATGGCTGTGTGTGTGCCAGTTGCCTCAAAGTCTCAGTGGGTAAGTCGGAGTGTGTGTGTGTGTGTGTGTGTGTGTGTGTGTGTGTGTGTGTGTGTGTGTGTGTGTGTGTGTGTGTGTGTGTAGGTGCGGAGGTGATTGTGTGTATGTGTGTGTACATGTATCCCTATGTGTGTGTGTGTGTGTGTGTGTGTGTGTGTGTGTGAGCAAATGAGGGAGCATGCACACATTCAGAGGTTTTTCTTTTGACAAAACGATGAAAACACAAAGACGAAACAAACGCGGGAGAGCGGCTTCGTTTGACCCGATCTCCGTGTTCTTGTATTAAAACGTTGCGTCTGGGTGTTGTTTCCTTCAGGGCTTTTGCTACATGACTATCCAGAGAGAGGAGGCTTAACTAAATATAGGCAAACCAGGGGGGAAACGTGGCATGGGCTTTGAATTTCAGACGAAACCGAGCTAATCTCTCCTCTGGTGCGTTCCTACCTGCAGTTCTGCACTCCAGGTCGGCCTTTTGTGTGTGTGAAAGAGACGGTTTTGGAGGGAGCAGAGAGGGACTAGTGCTGTAATGTTGGGCCGAGGGCCAGACAAGGCCTGCTACACAAGGCCGAGCCCCACCACAACGCTCTCCCTCTCTCTCTCTCTCTCTCTCTTCCCCTCTCTCTCTCTCTCTTTCTCTCTCTCTTTCTCTCAGTCTGTCTCTGTGTCTCTCTCTCCTTTTCAGCTATCAGAAAACTATTAATCGCTATTCTCACATTGAGTTTTCTCATTAAAACCTCGTCTTAATGAACAAGTCCAAGGTTTATGGTTTGTAATAGAAGGTTAAACATTTGAAAATGGGTCATTGGTGACACGTGGCCACACGCAGCTTTATTATAGCTTGAATAGGCCTATTGGACATAGTGTTTATTATGTTTTATGACCAATATGGTTCAAATATAAAGCGTTAGTTATCATTTAAAAATTTTCCTTAACCTGTGTTAACAAGAGAACTGCTTCAAGGCATTAAGCCAACATTTCTCTCTTTTGTTCAGTTATATGGTCTGAAATTCAAAGCAATGTAAGATGAATATACAGTATTTGAGTTGTGTGTTTGAATCGGAATAGAGTGATACGCTTTTTTAAAGAATTATAAAAGTTATATCGTCATTAACATTAGCATCACACCTGCTCCATCCCTGAGGAAGAATAACAGCTCTGATTTTGTATGTATTATCTCATATTTTGCACTTAATTAAAATGCTCAATACGCCACACCCTTCATTAATGCCATCCAGCATGGCATCTTTTAATTATCCTATAAATCAGTTTATCAAAGAAGCGCTAATTGAAAATCTTACTTCTTTTTTTTTTTTTTGTCCACATTGCCTGTCGATATGTCTTCATGTTGAACACCTCAGCACATCAGAGTCGACCGTGACCAATAAGTAGGAGTGGAGGCAGTGTGAGTCATCACCGATAGCTCTAGTCATCCCACCTACATCCTACGTTTGACAGGCCTATTCATCCGCCACTCTCGCACCACAGGGCCTGCCGCCGTCACTATCACCTTGGCAGGAAACCCTGACGTCGTCCCCCCTTGCGCCCGGTGTGTCCGAAACCCCTCTTCTAAGACCCCTTACCTGGGTGAAATTATGAATTAGTACGTCAGCGTTTGGGGAAGTAACACGTCACTGCTGGACACCAATCAGCTCGCAGGGTGCAGCAGTAAAAACTGCCACAAAGTCAAAAGAAGGATGTGATTGTTTTTAATTGTCTGTTGTGATTTTTCTTTCTGTTTTCTATTTTGTTCCTCTCTACTTTGTTGCATCTGACTCTGTTCAACACACATACTGTAGAAATAAAAGGTAATATTTGCACCAGGTCGCACTGATCTCCGCAAACGCCCTTTAGGGAAATACGCATTAATACGTGTTCTGTAGCGTGGATGGAACTTTGCGATTTTTTTCATTAATTTCGGAAAAACAGAAAATGTTTTACAGCGTTTTTTTTTCCGCCCCGACATGTTTCAGAGTTTCCTCTGAATTCTTACAATCTCTGACGTGTCAGGTTTATTTTGTCACGATCAACAATGAAAGTCACACAGTATATTTCCTCAAAATATCGGCACTCCCAGAAAATATTTAATCACAAGAAGACGAGACAAACGAACCTGGTTAGTTCATGGAATTCATAAAATTTAACATTATATACCACACAAGGGACGGCAGGAAGTTTGTGAGATTTTATACAATGCACTGATTTCCTGTACTTGTAAAATAGTTTGATCTTCGTATTTTAAATGATAAACCACTGAGGAGGTCTGCATTCATTTTTTTAAGCAGAAAAAAAAAAAGATAAAGAAATTGCGGATTTGTCCCTAACATCGAATCTACAGGCCTGCTTTTTAAAACATTTCTTACGATTTGCTGCAAAACCTAAAACTGAAGGAAATGTGAAAGCTAACAAAGATTATCACACCACATCTTGAACCAGACACACAGGATACAAACACACACACTCTCACACACACACACATAGGCAAACACTCAGACACATTTGATGCTATGTACCCCACAATGAACCCTAGCTCCTAAGATGAATGGGGTTCCCACGCCTCTCCCAAGGAGTGCAGGGCACAGCCTCCTCCTCTGAGCATTCACGCACACGCGCGCACACACACACACACATACACACACACACACACACACAATGCTCGCACTACAGATGGCCACACAGTTTTACTCAAACACACAGGTGCATTTGAGTATAATGCAGAAGCACACACACACACACACATGCTGTGAAAAGTACGAGAACAGTCTAAAAGGCACACACACAATTTGATTATTATTCTGAGCACTTACAGCCATGATGAGCACGTCAGTTTTAAATATGGAGTCTGACAGAGCTATCTGTAACGCTTTAGCAATTTAGCAAAAAAAAGACTTGAGTTGTTAAGCAGCAAAGTAGAAGGGAAATGAAGTACGAGACGTATTGAGTGTGTTTTACTTTCAGTTTTTACCTACGACTGAGATTCACTTTGTCTTCTTGTGTCACGTGTGTGTGTGGTTGTGTGTGTCTGTGTGTGTGTGTTTGTGTGTGTGTGTGTCAGTCACGAGGTTGTGTTTTGCAGGGAGAATCTTAATGAAGCAGAAACAAAAGTTCATGGGAAAATCAAACGTTTCATTTTGTCCAGCAACACAATGTCTTCAAATGTGTGTGTGTGTGTGTGTGTGTGTGTGTGTGTGTAGGGTTTTCACGTATATATATATATATATGTATATAAATATATACATATAAATATATGTGGTTAGATTTAAAACTCTAAAATCAAAAGAGTCTATAAAGTAATATTTATTTTTGTAAAATTATATTTTTTGCAGTGCACTTTCGAAAATAAAAATCATGTTACATTATTGGATATTTTTTTCCCCGTGGAAAAAAGATTTGTAATTCGTTATTACCGTATATACTATATATATTTATATATATATATATATGTTGGGGTTTTTTTGTTTTTTTTAAATTTAATGTCTCAACTTTATAATAAAAGACAATACTTTTTCCAAGACTTTTACTTTGACATAGAGTTTCTTTGGCATATGCATGTGTGTGTGTGTGTGTGTGTATGAGTGTGTGTGAGAAAGAGAGAGAGTGTGTGTATGACAGAAAGTAAGGGGGACACTTTACTGTTTATTTATATACTGTATAATAATAATAGATATTAGATTTAAAATTATATTTTACTGTAAAAAATATTTTAGTAGAGCTGTGGTAGCTGAATGGTTACAGTGGATGCCACATAACCACAACGCCCCTGGTTCGACTCTGACTTGGGACCCTTGTTGCATGTCATACCTCTCTGTCTCTCCCTGTTTCCTGTCTGCTTTTCCACCATCAGCGGCAAACATGCCCAAAAACAAACACACACAAAAAACGTATATATATATATATATATATATATATATATATATACGTACACACACGCACACACATGCATACACACTAAAGTACTAAAACATATATATATATATATATGTGTGTGTGTGTGTGTGTGTGTGTGTGTATGTATACTTTTTTTTTTTTTTAGTCAAAAATTATGGATTTTTTTCGTAGCTTAATTTGATTGTTTATTTCTATGTTCAGTTTCTGCCTTTAATGTTTGAAATATTTTAAACGCTTCATTTTATTCTAAGAAACTAAATTTGATCCGCAGTAAAAGAAACTGCTAAATGCAGAAAATCAAAATCAGTGTTGAACAAAAAGCCATAACACAATTTGTAATTCCAGTAACACACAGTAATGTATTTCCCACTGGTAATTTTGTGAAGTGTACACTTTTCTGAGAAATGAATGTAAGCTTCTTCAGCTCTGGCCAGTATATGGTAATATAGTTATCCAGTCTAAATTCAGCTGCAGTATTCTGAACTATAATCACTCTAACATATGTTACATCAGCCTTAATGATACACTTAAGTGGCTGCTTGGCAGGTTTATGACCTGAGGGCTACATGGACACCTTTGTGTATGTGTGTTTGTGTGTTTTGTGAATATATCTGTGTGATATTTGTGTGTGTGTGTGTGTGTGTGTGTGTGTGTTTGTGTGTGTGTGTGTGTGTGTGCACGTAGATGTGTGTCAGTATGACTATATTTATGTCTCTGTTTTTCTCTTTTATTTGCAGGCTCATTATTTAGGAATGAAGTCTGTTTTCCCGGTCAGACCTCAACGTGAAGGTTAGTTTCAGCATTTTATTAATTCTATATTTTTAATTTTATTTTTATTTCATCTACTTGAGACTCGATGATGCATTTCACCGTGTGTGTGTGTTTGTGTGTGTGTGAGTGTGAATGCCACCACGTTACTGATTTCTCAAAGTCAAAATCATTTCGGTCTGGTCTCTAGCTGGGAATAGGCATCTTTTGGTTTCCTCTCTCAGCCGCCTGCAGGCAAACAACACGGTTTGTTGTTAGTTTATTGAACACAATCCTGCTCACATTGTTCCCAGCACGCAGCAGCGACTGTGACAGCGATTGACGCATCCCATCAAAACCCGCTCCGGCACGTTGTGTGTGTCATGTCATCTGAATCAGAAAGTCTCAGTGCTGCGGCTCAAAGATAATCTCCTCAAAGGAAATTAGTCGGGAAAAGGGGGAAAGAAAAGCCGTCAGCCTAAAGGTCAAATGAAGATTAGAGGGAAACAGTACACGAGGGCACACCGGCTGGCACCCGGAACTGCACAAAGGCCTCATTGTCACGGGAGCCCTCGGCTCAGTACACACTCCCCGTGCACTTGGGGAGACATGACACCTGTTGGTGGTTTTGGTCAACTGCAGGCAGGATGACAGGACGCCTGTGCAGCATGAGAGAGGTGCTCTAGTTTTGGGTTTTGTGACTTTTTTTTTTTATCTTGAGCACATGGAAGTAAGATAAGTCATCTCACACACACGTACACATCAGTGTCTGGAATGATTTTGGACATATCGTGGATCAGCAGACTCCCCCACACAAGCACGGTCACAAGTTTGATTGTGGGTCATGAGTTTTTTTGTCTCATGTCATATTCACCTTATCCTCCATCTTTCCTGCGACGTGACTACATGTGCTATTACATAATGATGAAAGAAAAAACTGCAAACAGTAAAAAGAAAAAAAGGCAGTTGCTTTTGATTTACATTTACTGATTTTACTGTTTTATTCCAGTCCTCCAGGGACACCGGGTCCACTCACTTCAAAGAGAGCAGTGTGTAATCTCAAATCAATTTCAGAATCATTCCTGACAGTTTAACACACTTATACAGTTTATGGCGCTGTGTGTCATAACAACTGGACGAATTTTCTGTTGAAGAAGTTGTACGTGAGCACATGGCTGCAGGGCCTTCCTCCTCTGTTTAATGAGTAATACAAATATATTTTTTACAAACAGGACACGGGTGTTTTTTTGGGTTGTGTTTCTATGTTAATACACCCTGCTTTCATTTTCTTTTAAATATACATTTTGAATAAATAATTTACACACAGAAGAATATACAAGATTAATTTTACACTCCACACCAGCAGTTAAAATGATTAATTTAACAGCTTTAGATGTTTGAACATTTGCACCAAAGCAAGAGTTAAAGCGTCAGTTCATCCAAATGACAAAAAAAACATATTTTGTCACTTGCTTCTAGTGGTTTCTAGTCATGCAGATAGTTTTTCTTCAATTTGCCCAGGTTTAGATATGCCTACTGTGCATTTAAGATGTTTACCTCTGCCCCAGAACAATGGAGGTGAACTGGTGGTGCTCACGCATTGAAAAAAATGACATCCTCTCAAAAAGACGTCCCCTTTTACTCGCTGTCGCTGTTTTCGTAGGTAGGAACTATTTCTTCAAAAGAAAGTAGTTCTCATTAAAACTTTTCCTATAGAGGTCTGTGGGTTATCTGCTGTAAAAGAGATGCTGCTGGTGAATTTGTTGCAAGCAGGAGGCAGAAATCTCATTCGCAAATATCTTTAAAAAACCTGAGCAAATAAATCTGCATGGCTACTAGAGATGAGTGAGAAAATCAGTTATCTGTAATTTGTGTGAATCAACCCTTTAACTAAAAAAGGACTCGCTCTGTGTAAACCCGATACCTCGCCGTACACACATTAGCAGCGTGTAAGTGAAGGAGCGAGGTCGACTGTATACCTCACAGGCCTGGACATTAAGTAGCTTGTGTAGAGATTTGTGTGGCATTTATGGGATAACCGACCTGCAATAAAATAGCCGCAAACCGGTGCGTGCGTGTGTGTGTGTGCGCGCGCGCGCCTGCGTGCGTGTGCGCGTGCATGAGGGAGAAGTTAAGGCAGTGACTCACTTTTATAAGTTTGACCCCACCTCGCTCCCTCACGTATGCCCCCGTCGCACTCCGGCTGGAGGGGAAACCACAGCAGAGCCGCAGCGTCTCCTGTCTCACTCAGGAAACTCCCTAAAACAACCACAACCTGTCTGTTTGACCTCTCAGCCAAATACACACACACACACACACACACACACACACACGCACGCATATTAATGCTCATTTGCAGCTACATTTCCTGTGACATACACAAATAGGCTATAGATATCTTAAGAGGATTTATCTATTAGTTTTATGTTAACGGTGTCATTTTTTGCACAATCGGCTGTGTGTGTGTTTTCACTTTAGAGGTGTTACCTAAGCCACCTGCAGACTGCCAAACCAGATCCTCATGAATAACACAAACAGAAGACACTCTCTTCTCATCTGCGTGTTCACATGTACACGCAAACATTCACCTGCATTTGTGTTTCGAGCGTTTTCACACGACACATTGCACTCTCTGCGTCTGCTGTGAAATACGTGTATTATACACGGGAGGCAGCGGGATCGCTGTCGTTACGTGACGCTCATCTGTAAGAGAAGAGGGAAGTCAAAGTTTGACCTTTCGACACCCAACAGCGGCTCACTCTCTCCTCTCATTTGTCTCCATCAGGCAGAGGAAACCTGAGAGAAGGCGAGCTGACAGACCCGAAGCTGCAGACAGGAGGTGGCCAGTCAAGCATAAGTGACATACAGGAAGTACTTTGACAGCATATTCGCTCTTAGCAGAATTAAGTCGTAAATACGGAACAATAAAATCTCAGTTTATGATACATAGTTAGATGCAAAGTTCACATACTGGATGTGTCATACAGACATAAAAGGTCATAAAAAAAAGTATCTCACATTTACAATAAACCCTACCCTGTTTCCTGTTCATTCATTCATAATTTTACTTTGGATCTGGATGCTCCAGTTACTTAAAAGTTCTAAAAAGGCCTTAAATGTTCATTACAATGATTGAATGGTGAAAATTAATTTTTACACCTCTTTCAGTCTATTTGTGTTAACTGGTGAAGATTTGTGTTGCACCACAGCTACAGTGTCTACTTTAAAAATGAATGAGATGAGCTTAATTTAAAAAAAAATCTAAATTATCTGTGTGTTTGAAAAAAATCTATTTCTGCCTATTTATGTAATAATAATAATAATAATAATGATAATAATAATGATAGTGAAAGTTTGAGAAATGGCCAAACAGTTAAATATGTTTCTATAAGGAGTTTTACATTGGTGGTTGCAATCATTTTGTAATATTTCCATTTTTATTACATTTATAAATGCACACTTTGAAGTTTGTTGATAGTTATTTGTGTCCTTTCCTGCTTTCCTGAAGGCCGTTTGTCCCAGTTTCTTGTTTGCACCATCAGCGTGTGTGACATGAGAGACACCTGCAGGAGGTTAACTGTCCTTTGGGGTGAGGTAGTAGGTTGTATAGTTTTAGGGTCATTCCCAAGCTGTCAGATGACTATACAACTTACTGTCTTTCCTGAAGCGGCTGTAAAGGCATCGTCGTCGTTGTTACCATCGTCATTGTCACAGAGGACAATATGACTTATCCATGTCTTTATTGTTGTTTTTTTTTACTTTGACGTTGTGCTTTTCTCCTATCTTTAATGATCTTATCCCGCAAATATGACACACTAAATTAACAAAATATTAGAGACGTTCTTTTCTTTTCAAGTGAGCTCAGCTGTAAAAATGACAACTTGTTGTTTTCCTTTATTAAAATTAGACCAGTAAATAGACGAGGAGAAGTTTAGAGATGACCTGAAAGTTGTCAGACAGTTAAAATGTTGTATCAGTTGGTGCAATGTGATACAGGGAAGATTTTCCTCACAATTTTTGGAATTTTAAAATGAATTTTTGTGGGGTTTTTTGGTTATTAATCTAAGTGTTGTTGGAATGTAAAAACATGGAATGAAGAAAATGCCCATATTAGTTCATATTTAATTTGAATAATGGTTTTGATTGTACAGAAATCTAAAATCTTAACTCGAATGTTATCACAAACCTCTCTGTATCCTCTGTAACAACAACAGTGTAGTTCTGTCTTCATTTGTGCAGCGATGAGATGATCTCACATCTACATCCTACTCCTACTCCTCCTCCTCCTCCCCTCATGGGTGACTTATGGTGTTCGTACAGGGTGAGGTAGTAGGTTGTGTGGTTTCAGGGTTGTGATTTTACCCCATCAGGAGCTAACTATACAACCTACTGCCTTCCCTGGAGGGCAGCAATACATCACAGGAGCACACGTCTTTGTCACCATGTTCTAAACACCACAAAGGACTTTTGATTTCAAAGGTTTCACTGATGGGTGAGTGGTCCTGCATCACAATGTGCATTTCATAGCAACATTTATCACTTTAAAGACTTAGAACTGCTTACAGAAAGCACAGTTGGTCTGAGAAATGTAACTTTTTTTTTAATTTATCATTAATGTTTTAACTGTACTGTTCATTGATGAATAAATAAAGACTGGATAAGAAATAATACCAAAACAAACAATGACTAGAGTCTGATCTTTTCATCATTCCTTGAAATGTTGCCTTATTCTGTAATCTGTGTAAGGAGCTCATTATATGTTGAAATACTAATCTTAAAAGCCTCTATAGATTAGGTGCTAACATGTAGACATGTATCTAAGCCAATTATTTGGGATTTTTCCATGTAAGATGTCAGTAATATGCTGGATCAAAGAGGAAAATTCTGGAAAACAATCTGGAGGTACAAAATTCAAAGTAAACAAAAAATGTTCCATTATATTTGAGCTAAATGGTGTCTGGCAAGTGTTTGTTCAGCACTTCATAACACACTTCAGACATGAGAGAGTAGTCAAAGTCTTGGGGCTAAGTTTTCAAGTTTCATCCCAAACCTCAACGAAGCAGATGTCCTGTTCACACAGTCTTCATTTATTAACTTCATCGAGCCTCAGAGTGGGGAAAGCCTTCTCTATAGTTCAGAAAACACAAGCATGTGTGTTTTCCTCACAGATGTAGCAAGAGACCAGGTGCTGAGGTATCAGCACAAAAAAAATCATAAATGATCACCCTCCACCTCATCTGTGTGAAGACACAGAGCACCCTCAGAAGAGTTGATGTGTGGCTTTGTTGTGGAAGTCAACAGGAAAGCCAAAAACCCCAGAAGTGTCTCACTGCAGGATGGAGACACATTGTTATGCGTGTATATGCAGTAGATGGCGCCAGATATTATATGTTGTGTTGGTTTGGGTTTTATTTTGGGAGTTGGCAGATAATGCAACAGTGGACAATATAAACGTTGGTATAAGTTTTAGGAAGCAGGTGAAAGCCATTATCTTTAACTGATTAAACAGATGTAGAGAGGAGAAGGAAATTAGTCAGAAGGGCTTTATTGTCCAAATTTAGCTGCAAAGGAATATCAAGAAGTAGCACCTGATCATTTGTACCTGAGTGTATAATATATGGCCTATTAATAAGATAACATTTGGTCTATAGACTATTATACTGTGCAGAGAATGTCTGTATTGTAATGTATTATGTGCAGGTAATCTTGTCTTCTTTATGAGATAAATGCAGACAGAGGACAGTTCTTCTCCTGACCTTGACCAACTGATTACAGAATGCAGCATCCTAGTTTTCAGTCAGGCTATGACATCACTGTATTATTATAGCCTATTATACTTATCTCATAATGTATAGTAAGCTGTTATATACCAGATATGTGGGAAAAGGTGTGTTTTAGTTTGTCAGTCCCATTTGAAGGCAAATACAGTATGTAAGAATATCGTAAAATGTAGCATTTTTTACATGAGAACAAAATATTTTACATGAATAATAGCATACACCTAGTCTTTTTTTATTTACATTTTTATTATATTTTCCAATTTTATTTTTACATGCAGCATTCCTGTTTCCTTTTTATGCTGTTTCAAAATTCAATAACTTGGGAAAAGGCAAAGTAAAAAAAGAAAAGACATGAAATAAATTGATTCTTTTATTAAAGTAGATTTATATTCCAGCCATTTAATAAAAATATAATACAGCTACAGTTGCCGGTAGCTGGCACAGTGGCCAGAATATATACAGGACAAAAGCTTTCATAACTTTTTTAAATGCATCATCATTATAAATTTTACATCACCTAAAGCCCATCTTTGTTCAAAGTGATTTAATGTAAGTTATATTAAGTAACTTTATGTAGCCCTGTATATGTATAATGCTGTTTATGCTATATAGCCTATAGCAGTGATTCTCGTTAAGGACTCCTAAACCTACACGAATTAGACCACCGACCCCCTATTGTCTCAGGATCCTCCATCTGATAAGATGTTTGCTTTTAGATGTTTTATTACAGAAAATGCATAAACCAATGACCAAAATATTCATACATTCTGTCACTGTGTTAATTATTGGATGGATTTACAGTGAAAATAAATCATTCCCCTTTTTGCTGGGGACCCCCGCAAGGACCCAACCACTGCTGGTGTGGTCTATAGGACGCAACACGTACAAATCTCCATGACTACTTTGACTTTTAATTATAAAAAAAAAAAAAAAGGCTTTATTGAGCATGCACGTGATGTGTTAATTACGTAGGCTACTGATGTACAAGCATCGCTGCCTCTTTATCAGCACACAATAGAGAGACGAGAAATGAGAAGAAACCGATCCGTGACGTCTCCCCCTCGAGCCACCGGGAAGTAATTGTGTCTTGCCAAAAACCGGGGCGGTCGCCTCTCAGATCCCCTCCCGCCGATTGGTCAGAAGCATAGGTGTGTCAGGAGGTGTGTGCGCCATGTCGTCGTCCACCCGTCGCTACGTTGTTTCCTGCAGAAGATGAACGGAGCTTTGACAGCGCGGAGGAAGAAGGCAAACGGAGCTGCGGATCTGCGTGTCGGTGCGTCCCGGGAACAAACATCTCCTTCCTCCGGTAATAGACAGGCGTCCATCCCGGCAACGTCATCTGGAAATGTTTCGGACAGCACCCTCTGAGGTAATTAGTGACCTTGTTCCAAAACTGTGCTTTTATATAAATGTGATTATAAAGCTTTAAGACGGTTTCCATCATGTTGCATGTTCTCTGGTGAAACTTTTGTTTACTAGCTCAGTTTTATGTTATATATGAGCGTGATATCTCTCTACTGCAGGGAGGAAAAGTTAACTCTACTTGTACTGTATGTATTGAAAAGAAGCTCTACTTCCTGACTAGTCAAGCCTTCACCTGTTTCTGTAATAAACCACACACGCACATACACACACGCCCACGTGCTGTCAAGAAAAGCTTCAAAGCATCTGATGAGAGGAAAATGTTTTCTGTCAAGTGGTTTTAATTTCCTTGCCTATGCAGCAGCAATACCAAGAGATATGAGACTTGTTGCAGAGAGATCAGAGAAAGGTCAAAACAGCTGAACCTGAGTCATCAGAAGGCGCTGAGGAAGGCACAGAGCTATTCTTTACTCTGTCTTGGATCTTAAATGACAGGTGAAAAGAAGCCATGAAAAAAGAGCATCTGTATCCAGCTGAACACAGATGGGTCACCCATCTGTGTTTCAGGTCAGCTGTCACCTGTCGTTTAAGATCCAAGACAGAGTAAAGAATAGCTCTGTCCCTCATTTGTCGGCGCCTTCTGATGAGTCAGGTTCAGCTGATTTCAGTTGATTAGTCAACTGTTTTGATAATTTAATTGTGTTGAGTCATTTTTTGAGAAAAAAAAGCCCAAATTCTCTTGTTTCAGCTTCTTAAATGCTGGTTTATTTAGTCCTCTTTGATACTAAACTCAATATCTTTGGCTTGTGGACTGTTGGTCAGGACAAAACAACGCATTTTAGGTTTTGCATCTTGAACTTAAGGAAATCAACATTTTTCACCATTTTTTGACATTTTATAAGCCCAACAACTGATTGATGAATCAATAAAATAATCAACAGATTAGTGGGTAATGAAATTAATCGCTTAAATAATCTCTATTGATTCTGCATGTGTTATATCCCCGATTGTGCCGTCTGCTGTCATGTGTTAACATGCTTATGTTGACGTGTCTCACTGGAGCTCCTGTTTCCTCTCCTCCTGTGACCTAAAGATAGATTGGGACTCTGTCTGGGATTAAAGTTCCCCTGGGAATTAAAACACAATGCCCCGTGAGGTGATGGGAAACATGGGGCCGGACCTCCGTCGTCCATTAAAGAGGAAAAAGTCACATCAGGGTCAGAGAAGAGTTACTTTTAGAGCTACTTTTAACGCACTCAATCCAAATCTATAGCATCTAAAATAAATTACAGGAAGTTGTGACCTCTAACTAATTTCCATCATGAAGGGGAGACAGCAGCAACATAACTGGTGTCAGTACAGCTTTTTTAACTTCTGTGAGATGGTTAAGAACCAGATTTGGATATGGTTTGGCTTGTGTTGTGTTTGGATGCTTCAAATACTGGATACAACTCAGATGCTGCGCCAAAAAAACGTAAATACCAGAACACACACAGCGTTTTAGAAATATGCCACATGACATGCAAAACAACTACTTCCAGCGTACACTTAGAATGATACTTTCTCAAAATATCACATTTTTGGGACAAGGACAAGACATCGTTGTTCATTTTAGGGTGAACTCAATGCACTTAAGTCCAAATACTGTTTATTGTGTTGCAGAGAACCATTTTTTTCCCCAATCTACCTTCTGATGGAGAAATCCTAACCAACTGCCAGGAACATCAGTTTGTCACAGGGCCTCAAAGCGAGCTTGGCGGACCAGTTAGACAACAGTTCTCTCATTCTTACTCACCTGTTCTTGTCTGAAAATCCTTCAGTACAAAAGAAGAAAAACAAGACTCATGTTATGTACACTCCATATGCTACAGGACATAATATTCTGTAGGTACAAGCATACATTCACCCCCTTACATAACAGTGATATACTGTCAGGACCTGACCCCTGAATATGGTGCAACACAGACTAGATAAAAAAGAACAAGCTATGATCAATCATGTCCTTACCGTCTGGCTCAGAGAGTTAACAAATGTACATTTTCTATGCATACAGATAAAGAGAGCACTTTACCTGACTGTCATGTTCACCCATCAGTTCACCCGGCACACATGAACTCTCAACGGTGAAAGTTAAAGTTGCACAATCTCGTATTAGTTTATGTTTCTTCCTCGCTTGGCGTACAGATGTAGGCAGCTGTGTAAACTCAGGTTTTACATTGAGCTCACATGAGCTCTGTGATGGCCCCACTCTCTCTTTGTATTAGATTAGATCAGAGGTATGTTAACTGATTCCTGTTTAAATGATCATGAAAGAAGTAAAGGTGTAATGGTGTGTTCAAGGAGGTTTGGACAGAGATAAACCCAAGAATCAGGCCGCAATCTTTAGTGCAACATTAACATCTGCCACAGTGAATTACTGGAAGTCGGAGAGAGCGTTATAGAACGTACGATGACTCGAACAGATGTCCTTTAGCCTGCTGTGAGCAGCTGGGAGCTCCTGCGAACTCCCTCCCACACATACTTTAAGATCCACTCTGAGAAACAGGCAGACAAGCTAAAAACAATAGACAGGCAGTGGGATAGATAGAGTTCAAGTTTCTTAAAAGTAGTCTTGTCCATACACTGAGAAGCTATTCATAAAATGTAAACCCTGTGGATGATGTATAGAACAAGTATGTACCCACTAAGTCTCTCCTTAAAGTCTCTGGAGTGTCAGCATTGGTCAATAAATCAAGAGTCAGAGCTTTGCAGCAAACTGAGTGTGTACTTTGGCTGGCAGGTTGGATTAATTGGTGAATCATGCAGCCGAAATAATGCACTACTGTTGACTCTACGGGCATGGTTCACTCAATGTCACAATCACTTACGTATTATGTACTGAACAGCCCTACCTCATTTTGACGTGTATGATCTATATCTCTATATCAACTGCATAAGAGACCCACAGTAAAAAAGACTTTGATTGTTCATGTTTGCAATGTTCTATTTAGTCTGTGATTTAGTTCCACTCACACACACCTTATTGCTTCTGTAGAAATATAGTAGTTAATATGATAATTGCATACTAATATAGTGGTAAGTTACAACCTTTTTTGCCTGCCAACCAGACTCAGAAGTCTCCCTCCTGCACCATTAAACACACAGTAGTCACCACCAGCAGGTACTGTATAAGTAATAATTTTCCAAAAGCCCTGATTTTCTTGTCTACACTGGGAGAAAATGGGGAAAAAACTACATTAAGGTATATATAATCATAAATAGTGACATGTATGTCTTGTTTTTTTTTCTTGTTTTTGGCTAATTCAGCTAATTAAATACCTACCTACCTACCTAGCTACCTAAATGCAATTTAAAGTATTTCATCACACTGATGCAAAAATCATATAAGAATCAATATCATCATAAAGCAGTCCTGCTCATTGACTTGCAGCTTTGCCCACAATGGTCTAATACAGCCAGTATTATAAATGGTTGGCAATATCTGACAATATTGTCTCACAGTATACTGTATATCATATCACCCAATCCTAATCCACACTAAAATGTGAAGCCAGCATTTTCTACTCTGGAGACTGTTTTTAAAAAGCTCTGTTTGTTACTGTGAATGGAAAGCCAAAACTGAGAGGAAGAGATGCATTTTTGGCCGGGTTAGTGTGAACATTGTCTCTGCCACCGTAGTCTCATAACACCAGACAATCAGAGATCTCCGCCCACAGAGGTCTGGGGATTTCTGAATGCACAGTAGTTGCTTGAACGGCAGCGAGAATGGCCACTAACAAACCCACACCTCTTACATTTTGTCAAAGACAAGCCTTAACCGGAAATGATGCTTTCCCCCTCATTCTCTTCCTTAGTGAACTGCATGTAACTGCTCCGATATGAAGGGCCGCCCTAAAGACTTTGGATTGGTTCTGCAATGCAGGGTTTTTTTAAACTCTCTAATTGTTTCCACCCAGTTTAAAAAACAAAACCTGGGAGATTGTCCTCAGTCTCAATGAACGAAGTGTTTAGAGACTGACCTGTGAGTCTGTTGTCACCATGACAAGATTTGACATACTTTACCCAGAGTTATCTCTCATCAAACTTGTGTAGATCTTAAGCAATGTAAGCACAAATGTTGGTTTGAAAAGAGCGTTTTTTCTCTGTTAAACTCTGTTAAAGTAATCTTAAATGTCCTCCCTCCTTATTTTGTCTCTCCTCTTAGTCTGGTGAGTGAGGGGTTGTCCTCCAAGGTTAGGGTCCCTGTTCCCCAACATGGCAGGGGATCTCTACTGCCCCCCATCCCCACTGGGGGATTCCCTCCTGGACAGCCCGCTGTGTGGAGACCTGATGGAGGATCTTCGTGACATCTCCCAGTCCATAGGAGGAGACACACTGGGATTTGATTTCCCGGAGTACCAGAGCACTGGATCAGGTTCAGAGAGCTCCATAGGACTGGGTGAGTAGTCAGGGGGCGTTGTGGTCGGAGTAAGTGTCAAAATTAGCCACAAAAAAATGAAATCCCTGCATTTTCACTACTAAATTCCTAAATGTAAATAAAGATTTAGGGTCTCAAGTATGCTTGATGTTACTGCTGACTGGTCATATGGATCAATACAACTTTGACCCTCTGACCTTCTGGCTCCAGTGTGCCATGTGTAAATTTACTCAAGAGGCCCTGTGTCTGATAAAAGAAGATTAGATACAACTCAGTTTTGTTGTGTCTCCTCCATGATGCCATCTCTACATTGCTGAGCAGCACTTCAAAAAATGGCCAGTGCCTTTTGTAATTTTAGGGAGACACATTAACCAAAATTCTTCAGGTCTTCAGGAGCCACTTATCTATCATAAAGTGAGTGGATAAAGGCAATGGCCTGTTCTCCAGGACTCCTTAGTGTGTGTTGTGAAAAAGGGGATGAATTTATCCTGATCTGTCTTAGTTTTGATATCACTATGTGTAAACTGTTTGTTAGGACTAAGTTATCAATGTTGGTCTGATTGGTTTTCAGGCTCTAATTATGCTGTATGCAACAATAGAGACAGCAGCTTGTTTTCCTTTTGTTGTAGCTGCTTGTTATCTTAACCCTTACATACTGTTCAGAACAAATTTGACCCTTTTTTTTACATTTTAGAGCAGTAAAAACACCCTAAACACATTCCTACAGTGACCCAGAATATACAAAAATGGAAATATTTAATGAATGTGAATGTTTTTTCTCCATAAACACATCCTAAAGAATACACACTCTCTGCTCTCTGAAAGCTGCATTAAGGATTAATCACCCATTTATTAATGACTGATGAGGTACTTATGAATGAAAAATAGATTTGTGGTTCAGAAGTTTGGTATAGAGACTAATTATGAGGGGATACTGTAAAGGGTTAATATATGAACAGTTTGTAAGGGTTAAGAAACTTGTAACATTAAGAAACTATAGTTACTCTTAAAACCACTGTTAGTATACATAATCTTTGTTTATTTCCTTCATAATTATCTGTATTTTTCTTACATTTGCCTTCTGTTCATATGATATTGTGCTGTTAAAGCCTTATATTTGTGAAAGTTCTCATTGGGAGACAGAAATTAAGTTAAAAACAAATAAGGTGGCCAAATCCGTTGTGTTTTTGTTACTCGAGCAGTAAGTATGGATACAACTGAATTTTTAGCAAAACTGCACAAAACATTACAGTACTAAACTTTTTAGCTACACTGAATAATTGAAGACTTGTTAAAAGTAGTGAAGGTTGATCATTTATTAGCTAAAGTATAGAAGAGCCAGTACATTTTAAAGTAAGACTTTTTTCTGAACAGCAGCCACTGTGGCCACAAATGCTACTAATGAGATGCTAAATGCTAATATCTACATAGTGTATACATAGATTAACAGTAGCACAAGTAGAGGTGATAAGTCATAAACTCAGTAAACTGACTCAGTCATGCTAGTTACACAGCATTATTAACATTAGCCAGTATCATCTGGTCATACCGGACCAAGAAAGTAGCAAAACCCCCGAGTGTACTGAATAGAGGAAGGCTGTGTTTTACTGTTCATGAAATTCAATGTTTAAGCCTTGCTTTAAAGGAATAGTTTGACAATCTGGGAAATCCTCTTATTTGCTTACAGAGAGTTAGAAGAGGAAAACCGATACCACTCTCATATCTGTCCATTAAATATGAAGTTAGCCAGTAGCTCATTAGTGTAACGACTGGAAACAGCTGGTCTGAAGCTCACTTTTTAACATGTTATATTTTGTATGATAAATGCACACAAAACAAACAGTTAGCTTAACCTCTGCCAAGCTTGGCTTATGCTAAGCTAGGTTAACTGGCTACTGGCTGTAGCTTTATAATGAGTGGTAACAATCTTCTCTCTTAAGGTGTTTATCAACAAAGGTCTTGAATGACCTGCTCTCCCTCGTACCATAATATGCACCATAATTATAGTGTTCATCATTTATTAAGGGGATATCTAAACTTATTACAAACATTGGATGTCTCAATGTGGAACAGATCTGTCCAGCTCTGAAAGCACTCACTGTTTTCTCTCCTCTGCTGTACTGTCTGCTGTAGACACCTTGACCCCGGCCTCCAGTCCGTCGTCGGGGGTGTGTGGAGCAGCGCCAGGCCCCGAGGAGAACCTCAGCCCCCTCAGCCTGGAGTGCAGGGTGTGCTCAGACAAAGCGTCAGGCTTTCACTATGGGGTGCATGCCTGTGAGGGCTGCAAGGTGAGCAAAGTGCAGCCAGTGCAGACATACTGTATGTATGCACTTTATCATCAATGTGAGAGAGCACATAAAGCCCATACATACATATATATAAATATAACCAGACAGATACAATCACATTCTGACTCATGATCACTTGTGCTGCAAAGACAAATGTTACTTTCGGTGGCACTGCAATTATCTGTGCAAATGTAACAGAGGTGAAAAACACCACACTACACTACATGCACAAGATATCCACATACATGCATGTAAGCACACATTTCCAAACACATACAAAGCTCGGCATGTGGAGGCGCCTGACCTAGAGGCCAGTGGAAAGTTTCTGAGACATGCAGCCTGGTCATGTGAGGTTGGGGGCATGATGGCCTTGGTTGACTTGTCACCCCTCCCCTGCTTGGCACAGAGCCAAACTGAGTTACGTTAATACACACACACACACACACACACATGCACACACAAGTTTGCGCAGCTATCCTTGTTAGGACATTGCATTGGACTGCCTAATCCAAACCCTAACTTTAACCATAACCAATTCATGCTTAATGCTAACCTTAACCAGGCTTTGGTCCCCACGAGGACTGCTGGTCCTAACAAGGTCAGTGTAAAACCACATGTGTACACACATGGAGCTGCTGCTCATTCTAATGCTAATTATTACCTTATCCTCTGATAATTTGATTATCGAGAACCTTGGTTTGCATCTATTTTCTAAAAGGTTTTCATTATCATAGAGGCCTGAAATACTTTAACCCTACAAGACATTCTTCTTCTGAAATACCTGAGATTCCTGAGCTTTGGAGGATTTCACAAGTACAAAAATGTCGTTTTAAAACTATGAAAGCTGAGAACATACTGTAACTGAGACCACTGGTCTGTGTATGTGTGTTTGTGTTGAAACCATTAAACCATCATCACTGCATTGTTTGTCAAGTCATGTGAGCCTGTTGTAGACTCATACCTCTCTAAGCTACTAATCTAAGCCCTTGTTTGCTTTTTCTTCATGACTTTTTAACTACTGACCTTGCCTGCTTTAAAGTTTTCCCTGTCCGCCACAGGTCCATCATGTCACTGTGTTTGTTTTACACAACAACAACAAAGACATGATAATCAAGAAATCCAGAGTTTGGTGAAGTTAGACAGAATAGCTCTTGAATGTTCTCCTCTTTGTCTTTCTTCTATAATCACTTCTTTCTCCCAGCTGGAGAGAATCTGGTAGATTTTTTCACTCCTCTGGATTGGCACTGTGCCTTCAATTTCACTCTAATGTATATGAATAGAGAGATATGGACGCAGGCATTTCACAATTTTCATTTCTCTGTCCAAGTTTTGCAGTATGTCCTACCAGTTGCACAACGCACATCTGTGTGTGTTTTTGAACCCTGAAAAACTAGCCAGCTCCTGTCAGGACTCCACTTTATGACCCACATCTCATTCATCAGAATCACCACAAATAATACTCATCCTGCCGGCCCAGCTGCCCGGCTGCCTGTCTTGGCACACAACCTTTCATTGTGTCAGACCGCTGCTATTCCAGAGTAGGGACATGATGACACTGAACTGTTGGACACTGCACACGTGAGAAGTGTATTTAGACAGCAGCCTGTTCCTAAATTCTCTGACTGATGAGATTGCGCCATCATGGAAAAAATCTGGCTTGTGATATGTAGCAGTCACAATTCACAGTTTCCATGCTGGACGGGCTCTGCGTATCATTTTCAACACCTCCCTTTAGGGGAGGAGCGCTCAATAGTGGGAATGTGGATGGAATGTGCTGCAATGCTATGGTGTGAGGGCTTAAGTCTGTTTTGGTGATGGTACGACATGCATATCGGACCTTAAGAGCAGCATGGCGGTCCATACGGTTAGAGAAAGAGTTCAGTAATGGACAGGTTAATCATATAAGTGGAAGCGTGCCTAAAATTCTTTCGGTCTAACTAAAAGATATTTGCCCTTCAGGAAACATTGCACAATAAATCTGTTTGCGTACGTCTCTAGTCTTATTACTCACCTCTCACAGCTGTATATCACAGGGCTGATCTCTGGTCGTGTCTGTACACACATACACAGACATGCAAAGACATGCATGCTGTAAACACATACATCTGTTTTTTTCCCTACTTGTGCAGCTCAGTTGTTTTGTAATGTATTTCTGAATACTATCATATGGTGCTAAACTACACCATATGCTTTTCCTTTCGCCATTTTCATGAAGATTACACGCACAAAATTTATTTATTTTTTTGGTCAAGAATGACACAAATTTTCCATGACAGCTAGAGTGACGTACGAAACCTGTAACAACCTCATGTCGTAACTGCTCTTCATCATAAAGGCAGCCTTGTGTAAGATGATGGCTGATATGTTGCATGTGGCTCGATTTATATCGCCAGAAAATCCATATTCCCTTTTTGACAGTGAGGGGTGAGGGATGTCCTGACTGAAATTTCAGTGATGTGTATAGGTGTGTGAGAGTATGTGTCAGAGGATCATATGCTTTTGACACGTGTTGTGTGTGTCAGCCCGCTGCTCTGCATCTTCATGTGTGCGTTCGAAGGTCGTGGGACATCTCGTCCGATCTGCCTTCTTCTTCAGAAAGGTCAGAGTCTACTGTACACCTCTCTTTAAGAATAGATGTAATTCCACTGGAGTGCAATCCAAAATGTAATGTAACACTGGTCCTGTAAAGGCTTAAAATATACAGAATATATGTACGGTAAAATAAGGTGCTGAAGATTTAAGCATCTGCCATATGGCATATATGGTACTCAACAGATGAATGGATTACCAGAGACTGATCTCTGTGATCAGATTTCATGGATAGATGTTCCCTCTTAACCCTCCTGTTATCCTAAGGGCCAAAAATGACTCGTTCATGAGTTCAACACCAGAGAAACCCTCCGAAATCAAATGTTTTCAAAATTAATAGGAAATTTTCTTAACGCAACATTGATTTCTGGTTTAACATTATGTTAAGAGGCTTCATGAAAGAGATGTGGCTAAGGTGGGTTATTTTTTACTCTGAGCATGAGGAAAGTATACAGAATATAAAGACATCAAGAGGGTTAACTGATTTTCTTGTGGGTTTAAGTACTAGAAAAGTATTTGTGTTTTTTGTGCACCTAAATCAGAATGTTTTAATGTGAGCCTCAAATGAAATAACTTAAGCTTTGGCCTGTCTGTCTCAACCAGGGTTTCTTCAGGAGGACCATCCGGCTAAAGCTGGAGTATGACAAGTGTGAACGCAACTGCAAAATCCAGAAGAAGAACCGCAACAAGTGCCAGTACTGCCGATTCCACAAGTGCCTCTCTGTGGGCATGTCCCACAACGGTAAGGCCTGACTCCTCCAAAGTAGTAGAATATACATAATGAATAACAGCCAATGTAATTGTGTAGTTAATTAATTTGTGAGAGGAAATATGTGTGATCATAACCAATCACTCACTGAAATCATACTCTAATCCAAGTGTCCATTGAAAGAACTTGCAATTAAGTGAGTGCTGTTACATAAAACTTGGCTCATGACGTCTTAAGTCAACACCGTAGTTTATTATTATTAAGATTTACAACAAAAGCAGGACATGTCCTTCTGTGATTTGGCTCCAGTTCAATGTGCTTTACATTGACTGGGTTTTTATAGAACAGTGTCCTGCAGGAGCCTGCTTGACATTGAGAAAACACAGGACCATATAGCTCCACATCTGGCCTGTCATCTGCACTGACTTCTGAGGGGTCACTGGGTTTGTTACTGTGGCCTCCCGCTGCAGACAGGACAGTGTCAGAAACCTGAGAGGAAGACGACACGTTGTCCTCAGAAGAGAAGAAAGAGGACAGACTGCACCATGTCATTTGTGGGCAAATTTTTGTGTGTGTCGGCACGCGTGTATAGTTGCTTTAGGAGGATATTTTGGATGTCAGCATTTAATATGTCTTTGTGAAGATTAATTGTTAGATCATTCTAGCTGTTTCTGATGATAAATGTCTTCACGCACCAGCCATCCGGTTTGGTCGGATGCCCCAGGCGGAGAAGCTGAAGCTCAAGGCGGAAAGTAAGATGGTAGAGAAAGAGGAGGCAAGCCCTATGCTGTCCGACCACAAGATTCTGGTGAGGCAGATCCACGAAGCCTACATGAAGAACTTCAACATGAACAAGGCGAGAGCTCGGCTCATACTCACCGGAAAGACTAGCAAGCCGGTAAAGGGGGGAAAAAAAGCCAGATAAAAATTTCTGTTTCTCTCTTCTGTCCTCTTCTGTGTCACCTTCCAACAACCTCTCCTCTATATTTCCCAGCAGCCGTTCATCATCCACGACATGGAGACGTTCCAGCTAGCAGAGAAGACCTTAGCGGCCCATATGGTAAACAGTGACTATCTGGAGCCGGACAGCAGCCTTCAAGCTGGAGATGTAGTTCCGGCTTTGGGGTGCGGGGAGCTCCAGCAGAGGGAGGCTGAAGCCAGGCTCTTCCACTGCTGCCAGAGCACCTCGGTGGAGACCGTCACAGAGCTGACGGAGTTCGCCAAGGCGGTGCCAGGTTTCCAGAGCTTGGATTTAAATGATCAGGTGAGTTTAGAGCGCCGTATAGGTCATCCATCTTTCTGTCATTCCACGTGAGAAAAATACAGATTGCATGCTTTGTCTTCCTCATCATGTGTCTCCTAAATGTACCCAGAATTAAATCTAAATCAAGTGAAAGTGCATTTAGTCACTATGGTGCCGTTCTCTGGAACAAACTGCCTGATGACCTGAGATCTGCTACAACTGTATCTTCTTTTAAAAGCAGTCTTAAAACATTGTTTTTCTCCCAGGCTTTTGGTAGTTAGTGTTTGTGTGTGTGTGTCTGCTGTAGTTCATGTGTGAATGCTGTTGTAGGAATAGGACAGGGGTTATAAAAAGCTGAATTTTATGTATGTATGTGTGTGTGTTGTATGAATGACTGAAAGGTTATTTTATTTATGTGGAGTATTTTATATATGGGTTTTCTGTCTCATCTGTTTGTTTTCTGTCTTTTACTCTTAAGCACACCTGTGTATGAAATGTGCTATACAAATAAAATTATCTTGACTCATATTTAGGTCACTCTCTTGAAGTACGGTGTTTATGAAGCCCTCTTCACCCTCCTGGCTTCCTGCATGAACAAAGACGGCCTCCTGGTGGCCCGCGGCGGAGGCTTCATCACCCGTGAGTTCCTCAAGAGCCTCCGGCGGCCATTTAGCGACATGATGGAGCCCAAGTTCCAGTTTGCCACACGCTTCAACTCCCTAGAGCTCGACGACAGTGACCTGGCCCTTTTTGTGGCTGCCATTATCTGCTGCGGAGGTAACTTGACGTTGTGTGGATGATTTTTAAAGTGCGTAAAATGGCAAAGAAACCGAATCCTCCATCTTTCTTTCTCTGCCTGATCCCTTCCCTCCCAGACCGTCCAGGCCTGGTGAATGTGCCTCTTGTGGAGCAGCTGCAGGAGAGTATCATACAGGCGCTACGGCTCCACCTGCTGGCCAACCATCCAGACGACACCTTCCTCTTCCCCAGACTGCTGCAGAAACTGGCTGACCTCCGTGAACTGGTTACTGAACACGCTCAGTTAGTGCAGGAAATCAAGACAACAGAGGACACGTCGCTGCACCCACTCCTGCAAGAGATATACAGGGACATGTACTAAGAAGCTAACACATGGTCATGTATGGGGACATGTATTAAAATGTTAATGTATGCCAGGTAAAATGCTCAAATCCGGGTGTACATAAACATTTACTATCATGCATATCAATGTACTGTATGTAGCTTATGTATCTGTTTCTGGATGCGCAGCGCTGTGATCTGCTGAGGTTGTATTTAGACCATGTGACACTAAAACTGTACTGCAACAAAACAGGAAAGGCAGCTCTTGTAGGTGGCTGCTTCAATGAAAGGGGGGACAGTGGGAAACACACTTTTTGAAATTACACCATCTATGTGTACTGATATTTTCAAATGCAGTAATTTGTACTTACAACACCCAGTTTGCTGTGGGTGCAAGCTTTTAACCTACAGACTCAAGTACTAAACAGATGTTAAACAGGGATTAGGCTATGCAAATATGCATAGCATTTAAAATGGGTGTACAAATTATAAAGATACACAGACATGACTGCTACACTCATGTATGCACTGAAGCTAAATACTCATAGTGCCTGTGAACGATGCTGAAGCGAAGAAGCTGCTGAGACTCAAAATCAAACATATTCACACATATTTAATATTATTTAAAAGGACTTTGGATGTGTCTAATATCACTGTTATATCCTTGAATGTGTATCAGTGCCTTACTGAAGTGGCCTCGACCATTTTGAGATTAATGGATTCATGAAAGACGTGTCGTAATGTTTCCTTGGCTTAGTCTCATATTTGTGTTTCCTTTATTTTGACCACCCCTTATACATTCACCAAATACATAAAAATACATTATAAAGTATCTTTTTAACCATAGGGTAGATTTATAACTACTTAATGTTGGACCAGGGTTGAACCACGTTCTCATACAGTATTAAATTGTGAACAGTGGTGCATTTTTATCAGGAACTTACCTGCAAGGAGCCTGTCTTCTACTGTAATCATTTGAAAACACTGCAATTTCACGGGTCATGTGTTAATATTAATCCTTCATTCTACTGCCAAAAATTAACACAACATCATAGCTCACTTTTAACCTATTGTTCCAGATCAGTGTTACTGAGTACAAAACATTTCGTACAAATCCTGCCATCAAAACACCTTTTTTTTTTTCAAGAAAAAAACCCCAGTATTGGCCGGTATTGAGTCGCTTGTTTTGACCACAAACACAATAATCTGTTGAGCTGGTTTCTGTATTATTTTGTAAATATAACAAGAATGTGGTGACCGCAGGGAAAGGGATGTGTGTATCTGCAGGTCTCACTAAGGGGAGCTGATGGGCCTTATTTACTGGACATAGACTTCACCTCCTCATGTAGAACTGAAATGTTATTTCTTGTAATAATGAAACTGTTAATGTTTTTTTTTTTTTTTATCATAGGTGTACAATAAAAAATGCATTTGCTGTTTCAATATGTGATAGCCTAAAATAAAGTAATATATTTTAACTGTCATATTTGCAATGGCCTGACTTATTTACTTGTCTATAATGATGTCAATATTATCTGTTCATCTGATTCAGACCATGCTTTTCAAATAGATCAGCCTTTTTCACAGCAGATATGCTGAGGTATTATTATCAGAAAAGCACAGGTGGAACTAATAATGTTAATTATAGCTTTGTTCCATTTACCCCAGTGAGCCATTAATGGTAATCACACCTGTGCTTTTTCTTTAATGACACGTTAAAATGTCTGCTGTAAAAACGGATTACCTCAGGATTATTTTTTGCAATGAAAATAGCCCATGCCATTGATTTTGTCTGGTTAAATAAGCTTTAATATCATTTTTATATATAAAACAGGGAGTTTGAAGCATCTTAATAATGTGATAAAACTGTCTTCCCTCAGAGATGTGGAATATTAGATCATGTTTGGAGTTTTCTATTCATTTGTCAATAAATGTATTAATAAATTCAGATGACAAAGCTATGGTAGCTAAAATATCTCGATATTTTTTAAAAATATTTTTATTTTTAACCACGCTTGACAATTATTTATATGTCATGGATATTGCTCCCCCAGGCCATTAGGTGGCGGTAAAGCTTCATGAAACAACATGACTGCACTCCATATCAAAACCAGGAACTACAGCTCCTCTGCTTTGAACGATGGAGCAAAGTACAAGTGAATCCCCTCAAAAAACATTTACCTGCCAATTGTGTGGTTTAAGTAGTCCTTTTACGTACTACGGCCAGAAACCACCAAACACCAGAGCCATTGTGTAAGTGCAAACTAAGTAAAACGCTCCTTTTAGTGCTCTGCAGCAAGCTATGCTAATGCTAATGATGCTAGCTGCGACGTGACTGCGTTTTATCAACACAGCTACAAAACTGCAGTATTAACTGCCTTAAGGCACACTTATGTCGTGTTTCTGGAACATAAATTAAGTAATAATCCACTTCTGTTTGTCCTCTCTGTTGCTCAACAGGTTGCTAGAGGAGTGTTTTGTGACCAAGGACCCCTTCTGTCCGGACAAGGAAAAGTTTCTTATTCTGGGTTCAAACTGCAGCCTGTGCAGCCAGTGTGTCTGTGTTGGATCGGTAGGATAAATACATTAAATTGCGTTGCTACGGTCTGTTTTTTTTTTTTGTTTTTTTGCCACAAACTAAATATGTGATTTCAGTTCAGGACATGGTTAATACCTGTATGCACAAATGTTATCATGCCCCTCCTGGGACCAATGAAATCAGTCTAGATAAGTGTGTGTGTTTACATGCAGCACAAGCAAATATTATTGGGTGAGGCAACAGTAAAATCTTAAACTGCAATATGTAGGGACAGAAGAAAACTGCATGTCCATTTTGATTTGGAAAATCAAGCTGTTATAGTTCTCCACTTGGCATCAGTTGACCTTGCAGAAGCATCACTCCTGCAGCTTTGATGTTTTCTTTTAGATGACTTTTGCAATCATGCGGTATATGTGAAATTAATGTTGAAATCAATTAATCCAGTTTCTCTAATAGGTAATAAGAACATTTCTAAAAAGGTCTCCCAGTCTTGGAATAAATGTGACTGGTCATATATATCCAGAGCTTTATGTGAAAATAGCACACTAGTGCTGAACTTTGTTTCTCTCCTCTTTCAGGACTGCAGTCTCTTCTACACCAAGAGGTTCTGCATGCAGTGTGTGAACAAGCACTTGGACCAGTTTCCCCATCAGATTCAGGCTGAGCTGGCCAAGAAGAGGCAGAGCTCCCAGACGGCCGTCTCATGACACCGGGCAAGAGGTCCTTAACCTGCTCACCCATCTAAGACCAAATCTGAATAACTTATGGTCGTAAAGCACCAAATGTGTTTAAGTGCTTTTCCAGCACTTCAGATCAAACACCAGACTTTCAAAACACCATACAGGAAAACACAACTTCCTGGACTTTATTAGCATAGCTCTGGGTTATTATTCTTTTGGCAGAAAATGAACACATACATTAAAAACTGAGGCTGCTGTATTAGCCTACTGGGTGTTATTTGTTTATTGGAGGGAGTTTTTTTTTTTTTTTTTTTAAGAAGTGAGCTGCAGGTGTGACTGTTGTTGCTGGACTCCTATCAGGTTTTGGTTGCAGGCTCAGAATAATCCTTCCCTCGTGTCCAGCAATTAAAAATGGCCTCCGATTTAAAATCTGATGTCATGTACTGTTTGTGGATAATTGCCCTGCAGTTGCTCTGAATCCTGTGTTTAAAGGAAAAAAGGCCATTAGAGGCATGGCAGCATTTTCAAAAGATGTGGGTTTCGGGTGTTTTATTCAGTGGAGCACATTTCCTATCATTATGGCCCTTTACTATATTAATTAATAATCAGATACGGATGTACAGTGTTTAACATTATAGCTAATATCTCATCAGTTATTTCCATGATGGTCATTACAGACCACTGCCTTATTCAGCAACTATTCGAGCTCCCTGCAAACAGTTTCAACAATATAACTAGGCATGATTCAAATGAAGATGTGGAAGTAATAGCATTTCCCAAGACCAGTTGCTATGCACATTGAAAACCAGATTCATGTTTCCACTGCCCTTGCAATGGAAAGAAATTATTAACTTGGCTACAATCTCTTTTTGAACTTGATGAATTATGCCTGTTGCACAATTTTTAATGCGCCTTTTTTTATGAGAAAATGCATTACTTTTCAACGACACATGTTAACAGTGTTTATATGTCCTATTCTGACAAATGGGTGCTTCCTTGGATGTTTTGACATTGATGAATCCTTCTTAAGGGTCTATTAGTGCTCTCCCTTTGAGTTATGCATACATGGTCAGAGGTCACACTGTGGAGTCAAAAAAGGATTGTACTTTGTGTTACACTATGATGTTCGTTTTAGTAACAATCTGATGCAGTTGCGTCATCTCACTGAGTTACATTGTGTAATGTTATTCCCATTTTCGTCATGTTTAAAATACACATTTTGCAATGTCAAACCAAGTTTTCCAACAAACAAAGGTGGTTCAAACTGCACACAGACATGACAGTGAAATATCTATGGTGATAGGTATTTTTAGGTAGTGGAGAACTCTCATACTTGAGCAGAATCATCTAAAGGCTTCATATTCTGGATTATCTAGTTCATACTGTCTTTTTTTCTCTCTGAAGGTCAGAGAATGAGCCCTAACATGTTCAGTTGTCTTGATATTATTTGCAAAACAAGTGGAAAAAAAACAAGTACTACCCTTAAAGCATCGGTTCAGCATGTAAGACCTAAACAAAACCTTCTCCTGCCTTGTTTTTCACTTGCCCGTCTATTCAGTTTGGTCAGAATCTGTTTTCATATCAAGGATCGCTCTGTACAACACTGCATAGTTTGCAGCAGCGTAAACACATTATGGATTAAGTGTGATCCCGACGATAACATCGATATAACAGATGGCCTCGCTGTATTTATCACGAGATGTTTGACTCTTTTCGAGGGTTAATTGAAACAGCATGGCCTTAAAGGCAGGCCCAGTGATTTTTACTGGCAAAAGCTGCAGAGGAATGCGGAGTGACACTCGCTGCAGAGTTGAAGCTAGGACAACATACACAACTTGTGACCGGGAGTGTATGTGTATTTTTATCGTACTTCCATATCTATAGTGTATTATGGTTTTATGATAATGAAAGCTGTATATTTAAATTGCACTGTAAAGCTCAAATAAGGACAAGAGTTGAAAATTAGCAAGAGCTATAAACTCTCTTTGCAGCACATCAGTTTCATGCTCTGTATTATGTTACACTACATCGTCCTTATTAAATAAATTAAAACAGAAAAAAGACAGTCGTGCTTACTGTTGCTTATGCATTCACTGAGTTCCTACAGGGTTGCTCTGCAGCTTTCAGATGTACAGAAAATAAATGAGATCATTACCAGGTCTTGACATAAACACCAATTAAAGTCTTGAACCTTTAAGATGCAAACTGAAAACCCTCAGAAGGAAATGACCCTCATTTCAAGGTTTTTTTTTTTTTTGTTTGTTTTTTTTTTTTTAAAAAGCTGCTGCTCCACTTTCTATTTCCTTGCTGGTGTTTAAAATCCAAGCACACACAAGCAATTACAACCAGTGAAGCACACAAACCACCCCTGTGGCACCAGTGGCAAAGTCTGACAGCGATAGGCACCGCGCCAACGATGACGGAAGGCTTTTCTGCTCAAGAGCTGATGTCATCGGATGCCAAGAGACAGATTTGTGGGGTTTTGTTGTTGTTTTCCTGCACAAAATCTCACTCTAGTGTCTCATAGTCCTTCAGTAACCTTGAGACTGTAACTGAATAGATTTACACTGATTGAATCAAGTGTGCTTAAGCCATTAATGTGACACCAAATCAGATCAGGCAGTGATATCTGTCAGCACTCGTACAATCATTTGATGATTGATTCATGTGATAGTATTAGCAGCCTGGAGCGAGACCTCAGCCTGGAGCTCCTGCAGCAAGATAACATTTTTTTCTTCAGTGTTGTTTTCTTATCAGATATGACATTTGAAACAATTAGCCGATGCATTTCATCCACCACAGCTTTACAGTGCATGAACACAGGGATACAAATGACAGTTAATGAGATCAAATGAAATCTGTGAGCATTATGTGCTCAGTTAAACCAGCTGGGATAAATCAGGTGTTAACGGAGAGATAAAACATAATAACGCACTCTTTATAACTACCACCTCCCTTCTGTTGGCTTTTTCATATGTACTTAACTAATCAAACTAATTAATTAGGCCATATTCATGTGTAGAGTTAATCCAATCCTGCTCTGTGTTGTTGTTGCCCCTGTTCGACTTTAAGAGAGCTCTATGGGCGGTCCATAGTTCGCAGACCAATGAATCGCCTTCTCTGTTTAAATACTCCTTGATGTCAACTTTCCTTCTTCACTCGTAGCTCCCTCTAACGCCATGTTGGCTGTTATGACTTGACTTGTTGTTTTCATCAGCTTTACTACGGACTTTGACAGGAGTGGCTCTCTTAAATCCCCCTGCGCATTTGGAGACGCTTTATTCCAATTTTTGCGCGTCACGTGTTTTGGATGATACGCGCGGAGTATGCATGCAGCATTCCCCTGACTTTGCTTTTGAAAGGAATACTACTTGGAATTAGCAGTCTTTGAAAGGGTTTGGTTGTTGTTTGTGTTTTTTTCCCCCTTGTCATATGTGCAACAAAATGTCAGATGTTCGCCTTTCTAATGCGAGCCCGACATTGGAGAGGGTGGATGCGCGGCAGCCAGACAACGTCAGACCTCCGGTCCGTAGAAATCTCTTCGGTTCACCTGATCGAGAGGAGTTACGGAGGTATATGACAGCTACGATTCAGGATGAAGTGCAGGGTTTCGTTGAGACGTATAATTTCGACCCCGTCAACAACAGACCGACCTCTCCGGGTAATTTCGAGTGGCAAGAGGACAGCGACGCACCGGAGTTTTATCGCAGACCGCCTCACGGTAGCCAGCGGCCCCAGCGAAATGTGGACTTGCCTGTGGATGACCGACAGGATGCCGTGGAGGAGAACGAGAGGCAGTCGGTTCGCCTTCAAAACAGAGACGGTTCAAGGAAAAGACCCTCAGGAGATTCAGGTGATCACTCTTTACTTGTTGAGGCTGTCACGCACTTTTGTTCCCCCGGTGTAGGCGCACCCTGTGTGCCCCCTGTGCCGCAATGCAGAGGCGCGCAAGCAACAGTTGTGTCCGGAGTTGAACCGTGCGCTGCGATCGCGGTGGATGTGTGTCTGAAAACAAAGTGAAGCATGGCGCAAAGCACCCGGGAGAGCAAGGAAGCAAACTCAACATTTCTTTACACATGTTTAAGTTATTTAATCTTGTTATTTATTGTGACAACACAGTGCACGTTTGCTTAGACGATCGCGTATTACGTCGTAGTTCGCATTTCCCTTTTCTCATAAGTCGGGTTATTCTCGGTAATAGTGAAATTTCTGCAGCAGCAGCAGCAGCAGCAGAAGCCTACCGAGACTGTCAGGTGCTTTTCAAAGAGGACGTGCAGCTTTACACGCCAACAACTTTTCAGCGTGTTTTTTTTTTCAATTATTATTATTGTCTGCCAGGTCCCTGTTCCAGCGAGTGTCAGAGTAAAAGGTCGCATACCGACGAAGATGATGATGACGACCCGTCGGGAGGTGCAGGAAATCAGGCTGTTAAAGCCGTGGAGGAGACCCACAGCAGGCCAGACAACAGCGCGGAGGTCCAGTGAAAAACAGTGCCAGGTTAGAAATCAGTGTCTCACTTTTGCACTATTGTTAAGGGTTTTGACTTGTTGATAACACACAGATTTTCAGTGCGTTAAATCGTGATGATCGGCTTTCATATTACCTGACAAGAGAGTGTTTTGTTTACTTGTTTATCACCAGCATCTTTAACATACAGCACAGTTGTGAAAGTACACATTTCTTTCTTGCACGCAGCACTAACACGTCATCAGCCTAACTTGCACATTGTTGTATTATCCTCATGAGCCCTTCATAGTATGACTGTACACCCTGTGTGTGTGTGTGTGTGTGTGTGTGTGTGTGTGTGTGTGTGTGTGTGTGTGTGTGAATGCGTGTGTGTCTGCATTAGGGATATCAAGCATGAGCAAACTGCTTTTTCAGTTGCACCATTCAACAGCCTGTTTCCTCTTTATATCCCACAGTGCAGGGAGACTTGTTGCTGGTGGAATACTGTGTAGCCTTGCTCAGCATCTGACAGACCGGAGAAAGAAAAACAAAAGCAGCCTTTCCTACGAAGGGAGGAGGAGAGGCTGCACAAGCACTGAATATGTACACTAGCAAGTTTTGGCACTCATTTAAATTAAATTGCCTCAGAAGCAGCAGACGATGTAGCAGTGTGCAAATGGATTTTTGCTCATTTTTTTTATTACTACCTATGTTTCAGATGTAGCACATAAAAAAGCATAATATGCTTTTCATACCTTTTGTTAAATGTATTTGAATAAGTGTGTGAATTTGACTCGGGGGATTGCAGTGCAATTTCCAAAAGAGAAATATTATTTTGTTAAAGTGGTCATATTGTATCATTATTCAGGTAATTGATGTAAGTTAAAAATGCAGATTTCAAAAGTCAGGGTTATGTGGAAACAAAATGTCTTCACTTTTTCTATGGCTTTATGTGTCCCAGTGTTATATCTTTGTTTTTGAAGGCCCAGATGGCCACACTGTTGAGGGTCCATCTAACTGGGAATAGCCATGATAGATAAAGTTTACATGCAAATAATGTCTCCTTATTTCCCCAATTTTATTTCATTATCTTTTTTTTTTTATTTTTTTTTTTTTTAGGGGTTTTTGCCAAAGTTTGTGCCTTTTTTGTATGGGGAGGGGGGTGGGTGGCTAAACTGCTGAGCAATATCCAACCAAATTTAACAATATTTGCTAATAGTCCTAAGAATTAGCTTTCTATTTTTAAATTAGGTGTTTTAATATTTTAGTGACTTATATGTCACACACCGTATCCCCCCCTCTTGTAATAAATGGTGTAGTCCAGATTAACATAGGTCAAACTTGTAAAAAAAAAAAAAAAAAAAAATCACTGGGCTACTTTTATGCAAATATGTGAATCAAAGATTTGTCTCTTGTGGTGTGAAATTCATGTGGAACATGTAATTGCACTATTGTTAATTTCTCATTCTTGTGAGGGCAGAAAAACAAAGTTACACTGCCTCAGTTGGTGTAAAACTTTGAAGTGTACCTGTGTGTCTTTTTTTTTTCTTTTTTTTTTTTTTTGAAAAACACTGAAAATATTATACTAACTTATTTATGTTGAGCTTTTTTTGTGGGTGTATGTATAGCTTCCCAAAGCGACATTTTTGTGCATTTTGTGCATTTTTGTAAATATATATTTTCATTATTGTTTTTAAGATAAACTGAGCCTAATAATCGATTTTATACGTGTGTTTTGTATATTTTTTTTCTTCAATCTGCAATCTGATTGATTAAAAAGTAATGCTGGTGTAATGAATACATGAGCTCACTATTTTGATTCCAAAGCACACAACCACTCCTCCTTTAACAAACACACACACACACAAAATTTAAAGTCCCCCTCCACTCGAAAAGTTGTTTTTCTTCTTGTTCCTACAGTTGAATATTTGAGCTTCTCTGTGCTGAATGATGTATGTGCAGAGTTTGACACTTGAGGGCTGTTTACACATTCATCTGCTGAAAGTGGAAAGCTGGAAGTGTTCATTGAAATTACAGTTTTAAGGGGCGGGCCCATGAGCGTGATTTGTGACAACACAAATATTTTGGAAGCCAATCCTGGTCCAATATGCAATTTACACAAGTGTAATGTGGAAACTTGAAGCCTCCAGTGCACAAACACTCAGGATTTACAGGGAAGTAGGAAATATTTTGTGTCCAGCTGTTAAACTGTTGATGTGAAAAATATTTGCATATTCATAGATTCAGTCATTTTTAATGAGGGACATCGAGTAAATGTCATTTTAAGGAATTTAATGAGGTGATGATACATTTTTGTGGAGAAAACAGGTCGGACACAAATAATTATTCAGAGTATTTTATATACATCTTAAAACATGTCTGGAGGGGACTTTTAAGTGATCCGCCCATGTAAACTGGTAGACTCATCATAGTGATTACAAAGTCTTACACAAAGACGGGAGGGAAGTACAACCAAAAGAGGTTTAATGTGTCCTGCAGTGTGAGAAACAACAAGGCAGTGATATGATCAATAGCTGTACCATAACTGATCAACCACTAATGAACCACTTCATGCACGGACTTATTTTGAGGGTTTAATTACCTCATTTATTGTCAATGAGACATTAGACATTAGTCAATTAGATCATAATTTAGCTGTGAGCTTATTTTTGTAGGAACTCCACTACCAAAACATTTCCCATAATTTGCCGAAAAGGACTTCTATGCAGTCACAGTAATGTTTGGTATAATTAAAATTATACAAGATTAAATTATGTGTATTATTGGATAAAAATCCAGTACACCGTGCTCATCTTGAGTGCAGATACAGCACCAGAGTGCAGGCTGTGACTGTGCTGGATTGTCTCACCCCAGCTCTGCCTCTAAAGTTGAAAACAACAAGGGGTATGTCCTGAGGAAAAAGAGGGAAAAAAAGTTTCTGGTTATTGGCTTTCCCTGGCTCCAATCACAGCAGAGAGAAGAAAAGCAGACCACTTAGGAGCTAGCCAGTCACAGAGATGTGGGCGGGAGCCTGAACAGTACAGGCTGTTCTTTTCATAAAACACACACCACCCAATTAGTTTCATTGGCTGCCTCTTTCCTGTTGATACCAGTGTGTAGGAGTCAAATACAGAGTGAGTGAGAGAGAGATTCCTATAATACTTCATACTGGCTGTGAGTGCATCTGCAGTAATTACTAGTGAGCTCATGGCCTTCCTGTAAACTTTTAGAAAGAATTTAACAATCTGTTTCTTCCTTTATTTGTTAGTTTTGAACAGAGGACTTGTTAAATGCCAGCATTATGTAAAACGTAGCATCAATAATATAATGCTGTCCTGAAAAGTAACACAAATATGTGCTGTCACAAAGAAAACTAATATTTTTTTATCATCTCTCAACTCTGAGGAAACTTCTGATGACGTTACCCTACAGATGGAGCATTTAAAGAGAACTTTACCAACCTGGGTGTTCCTCTCATATTTTGTCTAGTATGACTATTGGTCATGAAAGCGTTTTACTCATCACTTACACATCACTTACACTGACTCACAGACTCCTGCAAGAATCAAGTTGATCAGGATAAGGAGTGCAAGACTCCTGGTTTTCCAAAGATGCCAGTTTAACAAAAATAGTGTGGAAGTAAACACAGAAAGTAGCTACTGCAACTACTGAAAATCCCTGTAGCTACTGTATTGAAGCTGGCTACATAAAATAGCAGCTTTGAGATGTAGTTTTTGTACAATTACATTTTGTTTGTTTGCACTGATAGTAAAATATGTATTACTGCTACTTAAAGTATACTTAAAACAGTCATATTTAGTAATCAATGGTACCGACAAATACATGAAAAGTATAACATCAGTATATTTAAAGGATATGTCTTTCTATACTTATACTTTCTATTCTTATTGTCAACAAAGTAGAGCCAAACCAACAATGAATTGATCCAATAGTGATGCGCAGACCAGCTCTGACGTAACCCGAATCCGCATGTTTGCATAAATCATCCACTGCCACCCACCCAAACAGATTATTTTCTCCGATTTAGAGACCCGTACTCTATCACAGATTACTATCATTTCTCAGTGGGATATATGTAAGCATGATGATGTGGTAACATATTACACTGAAGCAGGCTGGTTTTAAATAAAATTTATTTAAAGTAAAAGTTCTGCTTTTACAAATGGACCCCACAATCAATGAGAGTTGAGTCTGCTAGTTTGAGCCTGACAACAAATGAAGCTTAAAATATGTTCACATTTTAGGGAGTGTAATACTTCCTCATTAATGATGTATTATTTCACCCACCCACAATCCATCCACTGTTTATCAGAATGTTAACTTTTATGACTCTGCCCACCCGATCCGCAGATTAACCGCCATGCCTGCGGAAAGAACTGCGATCTGTTCATCATTAACTTACAAATATTGAGTGTGTATCAAAAGCCTGATATATCTTATTCCTCTGTGTCCTAGCCCTCCATTATTGTCCAAAAACTATTAAAAACACATCAATGAGCCACACCGCTGCACTGGGTGACATGTTCCTTCACCATGGAGATAACAGACACATTAGTTTGTTTAGAAACAGCTCCAAAGACTAATAATAACTAATAAGAGTGTTTACATTTTCAGTCACTGGAGAGTAGTTCCTTGTACAGCAGACACCACTGCACTGAGCTTTGTTAGCTTGTTGTGCTACATATCGTGACCTCTTGACTTTGTATTACATTGTAAATTTCTCAAAGAACTTCAGTACAAAGTCAAGAGGTTATGATCTGTAGGACAAGAAGTTATAAAATTCCAGCCATATCCTTAAGGATATCTAATGGACAGCTTTTACAGTAATATACAGTGCAACTTAACTTTAGCATATACCGATATTTTGCAATTTTAGTGTGCTAATGTCCAAATGTATGCTGATGACACTGTAATACATACACACAGTAGAACTGAAACTGAAAAAGTTGCTCAAGTACTCACGTGATTGATTAAGTGTTCAGTGAATCACAGACACTTCTGAAAGAAGATAGGGCACTTAGAGTCATTTCCTGTATCTGTGTCACATGAGTTTTGCCACTGCCTCGCGCCTTTAGGAGACTAGCGGCAGGTCCTGAGTCTATTCACTCCAATGCGAGAAGTGAACATGAGCACAGATTTAGACAGATTCTTTCGTCCCATTGGCACAAAAAAGTAAATATTTGACCCATTTTTCACAAGCCACACATCCTCCAAACATTCTGACACTAAATTGGCATTTTAGTGACAGACAAAGATGGAGAAAATCAACATAATGCAGTTTAAATAAAAAATAAATACAACAAGGTTGATTATATTGTGAATTTGCACCTTGTTTTAAATAACTAAACTCTACCAGAAGCTGTGCTTGTATCCTGGGTCTTGGCAGGTTGAGTTTGCGGGGCTGAAAAGGCGAAGCTAGCCCGTTAGCATGGGTTGTGTCTAGATGGCGTTAGGGGATGGGGGAGGGGGCCAACTGTGCCCAGTTAGGAGATAGGAAGTGTATACCATTTCATACATGGATGTTTAAAGAGAACTGGATACAGCATCGGAGGTAGGGCCCTGTTCACTCCTATAAAAATTACTAAGTGGCGTATGAAGCCAAAAAAGTTCAACCTTTTCCACATTGCTACTGCATCTGTGGGGCCCATAGAGCAAGCGCACCAGTGACTTTTGCCAGCTGAGCCCGCTACTTCCAGTTTAGCCCTCCAGCTAACTTTAAAGATGAGAAAGGATAAAACAATTAAATTGTGCGGCTTCTCTAGACTTTCAAAATGTGATAGGACATAACGGATCAAATTCTGACAATGGAACAAATCATTTCGTGGGGGTTGTGACACTCACAAAAAATCATCTTCTGATTTACAAACATCTCTTTCACAATGTAAGTCTGCTGACTGTAGTTTCATATTTACTATACAGACTTGAGAGTGGTATAAATCTCCTCATCTAACTCTCAGCAAGAAAGTGAATAAGTGTATTTCCCCAAATGTCAAACTATTCCTTTAAGTATGTTTTGTGCAGCTGGTGAAAAAGTCTGTAATCAAGTCAACATAGACAATTTCAGATGTGTTAGAGGTGCCTACATGCTCAGGCTCTCTGATATCTCACATGATTTATTGTTTAACAAGCTAGGGCAGGCTAAATACACAACATTGAAGCTACTAGTTTGAGCTGGGAATATTTGATTAAACTCGCAAATGTATATCTTATGTACAAAACTATGGATATGATAAAATCATACATGGAAGTATGTATGTAGCTTATTTGAATGTAACTTTGTTTCAGACAGATTAAAACAGACCTTTTGGCTGACACTGTAAACCACATAAACAATAAAACTAAATGGGAAACCTTTTCCAAATACATTTCCATACTGTCGTACCAGTCAGGGATCATATATAGAAAATAGCATGCAGAGTACATTACATTAACAAATTATAACCTCTCTTGTCTAGTTAAATCAGGTGTTTCACTGAAGGAGAAGTCTTTTATGTTTAAGTGACTCATGACATTTAGCTGATGCTTGTTGTAAGTGACAGTAGTTTCTGGTCATTGAAATTCTAATTTCCTCTTCATTTTCTCAGGTTTCAACAAAATGGAAATAACATATGGAGCAGGAGCAGTTTAAAAAATGAAAAGACATTTAAGTGCCAGAATCTCCACTATAGGCAGCAAATATATAACAGAGAAATCAATTCACCCAAAGAAATAACATAAAATGAAGCTGTTATTTTGTTTGATAGCACTGTATTACTGTATTTTTGTGATCAATTATCTTTCTGCAACCTGTTTACCACAGCAGATCATAACATGACCATGAGGTCCAGCTTCTTAGATTAGGATCTCGCTGGCTGGGCCCAGAAAATACAGGTGGTTACAATTACACTTGCTTGGCGTCCACGGTAAGGCAAACAACCTCACCAACAGTCCCAACAGATGTTAAACTGAATGGCAATCAATACAATAAGATCTCACAAGACATTTTGAGGTTGAAGAAATTAAGAAATGCTGCATATATGTAACCCAAATGTTACCACTCACACTCAATCTGTTAAATGTCTGTACTAATCCTTAAATCAGGATCTACGACATCTATAATATTTAAGCATCTTAGACACCCACACAGGTGTTTTCACTTATCTTGCCTGATTAGACTTTTGTTTGGTGTCATCATGTGATTCTCATCTTCAACCTGAGCAGAGGCCTAATTAGCCAGAATAACTCAAAACATCTGTGTGAGTCTTTAAAAAGTACCATGATTTGCTTTGTTTGGCGCTGTCAGTCATTTTGCAAGCATGTTGTTGTACCTCTTAACCCAAAACTTTTGTGATTTGGTTTTGTTTGCCATGATACATGACCCTCAAGATAAAACAATGACACTGAGGGGGAGATAGAAGCATTTCAGTATCAGAAAGCGGTTCTTGATTTAGAGAAAGAGAAACACTTCAAAGAGGATAAACGCAACTGAAATGTTTTTCAAAGTCACCAGAAGGTAAAGAAATAAACCTTTAACCTCAAGGTGGTGCAGGAAGAGAGACAGTGGCTCGTACGCCATGATGCAGATATGACATCACCACTTTCAAGGATTCCAGCAAGCTGTGCCAGGCATGACCTCAAAACCACGCCAACAGAGGGTGTGGGTGTCTGTGTGTGTGTGTGTGTGTGTGTGTGTTACCCCAGACTGACCTTGTTTATCATTATACTGCTGCTTGGCGAGAAACAGACACCACCGCACACACACACATGCATACATACAAAGCTGCGGCTTGTGTTGACTTTCACTGCTCTCTTTTACGTTTCGTCAAGTATGCAGAGTTGAATCTGTTCTTGCACACACCAACTCACCGTGAGCTGTCCTGAGTTTGCTTCCAAGTCAGGAAAACACTTCCATATTCCCAGAGTTAAATTAGCCGGCCCCTAATTGTTGCTGCAGATAACGAGAGGAGAAATGGGTCATAAAAGTCTGACATCTTGGAGCTGACGCTATGAATAGATATTCAGCAGAGGACCTACAAAGTATGAGCTCACAACTTGGCAAACTCTGTGTTAGGGGGGGGGGGGAGAGTTTCTTCACGAATGTCTTGTTTTACTCTGGAAATACAACTTCCCCATCTGTTTCGTGTTGGTATTAATTTGTCTGATTTTTTTTTTTTTTTCTTTTTCATTTAAATTTTTTACAGGGGCAGGGCTGCTTTATTTTTCCGCTTCACTCTGCCTCGTGGTCATGTGCTCTTGGCAGTGGTGAGAGTGGGAGAGATGAAGTGGAGGTAGTTAGGAGGGAAGGAAGGAATGAAAGAAGGAAGGAAGGAAGAGAAAATGAAGGAAAGAGGCAGAAAAGGATAGAGTTAAAGAGAGGAAAGAGAAGACGGGCTCCTTGGCTGCGTCCCGCTACAGCCAGGCCAAATCACGTCCAGTGCAGGATGTAAACAAACTAATCTGCCAATGTGAAGTTTTTACACATTTTGGTTTCGCTCTGGCCCATGTGACTCATGCAGCCTGGCTGTGTGACCTCAGATGCTGGCTTGCCTGCTGCTACAGTACTGAAGTTTTTAGTTTGCTCTGCAGCAGGGGTCACCAAGACTGTGCAGACCTGCTATGTTCTCTACTAATGCAAATGAATGCCTTTTCAAAAACAAAAGACTAACAGGATTTTATATTGTTTAATAGTGCAAAACCTTACTGACAGGATTCTAAAATATTTCAAAGATAGCACAAGACCTGCACACGCACACACACACACACACACACACACACACACATAATCGTAGCCCCTCTCCTCTCCGTTTGCAGGTCACATGTCTTTGATTTCTTTCTTATGGCCCTGAGGGTTCGATGACATGTGTGTCTGAGAGGAGGGAAATAAGTTGAAATAAGGCAACAATCAACTGCTGAGGTGACTCGTGCTCTTTCGTAACCCTGGGGCCGTGTCACCCCCCTCCCCCTCGTATACATCACAGTTCAGGCAGCTGGGAGATGGCACGCGAAATCCAGCCAGCCTTTAACCCTTGAGTGTGTGTGTGTGTTTGTGTGTATTTGAATATCCTGGACTGAAGGTGAATTTTCTTTTAATCAATACAGAGTTGCGCATGTGCACAGTGGTGTGTGTGTGTGTGTGTGTGTGTGTGTGTGTGTGTGTGTGTGTGTGCAAACCTTTCATGCAACCATGTAGATATGAGCATGGATTTGTTATGAGTGTGATACTTGCTGCTTTATATGGATCAGCATGTGTTGTATTAATAATGTATTTGCTGTGCATTGTATCTGTCAGTGTGTCACCCCAACAATATATTAACCAGAGTGTTTGCAACTTGTGAAAAAGTAAACAACTTTGAAATGAAAACTGGCCCTGGATGATCTCTGAACAGTTGACCCCTGAGCTGGGGTCATTTGGTGGTGAGTAAAGTTTGACCTGAGGACAGACGTGTGGCAACAGGAAGTATCAGCACTCACAGGTCACAGTGAGGTTGAAGCAAACTCCTCTAATGTGTGTGATTGGTGCTGCGATTGGGTGAGGTGGGGTCACGACCCTCTGAGGGGAAAAATGTTAAAGGGTAAATCCCGACATGAATGCAGCAGGGAAACTGTTTTCTTCTTCTAGGGGTCAGACAGGAAGTTAAGAGAAGCTCACAGATCAGGTGAAAAATTGGAAGAGTATGCTTTGTGTTTTAAACATTGCTCTGATTCACACTAGATGACAGTCATCTTCAAAGCAAGTAAAAAAAAAAGTGAATACTTTGTAGATCATACTTGTAGGCCTACTTTTTTGAAAAATGGATGGCAGTGTTAGTTGGTAGGTCCATCAATTTGGCCCAGATAAGATTAATCACTTTTCATCAGGTCAACATTTTAATTGTTCAGTTTGGTTTCCAACCAAATATCTGTGAAACTAATCATACTCCCATTATCCTCAACTGTCCTTTGTGTTTAGTGCTAGTTAGCAAATATTAGCATACTAGCTTGCTAATCTAAGATGATGAACATTGTACCTGCTAACCCTTCCCCAGCATATTAGCATTGTCAGTGTGAGCATGGTAGCATGCTGATGTTAGAATTCAGCTCAAAGCATTGCTGTGTAAAGCCTCACAGAGCTGCTAGCATGACTGTAGACTCTTATTGCCAGCTATTTTCCAAAGCTTTTCATACGTTTTTAGATTGACTTCCTCCCTTTCTGTCTGCCACTGGTTTCCATTCACTTCACTATAGTATAAAAATCTAATTACAGCAACTTGAGATAGAGAAATCCATCACAGAAGCTCTCATTGCTTTATTTTTCAGCCAAGGTTTTCTTATTGTCACTTAGCAAGTTGCAAGAGGAGACTAATTTGAAACTGTTTGGAAAGTCTGTCTCCTTTCACTTTGTTTGTCTTTAATAATTAAAGTCAGTCCATTGTTTTAGTTTATCTGTTAAAATTGTGTTTATTTTCTGTATTGTGGTATGTAGAGGTCATGTATGAGGTTGTGGTGATCATCTGCTCAATCAGTGATAGTGAAAACAGGCATGAATGATTAGGAGCACTGTTAAAATGTGGGAGGAAGGGTACATTTGTTCTGCAGTAAATTACATTTTGTTACATTTGTTTCACTCAAATTTTGTCACGTCACATAAAGAAAAAGACCATTTCCTTCTCGCAACAGTGTAACTTTGACCAACAAGTAAATGTTGAGTGTTCACTGTGACTGAGTGATGACCTATCTCAAACAAGACTGAAGCATAGAAATTCAGACTCCTCTACTTGGCCATAAACACAGTGATGGCCTTAGGTATAATCTTTATTCCCCTCCAGGTTTCCTGGAACAGTTCTTGGCATAAAATCTGCAGACAGGACAGGTTTTGTAATCCCCAAGCTGTCTTTCAGGACCTAATGTATAGCATAGCATATGAAGAGTGAGGTTTAACATGTGACTATCACCACAACTTCTGCTGAGGTGGTGTGAGGGTGATAGCACAGGCTGGATATTAGAGTGTCTGTGCTCAATGTCAAGACTCATGACTAAAAAAGCATGAACAAGCAAAAAGAGAATGAAAGATGCTGTGGGGCCTGATTTATGAGATGACACCACCTCATACACGGGGTTTCTTCTCTTTCTTTAATCTTTTTCTGTCTTCATCTCTTCCCTCCACACGGACATGTATATATTATACAGTACCAGTCAAAAGTTTAGACACACTTTCCCATTCTCTTGAATGACAAAGTGTAGTCAAACATGTCTCTTTCTTTCACTTTTTTGCTCTATACACAAAAGACACACTGAAAAACAAAATAAAATACTGAAAGATGCTACAAATCTGCATAGAGCTAAAGGGAACTTATTACAAGCAATCCCTTCCTTAATATGATCCACTGTTAGTGTAAAAATGTGTATCATAGCTGCTTCTGGTTGTAAAATAAAAACATTTTCCGTAAACTGGGCAGAGTGAGGAGTCATTTGATGAATTCAAAGAGTCAGTTTCATGATGAAATCGAGGTATTGCTGAACATGCCTCATCTCAAAATGTTTCCCATATTCCCTAAAATGTGTTTTAGCATTCCCCAGAAATGGGATGTGAACTTTCGACTATTGCTAATTTCTACATGTAGGTGGAAGTTTTTAGGTTGGCTTTGCTTCAGGCTCCTGTTAATGGAGAAACTACTTTTCACAGTTGTTGGATGTGTGTACAACATGTGCTCTAGAGATAAGCTATTGCTCCTTTATACAGAGGAAATTACATGAATCCCCTCAGGTTTAGCATATTAAAGAGTTGAAAGATCTTTACTATGAATTTCCATTGTAGATGCACTGGAAATATTGTTGTGACATCATGTATGTTTGAGCACAGAAATAGATGCATTGTAAACATGAATAAAGGATGGATTTACCAGACTGTATCACAACCAATATAATGGTGATAAACTAATTTTACACCCTTGAACGGTTAAGTCAAATAAGAATACTCTCTAGCTTACACCATCAGCTTGAAGGAGTAGTACACATACACAAACAAAACCCACACTCAGGCCTGGGAGCTGCCCAGTGCAACCACAACCACAGTTGGGAGTCCAGTTCAGCGAGAGGCAAGAGCATCCTATTCACTTCCACTGCCCACATTTATCCTGGCTGTCTCAGTTTTCCCGGAGAGATGATTTACAGATGTTAAAATCCCACATCTGCAGCTGCAGCTCCAGCTCCATGCTGCTGTTGATTTGCATGTGCGTTTTGCTGTGCATTAGTCATTGTGACTGGTTTTAAGTTTGGAGTTTAAAGTAGGTAATGTAAAAGGTGGGCTGGTCTGATGTGCAATTAACCATAGCAGAAAGTGAAATGTGGGTTGAGGTACTTTTCTAAATCTTTTATCTGATGTGTTAACATTAAGCATCAAATGATGAATGAGGAAGTCTGACTCAGGACAGTTTTGGTTGTTGCAGGGGTTAAATTTGCAACCTTTTAGTCATAGTGCTACCTTGGTACTCTTGTAGGTCATTAAAACATTGCTACTTGTTTTGACTCATTGTGTGTCTGCACTGATGCGTGGTAAGAGATGGACAGAAAGAAAAATGTTTTTTGGAAATGCTGGATTCAATTTGTTGGAGGTGTAAGAGAAAAACAAAGAGGGAAAGGGAGAAGAAAGTGGTCTACAGGCTCTGTTTTTATCTCAATTTCTGCGGTATCAGGGTCACTGATGTCCCACACATCTACCAGGCCCATACACTTTCACACTCGCACACAAACGTGTGCACACACACAGCCTAAAACTACCACTTCCCACACACTTTCACTCTTGAAGCACTGTCTGGTTTGTAGTTAGAGACAAGCATTTTGAACCAAGCAACACATGCAAAGAGGACATCTGACGACTTTTGGCATTGATCAGCTCGAACAAGGGCAAAACCTGCACCCACGCTTGCAGTGGTGAATCATTTATGTGTGTGTGCGTGCTTGCGTGCGCATGTGTGTGAGAGAGGAGGAAACAGCTAGCTAACAGAAAACAACACGTCTGTCTCCTGTGAAACCACAAGGCAAATGTCACATCCAGTACATCACTGTTGAAAGGAAAACCACTGAACCAACTTCTTTTTCTGAAAAATAAACAAATGTATGTAACTATTTAAAAAAAAAAAAAAAAGTAACAGTTTTTTAAAACAGTTAAAGAGTTAACTGAGGAACTCTATAAAGGTTTTTAGCCAGGTGAGCAGAGGACACTACTGATATGAAATGCTCAAGATGAAAAAAACAGATGTTTTTAGTAAGAATTGCACGATATCAGGAAAACAAATCAGCATGGTCAGCACCAGCCGCCTATCTCTCCTCTGGACATTAACCATCTGTTCAAGATAAATGTGCACGCACACACACACACACACACACACACACACACACACACACACACACACATGTATATTAACCCACAGTGAAACCAACAAGACACACCTGCATGTATTTTGGCCTAATGTAAATGCACAGGCCCTTTTTATGATTCATGATGGAGCATTTGGCCTGTGATAAGCTGTAATGTGGCTGTATTGGTAGATTATTAACAGCAATTAAAGATCACACGTAAGCAAATGTGCACTGCTTTTGCTTCTGGCACCAAGGGTACACAATCAACTGACAGATGGACAAAACATCTAACCCCATGCTATTTTTTTTTTGCAAGTATAAGACTTCAGTGTTCACGTATAACTGACTTCACCCAGATAAAGTTTATCTTTCTTTTATTTCTTTCATCACATAAACTGTCCAGTTAAGATTTATGACAGAGGACTTTAAAGACTCATTCTGCATCATAGTGTCACTTCTGCTTAATGATTTTATCCTGGAATTTATTACACCTTGCTTATCTTTCTACTTTCAGCTGCCAAGGTTTTAACAGCAGTCTCAGAAGTGAACTTGTGACCAGTAGCAATAATAATGCTTAACCAAATTGAACCGAATTGCCATTTAATGATCCTATCCAGTCATTTCATCTACCTTTTATGAGGGGCTGTTTTTTTTAATTAAATATGAGGCTTTGGTTAATTTTTCAAATTGCAATACAAATTGCATTTTAAAAATGTAGTCTTGTGTTGTTATCCACTGCTACCCTATCTCTGGAAGCGCCAACATTTACTTCTTAGTGTTTTAGGCATGTGGGTTGGCCTTCATCATGTGTTGAATGACTATGATAACCACTTGCCATTTTATGTGTATTTTTGTAATCATAATCTGAGCTGTGTTTACACTGCTCTTACTACTTGAGAATGCCATGCAGTAGTTGAATGATAAAGGAGCCACGTTCCAATTTACGTTGACCTTGTTTTACAGACTTTTAAATGATGTTTGCTCTCTCTGTTCAGAACAACTGACTCCTCTTATCTGTATTCACTGTGTCCAGGGTGTGTACAGAGAGCCTGCTGTCTCACTGGGCACATAGGTCACAGCTGTTACTCAGCTAATGATTTGTGGACAATATGATAACAGATGAGTTTTTCTTGCTTAAAACATTGCAAATTACAATCCACCCAACCATTGGGTGACTTGTGTATCCATGATAGATAGAAAACAGCCATGCAATTGATACACTCTGCAAAACATCACAAGGGCGAAGGAGGTCAGAAGATAAAGTACAGTGCATCATCTGCGAATATGATGACACCAGACAAAAAAAATACATCAGGAACAAGAGCCACAGACTTGGGCCCTGTTTTTCAAATGTGTCTTAACTAATCCAAGCTAACATGCTTTACATGTTACAGTCTTGCAGTTTACAATCTTGTCTTGCAGTGATTATGTATAATTAACACAACCCTCTGTGTCTTTATATGTTTTTTTGTACATTTTTTCTTCACACTGAACAGACTCAGCATTCTTATTTGATGACCACAAAGCTCACTTTATAACATTAATTTGCAATATTTACACCAATAGATCATAATGATTTGTCAATCAAAATCAATCATAATTATATCAACCTTCTTTCAATATAAATCTGAGAAAGTGAGACATTTGTATCTGAAAAAGACTTTATGTCTTAGTCATGATCCATCTAACTGTCAAAAAATCAAAAAACATAATCCAGACTCATGTTGAATCTTCAGCATTCTAGTCTGGATAACTCGATTATCCATGAAGAATGGGGCCCTGTTGAGGTCTTAATTCTGCAATTCAGCAGCGTTATTGGCCAATCCTCTACTCTCTACTATGTGGTGTCTTGAGAATAAATCTATCTATCTATCTATCTATCTATCTATCTATCTATGAGTTATTGTTGTATGTGCTATTAGCTAGAGAAACCCTTGCTGAAGACTGTGGCAACCAGATACAATGGACTGGCTAGTACCTTAACTTTGAACCTACAGCATTGTATAATATTCTTTGCAGTGCTGAATCTATAAGAAAATTCTTGACATGTATATGACTTGGATGGGACGTTCAAAATTAAACTTTTAAGTATAGACAGTAACTAACTTGCAGGTATGAAAACTGACATTTTGGTTACAGGACAATTTATTCTTATTGTATCTCCATGCAAACCACTCTATTGTCACTAAACTCCATTTGTCATCAGTATAGGAGAGTATTGTAAGAAACTGTTTTGTCTTTAGGCCACATTGAGGTAGACAAACTTTTTTACACAGGAAAGATTTACCAGAGTTTGGCTGGCGGCTGTTGTTAATTTCCGAACCTGTCTGTCACCCAGGCCATTTTTGCAACTGAGTGCATTCTGAGCTCCCTCTACGGCTCCAAAGAGGCGTATAAAATGAGCCATAATTGTTATGTAGATGAGCGATGAGGTTATGTCCTCGGGTGTATAAATATATCTTTATATGAGAGCATGGTAGGTAATAAGCAGTCATTATGATAGGGGCTGTCTTAGATTGCACACTGAGTCACATCCCAAAGGCTCCGAGCTGCAGCACAAAACACACACACACACACACACAGATATGAAGTGGAGTTTTCTCTTCGGATAGAGGGAAGGAAAGGGAAAGAAAGACGGAGAGCTAACAAAGTACAGATGAAAAACACAGCTCCTCATTGGTCTGACAGTGAGAGAGAAAGAGAGATAAATGGAGAGAAGGAGTTAGACACAGAGACAGAGAGAAAAGGCAGTGAAAGAAATACAGAAATCCTACCACCCAACTGCAGGAATGTCTTGGCTTTTACAGACAACTTCTGCCATTACTAGAGAAAGAGAGGGAGGGCTCGTGTGTTTGGCAGTACCTCTAAATCAAACACGAGAGCTACAGCGTGGGGGAAACCACTGCAAGGAAACCATGAATTTGATTTTGACGCTATCTGTGTCAGTTCTCCTATCTTGTGTTCCACTACTGGCGTTTCTGTGCCTAGGGCTGTAATCTCTCATTTACACACTTCTCTGGAGCATGATAAAACCAGAAGGCCACCATTATCATTTTCACCACCAGTGCACACACAGATTTACACAGCAGCCGCACCCCTCCTCACACACACCAAACCACAGAGCGTACTCTGAACTCTCAACCACATTTGTACCAAAAACACATTGGAACTAATAGAGTTTCTTTGTCTTGTAGTAATTATGTATAATTAACACAACCCTCTGTTTCTTTAAATGTTGTTTTTCTACATTTTGCCTCCGCACTAAACAGGCTCGGCATTCTTCTTTGATAACCACAAAACTCTCTTTATGATGATCAGTGCCTGCAAACAGTGTCCATAACATTGTAAATTCTTGCAACAAATGGTCATCTTAAAGCTGCACTGATCAATATTTCTATGTTCACAATGGCTCAAATAAGTAAGTGTAATATGAAAGGTGTTGCTTGTAGTGACAAACCCACAGAGAATCATCACCTTGTCAGTCCCCCTAAGCTCTACTGAGCATTTTAGCATTTTTTAGCTCATTGTTGTGATTTTTATGGCCTGCAACTTTACTGTGTTGGTTTACTTTTACCGCTCTCATCAGTGTCGTTTCCAGCAGCAGCAGGCAGCTGTTTTCAGCGAAAAAGTTCTGATAAAACCACTGTGTACCATCTGCACAGGACCAAAAGGCAGACAGACAAAGTTAGTGACTAGCTGGTGAATAGTGGAGCATTCAGCAACTAAAGAGCCAGATATGGGGTTGATGGTGACCAAAACAGAGCTAAAAGAAGAGTGAATATTGGACTAAAATGTGTCAGGTGACTGGAAACACAAATCCAAATGAATGTTGCTCTGTGTCTGCCGGACATGTAAATAGCAACTGTTTGCTAACACTTTCACCTATAAACTTTAGAAGGAATAATATACCAATGTAGTGTTTACAGTTTGTTCTGCTGCATTGTCGACTAGTGGCATTATGGAGCAACGTGTTCACGACCGGGTCTCCACTCTGCTTGTATCTCGTGCTCTACTAAAATATGCAAAAAGATACACATGTATGCACAGTAGCACACAGGTGACACAATACATTGCAATGCACTATGCAAAAAAGGTGGCAGGAAACACTGAAGCAGTTGCTAGGCCTCTACTGCCCAATGTAGTGATAAATGACACACGCATGTCCCTCAGAGATTGGACATGTCTGTCAAATGGAGGGAGAGGTTATGATGTCCTTCACTGTCACAATATTCTGCTTATTGACAGTTGGTAGTGTGCCAAGCTAGCAAAAGGCAGGAAAAAAGAAGATAGCTAGCTAAAAAACATGGAACAATGTAGGTCTCAAAACATCAATAAATACTGTTGCAAATGTTTTTTTTAAGGATGCATACAGTGTAATTGGTGAGACACACTCAACTGTTCACAAAAAACTCAGCAGCTACTTTGTTACAGTAGATAAGTTAACACATTTCTAAAGTAGCCTCCATTTGTTTAAAGAATATTGTGGGAGGTGTGTTTGAAATATGGTTCAAGATTTTACTCAAAGAAACTACAGAGGCATGAACAGTCCAGTTGTTTTAAGATGTAAGATGAAGGTCCGCTAATGCCTTTACTGATGGTCAGTCATTTGGACGTTTCTCATTAAACCAGCCTTTCATCATGTTATTAGCCCTGAGGGAGGCCATTTTCTCATCTAGGTCAATCTATAAAAGGAGGGAGTGGTTTTATCACTGGTCTCTCTAATGTCCAGTGTTATTAAGGAACCTCTGGGCGGATTGTCGGTCAGCTTCAAAGGGATTGGAGTAGCATGAGGTTAGTGGTCAAACTGCTTGTCTTCCTCCCAGTTTGCGCAGTCACTGGCCCATAGAGAAGGTAGATGGAGGGAGAGATAGGTGGGGATCTTATCAGGGCTGTGCGTGTTTTGTCAAAGGGGAAACTAATGAAACTTAACTCTCACATGACCATGCAAGGACATTATGGTGAGCCACTCAAGCAGAAACTGTCAGTTGAAGTTTATCTGTAAATTTACAGTGAACATATCTCTATAAATTGAACAGTAGGTCTCTCTGTGATAGATTAACTTTTGGTTTGTATGCAATGTCTGGTAAGCTGTATGTGAGAGACACACAATTAATCAAAAATAATTACATTTTTTTAATTAAATTAAAATGATTAAAAAGGAATTTTACACTTGATTACTTGTTGGGCTCATTTTAAAAGGGGAAAATATGTGAGAATTTCAGCAATATGGTAATTTTTCACATTATGACAAAATGATTCAATAAGTAAAATACAGTATATTTCAAAAATTGAAAATAAGCATTTGTTTAATTATACATTGATCTTTTGGCAGCAAGCTGTGAACGAAACACTGACATATTATCACCTTACGGTGAACTTGTTAGCATACAGTTGTATATTTACACATCTGGCAGATATGGAGCAACATTAGTATTCATTTGAATTTTGTTTCTGGCCACCTGATAAATGTAAGTCAAATATTGACTTCCCTTTTATCTCTGATTTTGAACTTTACTAACTCCTCTAGGAAAGATCTGGCTCCTTAGCTACTAAATGCTCCAGTATGTTCACTAGCTAGTTGCTAACTGTGTCTGTCTGCTATTTAATGCTGGACAGCTAGTGTACAGTGTTTTTTACTGTATTGAGCTGCCTATTAAGACTGGAACCAATTCTATGACTGTGGTGAAAGTGAACCAAAAACAAAAATGCAGGCCAGATAACCAAAACAATTAGCTGAAAGATGCTAAAACACTCTATAGAGCTGAGGGGATCAGTAGAGTTGGGTGATAATTCTCTTTGGGTTCATCACTTTGAGCGATTCCTTTTACATTACTCATAGTAATTTAATCCATTGTTGTTATAACAATATTGATTATACCTGCTTTAAGTAAAATAAATCTGATTACTTTCAGTACCGAAATTTTACCACATGTAGACATTGTCATTGATCCACAAATTTACCTTGAACTTTATAAAGTCCGCTTGTCTTTTAATGTGTTTGTAATATATAATATGGATTTTTTGCATCACTTTGGAGACTACATAGAGCTATACAGAAAATAGTGATGAGAACACAAACATCTATTCTGAGCCAACAATCATATTCAACCAGGGGTCAAACAGGGAAAAATGAAAAACAACAGATGGAACCTGCCTTGTAGTGCATGAACAAACAATGAATAAACATGTATTCACTCTGGTTTGTGTTTGGGCTCATCTGGACTGTTTTTCATCAGCCTGTGATGAGATTGATTCTAAAAGCTGTTAATCGTCATTTGAAAAAAGAGATCATGCTTCTTCCTTACTTAAACTAATTTGCCACATGTTGACTGCTTGACAAAATGATCATTTTGCATATTGTATGTATTTCGGGGAATCTATAGATGACTGAGGTTCAGGTAGCAATGTTTCAGGTCCCTAAACTGGTACCTTAACATTTTTGGAAGTGAACCCCTCATATACTCCCAGCACCAGGCTGTAAGTCATCTGCTGGTAGGAAATAGTGGAGAGAATTGGGGCCCAAATTCATTCCTTGTCAAAACAGGACATACTACAGCGGCCATTAAATTGGAAGGAATGTAGAGAGCGCGTCTCGTAATTTCTCTCTCTGTCTCTCTTGGCCTCCATTTCTCTCGTTGCTTTTGGAAAGGCAAAATGAAAGACAGGCGCTGGTTCGTGTGCTCGGGTCTCACCGCACTGAACCCTGAGGGCAATGTGTGTGTGTGTGTGTGTGTGTGTGTATGTGTGTGTGTGAGTGAATGTCAGGTGATGAAGGGCCTTTGGAGGGGACAAGGAGCGTGTTTCACAGGCAAGGACAGATCAAAGAGTGACGACATGGTTGTTTATTAAAGGTTTTCTTTCCCTCTTTTTCCCCCCCTCTCTTTCCTTTTATCTGTCTACCTCTCTGTTCACCGGGCAACTAATAAAGTCCACTAATCTAATTAGGGCATGCTTAAAGAGACCAAGTGGAGCCTCATGTGGAGAGAGGGCTAAAAAATAAGGGAGACTGTGGTTTGGAGGAGCTCCAGCTTGCAGGGTGAAGCGGAGATCTATCTTTCTGTCATTGCTTCACTTCTCGTCTTCGCTGTTTGACAGCTGCTCAGGCACGATGAAGCTCCGAAGCTCGCTTCTCCGAGAACGAGATTTTATCTCTGACAGCTTTCTGAAGTGGGAGATCTCTACAGGTCTCCCGAAGGTGCATCATGAAAGTCATTTAAGGTCGATCACACTGGCAGGCACATGACAAAGACACTCAAACAGCACATGAAGATAAGAGGAGGGGCAACAAGTGAAAGATAAGAGGCGACTGTATCCCACCAGCGGAAATTAAAATGGATTGAGGATACAAGAGGGTACGTTTTAAGTTTCATGCCAATCTTTTGGAGTATACGGTGGATTTTACACATGAGGGACATGTGAGGTATTTGATTTCCTGCCAAAAACATATACAAACCCCAGAATATTTTCCATACTGAGCAGCCACATATGGTTGATTAATATTAGAGATAGTGCTGGCACTCACATTCACTCCACACATACACAAGATGTTCAACATCCAGCCCTTTTCTCTATCACTCTTTCTGTCTTCTTTTCAGTTTTCATTTGATTAATTTCATAAATAAAAAAAAACCTCACTGAATCCAACACATGCTGAGTCATGATGGTGTCAGAAAATATCAAAATAACCAAGTGAGGTTTTAAAACGTAAAGCTTGTCAACATCTTCTTGTTTAAAAGTGCAACGAGATGTTTAAGCTGATAATGTCACATGTTGTCATCATGCTACCACAGTTTTGCATCAGCAGTTGGGTTTTGTTTGGGTTGTGGTATAATGGCTTGTGTGATTTTACTATGACAAGGGTGTGGCTATGCTTGACTTTAACCACACACACATGCGCGTGTGCACGTGCACACGCTTTCGGCTTCAGAGAGCCAGTCTAGTCATGAAAACTGTGGAACTCGCTATTGCAGATTCTCTGTGTAGTGGCTGGTGAATGAGGAAATGAAGGGTAAAATTTCACAATTTCACAATCATGGGAATCAACAATAACACATAGGTCACTAGTTCAGTTCCTTTCTTGTAAAACCCTAATCTAATCTTTGAAATATAAGTAGAACGTTTTCCCTCTTTTAGTGACCAAATAAGGTTTTGCAAACTTCTTCCAGCCTTGAGCCTGCAAAGTAGGCTGTACCCTCCCAAGTAGCCAATTTGGCAAACTAAACTTATTTTGAACTCTAACTTTATATGTGAAAGCAAATATCTGAAATTTAGTGACTTAAAATTACAGAAAACATGCACACAAACACACCAGAGGAACTGATTTTACTACTAGCACTCACAACCAAACTTGTCCAAGCAGCAATTCAACTGGAGCCAAACTTTTTCCCTCCAAAACTGCTGGGCGGAGACACAGGTGCAGAGGGATTGGCATGTTGCCCTCTCCGCTCTGCAGGCGGGGCACATTTCCAAACAGATAGAGGTACTTTTCCAATCCAAGTCTGTGCGGGAGGGTAAACCACTACTGGAATCTGTGCCAGTGTTTTTCCTCACATTCCTGTCTAGAAGATGTATGGTACAGTATAGTGCAGAGAGGCGCTAATGAAAAACAGCGCCTGACGTGATGTAAATAGGCATCATCACCAGCCAGGAGTCAGGAGTGTGTAGGGACAAGTGTGTAAATAGTGCAAGTGCATTACATTGGTTAGTGGGTGTGCACATGTGCCTTGGATGTGTGTATGGGTGTGTAAGCTGACTGAGCTTAAGTATGACCTGTAATGCTGTGACAGAACTGTGACCTGAGTAGTTATAAGCTATAATAAATATAAAAATTTTATACCTGTGCATGCAGTCAAAAGTATAAAGTTCACAGTAATGCCAGTAAATCAAACCATGAAGGTGGAGATTAAATCTGCATTACAGCCAATAAACAACTGCCCTCAGTAAGAAATGTTCCTCTGTCAGCAGGAATATCACGTACACACATAACTTTATTGTTTATTAATACATTTTATGATAGAATTTATTGATCTAACATTGATCTACAATAAGAATACCAACCTTCGGCCAGCAGATATTTAGTGAGCAAAGGTTTGAGGAACAGAAATCACTGTTTCACAGTTATCGTTCACCTAATGAGAATGACTTCCCTTTAGAGTTCATTTGGGGAAGTTTCCTCATAATTCTTGTCACCAGTTTGTCATGTATGTGACCTATTTAGATGACTATAAATACACTGGAGAAGGGAATTTAGTTTTATGGTTCTTTACTGGTTGAATCCAAACATAACACACCACATACAGATCAATAAGGGCCTAATTGTGCATGCAACATGTTCCTACAACTTAAAGTAGTGCTTTATTATAATGTAGGCTATACGGTACATTTGTCTTTTATTACAGTTTGCTTATTGCAGTTGAAATTGCAATCACCACATAATTTTATACTGTGCAGTACAACAATGTGCTGAAGGTCATACTTTGTATTAGTTACTGTAAAATATTTACGCAACTGTTCCAAATTCACAAATTCATTAACCATTTCATCCCAGCCAGATCCAAGTATTTGTATCAGTATGACAGTGAATTTCTTTCTTTACTTTTCTCTAATTGAGACTTATGTGCAGTTACCTGATTTCAAGGTCAAACTTCCTCTGCAGCTGATGCAATACTGTCTATCAAAACTCATATCATACAAACATGACAAACAGAAAAATATTCACTGTTTTTTGTGTGTGTTCATGGGTGAATGAGAGGCACACTGTTAAACTGCTCTGGTATAACAGTGCTATATAAATACAGCCCTTTGACCATTAATGTAAATGAAAATCTAAATCTCCTCCTCCGCCTCATTCGCCATTCAAACTGACTATCTGGCCACAAATTTTAATCTACCTTAATTCTGGTATTTTCCATTACAATGCACTAAAAACTTCACAACGTATTACTGTTTTAATCTGTTGTTTTTATTGCTTCCCTATTTATTGAGTCTTTTATTAGAGGACATACTGGGCTGCTGTATCTCTCATATACTATATTATCTATTCAGGCTTTATTTATTTAGTATAAAACTTTGCCTTTCCTAAAGTATTTTAAGTTCACTTACTTAATTGCACTTTTTAGCATAGCACTGGTCTTCTTAACTGTTGCTTTTTATTGAGTTTTTTTAAACTGTCTTTATGTGTTTCTAGCTATGTTAGTATATTTTTGCATCCTTGTCCTGAGAAATGCATTTTTGTTCTACTGTATGTGTATTTCTATATGGATATGGCTGGAATGACAAATACTTTTGAAACTTGAACTGTTTACATGTTGATTGTTGTTTTCCTAAATTTCTAATAGGCTTCTAATTTAAAAAGGAGGTGTAATCTGCTTCCCTGCTGCCTTAAAAATGTGAGTTAACTGAACTCAACTCCACTAATTTGTTCTGTTCTTCTCATGACTTGTGAAAATGTAAAACCAACTGTGTTAAATTAACTGAACCTGAGAAGTCAAATTCAATAAACCTAACATATTAAGTTCAGTCAACAACTGTTTAGTCACGATGACAAACATTACAGTCAGAGCTGCTTTCCAGCAAGATTTCCAAAGTTTTAAGGATCAGTTCAGTTCTTAATTTAACACAAAGAAAAGGACAATACATGAGGCTGTTCCTGGTGACTTTATTAAATTATAAGTGAAAATGGGTGCGGTGTGAAGTTGATACTAACTGTCATCATGGTTTCCTTCTTTTTGGTTATTATCAAAGGAAATAACCAGGATTTAGCTTCACATGTACTGACACACATGTACGTTTCCATCAAGTATGTTTCCTACAAGCTTCAAAAAAGTTTTAACCCTCAAACAATGCATGCTGGGAAGTCTTTAGAGCCTTAATTTGATGAGTTTAGTGAACCCTCATCATGTCAAGTCAAAAGACTTACTTGTTTAAAAATGAAAAGTAGAAATTTCAAGTTAAAATAACCTGAAATTAATAAAACATACCTTATGTTTTTAATTTAAATTAATATAGAAGACATTTGGATTCCACTAAATTCCTGTATGATGTTTTACAGTGTACTTTTAAAAGTTCTGTTCATTTTTGGCAGACATCCATTCATGCCTCTTTGCATGTTCTCAATTTGTTTTTCTCCTTCTTCCCTTCTTTTCAACCTATATAATATACAGTATAGAAGTCAGCCCGACTGTTGCGATACACAGGCTAAGATAGGATTACTCCCTCCTGCTTTCTGCCTGTCTGTCCTCCCTCTCTCCTCAGTACTTTATTCTTCCTTCCTCCCCCTTTTTCTCTATACCTCACCCAACTGCTGCTACCATCTACTGTAAGCCTCCCCTCCCTCCCTCCCTCCTGAATATGAACTGCACAGGGCCGGTACTCCCTCCCTGCCTGTCCTGCCTGGTCATCATGAACACCATACCTCATCATACTTCTCTTTATCTCTTTCTCTCTGCTCTTACTCTCTCATCACACCTCCTTTATCTCTCTCACTCTGGTTCATACAGGGTTAATGCATCATCATGAAGGCCATGGCGCCATTTAAGGAACACACAGCGAACAAAGATATCCTGAGTAAAATGTGTGATAGTGTATTTTAACATAATGATCAGTTAATTTGCCATATTGCCAAAGTAGCCCATATAATAAAGGAAATGTTTCAAAAGTGCAAAAAGTGTTTTTAATGATTAGAGTTCTGGAAATTTCCCATCTTGACTTTGATATTGGTCAATGGTTTGTCCTTTAACATGCTCCTGGTCTTACGTTAGGCATTTGGACTGTATGAAAGATCACTTGGTTGGAAAACTTCTAAATTAAGAAAGGGGAAAAAAAGGAGGGGAAGTTTTTTTTTTTTATCCTTCATGTTTGTTGACCATCTGTCAGAGTGCCATGGAAACTATGGGTGTCTGTGCTGGTAGCCACAGAGGTCCATGAGCAGTTTGATTGGTGAACACGGATGACACAAACTCCACTATCTCCTTTTATCCAACCTCATTCTGTCCACAAATCACATGCACCCAGAGCAATGAAACAGTGCAACAGCAGCAGTGACACTCAAACATTAAAGTTTTACTGTCTAAACCCGGAAGTGATGACAGTGTACAGCATGAGTTTTAATAAATCTATGCATGAGACACAATGCTCCTTTATTGTCTAAACCAGAAATGATTTGTAATGATTGTCTCCAAAACTAGACTTACAGTGTAGTGCTCTGACTGAGGATAACTTTGTAATTGTTAAGGTCACTTCTATGTCCATCTTTTTTTAGGAACAGCATGAGCTAATATCTACATACTGTAATTACTATTTGCAGGAGGAGCCCATGTGGTAGCAACAGCAATGTCTGTTGAAAGTTGATATCCCTAATGCTAAACTGCAATTAGATTACTTGGTGGTAAATGGATGGATTTATTTTCATTTTATTTGACTGCCTTCCAGGATTAAGCCAGGTCTGAGAGGGAACATGTGGGTAAATTCATGTAGTATCTTGACTTGGCAGCTTTGACTGCATTGGCAGCTTGGCAGCTTTAACGCCTAAATGCTAAGCGGTGAGTTGGATCCCCTGCACAGTTACCTCCCAGGCTGTATTGCTCTCCTTAAAGTGTACAGCCAAGTCAGGAGGAAAACAGTTGGTTAGTTTTTTTTATTTTTTATTTTTTTATTCTAAAGTGTTTAGCCACCTCAGCAACATGGCTCTATGGATGGCATTGTTGGTTTGTCAGTCCAACACTTTGGTTCAAACTGAAATATCTCAACAACTATTGCATCAATTGTCTTGAAATTTTGTGCAGACATTCATGGTCCCCAGAAGATGAAGCCACCTGATCTTGGTGATCCCCTGACCAGTTGTCTATTGGCACCATAAGGTTGACATTTTTGGTTTTCAATGAAATGTTTTGACTTGGATTGCCGTGAAATTTGGTACAGGTGTCCATGGTACCCAGAGGATGATTCCTACTGACTTTTGTGATCTGCTGAATTTTTATCTAGCGCCACCAGCAGATTAAGGTTTTCAATGAACCTGTGAAATATGTCAACATCTACTAGATGCATTGGCACAACATTTAGTAAAGACATTCATGGGCCTGAGATGTCTCCTGATGACTTTGACCCCCTATTTTGTCCTTTAGTACCACCATGAGGTTAACATTTCTGGTTCTGGGTGAGATGTCTCAGCAACTATTGGATGGATTGCCATGAAATTTGGTACAGACATTCATGTATGCCTCAAGACGAACTGTAGCTTTGGTGATCCCCTAACTTGTCATCTAGCTGCATCATCAGGTCAAAATTCAAATGGTACCTGCAAAACTAATGACATTCCCATCAGCCTTAGTTGTATGTTGGGTTTAATGCCAATTAGCAAATGTTAGCATGCTAACACGCTAAACTAAGATGATTTACATCATAAACATTACACCTGCTACGTATGTTAGCGGCTGGCATTAGCATTTAGCTCAAAGTACAGCCTCACAGAGCTGCTAGCATAGCGGTAGACTTTTAGTATTGTTAAAATGTGCATGCTTATCACTGACAGGATGAAAGGACCAATGACTGCAATATTTTTCTGCAACAAGATGGCAAATATCTAATGTCACGTTCCCCTTAAACAAACCAACAAAAAAGTTTTCAAGATTTTTTTTTCCTGTGATAGTAATCGGCACAAACAAATAGGAGTCCTTCTGTATAAACTGAAAACAATTGCAACCTGGAAGCCTGGGAAACAATCTAAAACACATCTTGTTTGCACTGGAAAAAGGTCAGCAATAATGTAAAGTATAGGTGATTTGAAGTTAATTGGCTAAAACATGCAAAACAGTCCACATGGTCATTAAAGCAGCACACTGAGAATCTCACTCTGTGTCAGCTAAATCTAAAAGGAGCCATAGTTGAACTTTACTCAGCAAGATCTTTTCTGCTCTGCAGGGGAAGCTGACTTTATGAGTATAAATCAGCATGAGACCATCCATTCCTCAGACAAACTTGATAGCTCGGCTTTGCCAAAACGACCAAAAAAAGGGCAAACTCTAGAATAATTTTAAGTGCTCCTGACTCCGGGGTGAGTCAGCCGACAAATTTATCCCTCATTAATGATAATAATACCCTTCTAGGGCTATTTTCAGCCAACGGTGGTTGCCATCAGATACATTTTTAGCCTGCTTTAATGCTCCGTGCTTTTTTCCAACTCTTAGTTTCTGGAGGAAAATAGATGCTGGTGGAGAGACCTCAGACCGCAGCATGGAACTACGTCAGGCCCATTAAAACGCCAGAAGTTCACTAAGTATAGGGAGCACTTCTAACATCGCACGCCGTTCCCCTCTCTCTCTCTCTCTCTTCCTGTATATGTATGTGGTGGTTAGGAAGTCCAGGTTTATTTGTCAAGTCAACAGGTCTGGAGTTTAGTGTGATGATGTAAATTGACTCGTCATTCAATTGGTTGACCATCTCTGAGCTGCTCCCAAACTATCTATTTTGTGGTCTACATTTAGCCTTGGTAGCTGTCCTACTTCTGAATCACTGGTGCCCTTTTAATCCAAACATTAAGACAAGAAGCAGAATGGGAAATCTTTCAGTCAAGAGTCATACAGAAGCACTAAGCATCAGAAAGAATAAACAGGAGAATCACCCTTACATCAAAATTAAATTTATATATAGATATAGATATAATGAGTCTGTTTTACCAGTTTTAGTTTCAGTTTCACATTTTGTCATCATGGTGAAGCCACAAAATCCAGTCTGTCAGGAAATCAAGTCCACACTTTTCCCAACAATAAAAGGAACAGCGATACTGACATGGCTGAATGTGTTCTGTGCACTAACTGTAGGAGACGTAGTATGCACATATGTGGTGAAAACAGATGTTGTCAGATGTTGAACGCCAGAACTGTGTGAGACTGTGACTAAAGCAGAGGTCACAGAAGCAGCTCAGGTACTGATGCTAGAATAGGGTTCCATGTTTATTAGTGTTGTACTTGATCTTGCTTGGTCCCTCCCTGTCATGTGGTGTCTGTTTTAAATTGGGCATGGTGAAATGCTTCATATAAACTGGTTGAATTCTTTAAAACAATGTGTTTTCTCAATGATTTCCCCACATATGATTTCACTGGGGTTGCTGACCTACAAACTGCTCTTCAAAGCTGCAATCTATAAATTTCCACACACATAAATTATGTACAAACTACAACAAGGATGGCAGAGCATCAAAAGTCACACTTTTTTGCCAGTTTACCCTTCCACACAAAATATATTGCTGAACAGATTCCCATTAAAAAGCCAATATATAGACTATGACTTCATTAAAGAGCTGTGATTTCTGTTTAGTGATCTTACATAAAGTTATTTGTTGTTGGGTAAGATTATGTTTTAATTCACTTTGACCAGCATCATCATAGCATCACGTCAAAGGAACATTTACATGCACACATGACTAGCATATTCAGCACAAAAGGATTGATACCAAAGAAAATGAAAGGAAAGCTAACTGCGGTGATTGACGTGTACAAATGGGACAAACGTGGCTTGTTGTCAAAAAGGCGTGACAGCATAATAGTGGGCAAGGACATCAGCTGATATATCACTCCACTGAGAGGTCCACACCTCTTGGATGCCAGCAGCTCAAAAACAGGTTTCATTTCTAAAGGTATTTCTTGGCCATCTTACCTGTTCTGTTTTCATTACTGAGATTTTTGTTGATGTCATTTCAGCCGATCCTCCTAGTTTATACCATTTTGAATATATCTTCACCTTTTCTATCCAGCATATAATCTGTCTCTGTGATTACATTTTGAAAATTGTCACTGAATATCCATGTAAGCAAGTTTTTCTTTCATCAGCAGGGTATGATTGAATGCACATTGGCAGCATAAGAGGTTGAACATGTTACAAACTATACTGTAGTATATATATTGTACTGTTGTACATTGTAAAATAATGGACAAAGATGACCTCAGAGATTGAGGCCTTTGCATACAACAAGCTAGACACTAGAACAAAGTCATCTTTTCTCACATTACCCTTCGGCTACAGATCTTGGCCTGGTGTGGTGTGAACGGGAATAACTTGGATGAGATCTTGCAGCGTATCTCTGATTGTTTTTTGTAATGCAGTTGCTGTTGCCAAGGGACTTTCCCTTTCAGAGTTAACAAACATTATTATTACTTCTTGACTTTGCAGTGTGGATCTGCATCAACTATGTATGAAAAGATCCCATATAATATCACACGGTTGTGATATTGTGCACAGAATAATGGAAATATGTGTCATTTATATTATACTGTATCAAGAAATTATAGTGGTGGGTCTTAATGAGCTTAAAGGTGCTAAATTCCTACAGGCCAACAGTCACATACACACACACACACACACACACATGCACACACAAACACACTCAGATGACACACTTATTTTAGTATGAGTAATAGAAAAGAAAGGTGATTTTTTAGGGCTGGGTCTGTGAAATCACCAAGATCATATCTTAAGAGGGAGGGAAAGGGACGGGTATCAAAGGAAATGAAAGGAAAATACATGCCAGGAGACAGGGACAGCGTGACAGACAAGAACTCCTGCTGATTGCAAGTGTAATTTATGAAGCATTTTCTTTGCAGGAAAGGTGTGGCGGTAGTCCGGCTATTCTTCATTTTTACAGGCATGGCCTCTCAGCTGATCTTACACACCCTCTGAAGTCCACACCTCTCCGGTGCAAGCAGCTGTGAATATTTCTAAAGGAAGTTTCACCATTGAAACTTGTGCCGGCATCACTATAACATGAAGACGAAACTAGTCAAGACCACTGGACCACAAAAAATGACTGAACACTCCCAATCATCCCATTAATGCCTGCAGCTGCAGCTCATCTTCAAATAACTATGTTGAAAGCAGCCCAGTATCATGTTGCATGATTTTGTCAATGCTAATGGAGGAAGTAGTGTGCCCTTTATCTAGCGAAGCAGAAAGTACGGGTGTATCTTCCCCTAACATTAACCGTACCGCAGTTGTCATACACAGATATTGTGGAAAGAATTTAAAAAACATTGGCTTTGGCATCCTGCTGGTTGGGACGCATGCCGCATGGCCGCAGCGAACCTCTGTTGCATGTCATTTCTCCAGTCCTTTCCTGTCGTCGCTCTACTTTCGCAATCTACTTTAATAAAGGCATAAAATTTCCCCCAAAAATATATTAAACAAAGAACACTGGTTTTGAACATTAAATAATGTTGTTATTGAAGGTAATCCAGGGTTTGGAATATTAAAATTGTCCAGTATCAACATTCTCGTCTGGTGAGAGTTGTGAAAACACTTGGTAGTTGTGGGAAAAGACCTCGACTTTATGGATGACCCTTGCCTGTCTAAAACACATGACCATATGTTAAACACCTCATTGGCTGATATTGATGTGTAAGTACAGTATATGACTGATTGTGTGTGTGTGTGTGTGTGTGTGTAAGGAACCCTTTATAAAGGGTTTATAAGCATTACTTAATAGCTTAATTAATGGTTAATAAACCATTTATAAGCCATTAATAAGCATCATTTTTGGGTTGCCAGGTTGTGCAAAACCCCTCCTTTTTATACCACCATAACATTTGCTTTATCTAATTCTTTAGGAAGATGCCTCCAATGTTCAACCACTTTCTGGAAGGGGCTGCATCCAGACAAAAATCCATTTATTAACAATTTATTAACATTTATAACTGCAGACTTCAATCCTTTTCATTAATGACTTATAACTCCTAATAACTTAGAAAATGTGAAACATTAACCTATTTTCTCCTTTCAGACTCATCTTACTTAAATGTTCTTTGTAATGTGTTACATGATGACCCTGACGGCCACAAGCTCAAACACGTTCCTACTAGAAGGTTGGTTTTTTTTACACTTCCAAGTGTTGCTGGAGTTTTGACCCTACAGTAACACTCCCTCTCCGTGCACCTTGAAAGCAGGTTTCCTCCGAAAGGGTTGTGAAAAGACATGTTTCATTCACCTCTGTGATTAGAGTGTTGAGAGATTGCTTAGTTACTGGAATGCAGCGCTACCTGTGAGAAATGAAAGTGGAACACAAGGGCAAAAATTAGGAATAATAGTGGAAATACATAACAAAACTCATCTGTTTACTATATAGACCAATTTACTTTTAGTCATAACATACAGCAACTGGTCCAGAGGTATATCTGTCACCCTGGACTGGTTTTATCTACTTGGTCATGATGGCAGCTGTTGTTGTTGTGTTTGAAACATTACTCAGCACCGTACAGTACAGCTTAATAAGGTACAGGTTTATCTAGTTGAACCAGGCAGGGCAGTAAGATTCTTCACTGCAATTTGATGGCTTAAGTTTCCTTATGAAACAACAATTCATTTATGACGATGGAAAGAAAAGGGCGAGGTGGTGCTTTATTACCTTTTACAATTCTAATGAGACTCTTTGCCTAAAACCTTGGAGAGCTTGTTTGACCAGGTGGTTGTTACAGTAATAAGGAGGGGGTAATTCACTTGGTTAATCACATGCTGATATAATAGCTCAAATACATTTCATAAAGGGAGGTCTTCCTTGCTTTACACCAAGCTAATATTCACTGTAAGTCCTGTATTATCATCTCACATGAACATGAACATTCTTCCTTTAACGCTTGTTGATTTCTATTACTCTTTGAACTCTTCCTCCCCTTTTTAATTTTTATGACATTTCGATGCTCGTGATTCTGGGATACTGTGAGAAATGTACACGTGTCATCCAATTTGCCTGCCAGGGCTCTGCTTCCATGGTAATATTCACAATATTGTGGTGTATTGTTTATTCAAGCCAAACAGGAACCTGAAAACCCAGTGGCAGCAGACAGTGAGAGGACATTAAACTTTATTCACTTATTCACTGAAATTGCATCTGTGATCGGAGGTCAGGTATGCCACTAAACGAAGATCGTCAAAGACACTTTCCGTCCTAAAAGCACATCCTGGGGCAAGAGGACTCCTCGGTTGCTATACTTTGTTTGCGCACGGCTAAAAGTAAAAGTGCTAGGGAGAAAAATATCATATATATACCTTATACAGTCCTGGCTATAAAAATAAACAAGCGTGCTGTCATCACAGACGCTATTATATTCTAAAGCCAGGCAATTAAAAATGTGCTGATAGTAGCAGGGCAGCAGCCGAGAGCTGAGACTGTGCCAGGGCTCCATATGTGCGAGGGAAGAATGAACTCACAGCTGAGGTCGCAGAAAAGAACAGCACACGTGGGGATATTTCGTGGATGGCATTGTGTGCACGTTGGTGTTTGTATGCAGAGGATGTGTATGTGTGTTAGAGTGTGTGTGTGTGTATGTTTACATTATGCGTCAGAATGTAAATGCTTTATGCTGTTTGCTCACTCTGTGTGTGTGACGGGTGTGTGTGTGTGTGTGCCTGTGAGTGTGTCAGCAGCACACAAATTACTGTAAAAAAGACGCCCATTATGGTAAGGATTATAGAGTAAGTTCAATGGTCGCACCGTGACAGCTCAATAGGGTGTGAGCAGGGCTGCACGGTTTGCTTTCTACCAGAGTTACTCAATCAGAATGAATGACGTCTCACACACGCACACACGCATACACACAGGCTTGTTTGAGATGTGGCGTGCGAGCAGGCTTATGTACTCAATCACTCATCAACGCCGATGACAGGTTGCACACACACACACGGGCTCAGAGCCTCACACAAGCCCCACGAATATGCAGCAGGCTTTCCCAGGAGAGCAGAGTTCACACTTCACACTCTGTGTTCTGCAGCCAGGGGGGCCAGCACTGCTGCCCAACACCTGCTGCACTCTGGATGTAGGTAAACAAAAAGAGGAAATTCTATAAAGTCTTATAAAGAGTTTCACTGCTGTGCTTCCAACTGTTTTGATACTGAAATTAGTTTGGGAAATGCTCCACATGAAATTTCGTACAAGTGATTTGTGGCACTGGTCTTTTGATGAGGTGGTTCATGTTGCAAAATACACAAATGTGCAGTAATTCATGTTTACATTGTAATCAAAAGCTGAGCTGAGAAAGGTGAAAAAAAAGTGCATCGTACGCATTTCCACCACTGTGGGTTTTCCTACCTTGTTACCCATGAGGAGGTCTGAAGATAAACACTCATGTTTATTTGCACATAAGTTTAATAAGTAATCATTTAGGGTTTATTTTCATGCAGGTGTATAGCGCAAAGTGCAACTTTTTTCTGTGCCTCTTTGGTAATGTGGTGAGTCACTAGGCACAGCAGTGGGAGGAACAGCATGATGTAGTAGAGCAGAGGGCTGTTAAGATAACCATCTTGGTTAATTTCATATTGTTGCAAGAATTTCTACAATTATTTGTGGATTGTCAAAAGGATGGATCATTATGCAGCCACGCAGAGGCTTAAAGAGATCATTGAAATTTAAAAAGTTGTTCAAGAAAAACAATCTGCAAAACACTGCACCACATTTTAATTTGAATTATTTTCATTGTATAAACTGTTAATTTATAACATATGTGGTTATTGTATGGAGCACTAAAGTGCAGCATCTTTACTAGTGGAAAACATGACATCCTGGACTTTCAAAATCCACAAATGTGACAAATGAGAAAACATAAAGCAAAATAATTTGACATTTACATGTGTAACTCTGCACAAGTGTCGTCCCAGGAGAAGCTCCCTCTGATTCTTTTCATTACCACACTTTCAGGGTGGGGAGAGCTCTGCTGTTCAAGGGGATCAGAGGAGCCAATATGATTGGCCAGGACTGTTACCAGCCCTTAACACACCCACTGATGATTTGGTAGATAATTCTTGCTAATTGTACCGTTTTCACACCCTCTGATGCTGCCTGCAGCTGTGAAAACGTGAGAAGTGCAGCAACGCTCCCATGGTGCAGTGTGATCGTTGTCCTTAACTGTACTTTGTGTCTTTAAATTGAACATAATTTAACTGTGGTGTATACAGTATGAAAGATTATCAGACAATTATTCACACTGGATGACATTTATTTGTGGTCAAAAATACATTTTTGAAGAGCATGATTTACAAAATATAGTATGTTTCCATACTTTTTATTTACATTTGTTACATGTTTTTATGAATTTATCAACTGTTGTTTATTATCATTATTAAATCATAAATCTTGTCCCATAGAACATATGACTCCTTAAAGTAGACTGTACTTAGGATTATATTGTAAAGGTAAAAAAAAAAAAAAGCTTATAAAAATGAACAAAAATGTACAAATAAATCATTTAAATTTGTACCAGAAGTTGTTTACTGCGAGAGTCCCAGTGATCCGTGAACATAGTTCACTGCAACATTGCTGAAAGAAACACACATTCACACACATACACATGGGCAAGTCATAAGTCTACAGTCTGTAGCCTGCAGCATTCAGCTGAAGACCGAGAGTGAACTCATCTTCTCGCAAATACAGAGCAGCGGGTGAAAAACAAACCAAGCATAAGACTTTGTGTGTCTGAGTCCTGCAGTCTCAGCAAGCAAGAGTTCTGTTTGATAAATGATGTCATCGAAACTTGGCTTAAGGAAAGAAACGGGAGCAAACACTGCTGATGTGCAGTCATAAACACACACACACACACACACACACACACACATGTCCCACATCTATGTCCTCTTTGCCTAATGCCTTCCATATTGTGCTAAGGTCATCAGGTAAAGCAAACACTCCTCTTTGAATTCATCCTTTATCTTTGCTCATAATTTGAAGCTTCAATAATTCTACCTTAGCCCGTATTATGAAACGTTCTAATTTTTCAGTTTTAAATTGCTGGTGTCAGGTTGGTCTCTCCTGGAAAAGACATGGTGCAACAGTGGTTTGTTTTGCATAAAATAAGGAAGAAGTGGGCAGCGATAGCCACACGGACTATATAGATAAAGAAAAGAGCCACACTAACAAAGTTTTTAAAGAGACATAACTTACTTGCAATAGAATGAAATCTTTTGAATGTTTATTTTTCAGTCCAGATGAAACCACTGTGGGCATGCCCGGTCATTAGTCTTGTTAACCATCACTGGCTCTTTGACCTTATAATCTACAGGGTGGAGTGCCAGAGGGCTTCACCAAGAGCCTTGGTCCTGTTATTTGATCAAAAATCAAATAAACAGGGATGAGAAAGCCCGATGACTAGGAGAGGAGAGATTTTTATCTCTTGTGGCAACATTGATGCTGAAGTACAAGAGAACAGAACAGTCTGGAAAATAGGAAAACAATCCTACAGGATTCCTACAGGATTCCTGTTCCTACAGGATTTTTAGTCACTGTAGTAAAACACGTAAAAACACCAGAATGGTCCTGTAATTTGTCTATTTATATAAATATTGTATATGTGTGTCAACTAAGATTAAAGGATGAGTGTGGTGATATAGCTCATTCATCTGTGCCACAGAGCTCCATTACAAGTGGCTAGCTCTGGGTCTGAAAGTGAAGCCAATGCAGAAGTGCCTTAAACCTGCATTCTCTCTAAGGCCCCCTGGCCATTAGGGGGCAACTCCCCTGGCTCCAAAAAGAAGTCTGACTGTATAAAAGTCTATGAGAAAATGACCCTACCTCTCACGTGATTTATTACCTCAGTAAACAGTTTCCTAATGAGTTTATGATCTCAATCGCTAGTTTCAAGTCGTCTTCGATACAGCATGATGTTCATTTTGTAAATTATGGTCCCATTTAAATTTGACAATAAAGCAGGGTATGCTTTAGGGCGTGGCTACATTGTGACTGACAGGTTGCTACCACAGCAACAACGCTGGTTAGGTAAGGTAAACATGACATATTATAAGAGCTGGATACCAGACTAAAAATGGTGCCCATTCAGTCCCACAGGAATTGCTCAGCTGGCGCATACGCCAAAAAAAGTTTCTAGTTTCCGGGATTGCTTCCGCATTGTGCGGCCAACTGAATTTGCGCAGTAGTGTTTCCCCCACTGGCCCCGCCCGCAAGTTCCCGCTCGGCCCATAGACTTTACATTGTGATGACATCACAGATTTTTAAATCGCTTTTATTAAACATAAAACCTCCATGGATCAAAAGTTCATAATAGAAAGAGTCATAATTGACGTTGTTTGCAGTTCAAGGTGTCCTATCAACAGTTTTACAGACGTCTCTTTTACAATGGTGGTCTATGAGGAAAATGCTTTTTGGGCCGCAGGGGGATTTTTTGCTGCAATACCGTGAGTGGCCACTGGGAAAAATTGACTGCAAGGCTGAGTGGTGGCGCCCTATCCAGCTCTTATAATACATCCATGGCATAACCCCAGATTCACAGAGTATAGGTGTAGCCTTAGCCGTTGCTATTTCAGTGTGTTTGTTTGTTCACCTAAAAAGTCTTGTTCAGCATTTGGTTGTACTAAAAGACCCTCTGAAGATTCAGATGTTCGTTTTTTCTGGTAAGCACATTTTGTTTTAATGGTTTTAAGCCTGTTTTTCACAAGCAAAAATTAGCATTAGCATTATCACAGTTAACTGTAGACTAAATGCACAGTGCTAACCAAGCTAGCAGCTAGCATTAGAGTCAGCTCCACCCTCTCGGCCAAATATGGTCACTTTATGGCTCCAAAAATGGTGATGGTCAAAATGCCCAACTTGAGGCTTCAAAATGCAAGTCCACGAACCAATGGGTGATGTCACAGAGTCTACATCCATTATTTTTTTATAGCCTATGCTCCATTATTGTCCTAAAACAATTAAAAACACATCTGTGAGCCACACTGGTTCACTGGGTGACATGTTCCTTCCTTATGATGAACATTGGCACTCTACTTTATTTTGAGTCAACCCTGCATACTGTGTCCTGCTGCTGTAAGAAATCACCGGAGCATCAAATGTGTATTCATCCACCACTGAAAATAGTCCAACAAATACACTATTTACTGTTGTTTGAGTGATGTTTGATAGAAACTACAGAGCCCAGCTGTTTTAGGGACTTACTTAACCTTTTTTAAAAATCGATGTATATATTTGTGATCCGTGTTAAAAAGGTCATCAGTAGGAACCAATGGGCCCAGTAGTGAGTGCCTAAAAGAAGGTAGGGAACTCAGAAAGAATTAAGAGACACACTTACAAATTTTCTTTTTATGGCTTGTGTTAATAATGAGGAAGAAACATAGTTAAAGCCTCATTCTTTCAATTAGGCCATTATTCGGTCTGCCACCTTAGCTTGCAGCTAATCTTTGGCTAAGAACTCGAGCTACTGAGCATGCTGCTCCATCAAAACTGCAGCACAGATCCAACACCTAAAGCTTTGTACATGCTCTACATATTCCATCTTCAAGCTGGACATTTTAAAATTCAATTATTTCTCACTCAGGACACAAAGAAAGCACAGACGTGGGGAAATGGAAGGAGAGGAAGAAAGAGAGTGACCACACTTAAATTGATCTTTGCAGAATACATTTACCTGAAGTTACTCTCAAGCTTTCCAAATGAGCTGGATAACCGATCCTGCCAGCCGGCTGGTGCTCACTGTCTGTGGCTTTAGATGTGATGAGAGGAGGAAGGGAGGGAAAGGAACAGAGGATGAAAAGTATAAGGAACATATTGAGGTAGTTACACTTAATGCTGCTGTAATTCTGACCATCTACATCGGAGTCATTGCCTCTCAGTCATTATCTGTGTCTCTTTCTAGCTCTTACTACTGTGCATTTACAATCACAAGGCATTTTTCTAATGCAGTTTTGACTTTAAGTGACTACAATGGCTGAATTGATTGCATACAAGCTATAAAAGTTCAGCATAAAAAAGTTCTTGTGAAGTTGTTGACTGGAAGAAAAGGTACAAGTTTTTTTCAAAAAAAAAGATAAAATAGAAGACAGAAATGACAATTACTTCGCTGAAGAGTTTCATCCTTTTTATTGCTTTTTTAACCATTGATAATCAATACTTCTCAGCTGTACAGAGGTCTTGTATGGTAAACAACTTTAATCCCCAGGCAACTGATGACAAGCCTTCCTCCCTCACTCCATCTTTCATCATCTATACTTTTTTCTATATGCCTGCCTTTTCTTAACCCCTGTCACCAACACACATCCTCCCCCCTCTACCCTCTCTCTGTCGTGCCTAGACCCGTCTCTGTTTCATGTGCCTGAGGAGAGTGGTGTATGTCTCCTTGTCTATTTCTTTACCATGTCTGAACCGCAGGCAGCACACGCGACTTCCACTCGTCCATTAATGCCTCTGGATCAGGAACAGGTGGTTAATATAATTCCATTTGAAGGCTTTTCCAACACTGGCTGCACGCTCTGTGAAGAGGCCAAAAGTGGGGGGAAAATGGCTACATTTTAAAGACTGTGTGGGCAAACATCCTATAAGAGGCAATTATGGGATTAAACATATGTTAGATGCGTTGTTTGTCTTCTGATTTTCACACACCCACACTCACACGCACACACTGCATATAACACCTGTTGTCTTGTCAAACAACATTCCTGCTGTACTTATCTATCCTTGCAAAATAAGTACAACATGAATCTTGTTTGACAAGACAATATCATGCAGTGGAATGGCTTTAATCTGTTGTTTTGCGAGACATAACTCAGATAAAGTGATCTGAATCAGTTGTGTTATGTCTGTGTTAAAGTGTTAAGATAAATTGGTAAGCAGAGTTCTCTTTTCATATCTTCCACCCACAATACTGAAAAACCTGTCATGTGCAGTGCCTGTAAATAAACATCAGCAGGTGAACGTCAAAACCTGACATAGTCATCACTGCAGAAGAATGCTGGAGTCACATGGATGTGCCCACAGACGGAGTTTTGTTTGTTTGTCGTTATGGTGATGCTGTAATTTAAATGTCAGAGGACTTCAGGCGATATTTTCACACTAGCTTTACATATTTGGTAATATTACTGGCGTGATATCACAGATAAAGATCTGTTTTCACAGTAGCTGCTGAGACACGGTAGCAAAGTGGTTGGCTGGTCTTTACTGCAGTTAAAAGGCCAAAGCACATGCTGAAGAAATGTAATGTTATGGTACCCACAGTTATATAACACATCCATTCTTGTCCATTACTGATGTCAAGATCCTTAATTTAACTAAAAGTTGTAATACCACAATGTAAAACTACTTCATTTCAAGTAAAATTGTCAGTAAAAGTGTAGAACTATTATCAGCTAAATGTACTTTGGGTATCAAAAGTAAAAGTAATCATTATGCAGCTGAATGGCTGCTATCAGTATTATAGATTATATATCATACTATCACATTATTATTACTGATGCATGCTGGTCTCATTATGACTACTTTATATACTGTTGGATAGTTATTCTAAAATTGAGCATATTTTATGATTTCATCATATGTTTTACATGTAAAATTCTAATATTCAAAGTAGCAAGTAAGTATGCATTAAATAAATGTAGTGGAGTAAAAAGTACTATATTTCCCTCTGAAGTGTAATGGAGTAAAAGTAAAAAGTAGCAGAAAATGGGAATAGTATACGTACAAAAACCTCAAAATTGTACTTAAGTATGGTACCTGTTACTTTAAACCATTGTCTATTAGCTTTATCTGTAACATTTTATTTTACTCCCCCTATTCAGAGTTGAATTGTCTTGAATTTATTTCATTGCGATGCACAGTGCAAATCAGTAAACTTTGAACCTGACAGGATCAGCCCTAAGGTCCCTCATCAGATGGTGATATTCACCATGCTCCTGTCTAGCAGGATAGGATGTACCCACAATGACCTTCACTGCTTTCTCTTGTTCATTAAAAATAATCTAACTTGACACAGCTGGAGCAGTACTCTTCGATGCCGGTCCACTAAACACTAGGCCTACTCACAGAGAACTAGCTAGTGCACTCAACTCAACTCAACTCACTAGTAAACTTACTAACTGTACTAATTTGAAAGTTAGTAGTTATGTTATAGATTTCTTATTTCTAGAACATATATTTTAATATGTTGCTATAGCCTATAAAGAAAATATTGTTGTACCAGCAGGGATACAGTAGTGCACAGAAGCCATTTCCATGATTACTACACATAGAGCACCTAGCGTTTACTCACGGAGCACTTGCCTGCCTGTCAATTTACATGAGGAGTGCAGTGAGACCCTGTGGATCCAGAGTGTCGCTTACCGTCTGAAAAGACCTTTACTGTTAATGTCTTGCCTGGCCAATCGATTGGATGAGTGCCAGATCACACCCCTAGTGGGTGGGACTATTTTGTTCCAAAATATGGTAGAGTACAGGCTGCACCAGTAGATTTTTGAAAGTCGCAAATAGCAGCACCTGGAAAAATAATGGCTGAGGCGTTGGCATTGATTAACAAACGTATAAAACTCCTGCATATATGATGGTGATTTAAAATCTTAGTTGTTGGCCCTTTAAAAATCCTGAGGACACTTTCTACTGTTGTTGTAGTCAAGGCACATTACAGTTTTCAAAAGGAAGAAAGAAAAATGATGAAAGTTAATGGTATAAATGAGTACATTAGATAGTAAATCAAAAACTAAGCGTTTAATAGTCTATTAGGTCAATGCAGAGGCACTTGAATAGATTAGGTTTTAACCAGCACTGATGGTTGATTAAATCAATGGAAATCAATGGAAACAGTTGTACCGATGCCTTCATGTCTGGATTTCTACAGAAGCAACAATAAGCTGGAAGTGATCTATTCTATATATTAAAGGCTAAACATGGAAAAGCGATCAGACGGGGGTCACCCATGGGTGAAGAAATTAACTTTTTTTTTTCCCTCTGTGAATCCACTCTATGTTGGCTTAAGGAAACCTTCAAAGCAAGTGAAGTAATGCCAATTACAGAACAAGCTGATGTAATCATCAATGGAGTTTGACTACTTTATTAAATGAAAGGAACAACATCAAAAATAAAGCTCAGCTGGTCAATTTCTTATCAAAAGAGACTGTATTTTCTCATTTGTTTTTACAATATTTAGATGACTTGCCTCCATTTGAACCCGCATTTTTGGATTATTATGACCACGTTCTGACCTCTTTGAGAGGACAGCGAGAAATGAGGCCCACAGCAGATCCTTATGGCGAAGTGATAGTGATGGAAATGTGAGGGGAGCCAGTAAGAAAAGGCCTGTGCTTTAGTTGGAGGCTGACCAAGACTCTGAGCAAAGAAAACAGGGGCGAGCTGCTGTGAAGACAGTTGGGATATTATCCACACATGACATGTACGCTGAGGCTGATTTATAACAGCAGTGTGGAACTTGGCAAGCTATTATTTTTCAATGAAAATCGGTTTTCTGCCTCTTCGATTTGTTTGCTGGATTGCACTGGCTGTTTGGACATTTTCTGGCATGAGGTTTGTAAGAAAGACATATTTTTGACTTTTTTTGTCTTTTTTCAATTCTGCAGGAAATTAAGAGTCATTCACAAAGACATTTTTTCAGCATTACTAATGTGACTGTCAGATCATGACTTATTCAAAAAGGTTGACGTGTGCTCCTCCTCCTTCATGTGGTTTTTAAGAGGCGTACACTGACAGAGATAGCCACAAATGGAAAACAAAACGGGAACTGCTGGCGGAAGATCAAGCCTCAGAACCGAACAACAGGCAACTTAAATCACCTAAACATACACTGAATACAAAATATCATAATGTGGTTACAGAGACAGCCACAGGTCACTGTAGAGCATGCAACAGAACAGGATATGTATCATCATGTATATGTATCAATATGTCATGCATGTGTTTTTTACTGTATGCATCCCAGAGCAAGACACTGCCAGTTCACTCACAGGATTCAAGGATTTCTAATGGTCAAATTGCTCACCACAGTGAAATTTACAGTGACCAGCATCACAAGGCTGTGCACAAGACAACAAAAACAGAAACTGAAACATAAGAAGGAAATTTGTTTTTTTCCACAAAGAGAAAGCATACAAATGGGTTTCATAATGTGTCAAGGAGAATAAGCTATTGTAGTCCTTTCCTTACCAAAACTATAGTATGCTAACTTGAATTTACTGTATACTTAAAAGAAATGTACTGATAAGTGTTCTCAAACTTGCACTAATCAATATTTTTATATTGATAATGGATTAAATGACTCTATGTGAGAGGGGTTGTGGTGACACAGTAGAGCATTTCGCAGCTAAACAGCCAGATATTTCCCTCAGGAGATGGCGGAGACCGAAACAGAATTAAAAGTATGTGCTTTCCTTTGGTGTCCAGTAACACACTAAAGTTGCTTTGTGTCTGCTGGATGTGTAATAAGGCAATTGCTTGCCAACATGTTAGCCATAACCGCTTTGATTATATGTCAGTGTTTACAGCTTGTTGCTCTGCCCCCATGTGGCCAAAAAAATCATTTAATACAACTTTAAACATGGTGTAGTAGGATTAAAAATGAATAATCTAAAAAACATGTACACTGAGTGTGTATTGGAAAGAGGACGGGAGTTAGCACTTGAGTTTCCTAGTTTGGGGCCCTGGCAGTAAGTCACATATAAAATGTACAGCAAATTGTGAAATCTTTAAAACCATTTGAGATCAACATTTGATGGAAAAAATACCTCTTAAAGGTTCAGAAAAGTTACAGCCCAGCCAAACAATCATAAAAAACATCTAAACTTCTATGACTTTCATGTCATATTCCGAAACTTTGATCAGGTACAGAGGTCTTAACATTCATGGCTGGAGATTGTCCTGAGAGGAGCAATCACAATGAGACATAACAGTGCTTATTGATAAATGTTACTTTGCTTGTCTCTTTCTCCTTCTCCTCCTCAAAAAGGTACAACTGCTTTACCTTTGAATATGGAATAATGTGATCGAGCCACCAGATTTTCCTTAAAAGTGAGAGAGGCCAACCAATATAATCAAATAAAGTCCCTGGTTGGGTAAAGTAATTGGTCATGTGTGCAGCTTGTGAGCCACAGCAATGACTAAGAGCTGATGAGTGGAAATATCTATAACATAAATGCAGAGTCCGATGTTCTGTGTTGCTTCCCTCCCGCTCCCTTTACTCCCCTCCCTGAAACTCCCCTCCCTTCCCTTCCTGCTTTCCCGCCAACTCAAATTTTCGCAACTTCATTTCACAGGCATGCTTTCTCTCTCTCTCTCTCTCTCTCTCTAGTCTCATTTTCCTTTTTCTTTCACTCTCTCTATCTCTCCTCTGACAAATAAACAGGTCTCACGTGAGCTCCTCTTCCACTCCGTCTCATGCACTCAGAGCGGACACCGCCCTGTCTGGCCTCTGTGGCGACCTGAGACGCACCGTGATTGGCTGAGGCCCGGGACTGCAGCGAGAGGAACCGCGAGTGGCAGACAGGCATAGCGTGTCTGAGACAAAAACACAGGGCGGCCTGCCAGCTGCTGTCCCTGAGGGGTGAGGACTGGGAGATGGAAAACACGGACTGAGTCAGTCAGTGTGAAGGGTTTCACTTGAACACGCTGTACATGTGTTTTGCACGCACATTGTGACCACATGTTAAATACTTCCAAAGAGCATGAAGATTATATTCTGTTAAATGTGAATATTTTATCCTTAAGACATTCAATATAAATATTACCCATTCCAGGAGTCATTTTGTAAAGGGAGATATTGCAGTTTTCAAACAGATATCAAATTTAGGAATGAAACCCTTCCCTTGTGGACTGGCTGAGTGATGAAATGACTAGATGCTTCAACAGATGACAGATGCTTGAAACACCTCATGGAAAAAGACTCTGAAGCAGCTACAGTAAATCACCGGTTTTGACAGTTTGAAAAAGAAGTCTGGCAATTATAGTGCTCTAAAGCGTGAGTTTTCAAAGCAACATGAGACAGCAGGGCTCTATTTTTGCCTCATGTTGACGTCTCAAATCATCTGTGCCCAAATTGCAGCTGCATTCGATCAAAAACGCTGAAAAATAATTTAATATAGGAAGAGCTGACAGTCTTTAAAGTCATGACAGAGAGGAACAGTGGTACTTGAAGTTTACCAACAGGGTTAGTATATGAACATGAACATGAGGAGGTTGTTATTTTATAATATTTTTCTGCTGCCTGTATGTTTGTCTGAGTGATGAATTGGCAGCCTGACAAACTTAGCAGCACCCTCACTGCTGACTGATGAAGTCTCTAATTAACTGTTTGACTCGCCTGCTAAATGATAAATCGTCAGTATGGCTGGTGTGTGGTTACCATTGGCGTAAGTACAGTAGCTGGTGTACTGAATGGTGGCATGCTCGGTCATGCAGGTGTACTGGAAGGGGACTTACTGTATCTGTTAAGTGGTGCACTGGTTATTCTGAAGTTAAAGGTCTCCTCCAGACATGTTTTAAGACATATAAATACTCTGCTTTGAATAATAATTTGTGTCTGATGTGTTTGTTCCTTCTCCCTCACTGAAAAGTCCAGTATATATGAATATAAAAATATATTTAATAATTTCAAAAGTTCAACTGCTGGACAAATGTCCCCTACTTCATAAAAAAAAAGCCCATGTCACAGTGCTCTACATGCACTGGAGGCTTCAAGTTTCCACATCACGCTTTTGTAAGTTGTCTATTGGACCATGACTGGTTTCAAACTAGTTCTGATGACACAAAATCTGATCACAAGTACACGTCTCAGACTTTTTGGTGAGCACAGAGAAACTTTTCCCCCTTCAGGAGACGAATGTGAAAACCTTTGAGTATGAAACTCTGGACATATTGGACAGTGAAACTCAAACATCCAAGTGAAGGAACAAAAAAACAGGCTTTAATAAGCTTTAAAAGTGCAATCTGTCTCTGTCTAGTGTTGCTTTTGTGAAATTGTCCTTTTTTATTGGTGTGCAGCACAACTGGCCAGGTATGCTGGACATGAATATATTATTTACTGAGGTAATAAAGCAAGACCCCCCAAAAAACTGATAAACAATTTTCATGTTCAACAACAGTAAATGCACACATGGATATAGTAACAACTAAGCTTTTAACCTTTATATGAATTTGATATTTAGGTGACAAAAGAAATATTTCCATTCCTGTAAAGGAATGTGGTGGAAGCTTCAAAGGAAGAGACAAACCCATCATCTATAGACCTGATTTGCTATAATAGCATTTGTTTTAAAATGACACCACTTGAATAGAATTAGTTACATTAACAGGGTCGTAACATTCTGCAATAACCTGCGAAATGAAGTTGCTGTCCATTAGTGATAATCAGGTTCACAATTTTCTTTTTCAAAGTCTTCCTTAAAACAATAGTCAGGTGCTTGTATGATCATTGAAACAGGTTTTGCCTGCTGTAATCATTCCCCCTGTTCATACTGGCTGTTAAAAGATCTTTCAAAGTGCTTTCAATGTAAGTGATGGGGAACAGAAGTTGTCCTGCCATGCAAAAATGCATTCAAAAGTGTCTCTGAGGCTAATATGAGACTTCAGCTGTCCAAATTAATCAAATCAAGTGGATGTCTTCCAAAGTGAAAGTCACAACATTCCCTCTTTTTGTTACTGTCCTTCCACTGCAGCTCAACAGGGAAACACTGTCCAGGGAAAGAAGGAATTTTGTGAAAGGCAGCAAAAAATCTCTGTAATCTAAGCTGTCTTCTTGTCTGTATTATGTCAAATTCTTGTATGTAAATGTCCTTCTGTTATAAAGTAAAGAAACTAATGTAAGATACATAAAACAAATTGTATACTGGTAGACAAACTCAAGAAAACTCGAGAATGAAAGTGTAACAGAAAAGAAAAGCCAGACAGCCAGACATAGGCAGGGCAGGATGAAACAGGAAGAGCACAGAAGTGATATTTACTCCATGGATTTTGCAGACACCTCCCTGTCTCAGCCAGTCTCTCCCTGCCACACCTTAAATCCCCTCCACCTCCCCCTTTGACTGATAATTAGCATTTTGCTCCATGTGTCTGAACCTGCCAGGGTGAAGCTGCTTTGCCTCTATAAAAGATGTTTGTATGTGTCATGCAAATTGACTGTATCATGATCTAAACCTATAATAGAGTTTTGTTTGGCAGTGAGTGATTACAGACCTCCAAAAAGCTGATCTGGGTGAAGTGGTGACAATAACTGAAGACAAGTAATAAAAAAAACTGTAAAGCAGGTTACTTTAAAATATCATACATTAAAACTACAGTGTTTTAAATCTTTTAATTAACTAAATGTCAATTTCCTCACCTGTAGGTGCTGATTGAGCTTCTCACCACTTCCTCACTTGATCAACTAAGAGCAAACACACCTTCATCTTGTAAAGCATTACAGTATTACAAAACCGTGTCTGAGTTTGACGCGTGTAAACCATTGAATTAAGGGGGATTTAGGGATTAGATTATATTTCTATATGTGAGTCAGCGTGTGTGCGAGTGTCAGATTATGTCATACCATTGCTTTGTCTTTTATTACAAGAAAACAAAGCACCTGAAACACAATTCGACAATTTTGGGTGAAAAAAATAATATGAACTTCATGATTTAACATAATGAAACCATAGATTTTGTGGTTATTTTGCACTAGTGATCATTATCAACTTTGTAAAAGGATACTTAAATATGCACTTGCTTAACAGTAGATGTGCTGGTTGTGAACAGGGCTTTTTATATAGCCTGATACCCAGCAAACTAATGTAGTTAGTGATGTGCTCATGGGCATATAACACTACTTCTGTAGGTTGTAAACTAGTCATCTGAAAATGTTAATGATTGTGCTTTTGCTTGTGTTTTTGTTTTTTGGAAAAGCTAGAAAAAAAGATACCACCCTCAAAACTCTCTGAATGCACTCTTACTACAGCCCCATGCTCCCCCATTCTCCACACTTTGGCATGTGGAGACATCCAAGCTTGGCAGACCTGCCTAGTTGCCTAGTTACGTTTCCTGTGATCGGACAATCGCTGTTCAGGGAGCAGTTTAGTGAACGGTCACTTTCAAGTTTTTACTTCATAGCCAAGGCAAAGGATCAGATAAAAGGCCACAAAAGTCCATTAAGGCCCACATACATCAACAAGTTCATTTAAAGTGACCTTTGCTAAGAAATTTCCCGCATTGTTTAGACTTCAAAAGACTCCTAAGGAAGAGTCCTTGTGTGGAGTTGTTTGTCTGTCACCAGGATATGATGCATAATGATGTCACCAAATACCAAAACCTGATGTCTGTGACATTCCTGCTGCAGGAATGTGAGGAACGCTCACTGTCAGCCATTTTCGCCCCTGTGGGCTTATCACATAGGAATTGACCAACAAAACAGAAAAACATCCATCTATCTGTCAGTGGCATGCCTCTTTCAAAAGACCGGCAGGGTTAAAGGGCATCGGGGTCAGGTGAAATGTACATGACCAACGGTGGTTACAGACAATAGGAGGATCTGTAGGAATGAAAGGTTTATCTTCTAAGTGTGAAGGAGTGACGGCAGATGAAAGTGAGAGCTCTTGACCCGGGCCAAATATCAAGCAGCTTTGGTCTCGTATTGCACGCATGTTTTTTGTAACTTTGTTTGATGGTGTAGAAAAACTGAGGCTCTAAGATCGGTGCCTAAAAGTTTCCCTAAGTTCCCCTTTATTTAAGGGAAACGGCGTCCAAAAATCATCACGAAACCAGCGCAAACTGGGGATTGAACTTGTGACTTTTCATCAGGACTTTAACAAAATACGTCTGGAAATTCATGGGAACGTGGTATTACGGACAATGCTTCTGCTATCAACAACAAGAAAAGGCATAGAGACCAACTGCTGTTTCCACAACTCCTCGCATGACTCACAAGCAAATATGAGCCCCACTGATGTCCTCTTCCTCCTTCTTCTTCTCTTTGTTCTAATTTTAAAAGCCTGACATTGACAAATAAATAACCTCTCCTTGGGGTTTCAAATGAGTCAGCAAAGCCTTTCATCACACGCCGATGTGTCAGCGGGTTCAGACGTCTGTAATTTGATCGGAGCTCAGAGAGAGCGCAATTCTGGCCTTTGACCCTTGGCCAGGCTCTGCATCCTCTCATCTCTCGTGAGACGTGATGCAAAGCAACAGAGTTTAAATGCTGCCAGGCCTCCTGGACATCTGAGCACAGTTGCCGATGTCCTCGATGTGCACCCTAGGGACACGGCACAGACAAGACCCAGAGTATGTCCCTGTGACTAATGTTAGTCATTGCTTTGCGATTTTATCTTTCTTTTTTCTATATATCTCTTCATCTGTCTTTCTTTCTGTCTCTCTGTCTGTCTTTATTTCTGATCCTTATGTTTAGGACAACATGTTTATGATTAAGCTGTCAGCCAAAAACCCTTTTCCCCGCGTTCATTTGCTTTCCCCACCAACTGCTCAATCTCTCTCTCTCTCCCTCTCTGTCTCAGTTACATGTGTTTGCATGTTACAACACAACAGTAAGGCTACGGTAAACCTCACAAACAGATATCACCCATACCACACGCTTAAACACAAGCTAACCCTGTCAAGCTTGCAAACACCCTGTGACACATACAGTGTTCCAAGTCATACATTACATTACCTACTTGTTAAAAGGCTTCTCCATTTCACTTTCAGAGTTGGCTGACTTGTGTGAGATAGTTTTTATTTAAAAGAACGATTAAAACTGGAGCAGCAGAAGTAGAGATGTCCTGATTTTTAGTTCCTAATTTGGGTCAAGCACTGGGGCAACACAATACACAGTCCTGTTGCAGGTTTCACACTATTCTGCTTGTTGACAATCGGTGGTGGTGGTGTGCAAAAAACAAGCAGCAGCTACCACAGCCTGAACCTGAAGCCATTGTGGAAATAGGTTAAAGTACAATACCACCGACCGCCACTAGATGCTGGCTACAAAAAATCCCCGGCTCTAACTGACTCCAATTCAAAAAGTCAACTTCTCTCTAGAAATACTAAGTCAATCATTTTTTTCAGCGAGTCGTTTTGGTCTCAATTGCTAAATTGGCATCATCTAAATAATGTGCCAGTGGTCATTTTGGACACTATCACTCCATTAATAAGATTTGACCGTGTGGGTGTTGATTGACAGTTGGCTCACCTGCTGCTCTCCCTGGCTCCGGGACTCGCACTGAGTCAGACTATTATCACAATATTTCGGGAAGTTTAATGTTACTTGATTACAATACCTGGACTGTTAGCACAATTTAGCTAAAGTAGCTAACATTAGCCCAAGTGTGCCACACTCGGTGTTTCCCAGCAATCTAGCGTTCACTTTGGTTTGAGTTAGTGGGTTGAGTTTCCAGAGTGAGAAAGGCCACAGCCCGCACTCCATATTTGGAAGGTCCTGGCTCCAAATGGAAAAGATGGTGCCAACCATAAGCACCAACTCTGGGCTTTAAATCAGCTCCAATGCAAACCACTGAGTGAAGTCACACTGCACTACATCCATTGTTATACACAGTCATTGTCAAGACACATTAGCAATGCTCCGACAAAGGCTTGTGAAGAAGAAAATGGCAAGCTAGCATATTTAAACAATGCAGGATTGGCTTCTCATGTTTTAAGAAAAAGGAAAATGCATTTTGATAACAAAAACTGAGCATAAAGATTGCTTTTCTTGTTCGCAATAAAACTCCACAGGTCTCAGGAAGTATGCCTGACTTTTGAATGTGCTGCTGATTTACACAGTTGTTCCAAAATGCAATGCACACCAGAAATGAAAAAAAGACAACAAAAAACTCACAGCTGGAAGTAATTAAAACAAATTGTGGACAATGGTGAGACAGCTCAGCTCGGTGAAGAAAACAAAAAAAGTATGGTGATGCATCATTGGAAAAACTCTGCATTGATAAGTTTCCAAATTTGAAATTGGCAAAGTTGCAGGTTGATTGATGTCTGTCAACACGTTTCTTGTATCATTTCCTGCTTGTACAAAACAGTAAAGTAGACTCATTTCATGTATATTAACTGCAGGAGCATAATATGAAGATTGGTGCATGGTGGATGGTTAAAGTGTATAGTCATAATGTGAAATTGGGACACACTATTTGCATAAATGCGTGCATATACATACTGTACACACACACACACACAAACACACACGCACGTCTCAGAGGCTCAGCACCCTATACCATCTGCCTGATGGTAATGGCTCGTATACACTAAATAGGGGATGTGATACATCTCTAATAATTGCCTGCCCTTTCCACACCACTTGGGACTCACAGACTATTTTATGCGGTTTGTTTTTATTATTCACTGACAATGAAAAATACCAGGCAATGGAACCAAAAGTTCAAATGCTATAGATAGCAATAGAAGAGGACCAGAATATCTCTGTCCACTCTAAACTGTCTCAGTTTACTAATGGAATATAGACACTGCAGACCTTTCTTATAGATAACATCTGTGTTAGAATTCCATGGCAGTTTAGCATCTATTATTGCTCCTAAATATTTGTAGTCATCTACTTCTTCAATATCCTCCCCGATGATAATCATTTGTTGATGGGTGTTGTTACCATTCCTAAAATAAAAGATGGTAACAACACGCATTAATGAGTCACAGCCACGACAGGGACAGTGAGCAGTGACCAAGCACATCTGTAATAGATTCATGCAGCTCATGAGCTGCCCAGCACAATGATAATAGCCTGATATTTTTAGTTCTGTAGTTCACTCTGAGGCCAGCAGTCGGTTAATTTAGCTGACAAGGCATTTCTAAGAAAACTGACATATCATGTTAATAAAACTAAACTACACAAGTGCACATCAATACTGAAAAGTATCTAAATGTCCACGATAACTTCATGCAGAATATGTCGTAGTTTTGCTGACACTTGTTCACACCCTGAGTGGGTTGTGTTTGTTCAACAGAGGGGGTGGTGTGGATACAGAAAGAGATAGACTGTTGATAACTGCTGTCTGGTGTAGCAAACCGCACAGGCCTGTGAAACCACTGTTGAGGTCTGAATAATGAGGAACTGTAACTGTCAAGCCCCGACCCCCAGCACACAAACACAAAATCTAAAACCCTAAACAGCATAGAATATGTAAAATATATCGTCGGTTGGTATTAGGTAAAATCCCTTAGCAGCAACATGTAGATTAAAAAAAAAAAGAGAATGCTGTGATCTAAAAGTTGGACAAGAAAATCCAGAAAGAGACAGAAGCATGAGGGGCATTGCATCATTCAGCTTGTCCTGAACAGCCCTTTCTACATCAGCCACAGACACCTGATCAATACTACACACACACACACACATCCTGCATGCTTGAGTGCACTCCAACACATGACTCAGTGCAAACGCTCACATGCTAAGGCCTATTATTAAAAGTGGGTACATGATGGACATGTGGTGAAAGAAATGGCAAGAGCGTGAAGGAAGAGGAGGAGAAGAAGAAGGAGGATGTCAAGGTCAATGGGTTCTTCCATGCTTCGCTTACTGGTCATACCACAGAATCACTTCTAGCTTCTCCTCCTCCTCCTCCTCGTTCTGTCTCTTCCCAACAGACATGCGGCCTTACCACACACTAACGGTCTGAGTCAGAGAGTGGGCCGCTTATGAAATCCAGGTTTGCCACATCGCCCCTCACTCGGTTAGATAAAAAGAGACATAAGTCATCTCCATCTTTCAGCACTCATCCAAACTGCAGCACGGAGCCCAGTCATTGCCATTCTGTCAGTTCCTGCATGACAAAAAACAGACACAGGTGATGTGTGTGTGTGTGTGTGTGTGTGTGTGTGTGTGTGTGTGTGTGTGTACAGTATTCATGCTTGTGTGCATTGATGCGGGCCTGCATGCTTGTGGCCTACTTGTTGATACATGGACCATTTAATTTTCATGGTTCAGTTTGGTCACAACAAGCCAGTCGAACGACATGAAGCGCTTGGCAGATGTTCAAAAGCAATATGGGCTGACCTATATTATAAACATAAATGTGGCAGCACATATTACCACTCAGATCAAATGTTAAGCCAGGAATCTATGGTGGGAGAAGACATTGTTGGTCAGAAGGAAAAAAAATACCAGTGATCCAAATGTTTTACACAGAGACATGCAAGTAGTCCGTGCACAAAGTGGCGCATGGGGGGATATCATAGAACATAATCCAAAGCTTGAAGGAACATAGCACTGCTTTACACAAATAAAATAAACCAACCGCACAATTAGAGTCTAGCTTTTTGGGTTTCCTTTCAGTTAAATAAACACAGAAGAGTAACAGAGCAATGTAGCGGGCATAATTACACACAATTAGTTTCTTCAGAGTTTACATGTTGGTGTAGTAAAAGTTTCCCATCATCTTCAACATCCCCATTTTCCATTAGAGAAGGAAATCGAAGCCTGAGATTTACAACTGTGGTGTAAAGACATTGTTTGCAAATGAATTGAACAAGATGGCAATAAATAAAATACATAAGTCGCCACTGAGTCCCTGACACTGTTTAAAGATATTGCCTATGATTAACATACTGCTTAGGCATGCATGTATGTAGCAGACAGTTACCAGATGTATTTTAAATTTTGCCTTGAAAACTATAGCAGGGTCACATTACTTTGTTCACATGGGTCAAGACCAAAACAAAGTTGAATCAACACACTTTTATTGAGGAATTATATTAAAACCCCCAAATACAAAGTATAATGTGAGTATTTGTCAGTTAAACCCATATTATAACCCATTTTATACTCATATCATATTAAGTTTTATTAAGTTGTAGTTAATACACTTATTGACACATCTCAAAGCAACCAGTTGTCTAGGAGTCACACCAGCTCAAACAGTCCTCTAATTGATATGTGCTTTCTCCACCCACCACATCCCACTGCTCTTTTGACCTTTGCCCTCACAGAGGACAAGACACTAATGGCAAATGATAGAGGTGATCAGTTGCAGCTGAGTTTGAAAGGCTCTTTCAATGTGCATGTATGTTAACAGCATAGATTTTTGTGTCTGAACGCAGTGTACAAAGTACATGCAAATGTGCATGCAAGAAAGCACAAACAATCGAAATACAGTACATTATTTCCCAAAGGTTTCCTTTATGAGATTTTTAAAATTTCCATGAAGGAAACACAGGAACAGGGGAAATGAAAAAAGATAAAGGCAATAAGAGCCAGGCTTGCACCCTTTACTTCTGGTTTCTTGTAATTTTTTGGGATGCAGGAAGTGAAGCTTATTCCCCTGTTGCACAGACTGTAAGCTATGCTTTTACTCTCTATCGGATAAAAACAATATTATAACTAACTGTGAAATTAAATGACCTTTAACTTGTATGAACTCACTGTCCTAAGGGCAAGCGATGCTATATTCACTTCCAGCTTACTGACTGAAATGATTCAGCAGAACAAGACAAGGAAAGTTATTGATGTGAGGTTGCCATGGGCTGAATGACTGACAGCTGGCACAACAACCAGCAAGTGCTACAACCAAACAACAATTAATGGTTTCTTTCACACTTTCTTTCTCTTTCAATGTCCTTACTCAGCACAGTTAAATACACAAAACAGGTACGGTAGGCCCGGTAGACTCTGTTTTTTGGGGGGTTTTTTTTGGTCTACTACAGCATACATATCTGTGATGTAAATCACTTGCCCTGTGTTCTCCTTTGAGAAAAGAAAACAGAAACCAAAAGGGAGAAATTTAAAATTTAAATTCTTTGGTTTCATGATTGTGCTTCCCAATTTTACATTATTTCGATAATGTGGCATTCAACCATAGACAGAGCACACAGTCACACTGAGCCTGATAGCAACCTGCTACACAGCACAAGAGCCACACTCTGAACAACAACCACAATAGCTCTCCTGCTTAAGTCTCCTTCTTATCTAACTTACAAACATGAACACACATCTTGTCCTGCACATTAGCTTGTTGAACGAGCCACCAGACAAACATTCACTGGGGAAAAGTGCACTGCTAACATCAGTTAGCAGGCTAGTTAGCAAATTAGCTGCTCAGCTGCAGTACATTGAACAGCATGTGCACACATGCACATGTCACTTTTGGACCCGTTAGATGCTGGTTTTGACATTGCTCTTCAAAATCCCTGTTAGCGACACAGTCCATGACTTATAGCTACAGCAGTTATTTTATTTGTCTCTGTTCCATACGGCATAACCTGCCAGCTAATGTCAATCAAACAAGCCTCCAACAAACCCCGCCAGCCTGCTGAGACAAAAAGGAGCATTTCTGATATTTCCCAAATACTTCCTTATTCTAATAATACAAAACTATTAATAATACATTTAAAAAAAAAAAAAACAAACAAACAAAAAAAAACATGTTGACATTATTTGTGACTGCAAAGAGGGATGATTAAATGTGATTTCAGTTAGAAAGGCAACTGGCAATCAAAATTGTGATGCATGAACTTACAAAGTAGCATGAGACAACTAACAGAGTTACAAATCACTCCACACAGCAGGATAATTAATTAAATGAAAAGATTATTGACATGAGAAGGTTAACAGTCTCTGAAATAATGACAACAAAGGCCAAACACAGACACAGTCTTAAATACTTATTTATTTTATGACTGTGAGGTCTCAGTTTCAGGAAAACCAACAAAAATTGAGTTCAGGTTCAATGAAATATTGAACAGTGAAAGTGGGAAATGGTGTTTGTCTCAGCTAAATCCTCTCTTTTCTCAAGAAACCACTTCCCTGTTAGTTTTTTTACATTGCCAACATCATTTCCTTGTGGAGATGTAGTCAGGATTGGCAGGAAAAGCCTCATATGCTTTCAGATTGTGACAGGTTTACCGACTGACGGATATGTGGATAACAAGGCCTGACTAGCACCACCCAGCCACATCAAAACTACATCTGAGTACATGCACATTCATTTTTTTTTTCCAGAGAGGAAAGCGAAAAACACAAGGATCTTCTATCGCTGTCTCGCGGCCAGTAATTTTCCTTCAGGGCACCCGTGGGAGCCATACATTTTCACATATGGCAGGCTGAGCCTGGATTTTATGGGGTGAATTGTTTTGGGATTCTGTGAGAAGAGAAGGAGTAAAATTTTAACTGTCTGCGGCAAGACAGAGAGGGAGAGAGAGAGAGATGTTTTGATTCTGCAATTCTTCTGTTGTGACATGAAAAACTACTCAAAGTTATGGGCTGTCTTTTAAATACACTTTGAGATGTAAAACTGTTATGAAAGAGAATACTCTATACTTTGATTAGAGTTTTTTCAGACTGATTGTGCAGCTCATTTCCAGAGAGCGTTCCACCCAAACACAAGTACAGTCCCGCACACACACACTTGGCATCACCGGAGGGTTGTCCCATTTAAATTCAGAGTTGCACTATGACTAAGGGTAAGCTCAGTTCACGGCTCCTGTTTGCAGAGACAACATAATCTCTCTCTCTAATCGTCACAATTTGATGCAATCTTTACAAACTGATTCCAGGAAAACAAATTGGTCCATTTGATTACAGAACATTTGAAAAAAAAAAACTCCTTGAAAGGCATGAATAACTCAAAAAATATATAGGATCAGTTCTTATCAAAGGTACTGATGGATAAGAAAGAGTCATAAATTAAAATAAACTTCCCTTGTCCACTTGAGAAAGTAGATGTTATGTCATTTTTCTTCAAATAGTGAGTTGAGGCCTTTTGACTTGACCTCAGTAGCTGTTCACCAAGCAGACAGGCTGGAATACACTGCCCCCTGTTGGACCTTCAACAGGTGGTTTAAACACTTTCTCTAATTTATCTTCAATGTGAGTTTTAAGGAGAGATTTCCTTGGAAGACTTTAATTTCCATGTAAAGACTGGAAGCCAATGTGTCCATTCATTTGGTAATCAATGACAGCAAAATAAACAGCAGAACACAGTGACAGTCACATTTGCTTGCACAAAATTCTCTCTCACACAAAGGCAAACAGAGTGAAAGATAAGCTAGATTTATTTGTCTTTACCTAGAATGACCTTGTGATAATGAAATCATAAATGCATTTCAAGGACAAGCTGGATAACATGCATATAGTGAAAAAATCCTGGCTAGTGAACAGCATAAAAATGTGAAAAAAGAGAGACAAAAGGGAAAATCTTCACTTCTGATTATTCTCCCAAAATTTCCTACATGACAGAAACAGTCAATATGCAATATTGGCTGCAACATGTGTCACCCCAGGGTTCAGTGTCTGAACTTTTTATCCAAACCTTGAGGTTCCTTCAACAACATGTGGAACTGGGCCTGGAACTGAGATGCTATGCTCGATGCCCCTCATGTTCCACACCCATGTCATATCCAGATCTGAACCGCCTCATTAAGAGTGCCATCTGTATCCAGACACTGTGAATCAGATAAGGCCTCAGGTTAACAAGACAACCTGCCCTGGTGGACAAGTTCTCTCGTGTGCCATGGCTAAGGCAGCTGCTCCATGCACAATGCACCCACCTTGGCCAGACCTGTTTCAGGTGAACTAAATTCCAGTTCTGGGATAGCATTGCTTCCCAGAAATAGCATTTTGGGAAGTAATGCTATCCCAGGGGTCATTGGTTCGCAGAATGCTGGGAAGCAATGACCCAGAATTCTCATAATCAGTCTTAAGTCTTGGAGTAATAATAGAGGCAGTCAATTGGAATGCCAGACTACATCCTGGAACAGGACTTTTGAAGGCCATAAATGTCAACACTTGCCAACACAATTGTTAAGTCACCGGTATCGATCAACAACCCTATCAGCACCCTGCAGGTCATATTATGTTCATTTCTCGCTATGGAGCCATAAAAATTGGACTTACTGCCCCTTTAACAGCTCTTAAGGAAGTTACTTAAGAATAAGCTTCTATTAATTGTGTCATTCTCTTCCAATAAAACCACACCTATGTATGGGAGAATAACGTCCTCTACTTCCCACTCACCCTCCTGCTTCCACACTCTGCTTCTTTGAAATCAAAATTAGATGTCCTCTGTCTTTAATGCTTCTTCCTAACTCTTTTGGTATATTGCTATGGAGACTGCTATTATGGGACCCAACAAAATGAAGGTTAAATGAAATAAGGTTCTACTCCCCCGTTCCTTCCCATCCGCCCTAAACAACCTGTAAACCTCTGATTTATTGTTATTACAGCTGAGCTGAATCAAAGGGTGGCAGGGGCACAGACAGGAAAGGCAGTGAGGAGGGAGGGACGAGGCCCAAGGCTACGATCCACAGACAGTACACGGACTTTTAAATGGAGTAGGCCGATATGGCATTTTAACATGTCTGTCGCAGCAACCTCCATTTCCTCATGTGGGCCGGTTGTCGTCTGGTAGGAAATCAAACTCATTTCAGAGGGTCAAGGACAAAGTTGGTATGTGCTGTGATAGGGATCCCTGCATGGGTTTGATTATGACAAAAAATATGAATGGTAATATAGAAAACAATCAGAGGGTTAAAGGAAGTTAAGTCTTTTGTAGAGGATTCAACAAACTTCTGGTACGTTCTTGATGTGATAGACCCTGTGTTCACCTGGACTTCCCTGTTTGCTCCAAAAATCCTCTTTTATTTATTATATTTATATTTTATTTTATTCTACTCTGCCTGTCAAAAAATGCCAAAAAACTAAGACTACTTCTGATGGATTTTGTCAGAAAGTCACAAGCAGTGAAGCCCAGACTATAACCATGCGTAATCATGTTTTTGTCTTTTTTTTTTTCCACATGGAACCTTTAGACCACTAGGTCGAGACCGATGGCACAGGCATCTCCGTGCCAAAGTCACATGATTGTTGTTCAAAAAGCCTGGAGAGCAGTAATTATCCAGATGTTTCATAGTTTTGACTCTCTTTCAACATGATACAGCTGTATACAGCCTTGCTGATTGACTGACTAATTCACTCAACAAAAACCTGCTGGGAATATGTTTGCAATCAAAATGTATAATCTTTTCAATATGGAGAAGAAGGGATCAGTGATGTTTTGTGGCAATAACCCATAAGTTTGTATTTTGTTCACAGATGTAAAAGTTCATCAGTAAAGAGCAGTTAAGAATTTACTTATTCATGCTGAAAAGGCTTGAAAAGTTAGTTTTTTAGCCTTTGATTAATATAAATCGATACAGTTAGAGGTTTTATGTTTCCTGTAGTACTGTAGGCAGGTTAGTGTTCGGGTATAGGTTTTGTTTTGCCTGTGATATAGAGCTAAACAACCTTTGAGTTATGAAATAATGAAACAATTAAACTGCTAAAATGCTTCACACCATTGTGTCCAATGTTACACTACATCGGTTGGAATGTTGTCTTCTTGTAGGTGAATGTGCACAGCGGTCATGTTCATGTGGCTGATCTTTTATACTTGTACATAGTATAATTTACAACTTGCATAACGATATATAGTATATACTTTTTTTTTTTCTATCTTCAAACCCAACTCCTGGCAGGATTTGGACCAGCTTTCTTGGCAAGTTGTTATGATGTTGCATGTCAGCTCATTTGCAAGAATCTGCCACCTAAGATTACGTATTTTCTCAGCATAAGTTCACAGAGACGTTTATACGTATCTTAGCAGAAGCATAATTCCAGCCTAAACCAACAGAACTATAATAGACTACCATCAAATAGTGAAATATCTCTGATTGGCAAAGCTCTAAGAACCTCTTGACTCACATTTTAAAATATTTTTAGCTATGCTAGCCTAGCATGGTTCTTGGAGTGGCAATGTCAGTCAAATTTGGTCAGGTCTGTGAACCACTTTGGTTGAGATTGAAATGCCTCCACAACTAATAAAGAAGGATTGCCATGATATTGGTATAAAAATTCATGTCCTCCTCAGGAGGAACTGTAATGACTTTGATCTCTTAACTTTTCATATAGCAATTTGTCCACTTTGACTAAAGTACAGCCTTAGTCATACTTTGTGTTTAGGGCTAATTAGCAAATGTTAGCATTGTAACACACTATCCTAATCCTTCAGTATGTTAGCATTGTCACTGTGAGCATGTTAACACGCTGATGTCAGCATTTAGCTCAGAGCATTGCTGTGGCTATCTATAGACTCTCACTCTTGGTATAGATTTAAAATACATTAGAGCAGGAACTACTCGTGATTTGGCTGCACAGATACGAAGGCTGGTTAAACCATTTCATGCATATCAGTAGTGTGTCACCGCTGATAAATAACTTGTCTCCACAAATGGTTTAATGTACTAATAAAGTTGTCTCTATTCTTTTCATATTTGCATTCTGGAAATTACAGCCTGTGTAAAGACACAGGCTGTAATGAGTTTCAATCAGGTGTGAGTTATAAATCTTACTCAGCATACAGAGGAACATGTCATCTTTCAAGTCAGTGAGAAAATTAAAATACAGCAGATGTGTTGAGTGTAACACTTGTACTGTGGCCCTCGACCTGCTGTTTCCTGCTTCCTATGCCCACAGTTTCACACGCTACGTTCCCACCATCAAGCCTCCATGTATCCCCCCACTACTTTTCCTCTCCTTTTCTTCCACTTACTGCCTCCTTACACACCTAAATCCCTCTTCTCCCCTCTTACCACCTTAACCCCCTCCTCCATCACGTCTTCCTAACGTATTCCCGGCTTTCACTTTCTCAGCTCTCTGCTCTTTCTCATCACAGTTGTTTCCCTCTTTGCTTTGGCCAGCTCTCCTCTCTCCCTTCCCTAATTCCTCCTGTTCTTTCTCCTCTTCATCTGGCATTTCCCACTGTACGCTTCTCATCTCTCTGACACCATATCTACCTTCCACCCTCCTCCTCAACCGTGAAATCCATGTCCAGCTGAGTTCTGCTGGGAGCCAGGGCTACCAGATGGCACCAGGCAGAACCCAAACATCTGCTGTAACCCTCTCAGCCCAAACTGGGCTCTGAAGAAAACTGTATACACAGCTTGTGTGTAAAAATGCAAGCAATGAGCCAAGCACAGGGGTCCTCACCAGGTCGCTTTGAAAAGAAATATTATTAATAATGATAATAATGACAGAGGAAATACCTTAGCTTGAGACGTGACCATGTGGCTGTGTGACAGTGGGGCATGGGAAAGATGACAGAGGCCTCGGGCTAAGATTAGTTATAGTAAACACACAAAAATATGCAAGGTTGAGTAAGTTATATTAAAAACATATTCTATTGCAGTTTTAGTTACATACAGTATAAGCACTTCTACAAACAATACTTAGAGGAGTAGTTTTATTTTTTTTTTGAGGATTGAGGATTTCTTGCTGTGACTTACATGAGAAGATGGATACCGCTCTCAAAGTAAATTTGAAGCCACAGCTAAAAGGCAATTAGCTTAGCATAAAGACAGGGTGGAACAACTAGCTGGCTCTGTCAAAACATAACAAAATCCACCTACCAGCACCTGGAGTTTTATTGTCACCATGAGGTAGCCAAGCAACCAGCAGAGACTCCAGGAAGTCACTGTGCCCAGTCAAGAAATAGTCTGACACATAATTCACCGTAAAGGCACAATTTGTCACTTTTCAACTTCGATTTTTTAACTTAAAGAAAAAGCCAGACTGGCTGTTTCCCCCGCTTTCCAAGCTTTGTGCTAAGCTAAGCTAACTGGCTGCTGGATACAGCTTCATCTTAACATAAAAACATGAGAGTGGTATCTATTTTCTCATACAATTCTCTTCCAGAAGGCAAAAAAAGCCTATTTCCCAAAAATGTCAAATTATTCTGATCAAGATACAGACAAGAAAAACAATTTAAAAAAAAAAAAAGAATGTTGATGTTGAATCTAACTGGCCTTCTGAGAATTCCCTGAAGTACTTTTGTAATTTGCCATAGATAAATATCTGCAATCAGAATAATATTTTCAGGCAGAATGACAAAATTCTGGTTCTTGTTTTGCATTTAAAGTATGCAAAACTATTCATGCACAGATAGAATATGATGCCTCTCAAACTTTCTTAAGTGAAACTATGTATGGTATGAAAACTATTAGACCTGCACGGGCACACACACGTAAAGTACCAAAAAGTCCCCTCTGGTGAAAGTTGAAGCGAACACAAAGGCCAGGATGTAGTGCGACAATGGGGCAGCACACAGTACATAAACGACTAAGCCGAGCTAGATGAGTTTGGGCTAAACTAGGATTACCTACATGTAGACCGTAACACAAGTAACTACTCATACACGCCCTATCAAAATTCAACAATGGCCTGATCTGTCTTATGTCTGTTCAGTGTGAGTTATACATTTTGAAGAAACACAGATTTGGGAACTTCTGTGTTTGTGTGTGTTGAGTGGATTATAATATCTTATCTCACGGGGAGCCATTGGCCTATTCTCTTTTGCCTCAATCTCCAAAACAACACTCAGGCCCACTTGAGAGTACTCTGAGCTTGGATGAGCTTTGCCTCTGGCACAGAGTCACCAGCTCAAGAATCTGGCTGCTCTCCAAACACAATATTTGTCAGAGTAGCCTTGTTTCAAACCTTTACTGTTTATTACATTCTGCAGCCTGCACTTTAAAAAAAAAAAAAAAGAGAGATGGGGTTTCAGATTCAACCTTAAGATTCTGGTGAAAAGCCGTTTCATGTTTTTAATCACTCTAAAAATGTTCAAAGGGTAAATGTTTTTAATCAGTCTGCACAGCTGCACAGAGAGTGAAAAAAAAAAACGTATTAATTTTTCATTCGCATCATATGGTTCAAATAATTTTCTCAGTATTCTTTGAGACTGTGACTTGAAGAGCTTCCACTTTGCATGTCAGCATAGTGGACAGGAAAGATGTGAGCAATCTGGATTTCAGAACAATTATGGACCACACTGAACTAAATCAACATCTCAACCAGTCAGTGAATGTCTTACGTTACGCCAGCTGGATGAAAAAAGTTCACTTGATTTGATTGAAACTCCAGATTTGGTCCACTTTTCAAGTTATGAATAATATAGAGCAGTCATTTGCTTTTATCAAAATCAATTCAACGTTTTTGGAAGTACTTTTATAGAATAAAGATGCAAAATTAATCTGAAGGGAAGAGCAGTCTTTTAGAATTGATAATGAAATAATCTGAACTCTCTGACCCTTGCTGCTGTTTGGTTGCACAGACATTTGGCTGGTGGAAGTAATTGGCTCCCGTTCAAATGAACAGGAATTCTTAAAAACTTCACAGACAATGCAAAAGGCTTTTAAGTCAACACTTTGGGTCGAGTATCAAAAGGCAGCATGCGATAGACCCAAATGTGCCCAGTGTTTAGAGCTGTCAGCTTCCTGCACCTGCAGGCCCAGCATATGGCAGAAGTCTGGACCTCCCGTGACAAGTAGGTCACAATATTGCAAAAAATACACTTCCCTAAAGTGTGTGTGAGTGCGTGTGTGTGTGTGTGTGTGAGTGTATGAAAGAGAAAGAGAGCATTTTGCTGCTCTTTGAGCTGCAGTGAAACTACTTGACTGGGTTCCACACGTAATTTCAGAAGTCTCACCACAAATTTCAATGGAAATTTTAGCTGTTAAGTTTACAAGCAGTATTTTCTTGAAAATGAAGATTAATGGTATAACTGCAGTGAACTCTTCTTAAATTTTCTTTTTTGCTTTTGTAGCCATCTTCACTGTGAAAATAGGCACCCTCTAATTGATAAAACACACCACAGGACCAGATTATTCCGTCTTTTCAGCAAGGACATCAAACTGCTTCGGAGATCAAAGTGGCGTGTGTGCCTTCACATCTGAGCGTGTGCCCTCGCATTTCTGCTTCAGTGCCAGTTCCTTCCTCTTAACTACGGCCTGTACATTGCGGATGGCAGGCAGCCATGGCTCAGGTTCTCCATCATAAAGCAACGGAAACCCCTTCTGTCCATTGTTTGAAAGCTCTCCCGATGGCACACCAACCACAGCTCTCAACAGCGCAGATTTGCAAATGTTCTGTGTAACGTTAATAGAAAATGAGTGCCGAGGTCTCCCTTGAATGACTTTCCAGCACATTAGTGCCAGGAAGCCGTTCATTTTAATGTCAGTGGTGTATTAGCGCTGCTATATAGTGTTTTGACTGTAACTATCCCAGCATTTACTCTAAATATACACATGGCATTCTTCTTCTGCCGAGCGTATCTTTAAGGCATAGTTAAGTAATTACTGGAGATTTTAAAATAAACACATCCGGTGCACAGACTCGGTTTTGTTAACAGGACGACGGTTACCACCCTTTCATGGTGTAGATCCAGCACTGTATAACACTTGAGTGGATGCCCGGAGAACATGACACATGAGCTCTCTCCAGAATGAGGTGGAGTGCTGCTCTGGGCTTCTGTCCTGCATCTCGGCTCTGGAGTATCCTTCATATTTCACCCTGTCTCAGTTTAAGAACTTCACATTTTTAAGGCCCTGGTGCCTGGTTACTCAAGCAGGCTGGCATGCATGGTATGTGACCACAGTGCTGTGCATTTAAATCTGGCCTATTTCATGTCCCTCCATTTTCTTCTCTTCCTGTGTCTCTTTAGTGCATGGATACATTAATAAAAAAAAAATCTCTTTGGAAAAAGATCAGCAGACCTCAGCAGATCAATAAAAATGAAAAATTGCAGAAAAAAAGGGAGGAAACGCTGCATGCAGTAAATGTACTGAATTTCTTGGAGGGAACACCTGAAACAGACTATACCAGTGGGAAGTCTTTGTAAATATAGTAAAATCCAGATGTGATTAGAAGCAGTAGTTAAAATAAAAACAAAAAAAAAAACTGATACCTTAGCATCCACTAATATTCCACTAATTCACAGGAGCCTGTCAGGCCTAATTTGGCAAAACTGTACAGCAAATTAAAAAGGCGTATGTTGCATTTCTTTGAATTTTATGTTTGTCATATAACTACAAAACTGACCTGGCACTTAAGTTTTGTGTCTCTTTTTTTGGGTTAATTTTAGATCAGATTACCTCAACTCATTTTAACGCTTTTGTCTAAATTACCTTTTGTCTATGTTACCGGCTCTGTACTGAAGCACAGCAGTGTTTTGAGCTAACTGCTAACATCAGCATGCTAACATGCTCACAATAACAATATACTGGTGTTTAGTTTAGCATCTTAGCATGCTAACATTTTGAAATTAGCACTAAGCACAAAGTCGAGGCTGATGGGAATGTCATTAGTTTTGTGGGTATATGGTCATAAACAAAAATATTGGACAAATTAAAATTTTGACCTGATGATGGTGCTAGATGAAAAGTCAGAGGGTCACCAAAGTTACTAAATCTCAGTCTGAGGGAACATGAATATATGTATCAAATTACATGACAATCTGTCCAGTAGTTGTCAGTGCATTTCACTCTGAACCATATCTGTCAACCTCATGGTGGCGCTAGAGGAAAAATAAGGGAATTACCAAAGTCATTAGGATTCATCATCTGGGGTCCATGACTATGTAAACAAAATTTAATTTAGTTTTTAAGATATTTCAGTGTTGACCAAAGTGGTGAACAGACCAACTGACAGACATTAAGTGTGGCTCTCTGGATGGCAAAAAAGGGGGGAGTGGGAACCAAATAGCCCCTGGTAGAGTTAACATAGTATGAATTCTTTTCATAGGGTTGGGGTGCATATTGACAAAAATGATCCAACTGTTGGTCTATTCTGACAGGACAAAAGTTTCAGGCCCCCAGCTGCATAAGGTTTAATTACATTTATGATTTAATGCTGTATCTCCTTTGAAAAGATGGATTTTCAAGAGTTCATTGGTATCTGTTAAAGCCATTGTTTCCTCAGTCTGCATCGTCTGTAAATTCACTGTCTTGGTATTCAGCCTGGCTTCCACTGCACTCCAGCTATCATCGAGGCCAATCCCCACAGTCTGGCACCAGTCAAAGGTATTACAGTAACATCCTGTCCTCTCTTCACAAAGAATGCTTGTTTTGGCACAATTTTGGATGTGCTCTCCATTAGGGGCTTTAACACTCTCAGTCACTGCATTATCTGCACTCATTAATGACTGTCAAAACACAGGGGGGAGGTTACATTGCCAGACATAGAGCAGGATACTTGACACCACTTCTAATCTTTGCTTGCCTGAAATACCAAGCAGAAGTAGGTGAACAGAAGTACAGACAGAGAGGCAGATTGTTGAAATGATGATGATTGATGGCAGTGGTTTCAGTGCAACTTGTCGAGGAGTGAAATGGGGCCTGTGTAACCAGTCTGTGCGAGTTAAATCTGTATAGTCTACTTATATCTCTTCCTACCTTGGCCTAAAAATCCTAAAATAATTGTATTAATTGCTATTTTGTTCAGTGTTCTTTAAAAGAATAGTTGGCTTTGTTGCTGACAGTTAGATGAGAAGATATCACTCATGTCTGTACGCTGAATTTGAAGCTACAGCCATAACAGCCAGGAGGCGATTAGCTTAGCTTAGCATAAAGACTGGGAACAGGGGGAATCAACTCGCCTGCTAGTTCCCTAATTAACATGCTGTATCTGGTTTGTTTAATCCGTACAAAAAGGAAGTGTAAAAAAAAGTAAGCCTGTAGGCTAGCTTCTTCCCCCTGTTTCCAGTTGTTATGCTAAACTAAGCTAAGCTAAGCCAAGATAAGCTACCGGCTGTAGCTTCATATTTACAGACATGGGGATGGTATCAATCTTTTCCTCTACCTCTCAAAGTATTTTCCAAAATATTGACCTATTTCTATAAAGCACTTTTTGCTGAAAGTATTTAGCAAGTCATTGGGAAGAAGATTTATCTCCTTCCAGGGTAGTCATTGTTTTTTAAACCCTACACTAGTTAGTACAATAACAACCCAAACTCAAAGGTGATGTGTTTAGGCAATATGAAATGAACACCACTTGGATGTTTCAACTAAAGCAGAACACAGTAAAAGTTAATACCTGTTCAGCTTTTTATGGAATTAACTTTATAAACTTGAGCACTTCGGCGTGTAATTTTGCCAAGAAGTGGTGAAGCACCCTGATTAAAAGACTCTGGAAAATGTGAGGACTAGGCCTCCCAGGCATTTCCTCTCAAACACCTGTGTTAAAATCTGTTCTTGATCAGGTCAGGTTAATTTGACCACACTCCCCCCTCCTAACATATGCTGCAGGTCCTTCCAGATCCACTATAACTGCCTATGATAGGTGAGGGGCGGAGCATGACATTAGCTGGGAAGTAGAGTGGTTGGGAGGGCGCATGGGGGCAGCTAACCACTAATTCTGATGGTAATAACCTGTAGCACCCTATGGCATATTCTAGCCTTTTGAAGTGTGTCTATACAAACTGTAAGGTCAGGCATTTCCTCAAATTCAATGTGAAGCTCTTTTGTTTTGAGACAAACTACCATAGCAGATGATACTGATTGGAGGCACACTGCATTATTACAATTCATTCTGCGAGCTCTGTTTTCTGTTGCCTTTATAATGAGCTGGTCCAGGGCCCAAACCCTTGGGAGCAGTATAATCACAGTTTAATGAGCTGTATCAGGACCAGCACCGAGAGCGGAGGGATTTGGAGAGTTCCTGATGAGGCTACAGGCCCTACCTGTTACCCCAAATGCTCCCATAACCAACATCTGGATTTAATGGCAATAAAACACAATTTGTGTGACCGTTATTTACGCCTCTATGAGGTTTGGCCAATCCAGCTCATATTTATTAGCAAATTTCTTCCAGTGCAATAAGGACCACTGTTCAATTGCTTAATTTATCTTTTGCAGCAGTTCTTCAACTGAACAAGCAACCAGGTATACAGCATTATGTAAAGTTTAATATTGTGGCATTCAATTACAAATAAGGATTGTTTTCATTATTAAATTGCCTTTTTGCCCCCCCTCCCCCATTATTTTCTTTTCATTAAAATGCAAATAGTCCAACTTTTCCCATGCATTGACTGCATACTTCTGTTGTATCAGATGTGTGCATAGTGCTGAGAAATAAGGTATTTTGTCGTGGTTGAAAAAGCAGACAAAACAGGACAACAGCTCCAACCGATCAGATACACCTCTTGACACTGAAGAGTTACGGTCACCAACTCTTGCTCCACAGTGTAGGCTGATACAATGCTGCTAGCAATGTAAAGCAAGGTACGAGGTAATGTGATCAGGTTGACATAGCTGAGATGGCACTCAACAACTAAGCATGTGGTCTTAAAAGATTTTCTCTTAAAGTAAACTCGAAAATCTCAAGCAGCTCTATATCTTGACAACCTGTGCAACTCCAGTTCCCAAAGCAAAACAAAGCAAAGCACAGACACATACTGTATTATGTGTGCAGAGACACAGCTGGACTTGGTGACTCGGTCCCAATAAGAGTGACTTCTATAATGATCGACGTGGCAGATGATGCTGATAGGCTGCTACTAGAATGCATTAACATAAGCAGATGCTTTTCACAACAATTTAATTTGACCACAAATGTTGCTAGCTTTGCCAATGTGCTTGTCTACTGTACGTCTGGTATGATTTTGGGCGTGACAACAACAACAAAAATATGTCAGAATTTGTACAGATGATGTCAAGGCGATGACAAGTCCACAAGTGTTGTAGATATACAGATTAATGAGGTTGCCTAAAATACGATGTGGACACATTGCACCATCCTTGGCAACCTGTGTTGAACTCTGCTACCCAAGTTGTTCATTCTGCTTGACCAGTTAAACTGAACGTTCTCAATGTGTTTTTCAGTGAAACAGGCAGTGAAGATGTCCAACTGTTGCTATTTACCAGAGTCAGATGATTATCATTAGCTAAAGCTCTTAGTCTGACAAGATCACTGCCATAATAGTAGAGGTAAAAGCAATGGATAAATCTGCTTTAACAAACTAAAGAACCATCTGCACAAACACAACACTTTCAATATTGTGTACGACTTGTTCCTGGAAGAACATGGCAGCTGAAAGAACTGGAACAGAAGTTACCCGGTAGACCAATAACTGGGAGTGCATGAAAACTGGAAGAACTACAACATCTTTTAACTGGATCTTTTTTTTTACTAAGTATTTTCCAGTTGTGGTCACACCAAAGTGGACAAGGAACTCCCTTAATGCTTTGTCTCACACACAAAAATATAACAGGATCTGAACTGTGCCAATCAGAAGTTGGTGAACTTGTCACCAGATGAGACGTTGGTTTGAGAACGGAAACTGGGTACAAAGTCAAAATGAATATCCAGCCCTCTCATTAATAGCTTAGGCAGATATAGATGCTCTTTGCTACCACCTATCTTTGTTTATCTGCTCTGATTGCAATCAAGACAAAACAACACTGCAGAATGGAGGCTGAAGCTAAGGTCAGATGAGATTAGGTCAAATTATACGAGTGAGACATTGGGTGACATTTTTGTTTGGAGGCTGTATAGCATTTCAGATTAAAAAAACCTTCACTTTTTCCTGCTTAACAGTTACACAATTCCCCTTAATTCATATAAATTCCTTCCCTTGTGAATCTGTCTCTCTTACATACACATAGTCTGAAATGTCACGCTCTCCGTGGCCAGGTCAGGATGTATTATGGTTCCTTCTGACTGGAAACTGACTGGAAGGAGACCCTTCCCCGGAGGCAGTTCTCTGAGAGACCGACAGCCAAGATGTATAAAAAGGACAGAGTCTGTGTTTGTACAAGTGTTTCACATAGGACCGGTCCCAGACATATTTCTGAATGAGGCTACGTGACGGACGATTTTCGGAATCACAACTTTTTCCTCTCTGAAGGGTCCAGTCAGATTCCAGGGTCTACAGACGCCTGCCTCATTTCTCAGGAATTCCTCTGCAGGCCTACTGTGCTACACCTGTGTCTTTGCCCACAGGTCTATTTGAAATTTCAACTCCTCACTGATTATAAAAGATATTGGAATGTAAGTTACTTTACTGGAGGTGGGGTCAGATTCTTCTGTTTACTACTGTTTACTTCTCTACATATCTTTGGGTTTGGAAGTGACAAGACAGAGAGCTATGAGCAATCCACTCCAGCACATAGAGGATCTACTAATTGATAACATGTGTATGAGGAGGTAATTTGATACTAACCTAGCGTATGACCCAAACACAGGCCACCTGCTGCAATTTGGGAAAGAGCTGAGTTTATCTCCCACCACAGCAGAGGCCGTTCTGATTCAGACAGTTCAAATGAGGACACACTGGCCAGAGTCCATAAGTCAATCAATCAGCTTGTTCACTCTAAAGTCTAAAGTTGAAAAGGTTTGGCCAGACAGGGACTGTTGCCTTTGCAGCAGTAGAAAATGAAGAGCCCACTTTCAAGATGTCACATATTTATTTTACAAAGGAAAAAGACTTTTGGGGAAGGTCATCAATCACTGCTTCTAAAATAAAGGGAATCCAACATGTGAAAGTGTTTTGTCAATGGAGGAGTCAAGTTTTTTCACAATTTCATTGTGTGCTGTTTGGCAAGACAACGTTTCACCTTTTTCCAATAATGGATATCTCATTTTGGCACAAAATGTTCAAATATTCAAGGGTTATTGCAGCCAAATTGACCCATATGTCATTTAGAGGATTTCATTAAATGTCTCTGGCCTCTAGTCATTTAATGTCTTCAGTTTGCTCTTTGGCCAAATGCAAGCTCATGAGCTGAGTGTAATTATACTGTACTTTCCTTTACAACATCTTTTCTCTCTCTGGACAGTTTTGTACATATCGCCTCATAGTACAGTTGAACATCCTGAGTAGAATAAGTTAAAACCTCTGCACTGTCTCTCAGACTCCCTCTGTTGTATAGAGAGACAGGCCTGAAGTCGCTGCCAGCTACCACACACACACAACTGTGCTTGTCACTCCCAGGACACGGCACAGTCAGTGGCTTGGACGGTACACAGATAAGATAACACAGAGCGCAGCCACTTCCCCCTTTCCCACATTTATCAAAATGAGGTCCAGTTACCTCATGTGAACTGTACGTACAAAACAGTGTGTCTACCGTGATGTCTGTCATCAGCCAAAAATGGCGTTATTGTTATCTGTAAATTTCCACGCACCTGAAACGTGATTATTTTCTATTAGAATCACTAACCTCAAAAACAAAGAGAAAAAAAAACCAGAGAAAAAATAGATTCAATATAGTTTTTCAACTGTTTTATTAAGTTTCAGAGACTTACTTAAACTGGTACTTAATCCTCAGAGTTCAGTTTGATGCAGGATTACACACATGCACCTGTGTAGTGAGTGAGTGTCTGTGTGTTTAGTATCACATTTCTGTGAGTAAATGTCCAAATCATCATAGCAAAAGTCATTTTCCGAAACTCAGCAGTAGATGAGACCTGGAATTTGATCAGAATTGCATTCAAAAGTGGCACAAACACACACACACACACACACACACACACACATACACACACACCTCCTCTTTATTACTGTACACTTCAATGGATTTGACATGTGCTTGGGAGCTGTCCTTGCCAAAGTTTTACTGTTCCTCCCTCTCTCTTTTCTGAACTTGTCAAATCAGCTAAAGTGAATACTTGTCACATATATTTAGTCCTTCGCTTTTTAAAATAATGGATTTTCAGCATTTAAAGCGTCGGTCGGAATCAAGTCACATAGCAACGGTGTCGTAAAAAAGTATACTTTAACGCGTAATAACTTATTCAATACCATCCACACTCTGCACTGTTGGAAAAAGTCCCCCATAACCTTTTCCAGAACTTTCCAGACTTATATCGGTTAAAAACCTACAGGAGCACAAATCACTATGAGGACTGACTGAAGTAGAAAACAAAGAGGACCCAAAATAAAGATGTTTTTTTCATCGCAGCATGTTTTCTATTACTGTCATCTTAAGTGGAGCACAGCATGCAGCCAAAGCATTACAGTAAAGATACAACATTTGGAGCAAAGCAATATACTGCATATCTTAAGAGACTTGATAGTATCTTGGCAGGATGTGCGAGAAACCTGTGGAAAGTTTCAAGGTTGCTTGGACAAAATGTACAGGGGGTATTAGCAGCTCAAAATGCAAGTCAAATACTGTTGAATAGTGGCCTCCTTTCAAGTCATTATCACTTCAAATCAGAAGGGGGGAAGATTTAAAGCATACAAAGAAGCAAAATAGGTAAATAATAAAAATCCTACACCTGAGTGGAGGTGTAGATCATTCTGGACGCACACGGAGACAGCAGCTAAAAGCACTCTTGTGACAGCTCTAGAGGAAAATAAACACGGCCACCAAGAGATAAGCATTTCTAATCCCCAGGAATAAATACACAGGGTGATGAATGGCTGAGTGACAGCTTAAAGACAGAGCTTATTTGTATGGGCGTACTTCCTCATGGCAACATTACTCACAGGCAGCATGTACAGTTGTCAGGCAATTTTCTCTCTCTGCAAATAGCACCGCTCTCTCAACACACTCAGTATGCTCCGCATGCCTGCAAATTAGATTGTTTTTAAGAACACCCTCAATTACTGCATTTGAAATCACAGTCAACATAACAGAGGTTAAGATAAATTGGATTATACTGCGTAAATAGGTGGATAATGTTAAGTGCGATGCTACCACAAGTGGCAAAATAATCCCCCAATTTCATTGATGCATACACACACAAAAACACATAAAACACAAACTCAAACAAAGGCCTGATGTTAATGTGAAAACCACGTGTTACTGTACTGTATATTCTCTGACTTTACAGCAAGCAGTAATTGTCAGTCAAGCTGTTTTATGTCATGCTGGCCACTGTAAAACTACAAGTGTGCCGGCGTGAGCGCCATCGCAGGTATCAAATTTCAGCCAGAATGTCATTTTTTGCAGATGGCAGACTTTGCAGGAAAAGATATTTTGATTGTTGTGGACTCTGACTGGCAGTCACTTTGTTAATGTTGGCAAGCTACAGCGGGCGGGACGCTGAGAAGGGAGGTGAAAGGTGAAGAAGGAGAGTGCATAGAAAGAAATGTGTGCAAAGAAGGTACCTGTGTGCACATGCATGTATAGTAATGCATGTGCATACAAAACCAAACAAGCGTGTCTTTTTAGCCATGCTAGCAGTGTGGCTGGAGGGATGATAATGTTGTTTGGTCCATCTATCACTTAGGCCCAGACTGAAATATTGTAAAACTGTCTAATGGCATGCCAATACGCTAAACTAAGAGGGGGAGCCTGTTAAACATTAGCATGTTAGCATTGTCATTGGGAGCATGTTAGCATGCAGACATTAGCATTTAGCTCATAGAACCAATGTTTTCAACTACAGCCTCACACGGAGCTACATGCGTGACTGTAGACTCTTTTATGATGCAACCTCTTTCTTGAGTTGCAAATTTTCTGGTTAAATACTAAAAATAAAGTTTTCTGTCTGCCTGTTTAGTGCATTGTGCACCAGACTGAAAAGGATGACATATTAGAGTTGTAGGACACACACAACGTCCACATACACTAACCACATGAAGAGAGATGAGTCTGACACTTACAGACCAGACCACCCTGGAATTATTCTGACAAAGAGTCCCCTGCGTCTGGTCTATGTGTGCGAGAGTGTGTGTTTTGTAGTGTGTATGCATACGTGTGTGTCCACTCCACAGGCTCCAGACAGACTCCCCTTCATGCTCAACACAGACACAAAAAGCGAGAGGATGTAAGGTGAGATAGGAAAATGTTGAAAATTATGGGGTATGACCTTTTAAAAGGTCCAATTGAGCTGAATGAGTGAGAGACAAAAACAGCAAGAAAGAGAGAAGGATTTTAACCCTTGTCATCAGATGCCATGACTAATGGTGGCGTAATAGTGGTGTGGATAAACTTGGACACATACAGCAGACCACATGCAGACAGGCCTGACTGACGCACCCTCAGGCCTGGAAAGCTATGTGTGTGGCCTGAACTCCCACCCCCACCCACCACCACCACCACCCGCACCCCTTTTTCTCTCAAAGTTTGCCATTAAAGGCGGAGAGACAAGCCACAAAAAAAGGGTCAAACTCACAACCCACAATGGTTTTGCTCCCCTCAAACTACCCTTACTCTCCATGTCCACTACCCTTCCACTTCCTCCACCCTCTTTGCTGGCAAAAAAAGAGAAGGCTTTTCTTTAACATGTTTATACAGCAGGGACATGGGAATTCACTCTCCTTCTCTCCTCTACACTTCATACCACTTCACTTCTTTCCCTGTCCAATTCACCTCTCCTCTCCTCTCCCACCTCCTCCTGCTTGCTGTTATGTTCTCCATATGCTTTGATGGCTCCTACTCTAAGCAGGGGAAATGATTCAGGCCGCTGGCATGCATGGCAGGGCTGCAGCTGGACACTGCACCTGCAACTGTGAAAAACAAGCTGACGGGTGCATGTTCGGGAACCTTTCGGCGGGTTTGTGTGTGTGTGTGTGCGTGCGTGTGTGCGTGTGTGTGTGTGTGTGTGTACTGTACACGCACATGCATTTTAGCGTGTACACGTCAAGCATTTTTCTCATACATAAAACTCCCGCTCTTTTCTGTACCCTTCTTCTCAGTCTCCCCCTCTGATTTACTTTCATGCTTTTTCTCCTTTGTTATTTCTTACACTTCTGCTCTCACACAGGCAGCTTCAGGCAACTTAAAATCAGTGTGAGATGGCCTTTAGAGGAACAGTGGACTCAATTATGGCCCCTAGGGTTCCCAAGTTCACATCCGCCAGGCACAAACGGCCTCTATGGGAACCTGTGGATACAGTATTTGTGTTTTGATGACAAAAATACCCAAGCACACTAGCATAATTCATATGAAATCGCATACAGCACCTGGGAGTTACAACCTCTATGACCCCCAAAGCTTGTTAGTAGATTAAACTTAGTGTAGAGCCTCGCCAAAATAGCCCTTTTGATTGAGGGGTGAGGGAGAAAAGGTATGAAAAATGACGGAAAATGACATTACACTTTTCATTTTGATTGATGGCAAGAGGCTGTTTAGTTACCGCACCTCCCTGCCTCCATAAATTACTCCATAAATCATGTAATTAGCAGAGGCAAAGTCAGGAGAGTCTCAAATGCAGTTCACAAGGCTTAAAATGAGGTCAGTAAATCTCTGGAGTGATTTTATAATTGAATTGGTGGTTGGTTTTAATGGACCATGATGTTTGTATGATTCTATTTCTGCTGAGAATAAGAGGCATAACTGCATGCATGCATTGCACTACCGAGCACTGCAGCAGGTTCTCACTTGTAGGTAACGTTTTTTCAATTACCTGCATAATGCGGTATCACTGCATAGCATTGCTTTAAAGGTGGAATCCAGTCAGGTAATAGGGACCTGTGAAAGGCACTTTGCAGAGAAGATTGGAGTTTCAACAAGCTATTGTTGTTTCTAAGAGGCAGATAAGAGTGCTCTCTCTCCCTGACTGGAAACACATGACATTTGTGTTTGCAGTGGTGAGAGATATTCCACAGAGGCTTGCTGTGGAAATACACCAGTGCAGAAGCCTCTGGGGGTCAACCCCCGCTGACTGGAATTAATCTAAACCATAATTACCTCCGCACTAACGAGTCAGTTGTCTTGAGCTGCAGCCAGGTGTTTAGCAGGAAACAGTATGTGACAATTTGGGTTTGGTGTTCACCCATCTGCACACACACACACACACAAACACACATGCACACACACAAACACACACACACACATACACTCAGGCTCAAAAACCTGCAGTAAGTGAGCAAACATTTCAGCGGCCGTCAGTGCTCGTCTTTCACCACATACATCCATCTTCCTGAGACGCCTCCTGTCCCACAGCACCACAGCTTTCCCACCTTGGGAGCCAGATAGGAAGCTGCGGTAAGTTTTTCACATTTGTTACTCTGTGACAGCTTTACTGAACATGTGTGTTTTAGAGCAGTGGCTCCCAACTTTTTTCATCTGATGCACCCCACCAGACCTGTCAGATGAGCTCAGGTACCCCCTCCATCAATGCCACGCGTCATGCACCAAATGCGTTCATTTGAATTGATTGTAAACTGGCTGTTATTTAACATTGCCAATTATTCAACAGTGGATATTGCTCCAATATTTTTTTCATACAATTGAACTGTCAATTTTAGTTTAGGGTGGTTTGAAGTTTGCGCACTACGGTGGTGGCTGAATCATTTAGCTAATTTAACAGTGTATCTGTTACTTTTAGCTAACTATTTCAACTGTTTATTCATTACTTTTAGCTATTTGTTTACTTTTTGCTGTCTATTTATTCATTAACTATTTTTTTTTAAATTCTTTTTAGCAACTGTTCATCTGTTACTTTTAGCTAATTACTTCAACTGGTTATTCATTACTTTTAGCTAACTGTTTCAGCCGTTCAACTGTTCCTGTTTCAAATGTGTATCCATTACTTTAAAGGACAAGTGTGTAAGATTTAGTGGCATTTAGCAGTGAGGTGAACCAACTGAATACCCCTCCCCCTCCCCTTCCAAGTGCCACAACACGCGAAAGGCCCTCTCTAGAGCCAGTGTTTGGTTCGTCCATTCTGGGCTACTGTCGAAACATAGTGGTGCAACATGGCGGGCTCTGTGGAAGAGGACCTACTTCCTATGTAGATATAAAGGGCTCATTCTAAAAGCCAAAATGCACTAAAAGCAATAATTGACACACCTCATTTGATGCGCGTCATTTGATGCTCTTATGGCCCGCTGCAGGCATCAGATTTGAAATACCAACACCACAGTACCAACACAGATTTATCCTTTTGTTCTCTGTATTAACTGCTGCATTAGTTGGATGCAATGAATGAATTAAAAGGAGAAATGCAGAGGAAGAAAAACAAACTGAGAGCGTCTGTTTCTACAGTAAATCATCTGTTGAGTGTTTATTTCATGGCAGTTACGTTGTACAGCACAAATAAATAACCATCAATCAGAATATAACATTTTATTTCTCTCAGTGACTGGCTTTGTTCTCAGTACTGCTCACTCTCCATGCTCGACCACTGCTGCGCTGTCTCTCTCTCTCTCTCTTACTTGCTTACTTTTGTCGCTGGGTCCTCATTTGACACTCCAAAATCGAAAGAAGGTTGGAGTTGGGGTGTCAAGGCAGTTTGATGCGCCTCATCATGCTTTCAGTGCGTGTTCAGCCTTTTAAAACAATAGGTGTGCTTCAAAACCCGCCTGTCAGACAATTTCAGTGCGTTTGGGCCTTTAGGTAACTAAAACACAACAATTCTTATTTTCATGGGATTATACACTATTTAAAACATACTTACAAATATTGTATTTAATTTCTGCAAAGTCTGTTCCGAGTTCTGGACGCCACTAAATTCTACACACTGCACCTTTAAGCTACCTATTTCAACCATTTATCTATTAGCCTACTTTAAGCTATTTTAATAATCCAGTTATTATGAGCCATAATCAGTTACTTTTAGCTAACTATTTATTATTTACATACATTTATTATTTCCATTAACATCCATTATTTTTAGCTAACCTTTTAAAATGTCTCTGTTCACTTCACTAGTTTTCACACACGCTCAATTGCAATATATGGGCTAGTGTTCAGGTGTTACTGCTGACTTAGTATGTGGATATGCGCTATATATTTAATTTTTTAATCAAATAATTTTTTAAAAATTAGTTTAGCTACTCCACAATCTGTCCACATACCAACAATTCCAAGCTCCCCTTGGGCTAGCAGTATCCCTGGTTGGGAATCACTGTTTTCTGCATGTGCAATGTGTTTGTGTTTTGTATGCTGTGCCTCCTTGTATATGCATCAACATCTGTGTCAGCAGGTGTGTGTGAACTTGCCACTAACAGGGTGACAGGTTCGGTACAGTGGGATGCCCTGGGGCCCACAAGCTTGCTCAGCAGACACAAACTGAGCTCACTATTCCTCAGACAATACACTACTATGCTCTGCTCTGCACCTGTGTTATCTTTTCATGCTGACAAAGATGTGCTCTCCTCTTTGTGGGCTAAAGATCTGCTTTGTTTCCATGACTCAGAGACTAAAATAGTAAAGCTGCCACCAACTTTGAACCAAGGTTCTTTGTAGTAAAAAGGGCAAATAACTAAGAACACACAAACACAGCAGTGAATGGTTAGCAAATGGGTGGTATGCGGATTACTCACTGTGTAAAACTGGCACACAAATGCTGAGTGAACACGATTCACTTGGCTTTGATTTGCCTCTTAGGAGTTTCCAGTGTGTAACAAAAATCATATTGTAAAATGTGCAAAGTGTTATTGGATACATCATGTGTTTACCATAAAGTAATCTCGTCATTCATAATCTGCAAACTGTAGGATGATGATTTGCAAACTTTACAATAATGACTTAAACATGTAAAGCAATGATTGTATGAAATGTGGGCATTTGTTTTGATGAAGAAAAAAAAAACATGACAAGATGAAGACAATAACTCACAGCTTCAAAACAGGAAACAGAGAATATTTATTTACTTGTTAAACAATTGTGATGCTGTCACTGTTATGATGCATTATATGTCATTTTTGGTCAGTGATTGTCAGTGCCAAGATCATCCCATCAGAGAAAATATACTACTGCCCCCTAATGGATTCAGAAAATACTGTGACCATGAACTTTCAAGTGAAATTACAGATTTACAGAAAAACTTTATTACACCTTTTGAGATCTGGTGACAGTGAAGGCCATAGCGTATGATTCACATCATTGTCATACTCATCAAACCACTCAGTGACCTAGAGGGAATGTCCCAAATGTCTTCATGTGAAATACAGCAGCATCTTCCTCTGAACTTATGATTCATTGCAGCCACCCCATGTCCTAACTAAAACCCTCAGTTTCACTCACTGGTGAGTAAAAAATGCTTCAAATGTTAATTTGGTAATCAGTCTTTGCTTATTTCAGTGCTTCTATTTGTCTCCTTTTATGCAATTCTAGAGGCATTATTTCTTTGACAGAAATTTCATTTTGCTTCCTGTAGAAAAGAAAGAGGATGACAGTGAGTAGAGAGCTTGCTTCATTATAATTAAGAATTTATGGCTTAGAATAACTGAGAAACATCCTTACCTAAGCCTTTGAGAAACCTGTTAACCCGCCGGTGTTCATTCTCATGGATGGAGTCTAGATACTCCTGCACCCTCACTTCAAACAGCCCTGAGGAGAGAAAAAGATTCATGAACCATGATTCATGATTATATCCCTGTAGCCGAACCTCTGCTTTCCACTACCCCTCTTTTACCTCGCAGGGCCTGCTTGTGGAGCTCTCTCTCCTGGATGAACCAGCCAAACATCTGGGTCTCCATGAAGACCTCCAGGAAGCGACGCACAGTCTTAGACGGGATTGCTTTGCGAAAACCCTCATGCTGGAAGGAGCAGGGGACAGGGGAGGAGGACGAGGAAGAGTAGCCATCCTCCCGTTCGCTGATAATGAATAGCGGATAGTGGCCAACCAGCTCCACGAAGAAACGGACGAAGGCCTCAGACACAACAGTGCTGAGATGGCCAGAGTCTAATGAGAGGAGAAGTCAAATTTGTCAGTTGCCTTTGCTCAAAGTTATGTAGAGTTAAAAGAGCTACAACCAGAAACTCTCATAGTATATTAAAGTCCTCGTTATGACTCACCACTGGGTGTATCTCCTCCTCTTTCATTAGCGAGCTCTCTTCTCCTCTCCAGAACGTTCTCTAGGGCTGATTGAAGCTTAGAGGGTAAGATGGAGTCCTCATCATCCAACTAAAAGTGACAGGACAGAAAATTCATATGTGGGTAGGAAACAGCTTAAAACATTCTCTCCACATCCACACAGATCTTGTAGATCATGCACAACTGTAAAAAAAATAAATAAATACACTTTTATGAATGGCCTACCTGTCTAAGAAATCGACTACTTCCAAGATCCACAACCAGAACCTGTCCAAGAACATTGAAAATTCATAACGTACAACTTTATGGTATTGATCTTGGTGAACCAATTTACTAAATTCCAGTTACAATCCATCATTGCTATGTGTTAATGTGCAGCTCCTCTCACTGACCTCCTCCAAGGGCAGCTCAGTGAGCTGGGGCAGCGAGCTGGAAAGCAGGCCAACGATGAACGGGGTCGGGGTGCAGACAATGTCGAGCATCTCTGAGGGTAATACAGGGATGTAGGTGTGCTGCCATACAAACGGGTAAAGTAGCGCCACTACGGCATGGCAGCACTGGGACAGAGTACTGCAAGGAGAGACGCAATCAAAAGCTATGAAATTACACCAAGGTTGAAGCTGCTTAACAATGATTTTTCACTTTTTTCTTGAGAGATGAGGCCAGAGGAAGAGACAAAAATGAAAAAAAGAGGGAGAGACATGTGAAAAGAGAAGAAAAAACAGAGTTTGAAAAGAGAGAAAGATAAGCAAAGAGGAGAAAAAAGAAGACAAAAACACATTAATGGAATGGCTCCCTCGTTCTCGCCACGTGAGGGTGCTATGGTTTAAAATACAGGCTAAACACAGAGACTACTCCCTTAAGTAAGAGCATTTCCCAGAGAGAAAAGCAAAGCTGCATACTTCTTTCATTCACGTCACTGGACTTTGCATTCCAGTCGTCTACTACTCTCTCTGACCGCTGTTTCTGACTCCCACTGGCATTTTCTTGCAGAACAAACAAACACGGCCCCAGCACAACAATTCAACAGGCTGCACTCAAAATATCTTTCTGGATGTTCCCTGAATAAAATTGGGGCTGCCTTAAATTTATTTGGACCTGGACCACCCACATTTCTTTAATAATGAAAACATCCCTGATGTTTTCACCCAATATCTACAGATTCCTTAATTACATAAACAGTTGAGGAAAGATATTTAAGACAATCTCGTGTTTTAAGAGCAATCAAAAGAGCTGTCACATAGAGAAGGTGCAGATTTCATTGTTTATTGTAAGTGTGAGGGGTAATTGGCTTTACCTGAGTTTGTCAGCAGTGAAGATAACCCTTCGCTCCAGCAGCAGAGAGCCAAACACCCTGAGAAGCAGCCGCAGACTCAGACAGGAGAACAGGCACTCAAAGTCCACATGCTCCAGGCGGGAGTCAGAGGGACGACAGAGCTCCATCACCTGGGAAAGGGATGAACAAAAGGTATAAAACATCGACAGAGGTAAAGAACAGCATTACCCTGAAGCTTTGGCAAAATAATGTTATTCCAAGCACAAGAACGAACATTCATGTAGTTTATTGGTTTTAAATAGACATTTAATATACTTTGTTCCATAATAACCTTTATTGGAAACCAGAAAGTTTGCAATAACTTACCAGTAATACACACTGAAAACTGTTTTAAAGTGCTAATTATCTTAATTAGATTTGAAAAAACAAACTTTTTTCCCTTTTTTTAACTTTCTGCTTAATACTCTTGAAAAAGCTGAGGGCCTGAAAATTACAGTTGAAGGATACAGTATAAATATGAATTTAAAAAGGTTAAAGAAAAAATAGTGTCATGCTCCAGCTGAACATATTAAGGCAATTAAGTCTGAACAAGCAAGTTCTAATGGAATTGAACTTTGGTCAAAGCAGGCCATTTCCTGTCTTTAAAGGTTAAGGCTAGTGATTTTCTATATTTTTCTTATTGTCAACAAATCTCATGTGCACAGCTAAACCATTGATGAATCAATCTTTTTTTAGTATTGTGTGTGTATCCAAAGCCTGATATATGTTATTCCTTCTGCGCCATAGACCTCGTTAATGTATTAAAAACATGTCATTTAGCCACACCGCTGCACTGGGTGACATGTTCCTTCACCACAAAGATTACCGTCACGTCAGTTTGTTTAGAAATGGCTCCAAAGACGAATAACATTTTCAGTCTATGGAGAGTAGTTCCATGTATGGTAAACGTCACTGCGCATGTGAATGAACCAATGTGTTTATTTGTGGTGAAGGAACACATCACCCAGCAGTGTGACTCATTGACGTTGACATAGTTTTTGGACAACAATGGAGGTTTATGGCACAGAGGAATAGATATATCAGGCTTTGGATACACACCTAATACTTGTAAGTAGATCAGTTCATTGTTGGTTTGGCTCTGCACATGAGATTTGTTGACAAGAAATAAAATATAACAAATCGCCAGCCACATCCTTTAAGCTTACTTTATGTTCTTCTTCTCAACAACCATAATATTTTTGGTGCCTACAGTAACATTTGCCTCATCTTGGTGCTCCAGTGTCACTCACCTCAGTGCCTGAGCCGGGGAGGAAGGTTTTGACGGTGATGGTTCTGCCCGGAGCTGGAAACTGGGCCTCCATGATGGCTCTCATGAACGGCTGCACCAGAGCAGGAGACAGAGCCCTCCGCCTCTCCACCTCATCCAACACCTACAGTACGCACATATACACAGACACAAAGAACTTAAAAAAATAAATACAGTTGCTGAATTACTTTAACGTCAATCAAATTATCAGTGAGGACTGGTGAGAGTGGTTTACCTTGGAGAACAGGTTGAAGCAGCCGAGGTGACTGACAATACAATAGACTTCTGGCAGACGTTTGCCTTTTCCACTGGGCTGAGAAAAAAAAAGACGAAGGTTAACTTTTTAGTAGCTTGAGAAATATAATGTAACAGGTGGTTTTAAAAGTGTTTTATAGGTCTAAAGATAGCAGAATTTTCCTAAACTCATAGAAAAGATAGAAGAAATATAAATCATTACTTATCAGTATATTTCTGGTCATATTCATATACACTCATAATGCACACACACACAAACACATATACACACTTTCCCATTCTCACACACTTCCTCCCCAGACTCTGAGATGGACTGTTTTCCCACAGGCACGCCGACTATTTTGGCACGCTTATTTACTCAGCCGTCATTGTGGTATTTAGCCACTTCCTGTCCAGTAGCTGCGCACTTATTTATTATAGTCATTTCTATTTACCAGTAAACGCCGGCAGTATCCGAACCTCCTGCTCCCGTCCTCTCCAGTCAAAACAAAGGAGAACATCTCACTGGGAGGATATGAGTCACAACAAATACACAAATAAACCGGTGATTAGCATATTTTGAATGTACATATGAAAATACACATGAATGATTACTGTATATTGACATTTATTCTTTTTATATGCAGCTTACAGTACATGGACTTCCATGATGCATTCATACGTCATGTTGCAGCCATGTTTACTGTAGGCTATACAGCAACTTTTCTAGTGTTAATAAGGGTTGAATTTTCAGTCACAGCTATATTGAGTTGCTCTGGGAGACAAATAGCTCTGGGGAGAGTGCTCAAAATCATTTTCAGTTGTTAAAGTTACCTGTAATACATGTCACACAGTGGACCCCTGTGATGTGATGTGACCTCACCTTGGGTATTTCTCCACGGGCTCCCAGTCTTTAGCATCAGGGAAACAGAATTGAGGAATGATCCTCAGCTGATCCTCTGTCTCCCTCATGAACTTGAAGCTCCGCTCCAGCTGCAGCACAACAACACAAGTGAAACAAGTGGACCAAACTTTAGTAGCTACTTTCATGTATTCCCCTTTAACTTTGTAATATTTCATACATTTTACTTTAATCAAGAGGCAGAAGTTTGCATGTCAGTATGTGTTCACATGAACAAATATCAGATTACTGTTTTGAATTAGATTAAATTTGCTAATAAAACTTGCTTTTTTAGTTTCTTAGAATTCATCAATTTGTCCCAAATTTCCTGTTTTTGAGGCATTTGGTCACAAATTTAAGATCAAGATCACCACAAAAAATCTAGTAATGATTCCAGCAACTCCTCTACTCCTGACCTTAGGGGGGAACTGCTGTGTGACCTCCGGCAGATAGTGACCGCCAGCCTTCGACTTCTGCAGCGACACCACCAGGAAATATTCAAACAGCTGACGCTGTTCCAGGGACCTACTTCTGGTGTTGGTACCATTGTACTGAGTCTGGCTCGGCTGGCTCAGTATGGACTGGACTGACACCAACCGCTGACGATGAGCTGGAAGACAGGAAAGGAAGTGTGGTTATAAATTGAAAATGTCAGAAGAAGCAAAAACCTGAGGTGCTCTGTGGTAATTACCTTTTGCTCTTTCTTCCACCTCACTCTCAGAGTCACTGTTTTCATCTGTCACTGCAAAAAGAAGTCAAAAATCCACACTTGCATTTTAGATATTATGAAAAACAGCAGAATACAGTTTTGCTTCTAGGAGACCAACATTTCAACATCATCACCTCTCCCTGAGCTTGTCTCAGCATAATGATAGATCCGCCTTAGATGTTTCTTCCCGATCCGAGCTTCAAAGACGCTGTTGATCCTCAGAACAACCTGTTGGAAGAAAAAGCAGGAATGTGACTTAGTGGACAGAAATGCTACAGCATAATGTCTTTCACCAGGGATAAGAACAAAACTCCTATTAATAATGTTTTGGCAGCTATAATAGAACCAGGCAGCCAAACTGGATTCAAATTAAAGCAGAACTTAATCTTTAAATGTGATTAAAGATCTATCTAATGATGTCTTGGCAGTAAAAAACGAGTATGGTAAGCATCAGGGGGTGAAGGATGAAAGATCAGTTCAAAGTTTTGGGATGGTGCATCAGAAAACACTTTTGCTTATACATGTACTGCTCTAACACAAACATACACACACCGTCGGTATCCTACGGCAGGTGCGGCTGTAGGGATCCCCAGTGAGCCATGGTGTGTGTTCAGGCCCAGTTGGGGTGGTGGGAGGGCTGAGCTGGGGTGGAGATGAAACACCAGCACCGCTGCCGGTGCGGTGGATCTGCTGGTTGGTTCTCCGCAGGTCCAGCAGCTTGAAGCTCCTACCTGAATTCTGCCTGAAGAAGCCGGGTCTCGAGACCTGTAGGCAGAAAATTCATAATTTTTCATAATTATCTAAATCAGAAGTTTTGTCTCTGTAAATTTTGTTTGTACTGCAGGAACCTTGGTAGTATCAGCGCCAGGAGAGGAAGGCAAAGACTGCTGGGAGCACTGACTCTCCACCTCGATGTCCTCATATGGGTTCTCCTTGGACGAGTCTGCAGGGTAACCAAAAATGGCAACGTTCAACATATGTTCATTAGCAATTTTCCTACTTTTATACATTAAAAATTATATTGGTTTACATTTAATTAATGATGTAACACACTAATTACACAAAATGTAACTCTTGGCAAGAAAGCAAACAAGTGTATTTCCCATTTGTCATGCTGTTCCTTAAAAACAACTTCCTCTCTATTTAAACCTGATTTGTTTTATGTACATTTCTTCCTTTGGACTAGCACAGAGAATAAAGGAAGCATAGAGGTTTCTGACCCAGGATGTCTTCATAGTGATGCTCCTGAGACAGCGATCGAGAGAAGAGTGGGCTATTTGACCCTGGAATGTCTTCAAACTCAAAGGATTTCCTGTCAAGGTGAACAGAAAAGTACAAATTACACCTAAAGTATGAATTAATTTATTTGAGAGTTGGATACCTCATTCATTTTCTCTCTCTCTTTCTTTATACCTGTTGATGTTGTCTCGGACTCTCTCACCCCGCGGTCTCCCGTAGACACCTAAAGGAGGTTTTGAGGAAGCTCGTGTGGAGATTGAGGGCAGTGGCGGGAGGTTCCTCTGCCTCTGACTCTTCCCCGTGTGGATGGTAGCAGGGTGCTGGAAGGTGCGTTGGGGTTTGGGGACTGGGTTGATGGGGGGCGTCCCCGGCTCTGTGTACACATTCTCCTGTAGCTGCTTCCCTTCTCTGGTCGCAGAGGATTTCCCTGAGCTACTTTGACCAGTAGATTCAGATTCTTTCTTCTTCACCTCCACCTGTTTGTCCTTGCTTGGTGGGGTGAAATAGTTTCCGAGCTCTGGAGGGGTTTTCCCATGGTTCTCTCCCAAAGCCTCCAGCTTTTTAAAAAGAGTGAACACGGCTCTCTTCTCCTGACTGGGTTGTTCGGATGTTTTCTTGTCATTGCTTCTCCTCAACGTCCCCACCTGCTGCTTCTCCGTCGCCGTGGGCGAACAAGGTCTTGAGTCGCCAAGCTTTTCTACATTCTCCTTCTCGTGATCTTGCTTTTCTTTGTGGGCTATTCTGCCACAATCCTCTCCTCTTTTATTCTCACTTGGCTTGTTAGTCTTGACTGTCCCTCTTTGCTGTTTCCCAGTTTCAACTGGTGAGCAAGGCCTTGAATCTCCAAGTTTTCCCACATTCTCTTTCTCAAGATCTTGCTTTTCCTTGTGGGCTACTTTCCTGCAACTTTCTACACGTTGCTCAACAGTAGTTTTATTGTTGCTTTTTGTCAGGGACTCTGTCCTTTTTATGCACTGGCCCGAGGAACCTGAGGTAACAGGTGAATGAGCAGGCTCCTTTCCCTCCCACAGGGAGATCTTGTCCTTGATATTGCCTCCATTGGATCTGGGGAGCTTGTTGCCCACCAAGGGAGCATTCTCATTGCTGTGAGGGTCAAAGGTCGGCCTTCTGTGAGCCATCATGGGTGATTCCTCCCACTGGTTAGTCAGGTTGTCTAATGGGGTAAAGGGGAGTTTTGGTGTCCCCTCTTGTTTGCGCTCAGCCCCTTTGTTTTCCACTGAAGCAATATGGAAACCACTTTTCTCACCAAGACAGCCTTTCTTTAACCTAAACACATGAGGAAATATATTTTTTACAAATAAAATTGAATACAACATCATAAAATGTCAATGATATACTTAAAAAAGGCTATGGCAGCCTCCTGAACTCCCAGTACGGTCATTGTGACTACCAGTTAGGGGACACTCAATCTTTTTCTGGCGACAGTGGGAAAATGCAGCCTGAGAGTAAATGCCAGAGGACAAGCCTATGACCGAGCATCTTCTTCTCATCAGCCTCGCTAAATAAACACATACTTGGACCAGCGCCCATTTCATCAAACTGTTATGTTTTAATAAATAAACCAGCGGAAATGGGAAGCCCTAAGTTGAAAGACCTTTTCTGACTTTTCCTTAATGGATGAGCGATGAGCAAAGGGCAACCGAAACTGTGGATTTTATTTTTCTGAAGAAATTAGTGAGGAAAATGTCCATTTCCTAAAGGGAAAAAATGTTCACCAACAAACCTGTTCTGATACAGACCTGTTGATGGTGGAATAGATGCAGTCCGGCCCGGTTGTCATTCTCTTAGCGTCCGCCATGATCACTGTACACCTGAGACACAGAAACAAGAAAAAAGCTTCAGCCAATGTCTTCATTTCTGCTGAATGAAGTTTCGGTTTAGTTTTTACTGACACCCTGTCAGGCGCTTGGTTTCAGTTGACAGTTATTATCGAGTGAAACTGAATACCTCTTTACTATTGAATTAGGAATCATTTTAGGGAAATCTGATCATTTATTAGATGAATTTATAGTTTTCTTGGTGTCTTGAATGTAAACTGAAAAATAAAGTCAATTCAATAAATATTGTGAAATCTGTGGACCTCTTTTTTTTTCACAATATGAGGTTAAGGTCCTTGGTATGACTGACATTTTAAGTTGCGTGACCGTTCCCTCTCAGCTGGTAATGTACAGTATTCAGGGGCCAGCTGGGCAGACTCAAAGAAAAACATGACAGCCAGAAACTCAGAGCAACTCCCTCAAGCAGTTCATCACACAAACCAACATTTCAGCAGTCATTTGGGAGCCCTTTTATGATTGAATCACTCTTCTCTGCCTTCTCTTCCCTTTTGTATATTGTTGTATGGTCCTTGCTCTGATGCTTCCTCCTTCACAGGAGGCCTGCCTTTGACCCTCACAGCGACCAGAACGCTTCATGATTCTCATACTTTCACATCTCTAAAGCCAATGTTTCAAAGTTCAGTGGCCTCTAAGATGGAGCATTTCCCAGCTCTGGAGCTGTTGTCATTGTTTGTTTAGTTGATGTGTAGTCCTAATGATAGTGTGCATGAGCAAAGGGACTACAGTACATACAGATCTTTAAGCAGTAAGCTGGCTGATTAGCCGGGAAACATCCAGATACACAGTTACTGTATACAATAATAGACAGCAAGCCGTCAAAAGCTGCACAGTTAATAAAAAAAAAGTGCATAAGAGGTGCAGTTTCCAAAAGGTTGTGAGTAGGAAATACATACGCCTGGGTGACTTCCCAAACAAGGTGTTATCTATAATTTTTAAGTGAATACCATATTAGCATCTTAATTTTCTTATTTCACAATTATAAAGCTGTTCCTTCACCAAAGTTCATAATGAAAAAATAAGATTCTGCAGTAATTGTCCAGGAAGAGACGAGCTGATTAAATGAGTGGGACAATACAGCCGAATGAAAACAGTGTATTATTAAACCTACATAAATAAATCTGTTCCTTACCTCCTTCTGTTGTACAGTTTCCATGTGTTCATTAGTAAAATGGGAGCATATTGCCACAGATGCTGCTATAATAGTATCCATTGGTGCTGTTATGTCCAAGTTAAAGAGTCTGCAGTAGTTTTTCCAACTTGATTTGAGCCGAAAAAGTGATCCAGCCGATGTTTAATTGGGTGAGAATAGTGACATAAGAGCTCCAGCCACAATCTACTGGACTGTCCTCTCACTGCCTGTTCTCCAATCTCCAACTTTCATTCACTCTCTCTCCTCACACACCCTTAACATGACTTCCTCTCTCTCTCTCTCTCACTCTCTCTTACTCTCTCTCTCCCTCTTTACATCTGTCTCTATCTGCTGGCTGTCTCTCTTGCCACTGATACGTTGTGTGAACAAGGATGACTGACCCAAAATGAAATAAAAACTACTTACATGCCATACTCTTGTATACAAGCTCCAGGGGGAATTAGTGATACATGAGACAGACGTCATGGCATTACATTATTTCCCTCCGAATCTGGAGCTCGTTGGAATTCCCGTAACAACTGCTTCAGTACTACAGTTGCTCATGGAGCTGTAACAAAATATCCCACCCCCATTACCCCATGGCGTATTTCACTTCCTTACAGAAATAAAATAATTAAGTCCTAATGAGTATAGATGAAAAACAGACATGTCAACTAATAAGTGACAATTAAAAGAGTTTTTCTTTCAGTGACATGATGCAGATAAAGTCACCAAGAGTTGACAAAATAATACCATTAAATTTCACATTCACTGTTTGAAAAATGAAACAGAAAGTATTTTATTTAACCTGTCATAATTTTTGTTTCAGTTATATTCAGACTTTATTAAGGACACAGCTCATAGAGGGTCCATGGCACTTTTTTAACATATGTACAGTGTACTTCTTTACATAAATCTTTTTTTATCTTGAATCTTTATCCTTTACATTTCCATTTTCTAGACCTTATGTTTTTAGTCTTTAGCTTTGGAGCATGCCTCATCCCATTTCACTACACATATTACTTCTGAATGTGACAAATAAACCTGTGAATCATTGTATATAAAATCTACAACATATCGGAAACTAAGCTGATGTTATATGATACCTTGTAATAGCAGTACCTTTAATCACAATGGGAATTTGGAATAGTTTACCACATCATTTACAATGTGTACATACAGTTTAAACACATTTATACTAAACAAACTAATTTAATCATTGTTAAGGGCTTACCAGAATTGAAGTGCTGGCCAAGTTCAATGCTCAATCCCTGTTGCCGTGTCAGTGTTTAATGAAAGTATTTTTTGGCGGGTGCACTTTTTAATGTATGCAGAAATCTGCCTGCAGCCAATGATAGTTGGGCTTTAACCCCACAAGTGGCACAGTGACAGGTGAAGGCTGAGCAGCTGTCTCCTTGGTGGCTCCTGCTGTCAGCCCCAGCTGTGCTGTTTTTGGCCTGTAATTCCACTCCTGTCCTGTTGGTGGCAGCAGTGCGCCGCTGTGGTCTGCGGCCAGTGACGTCCGTACGTGACACCAGAATCCACAGTAAACACAAATGGTCGCTACACCGAGAACAAGCAAGCTAACGACTACCTGAGCAGAAAGGTAAGAGCGCTGTTTTCTGTTATGTTTTATTTAAGAATAATGTTAAGCTGTAACTGTTAGCTGTTTGTTCTTAGACTCAATTTTCGCTGTTACTGTGTAGCTAAAGGCTCTTCCACCATGTGACGTTACGTGCCTTGTCACTCAGAGAGGCAAAGATGGTCAGAAATGGCTTTGTAGGTATAAAAGTGGAAAATACTCTCTCAAAGAACAACAAAATGCTGGCGAAAATGAGTTCAGCTGACTGAAAAATGTGTGCGGGTATTGGTTGTGGAGAAAAGCAGAAAGCATCTGGTGCTCATATTTACGAACAAAGAAAATCCTTTTTTTTTTAAACACACAGGTCGCAAAATAGTGATTTAACAGAGGCACACAGTGTAGCTCGCCTGTTCTGTAATCTACAGAAAATTGATGGCGTCCTTTGAACAGGACGTCCTGCTTACATTTCCCCTTACAATGCAGCATGCTGCAGACAGCCTACAGTTAATTATAAGTGTCCCACCTGCCAGATACTGTATATGCAGGAACTGAAATTTGCCTCCAGCCAACTAATGCTGGCAGAAATTCTGAAATGCAAAGTGCGAGAAAAAGTATATTTGCAATAACTAAAGTCCTGTTTCGGTGGGTTGTGTTATTAATTACATTCTTGATGCTTTCATACTGCTGACTAGATAATGCACACAGCATGGTTAAGTATGTATCAATATGTTCTAAGCTTATTTTTATTCTTGTTTGATTTATACCTAGAGTCAAGAGTGAGCAGGCAGTGTACACAATACAATAAATGTTGCCTGGCAGGTGCCCAAGACTTGGCTCTACACCTCCAACAGTCATGTGAAATATCAGCTGCTTATCAAATGATTGGTCAAGGGAATGAAAATGAGGCCAATGACTTTCTTTAATAGTATCTACTCGTGCCAAGCCCTCTCACAACAGTGTCACAGTAATTCAGTCAAAGTAGGGCTGCAGCTATTGCTTAATCTGTTGATTACTTCCGCGATTAATGGATCAGTTGTTTGGTCTATAAAATGTCAGAATATGATGAAAAATGTCAATCAGTGTTTCCAAATGTCTTGTTTGGTCCACAGCAGTCCACAACCCAAAGATATTCAGTTTACTGTCATGGAAGACTAAAGAAACTAGAAAATATTCACATTTGAGAAGCTGGAATTAGAGAATTTGGACTTTTTTCTTTCTAAAAAATGAGTCAAAATGATAAATCGATTATCAAAATAGTCAACGATTACTTTAATATTTGGCCACTGATGGATTAATCGACTAATCATCGCAGCTCGAATCCAAAGAATCTGACATACTCTTTTCAACAATATGTATCATTATTATCTATGATTTGTAACTCTAAACATCTGAACTAACCAGACCAATTCAGATTTTATTGTGAAGTTCTGTGTTGCAACAGAAGCAGACTGGTGCAGAACAGAAACTTGCATTTGACCGCAGATTACAGAGTGTAAATGCCAAGAGGGGACATTTGAATATCTCCAGTACAGTAGAGTTTCTGCACAGGGTTTGAAAGTAGGAACAGTGAACCAGTCGGACAAGACTACTCAACAAAATGTTTCCCAAACGTTTTCTGAGACCGATTAGACACCGGACCAGCAATGATAAATTATTAAGCAGAACGGGTTTAGGCTCTGATGAGACTGATCCACATTAAATACAGTTTCTTTGTCAGTGCCATTACAAAATGAAAATTTTCCACAGTCAGTTACTTGATTCAGTCACAGCGGGTTGCCAACAACAATCCCTGGCCTTGTGTTCTCTTACATAAAAATATTCCAATGAGTTATACGGATTTTAAATTTGGGGGAAAAAACACTGGTATTGGAATGAGATGACTATAACTAACAATTATTTCCCTTATCGATTAATCGTTTAGTCTATGAAGTGTGAAAAAATGGCATTCACACTTTCTCAGACGTCACCTTGATGTCTTCCCTTTGCTTGTTTTGTCTGATTACTGTCAAAAATGTTATGATATTCAATTAGCTGTCACGTATGACAAGGAAAAACTAGTAAATCTTCACATTTGAGTATCTGGAACCATCAAATAAATAAATAAATAACAAAATAGTTGATGATTAACTTCCCCATGATTAATCGTTGCAGGTCTATGGATCGGTACTAAGTATCAGTAAACGCCTGAGTTGAAGTAAAAGGACAGAAAAGGCTGGATTAGTGCATCCCTAGATCTTAGTTGGTAGAGTCTTGTGTAAACAACATAGTCCCAGCTGAACAGGCTGGTGGGAGAGGTGTAATGGTTCTAGAGGAGCTCCATATACACTGGGCTCATTGATACCTGAACATGGCAAAACACAGGACAGATTCACCTCTTCATAGTTGTCTTTTACCCCTAAGGGGATGGATGCTGTCAACAAGAGACTGCCTGTCATATTGCAGGAATTATCCAGGACCAGTTTGAGGAACATTCAGGTAAAATTATAGAAATAATCAACTGGTGACCACAGTCTAGGGTAAAGTCTGAAAGAAACGTCCATCCTTAAACTTTGGGATATTGCTTGAAACACAGTTTGTAGTACTTAGAGTGTCTAACGTGGGTTTTTATCTTTGTGGTCATTACATGTCACCTCATTTTGCGTTGCTCTAGTGATGTGCGTGTCCCATCTGGCGTAGCTTGGAGCCTTTAGCTGAACCCCATCCCTCTCCTGTCGCTGTTTCCCCCCAACGACCTCCACCAACGCCACCTCCTTCCTCGTCCACCTCCTCTTCCTCCCTCCGGCCACCCCTGTGATGCCTCCCTCGTGCTGTGGCTGCCTGTCACAGTACACCCATCATCATCTGGTTGCCTTCTGCCTCACCTTCTTTAGGTAATCTACACCCACTCTGCCCTGCTGCCTTACAGGTTTCCCTCAAACCTGTTGGAGCATTTGAAACATTTAGCATTTTGTTTTTGTCTTTTAGATTAATTTTAATGATCTATTTGCTTTATTGTATATTAACTGGAAAGAGTCACAGGAAAAAAGGGGGAAAATGAGATTTCCAACCCTTTTGTCACAGATTTGAGCCAAAAAAAAAGCCTAACTAGCCTGCTGAGCTTCACATGAACCACAAGAAAATAGCGGACTTGCATACTAGAGGATGCAGAACGAAAAGAAAATATCAGTGTAGCTACTGTAAAAACACTGAATGTGAATGGATGTAAGTTGGTCATTTAGGTCAAAGGTCTTGGGGGCAAGGTTAACCCAGGTCAGACATCAATGGGCTATGTATGTTGATTTCCAATCGACAGGGTTGCTACACGGATTGGAAAAGTCTTGAGAAGTAGGGAAACACTTAAAAGATAAGTGGTAACAGTAAAGAATATAGACAGTTTGTAAAATGTGGATTTGTGGAGATTATCTTGTTTTTAATAATTGTCTGCATGCGGCCGTGCTCGCTTCAGAGCTCAAACAAACAAAAAAATCAGGTGATATTAAAACTGAGATGCTGCAGCGATATTAAACAGTGCATGAGTCATATGAGTCAGCTGGTGAGTTTCAAACCTTTCTTTGTTTAAGGCCCCCTCGGTCAGCGTAGTTAATCTTTAATTACAGTACTTGTGCGCCAATGTCACGACACTCCTATCAGGAGCAAAGCGAAGTGCCGTCCGCAGCAGTCGGTAGGGCAGAATGAATACTGCGGTTCAGCAGAAAAGTTGGAGCTGTATTGGATTTTGCTCCATTTCCCGTTTCTCAGATAAAGATGTCCGGTGTTTCCTGTCATTTCTCTCAGCAGAAGTGAACCGCTACTTCTGTGAAATTTAACCTTCGGCTAAAGAATAAAGAGCATCCCCTCAAGCTGAAGTATGAACTTTGACCCGGGCCATTCAACACGGATAGTTTTTAAATAGGTCTCGCCCTCAAATTGCTTTTACTTGCTGAGTTAAGTTCCTTCTGTCACTTCCAGCTATGTGTTGCTGCATGCGTCCAGGAAGACATTCAGCAATGTGAAAGTGAGCATCTCAGCCCAGTGGACGCCATCCGCCCAGAATGACAGTGCGGCTGCTTTCTCCCCTGGTCAGGTACTGAGAACACAGTAGTATAAAATACAGAACAGTTCAATGCAGTCTGGATTAGATCAATTTTAGTGTTTCTTCAGAAAAAATACAAACAAAATAAACGTTTTTTTATATTTTTCAAATGCAGATTATTTCATTCTGAGGACTGAAACGTTGTGTTTGATAAAGTGAGGTCAAGTGATGGAGAGTGTGGGGGATTCTTTTGATCCTAAGCACCTGTCACTAAGACTTTATGGTGTGTCAGGTGTATTATAACTACTCCTGTACATTGTAGGCAGCTATAGTATATAGTACAATTCAATGTAAAATGGACAGCAACAATACTTTTCTTGTATCAGGTTCTTGGGAAACTTTTATGACATTTAAACCCCTGTCATAGATAAACGTAATAAATTGTCTTGTCTCTGGCTGTTCCAGACATGGGAGGACAATCATCTGTTTGCAGATGAAAAGCAGGCCACTCTGTTCCTGGGAGCTCTGGACTCCATCTTCCTCTTCTCATACGCCGTGGTGAGTAGGGAACATGATTTTCTGTGTTTGATGAGCTTCTGACATCAGAGCTGTCGGCTACAAAAACTAACAGAACCGGTTTCACGGTGTGCCAAGTAGGAGCGGAGAGAACCTGATACCTGTTGAGTTCAAATTTCTTCTGCAGGTGGAAAAACTCTGAATATAAATCATGTAAACTGTGATGGATTGGCAGCCCGTCCGGGTTGTAACTCTTCGGTCTTGTCCACACAGGGTCTGTATTTCAGCGGCGTGATCGGGGACAGACTGAACCTGCGCTACGTGCTCTGCTTCGGCCTGTGTGGCTCCGCTGCAGTGGTGAGTACACAGACCAGAAGTTGACTAAACAGTACACATCTAATCATTGATAGTGTGCCCATGTGGTCTCATCTTTTCTCAGAACAAGTATGTTTGTAAACCTTAGCTTTTCTGTGGTGTATGCATCTTTCAAGCCCTGTTTTGTGCATACGCAGCGGTTATAAATGAAACCCCCTGGTTGCACTTCTTGTTTCACACATGCAGTACATTATTCTCCATGATGATGCTTTTGAAAGAAGTCAAATTCCAAAACTAGATATTTGGGAAGTGAAAAATAAATGGTATCTATTAGGACGAAGTGATCGCTGGCATTAATATAAAAGCTGTTCGTGTTTTTGCAGGAGTTTGTGTTCGGCACTTTGACTGAATGGCTCCACATCTACAACATCTATCTGTACTGCAGCCTGTGGGTGCTGAACGGCCTGCTGCAGTCCGCCGTCTGGCCCTGCGTGGTGGCCGTCATGGGCAACTGGTTCGGCAAGACGGGGTGAGTGTTTGCAAAACCTGTTTTTTATCCAACATTACCTCTAAATTTTACCGGTGGATATGTTTAGTCACAACTGCAGCATCCATCCAGCTTAGAAATACTTAGTCAAGCCTGTGTCTTCCAGGTCGAGCTCTATGATACACGCCCACACACGGAAACACAGGAAACGCACACGCTCACACTCGCACAATGACACCTATTCACCAGTGCTGCTGCCCCAACATAGACGCCATTTAGACTCAGTTTTCCTCCGCAGCAGAACTTGTAAACATAACTTGTTGAATATAAAAATAGCGAGTCAGTGGGCCATCTGTTAGGTTGCATTTAGTAAATTATAGCATGTTTTGTTGTACTTTTCAAAGTGTTCGAAGTAGTTTTGAAAAAGAGAGATTTTTAGGAAATTATTACACCGGTTAAATGTTACATGAAGTAGTTGGAAAGTATTTTTTCCTCATTTTCCAGGCGTGGCTTTGTGTTTGGCCTGTGGAGCGCGTGCGCCTCTGTCGGTAACATCCTGGGCGCCTTCTTGGCATCCAGCGTGCTCAAGTATGGATACGAGGTGAAGCACACACACACACACCTGATCGATGCCTTGTTACCATGGCATTCTCAGCATCTTAATACTAACATATTGCTTTACGGTGTATGCAGTATGCCTTCCTGGTGACCTCAGTGGTGCAGTTTGCAGGTGGGGTGGTGGTGTTCTTTGGCCTGCTCACATCTCCAAAAGAAGTCGGTAAGCACTGCAAGGAATATGGACATATTCCATATAACTTTAAGAGATTAAATGTTTTGATATATGTGTGTGTACTCGTATGGGTCATATTGCTACTTTCAACTGTGGAAACTGTGCCTGAAATAGAAACATTCATAGTTGTCTACAAACAGTGTTTGTATTACCTAAACTCTCGATTGAATTCAGGCTTCAGCTTTTATGTTTATGTGCGTGCCAGGTCTGAGTTTGGAGTCAGAGACTGGACTCAGCCCTGTGGAGACGGACACAGACAGCCACAGACCTCTGATGAGCGATGAGGATGATGAGGTGGAAGCGGAGGCGTACGCCAGACGATACCAGTCAGTCCAGCAGCCGGACGAACCTCCGGCCGAGTCCCCTCAAGCTGTCAGCTTCTTTCAGGCTTTCTGTCTGCCTGGAGTGCTGCCTGTAAGTCTGCAGCTCCAGCATGTCAAGACAAATGTATTTTAACCATGTATGTGCTTTAAAGACAATACATGATACAAATACAGCTACACTATATATATATATATGGTCATGGATACATTTTTTTTCGCCCCATATTAATGTCTTTCTGTTTGTACTGCAGTATTCCCTGGCGTATGCCTGTCTGAAGCTGGTCAACTACTCCTTCTTCTTCTGGCTTCCTTTCTACCTGAGCAACAACTACGGCTGGAAGGAGGCCGAGGCCGACCGTCTGTCTGTGTGGTACGATGTCGGAGGAATCATCGGTGAGTGGCAGGCTTAGCCCGTCAACAAAACGACATTTCTGTGTTTTCTGTTTCTTATAAAAAAATAATCACTTTTTTCAGTGGACATTGGTACGGGGGAAAAACAGGACAATATAGCTATTATATTTGTTTGTATGCCCTTATCTCTTTGATACAACATTAAACATCCTTAGAGTTTGAGTGTTAACTGTCTTTTTTTCCTCTTTTTGTCTTTTTTAATCTTGTTTTTTCCCGTGTCAGGGGGAACACTTCAGGGTCTGATCTCTGACTTCATGGGAAAGAGATCACCGGTGTTGGCCATAAGTCTGGCGCTAGCAATGGGAGCTCTGGTGGGATACAGCCGTGAGTACACACATGACACATGATATCTGTAAGAGTATGAAAGGTCAAAATGAAATAATAAATTTAATACCGGTCTTTTCCACAGTTGTCATTTTGTATTTTGACTCCCTCTTCTTCTCCTCCATCCCTCTCAGACTCGCCTAATGACCAGGTGATTAACGCAGCGCTGTTGGCCACCACAGGCTTCTTTATCGGCGGCCCATCCAACATGATCAGCTCGGCCATATCTGCCGACCTGGGGAGACAGGAGGCTCTCAGGGGCAGTCAGGAGGCTCTGGCTACCGTTACCGGCATAGTGGATGGAACTGGAAGTATAGGAGCTGCTGGAGGACAGGTAAAAAAAAAAAAAAAAATACAGGACATTTCATGCAATGCAACTTGTAAACTCATTGTGCTTTACATAAAACAGTACAAAAGGAACAACAATTTATGTTTCCATCATCTTCTAGTACCTGGTGTCCCTGATTGAGAGCAAGCTGGGCTGGATGTATGTCTTCTACTTCTTTGTTGTCATGGTAAGATCATTTCCTGAAATCACAATCACAGCTACAGCATCTTACTTGACAGTCCCGACTCAGTATATTCATGTCTGTGGGATTTTGCATTGATGTAAAATAAAAATTAATTTACCAGCTGATTTCTTAATGTTTATATGATGTACTTCCTTTATCCTCTTCATTTGTCTTTCTGAATGGACACCACAAATGTGTGACTTTTTACATTTACAGACAGGGGGCAGCATTGTGTTCATCACTCCGCTGATCCTCAGGGAAGTGCGAGCCATGTGGAGAGACAGACGAGCGCTGCACCGCCAGCTGTGAAAGCCTCAACATCTGCCAGGCATAATGTTTTCTCTTATCGGGGCTTATCACAGCAGGGCTGCTCAGAGTTTCGAGATGCGAAAAGCCACGACGGTGAAGGTGCCCTGGAGTTTTCAAGAGCCGTAGGTTTGTCTCTTAACACCCATGTGCACAGACCAAGACTCTTTGAACACAACACTGACGTCTTATCCACTCACTAAAAGCCTAAAATGTAAATGTACACCTCCTGTAGGATGAATGCAAGGATTTAGAGCTGAAGTGCCTGATTGAAAGAAGCTTTCAGGCCTCGCAGGGCCAACACAGAATTTACTCGTGTATATATTTTAGGTTTTAAACGGTTGTAAATACTTTTTTACATGCACTATAGTTGTACTTGAATCTAGATTAATCAATTTAAACTTTTAACCCAGAAGTTCTTAACTTCAGGATCAGGCCCTCGGGAGATATTTTGGGGTTCAGAATTGCCTAAAGAATGTGATTTAATAATTGTAATGTTGAAATATATTGTCAACTTTTGTACATATGTATGATATTTTAGTTGTTTTTGGTTGAAATGATGAATATTGCACTCTTGAAGTCTTACGGTAATTAAGCAAAGTCTGAAAAGATTTTAGTGATCAGCTTAGGTCTCAGCTGGGTTTTGGGAAACTTTCGCCTCACAGCCACTTTCTTTCTCTCCTTTACATTTTAATGTAATCAGGGTCAGAAACTGTACTGTTAAGTGTTTTCTTCGGGGGGCAGGGTCCTCTCATTACTGTGTACGTGTCAGTCTGACTTGATAATTGCTCATCATTCCAGTTTCACTTTTTGTTCACTGGAATGTTTACTCCTCCATTTTTAGTGTCTTTATCTCTCACCTTTGGTTTACAGTGCAGCGACACATTTCAGTGTGAACTACACTGACTCTTCAGAAAAAGCTTTGTCTGATTGTAGCAGAGGCTGCACATTCGTTTGTTTGATGAACTTGACTCAGTCTGTCTGTTAGTTATTACATTTTAACAACCATTGAAGGTAAAACAGTTCTCTTTTTATGGTGTATTTACTGACATATAAATGGTGGGAAAATTATCGTACAACACCAGCCTTATGCTAGTGAATGTTTGGACAAGTTATCTACTTTACGGGACACTGTGGTCCATAACCAGCCAACATTTGGAGAATGATTGCTTTTGGTTCAAATCAGTAAAACTGTAGAATTGTCGACACAACAGGTCATTTGTTTCCTTGCACAGAGATTCACAAATCATCATGTAAATTGCTTTTAACATGTGGGAAGAGGGGTATTAGGGCATGTTTATATTATTGTCAAACCTGGAGAGACGGAGCTTAAAGTGAGACTTGCCAAGCTCATGTAACAGAATGTAAATTGGAATGTGTTACTCTACCTGTGGTGTATTTTTAAATTTGTTTTATTTTTATTTATGTGTACTTTTCAAGTTTTAACCAATGTAAATGCAATTTTCCTGTGAAATAAATGCAAGTTACATTTTGCAAAATCCGAGTTAAGTTGTAAAGCACCAAAAATATATATATGTGTGTGTGTGTGTGTGTATATATATATATATATATATGTATGTATATGTGTATATATACACTATATTTTAGTTTTAGTAGGTTCTAAGCTACATTTAGCCACATTATTGTTGTCAAATACACTGTAAATGCATAATAACCCGTAAATAACAGCCTACTTTGATGATAGGATGATTTACATACAATGTTACTTCAAAACCACCAGGGGGTGCTTTTAATACTTATAACAGTTAAAATAGGGTGAAAAAAATACTTCATACCAGTCTTTTGTGGTTTATGTCAATATCAATCATGAACATTTTATTATTTTGAGCACACTTATATGAAATCAACATCATAAAGGGCAACAGTGCACCAACAACCCAGCAATGGAATCTCTTTACATTTTCTATACAAAAAATCACTATCAAAAAGGATATGATTCTGAGCCCATACAATTACACTTCTTACATATGTTGCAAAATGGTATACAAAGATTATCATACATTCATGCATATACAGAGTAAAAAAATACTACACTGATATAGCTGCGACAGGTCAATTAGGAAAGCAATGTTTGCTTGGGCACAGTGAGAAATTTACAGATCCATCTTGGCATTTTTATTTTAGTTTTCCTTTTTTTTTTTTTCCTCCCAGCAGACTTGAAGAAACCCGAAGAAACCAATGAAGAAATTCAAAAACTGAGTCCAGAAATTTGACAAGTCTAGTGGGAGAGGAAGTTATTTAATTGTCAAGAAATTCCTCATCTGTGCCACAGTTTCTCAGTGAAGATTTGTATGTTGTTTTTTTTTTAAAGATTACCATAAAAAAATAGTTCTCTTGTCAACAATGTTTAAAGTAGTGCAAAGATTATAGTTTCAGAAATAACACAGTTAGTTATAGCAACAAAAAAAAATAGGGAATTTATAATTATTTCCCTACAAACAAACAATACAAACTCAAAATAAGTTAATATAGACTTTGAAAGTTTCGTCTTAAACACGCTGAGAAAGTAGGTGCACACGAACATCTGTCTCTCTCACACACACACACACACAATGACAAAAATAAAACAAGTAATCCTGACGAATTTAAAATAATTTCAAATAGTTTGCTATTTTTAAAACTGTGAAATATAGTCTTGTACAACCATGAAAAAACCCGACATTGTGTTAACACGATTGTGAACGACTGCTTTCATGCCAATTTTTCGCAGAGACTGAGGCGGTTGGTTCATGAAAGAGAGACCGAGAGACTTTTTAAGGGGGCAGACAAAAGCCTGTCTGAATCACAGGCCACTTGTCCGGCCGGAGGAATCCTTTGATCCAGAAGGGGTCTGAGACATTTTCTCTATTAAAGTAAGTCCCTTTTCCTCATCCCCCCCCGCCCCCCCTTTCCCCCTTCCCCCTTCCCCCTCCTCCACTCCCCTAGTCTGTCTATTTCTGGGAAAGCTGTCAAAGCAAAGTGAGGCAGTGAGAGAGCGAGAGACAACAAAAGCCGTCTGGCTCCCCCGAGAGACCGGAGTTTCCTCTGTGCGGAGCTGGGCCCCGCTCTGACACACTGACTCTTTTACCTGATGTGAAAAGAAGCTTTTACCACAACAGAATAATAAGCCCCCCCTCCCTCCTCCCCCCTATTTCTGTCTCTCTGTCTCTCTTTAGTGCCTGTGGACACAAACAACCTGAGCTTTTTTTTTTTTTTTTTTTTTTTGTATTTAACTTGTGTTAAACTTATTTTACTGAATCACTTGACGAGGTAGTAAGAGTGGATTCATCCAGATTATGGCTTTTTATCCATTTACAAATTAGAATCACTGTAGGAAAGGAAAAAAGAAGCAAGCACATCAAACTTGAAGATTGTGCAGTTATGGATCACAGAAAACTTTAAAAACACAGTGACTTTGTCTTTTTTTTTTTTTAGTGTGTTTTCACTATATAGTTGAAGATCTATGCAGGTTTGAGATCTTCTGTGACCCGTAACTGATCAGTCAAGCTGTGAGCGGCTTGTATAAATGATGTGTTGCTAATTAAATGGCACAGTAATTCCTCTTTGGTTCAACTGCCTCAGCTGCCACAACTTTAACAACTGGTGGGAAAAACCTCAACACGAACACCAAACCAACACATTCACACACAAACACTTACATGCTTATATATACCCAATGCAAACACTTGATGACTAAATGTGACGCGGCTCGACTCTTCATATAAAATCACCAGAAGCGGAACCAGTGTTGATTCCTCTGATCTGAGCTGCAACACAGTGATTAAATGCTACATTCCCTTCAAGGAGAAAAGCATATTTAAAAAGTTGGGACATCACATGAAGACAAAGAGTGGGAAATGCTACATTGTTAAAAGCATAAAGCTGAAAAAAAAAAAAAAAACCCTAAATAAGGTATGTTCTGGTCTGCTGCCAAAGAAAAGCTGATTTTTACAACCCCGTTATGCAAATATTACAAAGCAAAAAGTGAAAATAGTTGGAAATTTGTTTTGCTATGTTGCGATTGTGTAAATTATACATGGCCAATGTTTTTAAGTGGCAACGGTGGAGTGTATGTGAGCCATAATCAGGCATAATTTGGGGGCAATGGCACAGGGTTCCACAAACACCTTATCTTACCTCGTTTTACACATTGCTCGTCTATTCTTTTTTTTTCCATTTTTAATTTATTTCGACGATGATCTAGCATCGTGAATAATAAATAAATAGTCACATATGAAACATTATTATTATTATTACTCAGAATTTAAGCCGCATTACCTCATCGCTGAACCTCCACCGTTGACCTTTAACCTGGAGCTAATCACGGTCGCGCTGCCAATTTTGAGGTTTTGACCCCTCCTGAGCTCTCGGAGCGATGGGGGTGAGGCTAAAGGCTGTAAGCATGGTGCGCGGCCAGGAATAGTAACTCATCTAATCAAAACCTCTTATGACTTTTAGCAAGAGGGAGAAAAAAGGTCGAGGACTGAGGTCAGGACCTTGACAAATACTATCTGAGACCCGTTCAGAAGAAAATTTACCTCCTAGAACAAGAGCTCATTTTCTGTTATTTCCTGAAAGAGTGCATTCAAAATCATTTCACAGTATAGTCTAAAGCTGAGAAAAACAGTATATAAGATGTATATAATATTTATAATTATCCACAAAAACCGTTGTTAAAGTCTGAGCTTGATTAACTAGGAAAATCGTAGCTTCCTTGTGCTGAAAGTTTAAGGTATGTGGTGTCAGAGGAGTTTTTAAGCCCATGCTGCATGAGCTTGTGGACAGTCTGTTACATAATGCTACATATATACATAAGATACAAGATCTATGTGAGGTGACGTGTAGAGGATGTCGACCACTAAGTGATCCTCCTCTGGGTCTCGTTGTGCTTTTCTACTGCCGAGAGGATGCTTTGTAGTGGAGAAGCTTCCTCTTCTTCACCTTGAAGAAATCTGGAGAGGGCAAGAGGACAACGTCAGGAAAAATGACTTAAATCTGTTCTCTATGTCGATATATATATATGGATTTTTCATGAGCTTACCTGTGATGGAAGCCTGTCTATGTTTTCCCAGCCGTTGGATCCTGTAGCACCCCCTTGTGGTCACCTCCAGGTACTCATCCCCGGACCCTGACGAGCTGCTAGAAATTGGCGAACCCTCGCCTGACGAAGACGACATCCGCCTCTTGCCCTTCGCCGCCCCGCCTCCAGGCCGCACCACTGGCCTCACCGTGCAGCTGCGGTAAAACGTCGGCACGTCCTGGCACCTGAGCTCCTCCCACTCGATGTTGTCGGCCTGTCCCGGCACGTCGCTCTGGAAATCGAAGTTCCAACGCTTGTTGGCCACCTCCACGCTCATGCAGAGCAGCCGCTGGAAGTCGTGCTGCAGCTGCTGGTGGTCCACGGGCCCGAAGAGATTCCTCCGCACCGGCCCCACCTTCAGCTTCAAGGCCTCGATGCCCCCGAGTCGAGAAAGCTCCGAGTCAGACGACATAGCTGGTCCTGCTGTTGCTGTTGATGAAGAGGCCATCTCCATGTCCCTGTCAGAGAACAAACACATGCAGACATTCAAAGTGGGAAAAGGGCAGAGGTTGAGCGTTGGTTCTGTTAGGCCTGCAGAGTTTCAATGAGGTGTGATCTGGGTTTTTCATTGGCTTGGATTACACACACACATACAAGCTATTAAGGCCTCAAACCCCCCCCACACACACACACCAGTATCTGCCCTCTTGGGCGCCTCTTGTGTTTTATGTGATCAAATGCATGTGTGCCTTAACCTGCCGAGTAATTACTTCAGCAACAGGTAACTGGACGAACACCAAATAAATCTCCAACAACATTCACTGCCCTGCCGCGGTGTCAAAATGAACCTGATTCTCCACCTGCTCTGGTGTCTGGCAGCCAAAGGTCGACAGTAAAGGTTGGCAGGGTCACACAGAGAAAAGGCCCATATGGGCTACTTGTGAGGAATGTCTGCAGCACTCCCCTGCTGCTATCTGACAAAGTTAATTAGAGCAATACTGTTGAATTCTGAGGGTAAGTGCTGCGCTGCTCTTTGAGTTTCAACTTCATCGTATCGCCACCTGCATTGTCTCTATATGGAGTCATAATATTTTACATGGAGGTGGGTTATATAACTACATCCTTGTAGACTCTGAGCCTATGTTTGACTCCCACTTGACTACTCAATGCTTTATCAGCTGTGTGTAGGCAGTAAAACAAGATGAGCTCAAATGATATACAGTGCAGCACGTGTCCTAGGGATGGACTGTAACTATTATAGAGATATTGTGTTACTACTGATGTAATACTATACTATATAAGGCCTAAAATGTTGTGTTTTCCTGATATTAAAGGCTGCAAACTTTTGCATTTCTGAACTACAATAATTCTTCTAGCTGAGTGAAATCAATAACATTTCCTCTGAGTGTTTGACCAACATTTAAAAATTGTTAATGCACTGCTAATGCTCTACTGCACTGGGGCCCAGGCACTGCAATTAGTTTACTGTAATATGATTAATTGGCAGTTACTTTGGTAATATGCATTAACAGACAAACTATACTGGTAAGGCTGACTCCTGCATTTTTAACCTGATCTTGAGGCCCCATCTTGCATAGGGGCCCTGTGACAAAAACTTAAAATACCTTTAATACTTCAGTTAATAGTTTGCTTATGATGCAATACGTTTAAATGTAATATAGTTGTCACAAATTAACTTGGAGACAAGGGGACGGGGGAGCTGAATAGGGGCCCCACAGTTCCTTTTTTTACCCTGGGTCTCCTGTGGTGGGTTAATCTCACTCTGTCCAGTAGAGTTAAAAATAACAAGAGTCAAATCCAAGATATTGCAACAATCTTGGCCTATTTACTCAAAATAAAGTAAAACCTGATGTTGCCTATACCTTCATCTCTGCTCTGAACAGCATTAACAAAGATACACTTCTTCCCGAGAACATAAAATAGTTACAAGTTTATTTAACAGCTGTGTTTTGTTTTGGTGCAGCAAAGTTTTATAGCAGTGAGCCATTCATTATCTGCTTAATTAAGTGAAATTAACTGAAATGTCTGTGGTGAGTCACAGTTAAAACACCGAAAAGGGAGAAACATAGAAGAAACTACCATTTCAGCCTGAAGTAAGGCAGAAGAGGCCCGCTTGAAAAAACCCCTGTGAGGGGGCTGAAGGGGGGAAGCACTGCATTGCGCAATTGTTTGACACTTACAGAATATATAGCTATGAAGAGCACTTTTACAAGTCAAATAGCCTGTCATTTTATGATGTCTGTCTACCCATATAAACTGTTAAAAACATGTGTTTGAAACCACAGCAGGCGACAAATTCAAACATTTCCCTAAGTGCATACTTTAGTCTAATCACTATTAATTATAGATTTCACCAGCACAACTTAACTTTCCTCGTTATTAATTCCTTCATAGCTGGATAAATATGAGATAAATATAAGACTTGTTGTAACAACATTAAGAAAAGGGGGGAAAAAAAACATTTGGCTTTTTTCATGCCCGTGTCTAGATGGTTACCCTAGATTTTTGGACTCTCGCGAGATTTGTTTCTTCATTGTGAGCGTTGTGCAAAATAATTATGTTTTATGATGTGACAACGCTGTAGTTAAGGTCTGGTTATGTTAAGGCACAGAAAACATTTGGTTGGGGTTAATGACAGATAATGGTTTGGGTTAAAAATGATCATTCTCGCGAGATCTTTCACAAATCTAGGTTAACCATCTTGACACGACCTTCTTTTACCGACAGGGCTGCTGCTGCTGCTGCTGTCTCCGAGTGAAAGTTGTTTGCGTCGAATATGAAGTGGGCGCGGTATGCAGATCAGGTTACCACTCGCTGTGGTCGGTGTGTCCCCCCATGCACTTCCAGAAAAACACCGAGAAACCCACCAGTATTTTCCACCAACTCACTAATAAAAAACCCCACAGTTAAAAATGCACCTACTGCGTGTGCAAAACCAGCACACAACTGTGCAACGCTGAATAAAACAACAGCTGAGAGGATGCTGAAATGTTTTGTATAATAACTGAAAAAGATTTCGTGACGCAGTTATTGAGGATGTGGGTCAATGAGATGCGACACACTAAAACAGCCCGCATATTGTAAAGCCACTTCCCACTGATATTACACACATAGAAGCCACATAATATCCATTCAAATATAACAAACAGCCAAATATAATCATTTTAAAGCAGATAATTATTAATGATCAATTTTAACAAAAGGACAAAGCGATTCAACTTTTCCAGAAGAGCGTCAACTTTCCATTCAACCGCACCAAAGACAAACTTCGACTTTATAAGAAAGACAAAAAAAAATGAAATAAACTCTAATGTGAAGCTAAAACCAGAAGAAATAAAAATCATCTTACCATCAGCGTCAATTAGTAGTCAATGAGTAATCAAAAGTTTCTTGTAGAAATTACGCACAAGTCATCCAAGTCAACGTTAGAATAAAAAGTTGAAACAAACACTTTCACGTTGAAAGTTTGAGTGGACACTAATAGGGAGGGTCTGGTCGTGTCCCCTTATCTGCGACTTGTTTGTTATGGACTCAGGGGGACGTCCTATTAGAGAGGTGGGTCACGTGTGTCTCGATCAAAACAGTCTTGTTGGAGCGCAGCCAGGATGTAAACATCGCTATCATAAATCCCTACGACTATTAAATGCAGCGCACGCACAAGCTGAAGTTGCATAAACTGCAAAAGCTGCAAAAGTGCGCAGAACAATCTCAAAAATGCACGACAGGAGAAATGCATTAAAGTATTTTATTGCGTAGCATATTTATAAATGTGTTAATAATGATTATAAATATTCTTACCCCGTTATCATGATGCAAAAACGCACTGATTCTCTGCGCGCTCCTGCTGCAAACCTGTTGCTCCTGCGCTCTGTTGCGCCCTTGTGCTTCGCCTCCCCTTCAGAGCGACTAGAAGTAGGTCAAATATCTTGGCAATGGCGGCCATTTCCCCTTCTTCCTCAAATGTGACACACATTCTCGTGTAGCGCTTGCATCACGTTCTGTTTTGGAACCGCGCCCACATCCTCAAGTCACGTTGAGTTGCAACGTGAGCGGGACAGACAGCTCCATTTTGACTTCTTCTGTAAATTTGCTACATCCCTGTTTGGATATGTTGTCTGCTTTGGTTTGTGAAGTGGGAAAAAGCACTGAGACGCCCGGTACATGATCATGTACATTTGACATCTTAACTGACCTGCCATGTTTAATGTATAATGATAGATATGTAAACATGTATGATGATAAATCAGAATGAAATGAAATTAAAATGAAATTAAAGTTTTTACTGGTCTAAGACTAATCTGATTTTATCTAAAGTCAAAGGCAGGTTCTTTTAGTATGTTTACAATATAATTATCATAATGGAGCCATGTGAGGAAAAATATTACAGCCCTTTTTACACTAAGACTAAGACTTTCTGCTGCTTCAATGTACTTGATCATTTGGAATTAAAAATTACCTGGATTAATACAATTTGAGTCAGCAATCAAAACAGTAGACTTATAATTAACTAAAATTAATAGAACTGAAATTATTATGATATAAAATGTTGATAATTATTCAGAATCAGCTTTATTGGCCGACACATGGATTTTCCAGTGGTTCTCAATGTACTCCCAGACAAGTCAAGTCAGTTCTATTTGTGTAGCCCAATATCACAAATCACAAATCTGCCTCAGGGGGCTTTACAATCTGTGCAACAATACAACATCCTCTGTCTTTAGACCCATGATTCAAATAAGGAAAAACCCTTCAACGGGGGAAAAAAATATACCATATACAATGTATCATACAAATATACCGGAACATACACATACAGAAGACATACAGTTAAAAAAAAGCACAGAAGGCTTACAGAGACATAAACACATAGCTATTGTGTACAGACATGTGGGTAGAAACTCTGTAGAGTAATCAATCAGCATAAAGTTCATCAGCAACAATGTATCATTGGACAACCAAGTCATTTTAAGTCATATTTTTAGCAAAATATGACAAACATTTCCCAGTATCAGCCTCAGTATCAGTACTTTTTAATAATAAACTGAATGTCTTTGGGTTTTGGACTCTTCATTGGACAAAACAAGACATTTCAATATACCAGTTTGGACTCTTGGAACTCTTGATGGATATTTTTCAATAATTAATCAATTAATTGAGAGAATAATCATAAGATAAATTAAATTAAAAAATAATATATTTACAGCCTCTCTTTAAAGTGACGAGGGAACTCAGTGTTAAAATATTATTGATGATTTTAAATACTACATTTCACACCTCTTTTTCTTTTTTTCAAACTCTACTTCTAACTCATGAATGACTGCTCAACAGCCTTTCCTCATTTCATCACTTTTGCTTTCTATTACTATTATGACACATCTCCATCTTCCCATTCATTTTATTATGACATACAGTAGGTTCTCCTCTCTTATTGTCATTGTGCAACAGATTCTCCAATTTCCTATTATTACACAGGCTCTCACAGGTTACACGTTTTCTTCAGTCATTACAACAGCCTTGTTGTTGCATAGCTTTTCAATGACACAATGTAGGAATCATCTGAGAAGCCTCTGAACTGGCCAACGCCCCTCACTCAGAAAGGTTATTCCAGGTTTTACACACATACTTGCTATTTTTACACATTAGTCAGCGCCTTGGCTGTCTCATAAGTAACGTTCTCTCTGCAAATGCAGGCAATGTGTCTGCAGCGGTTTATGAGATGCACTGCTTTAATAAGCAGGTAGCAGTGATCACGGAGCGGTCATTGTTTGTGTGTGACAGCCGTGGACTAGAAGTAAGTATGTCACCACTGTGGAATGTTTCTTGGTTAGAAAACGCTGTTTTCACATGTGGGGCTTAGCAAAAGTTCAAGGCAGCTAAGCGCAAGGCTCAAAGCAAACAAAACTATTTGAGTTCCACAGAACACTATAAATGTCAACCTCGGACTTCATTTACTTGGATTCTGAATGGTAAGGGACTGTAGAAAAAAATATTCGGGTTAGTGGAAAAGAAAGTATTGCAGAGGGTCCCCAGGGTAATAAATATTTGCTTTGAACCCTTCATTGACTTAGAAAAAAATTGCAACAGCCCTAATATCTTAATGGAACAATGATTTTTACATAGCCCAAATAATTACACATCAGAGGTGGAATTACCACTTGCCAAAACATAAGAAATAGTGTTTTCTGTTTATTGAGCATTCCAGCTGCTCTCTATTTATGAACCAAGAGCTACTGAATGGACAGTTGTTACCACTGTCACTGAATAAGTGAACAGGCCACAGGTTTCAGCACCAAAGTATTTTTGCTTCATCCCTTAGTAGAACATGTTGGGTTGTGTTCAACATGCATTAAATGAAAGGTTAACTCTGTATGATACACTTCACTTTACTGTAGTTCTGTCTTATGAAAAAATGGTGTGCTCTTTATAGAGATAATCAGAATCAGCTTTATTGGCTAAGTATGCTAACAAATACAAGGAATTTGACTCTGGTTTGTAGTGGCTCTCAATGTGCTTAAACACAAAGATCATCAGAAAGATACACGAGGAGACTGTAAACAGGATACAAATAGTGCAAAGGTGTGTAAGAGTTCAAGGAGTGCTGAAATAAATATTGAATGGTAAAAAAAAAAAGTGATGTTACTTTATTTACACACAGTAAATGGTTATGTGCACTATACAGCATGTGTACTGTTTCTCAAAACTCACATTATGGTTCTACTAGCTAGTTCTGTAACTGTGAGAGTGGAAAAAAAGTCCAGATACAGAGATAGTTGTCCTCTACATATGGCAAAACACACTTTAGTCCTTTAGTAACAACTATTCTGTCTTTTTTAGTAAATCTCAGAAGTAAAATGTGAAATAAAATATAAATCTGGGTCAAGAAAAAACTAAACACCCTCCCCTGATGTCCCAAAATAATTAGACTACCCTCCCTTTAGCAAAAAGAAAAAAATATTTAACCTCTCCCTTTTCTGATCCCACCTCCCCTCCTAATAATTTCTGTACAGTCCCTAAATGGAAAAAAAAAGATGTGATGATATTTTCTGGATGATCTGCTCCTCCACTGACAGCACAATCATCTCTGTTTCTTTTCTTCCCATCATGACACATAATGGTCAGTTAGGATGGTGCCCCACTTCCCTAATACCCCACTAATCTGTGTGTCAAGTGGCCTTTGTACACTGTCATATTTGAGGGTCCGTCAGCAGACAATGAGGCCTCAGCAGCATGATCCCTCACTGTTTTGTCAGCCCTCTTGACCTGTATTTACAGTCAGCTTATTGTTCTACATTAAACTCCTAATCCTTTTCTTGTTGTCTACAGTGTGTTGTGTGTTTTGGTGTGTCATCCCAAGCCCTCCCATCATTAATCCTGTGCTGTTTGTTACAGTTGGCTACGCAGTCATTAAGACCATTGTCTTCCCTCCACGGTCAGTGCCCTTTGAATACATTAGCATTCCTGTCAAACAACAGTCACATAGTACAATGTGACTTGGGTCATAAGAAGATGTGCTGGGGAGCTGTCATGGTGGGTCTTGTGCTTTGCAAAAAAAATTGAATTCCTCAATTGGTAATGATGTGGAATGTAATGGTTTTGGAAGCCATTTATCAGATTAGAGGGATAATTATACAAGTATAGCTTGACAACGCCTTGTGAAAGGATGCTGCTCAGAAAATACAGTTGTCATGAATCATTTTCATCTAGTCCTGTGAGGAAAGTTTATGAGGAATTCAGTTTAAAACAAAGCAACAACACAGAAAATGAACTTAAGACTAATTAAAGGTAGATGTAGTCAATATGAAGTCCTCGACATGCTTCAAACTTTTGTCCTATATACATTTTATCTCCAAAAGGACATTTTCTTCATTTGGGTAGTCAATAAAGAGACAGAAGCATGGAACAAAATGCAGTTCAGATGTACTGTGAGTGAAATGTGATGTTAGTTACTGTGATGGCACATCTACATCTACATCTGCCAACTGAGATAGTGTTCTCTTCTTTGAAAATACAACTGTAACTTCGCTGTTTAAATGCCATTTGGTTTCACTCCAGGCGTGTCAGAGGTTTCAGAAAGCCGTAGGTCAAAGGTCATAGACTAAACCAGAACCTTGAAACCGAGAGTGTGCTGCTGAGGATGTTTTTCACCATAGTGCTCATGAGACTCTGAGAGTAAACCGAGAGTTGTTGAAGAGGATGTATCACATGTACCATATGGCGATTTGAATTCAGCAGGAAGTCTCTCTGGTGAAGGGGAAGCTGCAATAGAGAGATGGAGGGCAGAAAAAAAGCAGAGGAAGTTGTTGGTTCACAGGTGCAGTAGGGGGGGGGGTTCCCACATCCTTCTGCCCTTCAGTTGCAGAGAACAAACAGAGAAAAGGCTCACCGCAGACAGCAGATTGTTTACGTCAATCATTATTTACTGACGCACCACAACAAACCTCAAGAGAGAAGAAGAGCCTGGCTGCAAACTGTAAAGGAAATAAAACAGAGTAAAGGAAACAGAAGAAGTCAGAGAACCTTTCAGAGCTGTCTGCTAACTGGAGATTTAAGCCTCACACTTGCTAATTTACCTCTACAAGTGACTTATCACTTCTCATCCATATACGCTGACATGCACATATGCACATGTATACATGCAAACATTTACACAGTAGATACAGATCTAACCCAGAACAATAACATTACCTGTAGGCTATAACAGTGGAGAAGCAACATGACTGTATATTCAGTAGTTGTATGAAAAATTGACATGACCCAGTAAGCATGGATTTACAGGTTTACAGGTAATAACTGCTGAATTTAATTAAAAATGAACTATCTTACATATAATTGTTTTAAATGCATTTAAATGACTATATTTCAGTGTGTAGCAGGTCCTAAGTATACACTGAAATATAGTCATTTTAATGGTGCTAAAACAGCAGTTATTTGTGAGAACTGAAATAATTAGTCGATTAGTCAATTAGTTGAGAAAATTAGTTGACAGAAAATGAACTGGAAACTATTTTGATTGTTAATTAATCGTTTTTTATCATTTTTTGAGCAAAAATGCCAAAAAAAAATGTCTGGTTCCAGATACTCAAATTTGAGTAATTAGGCTTCCTGAAGTTGTAATTTGTATTGTAATTTTTCTTACTTTCTGCTGTTTCAGAGACAAAATAATTAATTGTTCAGCTAATATGTAATCTAGGCATCTGCAATGCTTTTCTTTTCACCAGTTTTAACTTAGATTTGACCTTCAAATCACCAAATCTATTCTTACTGGGATATGAATACTGAATGTGGGGTAACTTTATTATAAAGGCTGAGATATGCAAAGCTTCTTCTTATCTCCAAATGCAAATCATTTGTGCAGTGTGAACTTAATTGGGCTCCTTATCCTTTTAGGGGGAGGGGTGTGGAGAAATATGCAGAGGAATTAAAATGGCAGTGAACCCAAAACTGAAGTCACACGTACATAAGTACTCCATACGTAGATGGGAGGAGTTTCCATGGGAGTATTCGCCCAGCTGTGGAGGCCACAGGTGGGGTTGTTGGGGGGAGGAGGAGTGAGCTGTGCTCTGATTTCATGGGCTGGTTGATGCATGTATGTGTGTGTGTGATTGGGGGGGGGGGGGGGGGGGGGGTTGTGTGTGTGTGTGTGTGGGTCAGCAGAAAAGTTTGGGGTGCAGGGAGAGCGAGGCCGCTTGCTGGCAGCTGGATATTGTCAGGGGTTCACCAGGGGAGCTTGCGTGTCAGGGTGAACGGGTTTAAGATGAAATGCGCCCAAGGAGACCCTGACTCACTGTGTTTGTTTTGGGGGGTCCTCAGGGGCTGGCCTGGGGGGTGCCGGTGTAACATACAGATTGGCGTCTCACATTTATTTTCTTTGAGCACTGGTGGGCTGTGCAGGTATTTGAGTGTGTGTATGTTGCCCTTGTGCATTTATCTGTACATTTAAAGCATTGGCTGTTCTTTTAGAAGCAGCTCATGCTATGTGGTGATAACATGGTGCTCTTTGAAATATTGTTTTTGCAGAGTGTGTTTGTGGGCGTGGGGAGAGGAGGAGAGGAGGAGGGGAAGGGTTGAAGGGCGGGAACGAGGCGGGTGTAAATCGATCTTTTGTTTTCGTCCCTGCATATGTGTCTGAGAGGGACTTGTTTTGGTCTCGCTGTGGTAACTTTGAGAGTAGTTCAATATGTCACGACTAGAGAAAAAGCTTCTGCGAGAGTGAGAAATATTTGAAATATGAAGCATTATTTTAAAGTCAAGCAAAAAATTGAGTAACTGTGTGTTTATTTTGAGCAACAGCTGACGATTACAAATGAAAACCTTCATTAATTCATGTTGAATCACCCTTCATAGTATATGCTTGTCTTCAATACAATGCAAGTAGCTGCAGGAATCAACTTTGATAAACTGTATGTACCATTCATAATTCCAGTAGGGTTGTGTGTTTCTGCTCTGTGCAGCTGAGGTGAAAAGGTGGTGTGCTTCAGCTGATGTGTTTTTCACCCTTATCTACATCTGGGAAACATCTGGTTTGCATCTGGCCCTGGCCGTGTAGTACGGAGCTGTGCATGAGCGTGACAATATGTGTGTTTCTGTGAGAGAAAGAGAAGGAGAGGGCATGGAATATATTTGTGAGTTTTGGATATGCGTGCGTGACGGGCTGGATGAGGGGATAAATGAGTGAGGGAGCAAATGACTGTGCTGAAAAGAGTGTGTGTGCGTGATTGTGTTCTTAATGTTGTCTTAAATTGTGTGAGTACTAAGCAGAAACGTTCACATATATGAATGATTAAATTGGTTGTTTACCAGGAAGATCTGATATTTCATGCAATCAGTTCAAGACCTGTGACTATCAAGAGGGAAATCTGCATGCATGACCAGCAATCAGCCTTATCTGTTTGCCATTTGTAGGCGGAAGCCTCTTCAGTACAGTTTTGCTGGTTTCATGATTAAATTTAAATTGAAGGATGACAGTGTCCTCTGTGTGATTACTACAACTTTTGGATGTTTTTTCAAGGTTGGATAGAGAGCAAATTGCTTCATAAGAAGTGAAACTACAAGTCTAATCACGGTGATAGCAGGCTTTCACTGTACCTTCTGCTACAGTTTTGACAGTGAAAGGTGAGGCCAGTTCCAGATGTTGAGACAATGATATTTGGAGTCACTGTGTTTTGGGGCCCATGGTATTGATGGTAAAAGGGCCAGCTGGGCTTTGGTACAGTCTCCAAGGTTTCCAGCGGTGTGCTTTGTCTGACTGTATGAACCTGTCAAATAGAAAGATGGAAAACAAGCAGAAGACAGACCTTTTTTTGTCATATTGTGTGATTTAAGGAAAAAATGAAGCAGCACTGGTCATACTGGTAGCTCTTACTGAGAAGTAAACTGCAAAACCTTAACTTCATTTCCCAGAAGCCATGTGACATCAGAGAGCTGCACACAACATGTGCATGTTTTCCGGTCAGTGTGTGATGTTAAGGATACCACAGGGATGACTCGGGATACGGATTTAACACTGGTGAGTCCAGCTTTGTCTAGACAGTGTCCTCACTCGCTTCTGTTTGAGAAGCAGTGAATATTTGCTTCTGAACTTCTTAACATCCAGTTTTCCATTTTTATTTCCCCTTACGTAGCTTTAGGTTTGGGGAAAATCATCTTATGAAAGACTGATGTTTCCCCTGAATTAAGTATGACCTTTTGTTTATCTTTAGTAAACTTTGGGATTGCCCCTAGAATTTAAAATAAAGCTCTGAGTGCGTAATGACCGACTCACCAGCAGGTCAGTGAGGTTGAAGTTTGATTTATCACTTTTACGTGGACTGAAAAGTGTTCGTACATGTTCCCAACTTTTTTTGGCTTGTGACCGCATAAATTGAAGCCATGTCTACTTGCAACAGCTTGTAAATTGCATATAACTGCTGCACTGGTTCCCAACCTGGGGGTCCCAACTCCCACTTGGGGTCACCAAAGCTTCATGAGGGATCACAAGACCCTCTTGATTTTAAGGAATGTAAGATTTTTTTTATATGTGTCTCAGCAATTAATTCATTTATGTGAAGAAAACAACCAAATGTAATTGTTCTTTCCAAAGTTTATATCTTTATATACTTAGAGTCTTCACTCTCTGCTGAGATAGTGTAGAAAGTCGGCTAAATAGTCTTATCCTGCGTTACAAAAGTATGTAGTTAAAACAACCAAAGAGCTAATGGAACCATGGCTAAGTGTCAGGGAGAAGAGGACACTAAATGTGTCAAAAAGTTATAACTCAGTGGTAAAATAGAGGTCCCTTAAGGAAAAAAGTTGGGAACCACTGGCCTACTGAGTTTCATCATAACTTTCCTTCTAATATCATATTTTTCATCTCTTAGAGGCCTAAAACAATCCAGAACTTCATACGAAAAAACTAAAGATTAGAGAAAAGTCAGAGAAAGTGAGTAATTTCTGCAGCAGAGCATGTTTTTTAGTCATCTCATGACTTATCTTATAACCCCTTGGAGGTATCTATCAACATTTTGGAAAACACTGCTATACACTGTCTATTGTACATTAGAAAAGCAGGTAAATCTCTTAGGTAGGTGTGTTTAGTAGTCCCACTTTGACATTTTCGACACTGCATTTTACACAAAAATCTTGCTTGGTTTAGCTTAAAAAATTATTTGACATGGATACCAATGATTTTCAGGAGTGAGTTTTATGTTATATCCATTAATTTCTGCAATAAGATTTGTTTTTCTTAAATCCACAGCTTGGGTTTGGTTCTAAGGACAAGAAGGTGAATGAGAATCTGTAATGAGGCCCCTGTGGAAGACCAGATCTTTCATTCCTGAAGTAAGCATGTGGTTATTGGGGGTTACATATATGGATAAGATTCCTCAGAACTATGATCTGGAACAGTGAGCCTTGAGTAGCCAGTGCTGGTGTGGGTCTGGAGAGGCGGTGGGAGTGCCTGGCTTCTTTGGCCTGGAATAATGTCTCAATTCTTTCTGACTCCTCTGCTCTGTTTCTCAGAGCTGGATGGAGAGCTGTGACCAGAGAGGCTTCACTCTTAAGCCACTCTAGCTGCTTGTGTTTGTGCATCCGCATGTTATTTCTACTCTACACAGTTTCAAAACGGTGTGTAAATGTAGTACTGACACTGGGTGAGGGCAAATATGTCTGTGTAAGAGTGTGTGTGAAGGACTGAAACAGGAAGCAACTAGGGGCCCACACTCAGCCGCAAAGTTGTAGTAGTGAGTAAAAAGAGTCAGCACAGGGGGAAAATAGGTGACTGCACTTTGTGTGTGTGCGCGCACATGTGTGTGTGTGTGTAAATTTAAAACTTAACAGCTCACCAATTTGAACAAACTTGTGAAATGTAGCCTGTATGAATATATTTTTGTCACAATGTAGTGAACTTCCCCTTACAGGGGCCCACAGTGGAAACTAATCTTGATCTTGCTTGTTGCATGTGTGTGATAACAGCAAAAAAGGCTGCTGACATGCCCCTAAGTGGCCCCCTAACATGAGATAAATGTAATCTTTGCAGAAGTATTTTTAAGCCTTTATTTTCATCTCAACTTCTCTCTTTACCTCTGTGTTTACTCCCAGAAAAGAGCCCATAGTGGCAACAATCAGCTCAAAATAACAAGCCGAAAACGCATCATTTATCAACATTCTTGATGATATGAGCTCATGTGGAGCTTAAGGCTTCATTCTGGTGAGAATTGCGTGTCTAATGATATAACACTGGGGTCATGGGTTCCCTGCAGGCTCATGTCTCGGAGGTTCCTCTGCAGCAGCTTTAATCACATGTCTTTTATCCTAGTGCTGTCTGAAAGCCTCAGGGCTGATTGGCCTCAGCTTGTGACACTGACATGACAATACAAGAAAAATAAAGTGTTTCAGACCAGTGTGTTACCTGTGTTTAATATGTAAAAGTGACTTCTCAGTGTTCCTTATCATTTGTAGTTGAGATCAGTGAACTTTGTATTGTGCTTGCATCAACTGAGGGCTGCAGATGAGATAAATATGTCGCCATCATTTGATTTTTCTTCTTTCGTGGTGATATATAACAAAAGCAAACCCCAGCATAGGGTGCAGAAAAGTTATAAATAGTTGACATACTTTTGAGGAAGTCTCCCTGGACTGGATCCTCATTGTTTTGCGCCATCTGGTGTTTTGTACAAGCATGTACAGCTTTTCACTCCTGTTAGGATATCATGAGAATCACAAAATGTCAGCTCTGAGTATGAGCCTCAACTCCAGCAAGCAGTGTGCACTTACAGCTCACTCTGCTGGTGAACAAGCAGGATTGCAGTTTTAGAAAGTGCCACCCCCAGAAAGTCAGTTAGTGACACACTGAGTGAGTATTTTGTAGGTTTCAAGTGCTTGTTGCTCAGGAGATCGCCTGATTACAATAACATAGACATGTTTCAGAAGAAAATAAAGATCACCTGAAATGCTCAGTGTATCTTGGGTTTTACTCTACACCGTGTGATAATCCAGTGGGTGGCGTCTATGGGAGTGTCCCGTGTTGACACTGTCAAACCAGGAGGACTGTTAAGATGTGTGTTGTCAGAAGAAACATCCTCAGCCACACCCTCTGAAAAATCAAGCCACTGTATATGTTTCACACACCCTTTTATCAACATGAAGAGCTTTAAAGAGTAGCGATTTAGCTTCTGTAAAGTTGGAGGACACACAAAAGACAGAATCAAAGGCTGAGATATGCTAATTTTCTAGTGTTGACCTTTTCGTCCTACCTCAAGCTCCAAAAACTCTGGATCCTACATTTCCCACAATTCCCATCAATTGTGTCTCTTCGTTAGACCCTCCCTGTTTGGTAAACATTCACATCTTGAAACATCCCACCCCCACTTTGTAATGCAGTTTGCATGTGATAAAGTTGTTTCCAAACCCAGACCTAAATTACCCTGATGACATCATTATGACATCATCATAGATTATTTCTCACACCCCTGTAGCCACAGAAGACATTATATAAACTGTTTTCATGGGGTGACTAGTAAAGTGACTGATGTTTAAAATTGGTGGAGTGCCCCTTTAATTCAAAATCAGCTCAGATCAGTCATCATCAGACTTTATGTTAAATGACGTTTTTAGAAACAGTAGTACATACCCACTTTATCCTGTGAGAAAATAGAATATGGAAGTAAAAACATGACAATAGTCACCATTAAGTAAAATAATAATGGTAATCCATTCTCACAGGGACATTATTGCTCACTATTTTAAAAATACAGATGTTCTTAGTTACAATTGCAGTGGCTGAAAGTACTAAGTACATTTACTCAAGTACTGTACTTATGTACAATTTTTAGGTGCTTGTGCTTTAATATAATATTTAATACATCATTTTATGCTACTTTTTACTTGTGCTGCGCTGCATTCAGATGGAAGTGTTATACAATTTGCTCCACTGTATTTATCTGACAGTTATAGTTACTGACTGCTTTTCAGGTTAAGATTTTACATAAAAGCAGATCGAATACTTCTACTTTTTAGTATTTTTTACATTGCTGTATTGGTACTTTTACTTAATTAATGACTGTGAGTACTTCTGGCACTACTGTATCAGTGTGTTGACTGTGATCATATTCATCTGTGTTAACTTTTAGAGAAGCTGAGAGAAGCTAACAAATGTTTTCAAATGATGATGATCTCTTATTTAGGATGAGTCTTCATGTTCTCCACTTACAAGTAGGGCTGGGTATTGGTACTCAATACCTTTAAAGTATCGACCAAAATAACCTGGGACCAATTAATATCAAAACTTCTCCAGTCAAATGATACCTGCATTTGACCTTTTTTGTACCCAGATCTGGAAAAAAATGTACTATTTATATGGTTGTACTCACAGCTAATCACTGCAAGCATTCTTTGATTTAATGCAACATGTGATTGGCCAACTACTGCAGCAGCTACAACCCATACAGTCTTTGGTGGTGACGTCGAGCATGGTATATTTGACGGAGTTGGTAGTTCAGCATGCTGAGATGCCACAAAAATACATATTTTAATAATTTGAACACTTTCAAAATGTATTTGTGTAAATTTATTTGTATTTGTAAATCATTTGGATGGGGAGGAGTGGTGGTATTTTACACAACTAAATGCTTCCATTCACATGATGTGTATCAAATGAAGTACTCTATTGGTATCAGTATCACTTTAAGGGTACTGGTATTGGTACTGGTATTGTAATGTTTTAAACGATACCCAGCCCTACTCAGAAGTCATAGTACACTGAAATTCCTCCAATAAAACAGATTTAACAGCCACAGGCAGAAAAAAAATAAAACACGTGTCACTGATTATCTGTGCTGGCATTGACTAGCTGAACAGCTGAGTGCTCATAGTAATGACGTTAGTGTCAATGTACTATGGCTGAAAATCCATGAGTACTCCACCCTGCATCCAACCTGTCCTGCTCTCACCACCAAAACATACAGTTCTGTTTGTTTTTCTCAACAGCCATCCTCAATTGCTATAATGTCCACTGGCATGCAGTACACGCCTGCTGCGTGATCTCTCGTCCCCAGGTTATGTCACATTCCAGGGAACATGTTAGGACAGAGAGCTCACCTGAAACCAGGGAAGAAAATAAACACATGCCCTCTCCTTTCATTCAGCAGCTCAGGCGGAGGAATGTCAAGTTCATGCAGGATGACATGACTCCTAGAAAAAAAAAAACATAGAGCTTGTGTGTTTTCTTCTCTTCGTTGTAAAGTTAAGATTTAGAATAAACAAGGATTTTACCCAGGAGTCATCATTTTCTCAAACCTCCCATCCACAGTTCACATTTCCTGCCATACCTCTCTCACTTTCCTCTTTTCTTTTTTATTTGATCCTGTACTGCCAGTTTCATATTCTCTCCACCCCATCTCTCTCTTTTTCTTTCTGTCACTGTATGTTGATTAACCAGTCATGGCAGTGACATGTGGAATTTTTCATTACCTCGCCCTGGGGGCACCATGCTGTCTGTGCCTGTGCACCGTGCTGCTCTTTTTCCACCCCTGCCTCCTCTCTCTGTCACACACTCTCATTCTCTCTCTGTGGTATTATTCTGCGTCACCAGTGGCAAGCTGAGGTTTGTTGTTTGTTGTCGGGCCAGCTGTATGGGGCAGCTGTAGCTGTCAGTTACTGATCTCTCCTCTCCATGGCCTGCCGTCCCCCCGGCTCTAGCTCCTACACTGTGGTTATCATCCCGCTCAGGACCAGCCTCTACAGCCTGGACGCGCTTCGCTTCTACCTATGGGTGAGGAGCATGTGTGGAAGGAGGTGGTGTGTGTATGGTGAAAAGAAAACTGCTATGATTCTTATCAGTTACATATTCTTGTGTCTTTACCGTGTGTCCGTGTGTGAGTTTGTTTTTTTCCTGAGTTGATCTTATCAGCTACAGTGTGTGCTTACTTGTGCTTAGATTTGTGTGCTTTCACCACCATTTGGCTGAACAATAGGAAAAACAACTGTAACATACAAAATCCTGCAATAGTAGATGTAAATGATAACTTAAAGTTAAGCATTTACTGCGTCTTGTGTCTGTGAAAGTTTGGTATATTTTGCCAAGGTACATTTATATGTTCTTAAAAGAAAATGCCCCATTTTTCAAAACATGAATATCTCAATTTGAAATTACATGTAAAAGAGAGGTGCTCAGAGAGGATTTTGTCTCTTTAGTCTCACTTTAAACACGGGTGAATTTATACTCTATGTACTGTATGTAAATTACACATTGCAATGAAAATACAAGCAAGTGCAAGCAAGTAAGGAAGGAGTTACTGAGTGTACTGACAACAGAAATACACATAGTTGGTGTCAGGATTTAATAACACTGAGGGAATGATTCCATGTCCCAGAAATGCACCACTCCTTATTGAAATTTTCCCCAGACACGAAAAAGAAAGACTCTAATTCTGAATCAGTATTTATATTTTTAACATTTTATTTATCCAGTTGAATTGCTGAATTCTATTTTCTGTGAATTTTATTACCCAAAGTGAAGGTCTAAAAGCTGCTGGGAATAAAATTCTCATGAGGACATACTGAACTCTGTATTTATTTGTTTGTTGGACTAAAAGTAGTCAAATTCGAATATATTTGGTCTAGAAATACTGGAATCATGTCAACTCTGCTTAGTTTTCTAAACCCCTAAACTCCCATAAAAAAGTTATGACATGACTGCTGACGGCTACGCCCCTGCAGAAACAGTGACAAGTATTACCGTGTTGTTAAAACAATAGGTGTTTGATAAAGAAATATAGATAGAGAAAGAGAGATTTAATTTGTGTATGGATTGATAGCAGTATAGAATCTGTAACATTTAGAATAACATACCTGACTAAATAAACTTCCTTAATTTGTAATATATTTTAATGAGTAATTTTTTAGGTAATTCTGAGCTGACTTTAACTGACAAAATTATAGCATTTACTGTATATTTTGGAGACAACTGAATTATTCATGGTTATACAATGTAAATAGAATTTTTACATCAGATATTTGACTAATATACTTATAGAATCATTCTGTCTTCAGTCAGTTATTCCATCTTTGCTCCATGTCTGTGTGCTGTTTTGGAGGTAACGTGACTGCAGTCATCCCAGTGACACATTCCCACATGTCAAGTCTGCCCCTCACAGCTTCCTGTTAAAAGCTCAATATAACCAGTGTTCCACCAACTATAAATCTATGATCATAAAAGCGGTTGTCAAGACTAACCCACAAAGACATACATTTCTTGAAAGTTTGATTAATTGAATGCAGTCACAGTTAATAATTCACTAAGTTGTGATGTAAATAGTATGATGAGTTTCTAATCCATCTCACTGATTGCCCTGAGGTGATTGTGATGTCCTGACCTCATGATGCCTAAGGTGGATCACTACCACCATATGATTCCCTGGTTGTTGGAGAGCTGTTCGCTCTGTTTCAGCCTATTTAAAGTGCCTGTAAACCAACCGAGTGTGGACAATAGAACTAAAGGCCTCCTGCTGCTCTGTAGATTGACTCTGCTGATAGACAAAGCCTTGGGGCCTCTGCAAGACAACAGGCAACGCTGTGCCAATCACGCTTCTTTACGTCAAGCTGCAGGCAGGGTTTTTGGTCAGGCTTGTTAGCGAAGCCCCTTGCTGCCATCAAAATAATAATAATAATGATAATAATAATATTAATATGTCCATTATTTATATTGCACCTTTCAAAAGCAAGTTTACAAAGTGCTTCACATATATAAAAACAGAAAGCACAGAGTGCAATTACAAATTAGAATCAATTCAATGCAAACAAGATATAGAAAAAATAAATAAAAATGATAACGTAGATTGAGAACAGTAAAGGGCCTAGGACAGACCTTTGAGGAACGCCTTAAGTAATGTTTACAAGGCTAGACGAGTCAATCAATTAAGATGCTTTGACTGTATCAAAAAAAGCTGAAATGTCTAACAACACCAAGACGATGCAACAGTCAGCATCCAAATTCAGTTAAGATTTTTAGAAGTGCAGTTTCTGTACTATGATGCATTTGAAAACCAGACTGAAATCTTTCAAAGAGATAGTGATCATTCCTAAAGGATCTAAAAATACATATACAAACACACAAACACTAATAAAACTTGCTATACATAACATGTATTATAAGATTTTAGACATGGTGTGCCTTTATCCAATAGCAGACAGGGACATGTGACAGGAACAGGAAATGAAGGGAGAGGGTTTTTTTTGTGTTCCTGATCTATCTGTATTCTCCCTGTTTTAGATTAAGCGTTTGAAGGATCTAGAGAAGGAGAAGGACGCTCTGTGCTCCGGTCTGGAGATTCTGGAGAAGGCTCGCTTTTGGTACCTCCAGCGGCTGGAGGAGAACAGAGTCCGGCAGGACAACATCGAGGCCACAAATGTCTGCCAGGAAAGTGCAGCAGAGGTACAAAGGCTGACTTTATTGAACATAATCCCATGTATGTTTCAGTTTTAGACCACAAATATAAAGATGCCCCAATATTTATAAACTGATTGGTTAGCTAGTTATAGCATTTCTACCACCAACTGTCATTGACAATTCAGGGAATGTAGTTCCTCAATAGAAGCAGAAGTAGATGGTAAATGTTGAGGAAAAGTGAGTAAATCAACAAACACCAACAAATTTTAACTCCCAGAATGCTTTTAAAGGATGGGTGCACAATTTTTCAAGCCTATCTTAAAACAATATTCAGATACCAATATGAACAATGAAACAGGTTTTGCTTGCTGTAATCATTCCTCCTGTTCATACTGACCATCAGGAGATCCCCTCCAAATGCACTTTCAATTTAAGTGATGGGGGACAAAATCCACAGTCCTTGTTTTTAAAAATTTATCTGAAGATAATATGAGGCTTTTGCAGTTTTGAGTTAGTCTTCCACAGTTAACATTACCTTTTAACGGGACACTCCCCTCTTTGTGTTTACTCAGAAAGCGTTTTCCTGTGCAGCTGCAGTGGAAGGATTGTACTGTAACAAAAACAAGAAATTTGGCACTAAAAAGACTGCAATTTTGGAAGATATTGACTTGATCTGACTCATTTGGACAGCTGAAGCTTCATATTAGTTTCAAATAAACTTTTGCACTGAAGGATTGTAGATTTTGTCCCCCATCATTTACATTAGAAGTACATTATGAAGGGATCCTCTAATGGCCAGTATGAACAGGAGGAATGATTATAGCAAGAAAAATTTGTCAGTGTTAATTTGAGCATCTGACTGTTGTTTCAGGACAGAAAAAAAAGAAAAAGTGTAAACCAGTCCTTTAACATCCCAGACTGATGATAAATTAAACGGAACTTTGTAAGATTGGTGGAAGAAGAGTGGATAACAGTCGATCACCTTGGGCCTGAATCTAAGGCAGAGGTGTAAAGTTTGAGACATAAAATCAGACTGTGGTTGGAAGTCGCATTAGGTCTGATGAATGCTCAGTACAGACTTAGTGCAAGTTTTGTTGGATCACCACCTTCTCACAGCCACCACAAGATAAATAACCATGATTAATGTCACTTCAGGTGTTTCTAAGTGCCCTGGCTTTCTCTCGTCTCTCTCCAGGTACAGTCTTGCCTCCTGAGGTCTCGTATCCAGCGGGTGAACGGCTCTCTGGGCTCTGTGATGGCTGAGCCCAATGTCACCAGCACCAGCAACCCTTCTCTGCCTGACGCAGTGGCAGACAGTGACCTCCGGTGGCACAACACTGTACTGACTCGGGTATGAGAATAACACTAAAAAGTAGTTTGTAATAGTTTCTAGCTTTTGTTATGTGAACGAACCCTGGACAGGTAGATGCTGGCTTTCTCATATTACTTATTCCTCACCACTCCAAAGGCTTCACCACATTTTCCTATTTTGTATTCATTTCTTTTACTATAGTTTTACTATGGTTTTTTTTGCACAGATGTTATATGTCAATGTGATCTTTGGTTATTTTTCTTCTTTGATAGGAGGTGAGTGACAAGAATCGTCAAATCTCCATGTTAGAATTGGAAAAAGACGCTCTTCTTGAACAGCTTGATGAACTGCAGGCCCACTGACTGCCTATATACACATATGTACAGGCAGACACACATGTGCTGCTCTGCCAACTCACATTTCACTGAATGTCACACAGTGGCTAACTTTTAACCACTTGTAAATATGTATTTAAGATAATAAATTGCAGTAAACAATGCATCATTTGTTTCTGTGTGTTATTTCCAGTACTGTGAGCTGCGGTTACTGGAGGGTTGTTGATTTATTTGACTGTTACTATTCCTGTAATGAGTCAGTAACAGACTTTAGTAAAGCCAAGCCCTGCTGTCATCACGCACTACGAAATAACTTCCTATTAACACCACAACCCGTTAGCATAAAAAGAATTTGCGGTCAATCTTATAATATTCCTGTTAATGTAAATATCCCATTAAGATGACAATAATATTACAATATATAATAGCAGTATGGGGTTTTATTGCATTATCAAAAAGCTAAAATGATCAGCTTTTAAATAACATGAAATGTATACCCTAGTAGTTGAATATATAAAGGAGATGCAAGTGTGGACAAAATAACAAAAACACCTTACAATCTAGCCATCAACTAGTGAGACTTATTTGAAATTGTTTGCATAAATTCAATGCAAACAGCAAATGCAACACTTCCATAAACATGCCATTGGTTTAGCCACTACTGTGTGGTATCTACTGGAAATACTGGATTGCAAAATTGCCGATATTTATTGTAACAAAAACCAATCCTCTGAATCCCAATTGGTAGATAATCCGATGAATGTTCTTTTTACATGATTGTAGAATTTAAAAAGATAGTGAAGGGTTTAATTTTTTAAGTTGAGGTACATCAATATTTTTTCAGTGTTCTTCCGTTTCCGTCTCCACATGCGGGCCTTCTGTCTGGACACGTCTCCAGCAACCTTTCCCGGTGGTCCCGCACTGATCTTATTTCCAACTGATAAACGTTATCTTGCCTAGTCATCGTGCGTGTTTGCAGGAATTTTTCTCTTCCTCTCTACATTCTCTCTACACTGCTCAAATGTGTAGCCTGCACACAGAAGCAAACACTAGCAGGGTTCATACAGAACTCAACTGTCTTGCACGTAGAAAATATGCATCTGACACTTACAGACACACAGATAGCTGTTCTCTGATCATCTCAGAGCAGAGTTTAGTGTTTCCCCATTCCTACAAAGCATTTTGTAATTCCATATTGACTATCAAACCAATGCTTTATTATTCTACTTTTTCTCTTTGACTTGTTCTCATTTTGCATGCTTTTTTAAAATCCTTAATCAGAATCTTGTTTTGTATGCTCGTCCACATAAACTGAACGGTGCAGCTATTGTCCCCAAGTGTGTGTTTACTCCGGGTCCCATGGTGGCCCTGTGTGTCTGCAGTGACAGTCATCAGAGGAGAAGGTAAATAAAAGACAGCGTGCAGTATGAGGGCATTTTGTTGCATCTGTTGATTTAAGACGACATGGTTTTGTGCATTTTCCCAGAATTGATGGGATAGGCATTTAACACATGTGTCATAATTCCAGAAATAAACTGTGGTCTGGATAATTACCCGGAGTTATAAACTTTCCTCTGTCTACTGTATTAAATCACTTTCATGCATTAGTAACAACAAGTACCGCACGCCTGCATGGAATCTGATTAGAGTCATCCTGTGTGCATCAGGAAAGAAAACACCCATTATGGCAGAGGCTTTCATTTAAGTAGCCTCATGTTCTCTATCTTCAGACTGCCACTGAACCATCAAGCCCAGGGTACCAGCACTTGACTAATTATTGGGTCTAATTCACATACTGCACAGCCAAACATCTTTTGTTGAGGGTATGTTACGCCTTTGTGGCTGTCAATGCTGCTCTTCCATACCGGCATGGTTCACTTGAACTGCTCTCTACTGGTATCTCCAAATCCCATTTACTTATATACAATATCATGTTTATGTTTTGTTTTTTTTCTCCCCAATTTGTGGTATTACCGAAAATCAGAAAATGCGAGCTGCTTCCATGCAGGTCTGCGGAGGTGGGAAACATAAACACACAAACTGGGTGGAAAGGAGGTGTTTCTGGACGTTCTTGCAGGGGCTAGGGGACCCTGATAAATGCATTCCTAAAGCTATTAGGAGAGGAAACCTTCCTGAAAACCCGGAGATGGTACAGTAAGTAGGTGGTCTTTGAAGAGCACTCAGGTAACGAAAACAAGAGAGACTTTCTTCAGAATAGACACTTCTGGTTTGAGATGTCATTTCTGTGCTTTGGGGGTCGGTTAAACCTGTATAATGTTCATTTCAGTGAACTAAAAAGAGACACAAGAGTTTCAATTTCACACAGAAAAGACTTTGTTTATAGCAGACATTTTAAATATTTGGCGTAATTAATAACACGATTAATGTCTGCATTCTAATTAGGTGTATTTCTGGACCTGAGTCACTAATTAATGTTATTGCCTACACCAGTGCACCTGTGCATAAGTGCTGTAAAAACAGCCTATCAGGTGGCACACATAGAAAAGGTGACATTACCCAAAGTCTTGTGATTAGAGTAGGTTTTCAGATTTTACAGCAACAGCACAACATCATGATGTGTGTTTGTGCTTCCATGAATTCAGGCAAACACTGCATGAGCTGTTGAGGTAGTCACTCATTCGGTGTTAGTAAAGTAAATGCATATTCTGCATTACTTAATATTTCACATTAGTGCTGGTGCATTCGTAGGATCCAAGAGAATACACAAGTCCTCTGAAATTAGTAAATTCAGTTATTAACACTACTAGTCTACACAAAAAGTGAGACACTTAATTTGTATAATATAAAGCTCCTGATTGTTTCATGAGCTTGCTGAGCTTGCTATTATTGGTTTATTCTTTATTAAAATTCATTTTCAAAAGTATTAATTAAATTTGACATTATTATAATTAGGTTGTCCAACTTTGCAAGAATTTCATGCAAACATAATGTGTTTTATATCCCCCAAACGAAGGCGTCATCTGTACACTAAATTCACTTTTTTAATATGTAAAGAGATGAGGTGCTCATTGTCCCCGAAAATAGTCTTAATTCTATATACCGTATAGGCTGAATAATACTTTTCATGGCTATATTCACCTGCACACTATGACCTACACTACTTTGTTAGTCTATAATGAATGTCAGTATAACTTTGCCATAAGTTCACAATATGGTAAAGACTTCGTACGCTGAATTGTTTTAAATGACTGAATTTTCAGTAATTCAGTGTTTTTCCTTTTCACAGCAGAGATTTTGACTTGTCAAAGCAGGAAAAGCACAGCTGTATTCATAACATAAACTATGACTTCATTCCATTAATTGTCCTAATAAGCCATGACAGTGAGTGAGCATGCACAATACTAGAGCCGTGGAACTGGCTCACCTAAATGTAACGCAGTCATCATTAATGCTGTGCTTTTCCTGCTTTTACAAGACAAAAAGTCTATTGTGAAAAGGGTCTATTGGTAAAGAAAAAGCTACCAATGACATGGTTGATAATGTCATAAGGCACACAACCATCATCAAAAAAAGTGATATAAAACAACATAGTAATTTAAACTAAAACTTGATTCTTCAGTTGGACGGCCTTTTAGTTTAGATTATTTTGTTACATAAACTCTTCCCAAGCATGAACTTCCATGCTGAAAAATGGTAATTTTTGAAAATAGTAGATTTTTCTCCCTAAACAAACTATGTTTAAGCTCAATCTACAGACTATATTGAATGAAAGACAGTGGGATTTTGTCAGTTGGGCATGTTTTACTCATGTACAGTAGATTTTATTTATGGCACATTTTACTGTAGTAATACAGGTTTCATGCAAGATTGTTTTTCACCAATAGGCTAGTCTACATTCTCTTTTTTCATTTATTTTGTATTATTTATACTTTCTGTAATGTACAGCAGATCAGGAAGAGAGAAAAGGCTAGTAAACAATCTCCCCACTGTCGCTGAGGCCAGTTTTGGATTCTCCATCACTGTTACAGTCTGTCCTCTGCGGCAGTGGCGCAAGGTTGCGCACATCTCCAAGTGACACCTCCATCCCGGACACGTTTAATTCCAGCAGGCTCTGCAGGTGTTTGATATAGTCGATGGCCGCCCGCAGAGTCTCCACCTTGCTGAGCCGCTTGTCCTCAAACTCCTGCGGCAGATGCTCTCTGAGCCGCGCGTAACCTTCGTTTACGCAGCGCACCCGGTGCCGCTCCCTTTCGTTCCTTTTCCGGATGAACGCGGGTTCAAAGGAATAATCACACACACTGGGTCCGTGAAAGGGGAAATAGGGTAATCGTCTGTAGGGCAACCTCTGGCCGTGCACAGGATCGAGGTATGCCGCATCCAGGTGGAAGGGCAGTCCAAGCCGAAGGGCATCTTTGTAGTGTGCTGCGCTGTTGTCCATGGAGATGCCGTGCAGAGCCAGTGGAGGGACATATGGAATATGATCCATGAAGTCCTTATAATGATAAGACATCTTTCTAAGAACCAAAAAGATGCCATGTTTAATAAACAGTAAAATATATGCAAATAACTTGTGCACAAAAGTAAAATTAACTGTAATCAATGCAACTTACCCAACTGTCAGAGTCTCCTCACAATCATCTCGTGTTGTGCGCAAGAGTTTCCTTTTAAATCTCGCCACTTTGGGATTGAATATGTAGACTGTCCTCGATCAGGACTTTGTCAGTCTATGTGACAACTTGTTTGTTGGGGTTATGAGGCTACAGGCAAAAGTGGGTGTGAACTGGGGCGGAGATGCAGCCATGTAGCTTTCTCATCAAGATAAAGCTGTTTACATAACGTGTTCTTCCTTCCGTTGCAACTGTGAGGCAATTCTCATCATGAAAAATGTTATTAGGCAAACATCAAGTTTATTGTAACTGACTTCGATGATTCTAATAAATCGCTTATATTGATGCTTATATTAATAATTAGGCATAAGGAAAAGTTTTAAGGATGCAGGTTGTGAAATATCCAAGAATTCAGTAAATCATTATTCCTGCTTTATAAAAAGTGATGAATTGAAAAGTGAACCACACAGAAAGGTGAAAAAAGTGATGGCAAGAACTGAGCTGAAAAGAGTAAATGGGGATTTAAAATCACTGGGCAGATACTGTGAAATGAAAGTATGTTAAGGCTGTTGGATTTTTAAAAAAAGAAAGTGTGAAGTGTGGTGTGCATATATTGACCTCACTTTCAATTTACTCACTTTCACACGTTCACGCATCATGAGGTACAGGAAATAACGAAAAAAAATGCACACAATATATGATATCTTCCAACTTACTCTGAATTTATCATTTTTTTTGTCTCTATTCAGAAGCAATTTCACATTGCTGTACAATTCAGATTAATTTCACTTACCTTGAATGGTGAATGGGGTTTTGTTAAAAATGAATGAACTGAATAACCGAGATTAGGATTTATTGTATTGAAACATTACACTCTTTTAAACTGATCATCATCACATTTTCCAATTCATTTGAAAATGTATCCCTCAATTTTTTTAGTGCATAATCATGTTTATCTTTATATTAACTCTTTATGTCTTTCACTTCAAAAATACAGTAAGTACCAGCCTTGCCCCTATATGGGCTACAGCCCAGGATGTTAAGCAGCACCTATGAGAAGCACTCAAGCATCCACACCATAATAGTGAATGATGAGGGACTCCACCAGGGATTACACACAATTTTATTTGAGTGCAGTGTCATGTCCCATATAATCTATTTATCTGCTGTATTTCTCATTATTATGATGGTCATTAATGTTGTTGTGGCTGTTATTATGAATTAGAAAAGTCCTGCAACTTTGCATTTCTTAAACTACTACTTCTTTATATGAATGACAACAGTTTATGGTCTACATCAGCAGTAGAACATCAACTGCAGAAGTTGATCCCCTAAATTTGAAGTTGGCCCCTGAAATAAAGTCAGTGAAACACAAAAAAAATCACCTGGTACAAGATACTATCTTCTCAGAACATTTTCCTTCTCAAGGATAGTGAAGGCATTGAAACAGTACAAAACAAAATAAGATAATATTACTTAAAGTCCCCCTCCACTCAGAAATATGTTTTCTCTTCTCTTGTTCCTTCAGTTAGATGTTTGAGCTTCACTGTGCAGAATGATTTGTGTGAAGCGTTGGTCACTGGAAAGCTGTTTTCACTTTTATCTGCTGAAAGTGGAAAGTTTCTCTGTGCTCATTGAAAATCCAATTTTAAGGAGTGGACCTACTAGCATAATTTATGACATCACAAATAGTTTGAAAGCCAATCCTGGTCCAATATTCAACTTATACAAGTGTGATGTGGAAACTTGAAGCTTCCCAGAAACACAGGGAATGGACTTCACAGTGAAATGGGAGACATCTTGCATCCAGCAGTGAAACCTCTGAAATGAAAAATATTTGAATATTTATAGACTCTGAAATTTTTATTGAGGGAGAAAGAATAGATGTAATTTTAAGTATTTTAACAAGATCATTTAACTTTTTTTGTGGAAAAAACATATCAGACACAAATTATATTCAAAATAGAGCATTTTATATACTTCCTAAAACAGGCCTGGAGGGGATCTTTAAAATATAAAAAGTAACATTTATATTTTTTATTTTGGGTCTCAGCAGTTTGTAAATCTGGAAAGTGGAGGACAGAAAAACTGACCTGAGATCAGCGAAACACTCCTCCAAGCTTACTTGTTACTGCGCATGCGCAGGAGGGCAGTATGTTGTCATGGCCCCGTTCAGGGAGGTATTGTGTTGGTATGTTTTTGTTTTTAAGGCTTCTTTCCTTTCAAATAATCTATATTTTTGCAACGAAGCAACATACTCGATGGTAGTGAGGTCTATCTGCACTTTTAGCGAGCTGAAACACTTGAGCATTCTCAGTTTTGACGATTTATGGAGATAGTTAGCTAGGCTAATGTTGAGTTAGCAGTGTATTAAACTGGTTGCTGTTGCAAACAACTCTCCTTGAAGTATCAGCTAACTGTAGTACAGTTTCACCTGTTTGAACAAGAATTGTGTAAGAAATGTGATGACAATGCAGGTGGCTCAAGCTGTTTTCATGTCAGGTCCTTTATTTCACAGGGAGACCCATTTAAATGCACCTCTCTGCGGCACACGGTTACTGATGGACAACTGTTGTTGAAGTCAGGTGAGCTAATGTGGCTAACACTGCATACGTGTGTCGCATTTGTATTTATTTATATGCTTTTAGTGACACACAGGGGCTCATTTAATCAAACATGAATGGTTTCCTTAGTGAAATGTCGACTATAATCTGTCTCCTGCACCAGTCACAGTATGTCACAACCTGAATTTACGTTTTACAGCCAAAAAACAAAACAGCTGATTATTCGCTTTACTAATTGGGTTAACTCTGTTGTTTGTCCAGGATGAATGACATGAATCTGAGTCCTGTGGGCATGGACCAGCTCAGTGTGCCCTCAGTGAGTGCCAGCCACTTGGGTCTGCCCACCTCCCCCACACACAACCCCATTCCCACTCCAGGTATGAAGGCAATACTAAGCGTGTTTGATCAAACTGTGATGTGATGTGATGTGTTTCTTGGTGAAGAAAACATTTCATATCAAAGATCCCCTCCAGACATATTTTAACATGTATATAAAATATTCTACTTTGAATAATAATTTGTCTTTTTTCCACAAAAAGTTCAATTACCTTGTTAAAATCCTTAAAATTACATCTACTCTGGATCACCATGGTAACTGAATGGTTACAGTGCATGCCACATAACCACAACGTCCCCGGTTCAAATCTGCCTGGGGACCTTTGTGGTATGTCACGCCCCTCTCTCTCCCTTGTTTCCTGTGTGCTTCTCCACTATCAACTGTCAAATAAAGGTAAAAAAAAAAAAAAGCCCCAAAACACATCTTAAAAAATCACATTATTCCTTCCCCCCCTCATTAATGATCCCCTCCAGATATTTATTAAGACATATAAAAATTCTCTGCTTGGAACAATAATGTATGTCTGACATGGTTTTTCCACAAAATATGTATAATTACCTCTTTAAAATCCTCATTGTCCCTGATTAAAAATTCCAGAACCTATAAATATGTAAATATATTTAATCTCAGAAGTTTTCTTGCTTGACACAAGATGTCTCCTACTTCACTGTAAAGTCCATTCTCAGTGTTTGTACACTTGAGGCTTCAAATTTCCACATCATACTTGTGTGAGTTAAATTTTGGACCACTATTAGCCCCAAACTATTTGTAATGTCACAAATCATGCTTGTAGGCCCACACCCTAAAATTTGATTTTCAATTAGCACAGAGAAACTTTCCACTTTCAGCAGACGGATGTGAAAACAGCCTTCTAGTGTCAAACTCTGCACATACATCACTCTGCACAGTGAAACTCAAATATCCAACTGAAGGAACAAGAAGGAAAACATGTTTTTGAGTGGAGGGGGACTTTAAATGCTAAAGAATCCTAAATGTGTGTACTGCAGGTATTTCTGTATAGTCTATACTTTAACTTAAATTTCCTGAATATATTCTCCTGTTTTCCACATTGACATACTGTAGATACATGCTGATTTAAACTTTATTCTCTTTATGATGGTGCAGGTATGCCAGTGGCCATCCCCAGCCTGGGACCTTCACTGGGCTCCCTCCCTTCTGCTCTGTCACTGATGTTGCCCATGGGTCCTCTGGGGGACAGGGGAGTGATGTGCGGCCTGCCGGAGAGGAACTACTCCTTGCCACCTCCTCCATACCCCCATCTGGAGAGCAGCTACTTCCGACACATATTGCCAGGTGCAGTACTGTTTGTGTGCGTGACATGAATTTTGAGTCAGTCAGCCTGATTGTTGTAGTGGGGATGCTTGATGATGAACCCAGTATGCCTGATCTCTTTGTTGCTAAAGGTATCCTGTCTTATCTGGCTGACCGTCCACCGCCTCAGTACATTCACCCCAGCAGCCTTAACATGGACGGGACCCTGTCTGTTGCCAGCAACAATCCTTCAGGTCTGGACCCCTACAGTGGCCCTGGAGGCCCATTGGAACAGGGCCTGGTGCCCATGGACTCCAGACAGGTCAGTGGCCAGGGAGACCTCCACCAGGCTGGTGCTCATGAGCTGGACTCCACAGGGTTGGCCATGGAGTCGCGTGTCAGCAGCCCCATGTCCCCTGACAGGATGGGAGAGGAGCTGGCCACCATGGACGGGGTCGGGGTGGTGGCGGTGTCCGACAGCCAGCAGCAGCTTGGAGGGGGAAGGCAGCCTCAGCCACATGAGGGCCTGACTGGGGTGGACTCCTCTGGTGGGGTGATGCCCCTTCATGGACCCCCTGTGCTCGAGTTACCGGTGGTGATGGAGCCGGATCATATGGGGGGCCGAGTGGGAAACGCTGGGGGAGGAGGAGCAGGAGGACTTGGGGAGCAGCTTCACACAAATGGGGAGCTGAACTCGGGCGTCGTCAGTGTGGTGCTCACTGGCTCCATGGCCAGTCAAGGCCAGCTGGAGCCGGTGTCCCTCCATGGACACTCTGGGATGGGGCTGGAGGCAGTAAATGTGTCCCCCATCACTGCAGAGGTGTCGCTGGGGCCAGAAAATAACCTGGTGCTGGTCAACTCCACCCTGCAGCTAGAGGATTCTACCTCCAACAAGGAGAACATGGTCACTGCTTACACCATCTGTGAGTGTGTATTTGTTACAGTTCCTTCAGACGTTAAAATTGAAAATCTTGATTTTTAGATCTGAGAAAAGAATTGAAAGTAATATGAAGCTTCAGTAAAATGAGTTGTAAAAAGCAGTCATTGAATGGAAGTGAGATGAAGATGATGTACAACAAGGAAGCTCTTGACACTGTTAACAGGCAGTAAGTGTAAGTGATTGAAATAACTGTCGCTGGTAGTAATTTTTGTGTTGTTGTTATCATCTATCAGGGTGCACACTGTGTGAGCGTTCATATACCTCAGACTGCCCAGAGCATGGCCCAGTCACCTTCATCCCTGACACGCCCATCCAAAGCCGGGCTCGCCTCTCTCTCCCACGTCCACTGTGCATTCGCATCTCAGTGGCTGACGAACCGCTCGGTAAGAAAATTAACATTCTTAAACAAAGTTTTCTGGGGCTGTTAAAGTTGATTTCCTGACGGTGCGTAAGTCGAAGTGCACCAGCCTCGCCCCGCCCCACTCCTGCAACTTTCACAAAGAATGTTGTTTACGTTGATAGCCGCTTATCAGCTTCTCCATTCATGGATACAACAAATGTTATATTGTTACAATGTTTCATCAGGTTTCATCAGGTTTGCATCAACAACAGAGTTTAAGGGGGCATGGTGGAGGAGGCATGAGCCACAGTTTGTGTCGAAACCTGTACTCCTCCATTGAGTCATAACTCACTTATTTCTGAACACACAGACATGATACATAAATGTGAATAAACATCCATAAATCTGCTTAGAATTAATAGAAAAATTACGCTCCCTTGAACACTAGAACTTGCCTTAGAATCACCACATTTTTAAAGATCCCCTCCAGACATGTATTAAGACATATAAAATTACTCTGCTTGGAATAATGTGTGCCTTATAAGTTTTTTCCACAAAAAAATAATAATTACTACTTTAAAATCCTTAAAATGGCAACTAATCCTTCATTTAAAATTTCAGAATCGATAAATATGCAAATATATTTCATTTCAGAAGTTTAACTGATGGACACAAGACGTCTCCTACTTCACTGAAAAGTCAGTTGTATGTGCACTGGAGGTTTCAAGTTTCCACGTCACACTTGTATACTTGGATTGGCTCCAAACTAGTTGTGTTATCACACAATTATATTTTATTGCTGTACAGACTGTAAAGCCCCCTGAGGCAAATTTGTGATTTGCGATATTGGGCTATAAAAATATGAATAAAATGGACTTGACTTGCTGTACCACAGATGAACCAGCAGGGAGAGAAAAAAAAAGACATCAGCCTCTGGAAACAGAGCTGCAGCTAGGGACAGGAAATTCGTAGGATGGAGCCTCAGTTCAGCAGCAGTATAGCTACCCAGATAGTGATAGATTAGAAGAGTTAACATGGAGTCTGCAGGAGGGGGTGAGTTTTGTATAAAATGCTGGATTGTTTTAGTTAATTATGTGTTTCTGTTTCCGTTCTGCTACATTAATGGTGACAAAGTAGGTTTTGACTGACAACTGTTGGAGGCAAGAGGGAGTTTTTGTGTCTGTTAAAGTGTTTATTAAAACAGCATGTAACAATAGTGTTTGAGATTACTGTTCACAGTCTCTTTTTACCAGGATGAGATTGTGGTCAGTTAAGAAAGCAGCAGAGGAGAAAATGAGGCAGACAACAAATGGAGCAAGAGAAGCAGGTGACATACAGAAACTGAATAGTCAAAGTCTAAAGGAGGCTAGTTCATATCAAGAGAGCTGGCAAACAAACTACCTCTCCACACAGAACTGCACTGCATATTTTATTATTTTTTTAATTCTTGTATGTCTTTGTTTTTCTTGAAGTCTATTAATAGGAGAAAGATGTTGCAAATGCTAAATGTTTGGCATGGTCAGTCAATATCAGTCTGATGGAAAGGGTGTGATAGTGTATTCAGACGTGATTATTTCCTCATGCACTGTTGATAGGTTCTTATAGCTTCTACCCCCACTGCTGGTTATGATTAACAGTCTGCATAAACAGGACTGAATCATTGATAGAAGAAACCTGGACTCGACTGATCCTCTTGAAGTTCTGTTGTTGCGTGGGCCTATCAATGGAAAGGAAAGGAAAGAGGGTGCCCACCTCATGACCCCAGTGAAGCGTTTACCCCCTACCCCCACTCAAGGAATGATTGCCTATTACAATACAGGATTGTAAAACCAAGTCCTATGAGCTCAACTGATAATAGAATTGCAAAATAATATACAGGGTCTGGTTTGGTATGTTAAAGCTTTGTGAAAACATTTTTAAAAAGTAGTATCAAGCACACATGAGTAAACAGAAACAAGTTTGGTACCCCATATTAGATTATAAATGTTGTCAGAAGACCTTTACTTGTACGCTGACGAAATGTTGTTATGCTTCCTCTTAGGGGTTTTTGCACGGGACGTTATTCCTCCTAGGACCTGCTTCGGACCGATGGTTGGCCAGCATTGTAGCAACGTGGACCTCTCTGATTGGCCGGAAAAGGAAACACCTCAGCTATGGAAGGTCAGTGCAGTGGCTTCGGTTGGGCCACAGTCGTCAAAGTCGATCTAGAAACCATGATGAGTAGATGAACCCGTCTGTCCTTCACAGATGTACCACAACAACGTGTTGGAGTTCTACATCGTGACAACGGATGAGAATGAATGCAATTGGATGATGTTTGTCCGCAAGGCAAGGTATGACACAGAACATAATAGAGGTGTGACTTAATTATGTTAAGTGTGCAATATGTATGGCTGGATTGTGTGCAAATCTATATTGTGATTATAGCTGCAACAAAGAAGCAATGTGGATAATTGTATTGACATTGTAGGAAATTAAAACAGTGCATGTTGTTTAGAGCAACTTGTGTATGACTTTAGATACAATATGCTGTTAAAATGTATGTGTGTTTGTGTATTAAGGACCCGTGACGAGCAGAACCTGGTGGCGTACCCTGCCAACGGTAAACTGTTCTTCTGTACAACCACAGAGATCCACCCGGACCAGGAACTGCTCTTCTACTACAGCAGAGACTACTGCAGGCTGATGGGTGAGATGCGACTCACGCAACAACTGATCCATTACTGACATGGGCATCCGTTGACTGTTATTGTACTATCCCTCATGTCTCCACAGGCATTCCTCAGGTGCCTGAGGGCCAGATCTGCCACTGCGGCAAAGAGTGCTCCTCCTTTTCTGAGTTCAAGTCTCATCTTAATAGCCATAACAGTAACCACAGCCATAACCAACCTCCGCACAGCCACAGCCCATCGCAGCAGGACCACTCTCAGCAGCAACAGCCGCAGCAACAACAACAGCAGCAGCAACAAGAGCAACAACCACAGCAACAGCAACACACTCACCAGGAAGAGAAGCTGACCAACGGGACCTCGAGCTCCTCCTCTTCGCCGTGGCCCTGTCACACCCACGCTGCAGGACAAACAAACAATGATAACAACAGCAGCAGCAGGAGCAGCGCTAATAGGAACTCTAATAACGTTACCTCCAGAACAAACTCTAAAGGTCAGGGCCATGCGCGGGAGAAGAAATTCAAGTGCAGCATGTGTTCACGGGCCTTCATTACATCCACTAAGCTTAATGTGCACTTCATGGGGCATGTGGGGATGAAGCCTCACAAGTGTGAATACTGCAGCAAGGCTTTTAGTGATCCCAGCAACCTCAGGATGCACCTCAAGATTCACACAGGTATGTACAAGGATAATGGACGTGTAAACGGATATCTGTATTTTTGATTTTTGCTTTGAAGAGACAGGAGCCTGGTTCTGATGGAGGCTTAACTGAGGGGCTGCATAAAAGGATATGCAGGAGTTCTTAGAACTGTAAATCATGCAAAGATATTCCAGTATCCCAGAATAAAAATTCGGACCTTGAAATGTGCATGACATGTTCCCTTAAACATTTTTTACCCCAGTCCTTTTAAAACATTTTAATCTAATGAGATACTTTATGAAGAAAATGCTGCTTTCCTATCTGTTTCAATGTATAAATACAAATTCGATTCAGTTCAGCACATAGACATCCATCCAGAAATATTATTTTACTGATTGTGTCTTTATTTTTCTGCCAACAGGTCAGAAGAACTATAGATGCACAGTTTGCGAGAAGTCGTTCACCCAGAAATCCCACGTGGCGTCGCACATGCTCATCCACACTGGCGCAGAGAAGCTCAAGTGTGACCTCTGTGACCGAGCATTCATCAGGAAACATGACCTGAAACAGCACATGTTCTCTCACACACAGTATGTAACTTGATAATTTTACATTTCATAAAGACGTACAGCTGTTTTATAAGTTAGCAGATTGATGGATTGAGTTCGGCACTGATTGTTGTAATGTGGTGTTTCTTCTTCCCTGGTTATTTCCACCAATTCAACAGCGAACGCCGGATTCAGTGCCCGAAGTGCAACAAACATTTCCTCAAGACCAACCACCTGAAGAAACACATGAACTCTCACGAGGGCCGGAGAGACTTTGTCTGCGAGAAATGCCACAAAGCTTTCCTCACCAAATACCACCTCACCCGTCACCTCAAGATATGCAAAGGGCCCAAGACGGAAAGAGCATCCCGTAAGGAGCAGGACGTGGATGAGGACGAGGAGGAGGAGGACGAAGAGGAGGATGATGGCAGGGTGAGAGGAGGAGGAGGAGGAGGAGAGAGACTTGTTGACTCAGCCAGCAATGATGACTGTGGTTTAGATGTTGGAGGATATAACTCTGAGAAGTCCCTGTCACCCCCTCATTGACAACACTGTGCCTCTTGAGATGTTTTGATTTTTCATCTACATTAGTACATTACTCATATGTACCTCTAGTTTTTGCCAAATTTCAGTTACTTTGTCAAATTTTAACTGCAACATCTTACATAATCGATTTATTTTATTTGCCAGAATTTTACAATCAGTACATATTTAGTCTCTCACAAGCATATCAATGCTGCTAAAATAATTTTTGTCATATTATAAGCCAACTGATTTTTTTTTTCTTCTTTTTTCATTTAACTCAGGCCTGTGTAATATTATTGGTTGATGGGGTTAATATAAGCTATCTTTCATTCACTGTTATTCCTTATTCTGACTTTCTCAATAAAAATGGAGTGAACGACTGATATTCATTTGTAGCTGTGCATTAATGTCAATTAAATTACTGATGCCATATTCTTGCATTTTAGTCCTGATCATGTGTAATTGCTAACTACCTGCGCTTTTGTTCTTTATTTATTAAAAGCAGGATTTTGTATTCCTTTCATTTTTATTTAAAATGTCTGTGTGAATGGAAATGAGATTCTTGAAAACAGGAGTCTGGGCATTCTGTGATATTCCTCATTGTGTGAGTGTTGACTAAATGTAATAATATTGTTATAGCTCCATCCTATCTGTTGCCTAATGTTTTAATAAATAATAATTTAAAGCTGTTTTGTGTTGTTGACTGAAAATGATAGTATATGATGTATACTTGATGGTATATCCAGGAATGTAGTAGAAAGTAATCCCATGTTTATTGACCATTTCTTCTGAAATAAATATTTTATCTGCATCACAGCAGAACATCATACATAGAAACCAATATCAAACACATCACTCATAATAAAGTTTACCCACCTGCTTTACATTCACCACATGATCGCCCATGGATAAAACCACGTGGATAAAGCGGCGAGGCAGCGCCCCCACCTGACCACTTAACTAGTGTAATTTGTTTCTATGAGAGGGATGTTGAGACTGTGGAACATTTTCTTCCATTGTGAATCTGTGCAGGAATTCTGGCTTTCATGTCAGAGCTGGCTTTAATCTAAAGATATGCCGTATTGCTGTACCCTCTAAATGTGATGTTGATTAAAGCTGGAGTACTTATGAGGGAGAAAAACTGGGCTTCTGGTAAACAACTTGATTTTATTGTGTAAACACTTTATTCCTAGGTGTAAATATTTAAAGGTTAAAGCCCACATCAAGAAGAAAATAATGTCCCCAAATCACCAAACCCTCCTGCACAACAGCTTCATTATGGTCTAAAAGTTACAGACTTGTGCTATCAGTTGTAGAAAATTTAACGAATTAGCCAAAGGAGTTTTCTTTTAATGGATGAATTTGTCACAAACAGATAGTTCACATTTAATATACAAAAGTCGGAATACACGACATTTTCTAAAACTGTGGGTAGACTCAAGTTTGCTTTTTTTCTTATATTTCTTTATTTTTTATGGTAGTAAGTAAGTATTTTTATACAATATATGTATATTATCATACGCATATTTTAAATTAAATTATAATATGTTTTATACATTTAAATATTACATTTTATAATAAGAAGAATTGGCTGCTTCTTCAGCGTTATTTTTTTTCCCACCCGCATTCTGAGAAGACCCGCCCTTCTCTGCCTCTGATTGGCTCTGACCCTGATATTTTTATCCTATCCCAGAGCCATATTTCTTTATATGGCCCTAACCCAACCATCTTACTCGTCATGCCTAAATCTAACCAATCTAACCAGCGAAGGCAACGTGTACTAGCCAATCAGAGGAAGAGTAGGGCGGGTCTTCGCGGAATGCGGGTAGGAAAAAACGGAAAAAATAAGGCGCTTCTTCAGAATGAACTACCACCGGAAGTATATTCTACAGCTTCCGTTGAAAATACAAACTATGCAGCGCCGCGGTTGTCATTCACTTTAGCGTGGTATGAACGATTTAAGTTTGCTACACGTTGTATTTGCAGTTTGCTAGTATTGTTATTGGAGACACTATGATGTGTTTTCGCTATACACCATGAAATTAAACCATACTTTGTCTGCAAATTCAGCATTGTTTATATATTAGCTCGCTAACTTTAGCTAATCGTTTAGCTAGCAGGTCAGCTATCTGTGCCACAGCTGCCATGCGACCACTTCGTTTTACTTGATGTTTTAGCTAATGATGAATTGATTTAAAGCAATCTACGTATTAGTAGTGATTTCTTGAAAATGGTTTGTTCCTTAATGTAGCTTTTCTCTGCTCCTTGTCTCAGCCTGAACAGTCAGATAAAGTCATGTTGACCCCGCCGAAGGAGGGGATGCCCAGTATGATTGACAGGGCGCTGAGGATGAGGAGGGAGGAGCAGGCTCGTCAAGTGGTTCTCGCCTGGGCTGTCCTCAACATGTCCCTGGCTGGCATGATTTACACTGAAATGTGAGTTGTTCTTTAGTGTTCTCTGGCAATGTAGCACTGATTTAATGTCCCGCCGTCTCACATTTTTGCTTTTCCAGTGTATGTTGTGATCACTGATCTAATTTTTCTGTTAGGTCAGGGAAATTGCTGAGTCGATACTACAACATCACCTACTGGCCTATCTGGTACATCGGTGAGGTTCTACTACTCTTTCATTTATTGAAGAATGTTTATTGGTCCTGGAAAAAGTCATAAAATGTTCTAAAAGATCTGACAAAACAAAAAAGCACATATGAGTTTTTTTTTTTAGTCAATTTTCAGTGTATGTTCAATGGAGGTTTCAAGTTTCCACATCACACTTGTGTAGAGTTGAATATCGGACCAGGATTGGCTTCCAAACTATTTGTGATGTCACAAATCATGCTCGTAGGCCCGCCCCTTAAATACTTTCCACTTTCAGCAGAGAAATGTGAAAACAGCCTTCAGGTGTTAAACCCTGCACATACATCATTCTGCACAGTGAAGCTCAAACATTCAACTGTAGGAATAAGAAGAAAAACCTGTTTGAGTGGAGGGGGACTTTAAACATTTATATAATGTTGCATATCACATAAAAATTATAAATAAAAGTCCAAAATTTAATTTGACACTATCAGACACCTAAGTATTTCTGTAGTAAGAGTGTTCTTCTCTTCTGTCCTGCTTTACAGAACTGGTGCTAGCGTCCCTCTTTAGCCTCAATGCTCTTTTTGACTTCTGGAAATATTTCAAATACACAATGGCTCCATCCAGCATTGCTGTATCCCCTATGCAGCATCAACTTCTGGGTCTGAGAAACACAAGTGAGTCTTTTGGTGACACATTGTTTTGTTTTTTTTTCCTGCAGAATTTATAATATTTATCTCTCCTGTTGTATAATCGTTATTAAATTGATGCTGGTTGTATGTTGATTGGTGTCTGTCCCCTTGCAGGTATTCAGGCCTCTCCACCCCAGAAGCCAGAGAAGAAGGAGACCCCACTTCCTGCACAGTCGTCTCCACTGCAGGGTCAGAGCGTGCTGAGTTTCAGTCCCTCTCGGCCAGCCACCACCAGCCCCAAGTTCTCCCCCAGCTGTGTGCCCGGGTACAGCCCTCCTCTCAGCAATCCATCCACTCCAAGCAGTGCAGGAGGGCCCTTTTCCCCCTCCGTGGCCTTTGGAAAGGTATGTTTATTTCAACACTAATATCAGTGTACTTGAGTTTTGGAAATGTAACATCTCCGCTTTGTGTCCATCAGGTGTTGAACTACAGTCCCTCCCCTGGCTCCTCTCCCTACCCGAGCAGCATCGGGCCAGCAGAAGGCTCCAGCTTGAGGGCTCGATACCGCACTTCCCCCTCTGTGTTTAACTCCCCAGGAAGCAAGGAAGACTACATGGAAGATCTGAAAAGCCTGGAGAGGTTCCTCCGCACTGAGGAGGAGAGGAGTCACCGCAGCCAACTAGGTACAGTATGTCGTTTGTATATCTGAGACACACAGATGTAGACCAAGAGTTTGTTTTTAGAATATTTGACCAGTACTGACGTTTTTGAGAATACACTTATCAGTTATGTACATCCACATGTGGATGTGTAGAATCGTAGAATGAAACTTTTCAGATATGATGATCAGAATGGGAACCTGGTTTATTGCCAAGTAGGTTTGCATATACAAGGAATTTTCTTCTCCTTGGTCTTGTGGTGGATAACTATCAAAATATATAAAAGAAAAAATATAAAAAGAAAGAAGGAAACTTACAATAGAACTATGTAAAATATATTCTAACTGAGAAGATCTGATGATGATTAACTGATGCCCTCTGTAGGGAGTCCAGAGGCTGTGTCTCCAAGCCACAGTCCAACATTTTGGAACTACAACCGCTCAGTGGGGGATTACGCCCAAAGTCTAAGGAAATTCCTGTACCAGCCTGCCTGCCGCTCTCAGGCCCCGTCTGCCCACAAGGATGAGACTGACCTGGGCTCCAAACAGGCTGCAGAGGAGGTCTGTAAATAAGCTTTGAGTTTGCTTTTGCTTGTCGTTACGTCCTAAATGAGACGTGTGCCATCTAAGTCTGTTGGTGTCAGTATAGAATACATGATTTACATGAAATATATTTTACCCCCTTCTGTTATGTAGGTGTGGGCCAGAATCACAACCAGTCGCCCTGTAGTGGATCGCATCGATAGCTGGACAGCCAAGCTCAGGAATGTGAGTATTCAAACATATTTACAGAACTACATACTCAAGAAACTTGTTTACAAACTACAGTACATAAAATACCACCTACATTTGATTTGAGTAAAAAAATGCATCAGAAAACAAATCTATTTGTGTCTTTTGCAGTGGATCAGTGACACCATCTTGGTCCCCCTGGTCAAGGAAATAGACTCTGTCAACAGCCAGCTCAGGAGGATGGGCTGCCCTGAACTCCAGATAGGAGGTAAATCATCTGCAGAGAACCTGAATCGTGACAAATGTACCATCTCCTGAAAATAGAAACCAGTCAAACATACTGTATCTTTTAGAAATGTTATGTTTTTGTAAGTAATACTAATAGTTGGATGAAAATGTTGCGCGTTAAAATATTTCAGATACTATGTTTTGGGTTTTGTATGTTTTGTTGGACAAAAAAATTGAGCTATAGCACTTGAACATCTAAATGAACATATAGAGTTAAGTAGAAGGCAGATATTTTCATGTTACAGCAGCAGAGCTAGTTCTATTAGATTTTATAGTTTTGTATTTTTCTCAGACATGAACATTTGTCAAATAAGTACAATGTATAGCAAGAAAGCAAGTAGTTTGGTAAAGTCTGTAACATACATTTCCAACTCAATGAAAAAAACCTTACTCTGATATATGGAAATGGGAACGGTCAGTCTCACTAGTTTCTGTCTGTCTTTTCTCCGTCAGAGGCCAGCATCAGCAGCTTGAAACAGGCAGCGGTGATGAAAGCCTCGTCCATCCCCACGATGAACTCTATCGTCCAGTACCTGGACATCACTCCCAACCAGGAATATGTAGTAGATCGCGTAAAGGGTAGGTTCAACAATACAGTATGTAGTGTATGTGTGTTTGTGTGTGCCTGAAACAAAATTTGTATTTGCTATATGTGTGTGCTTTGTATATTCTGTCTGGATAGAGCTGGCCCACAGTGGCTGCATGAGCTCCTTTCGCTGGAACGGTGGTGGTGATCTGAAGAACAGAAAATGGGACACAGACCTCCCTACTGACTGTGCTGTGAGTCTACACACACACACACACACACACACACAAACACACACACACACACAAACACGGATAGCGAGCTGGTGGCATAAACAGTTACCATATAAAAACAGTCACTGCACAGATTCAAGTCCAGTCTTTGATCTGTAACTTTCCATCCATTTGGCTCTTTGATATGTGTTTTCATAGAGTTTAAAGTGTCTCTCTATTGAATGCATATTTTCCTAAATGTTGTGTTTGTTTAGGGCTGATTAAATATTGTGTTTCTATTCAACAGTCCATGAAATATAATTCTTTGACTGGTTGTGAGGTGGAGACTAGTGCTGCAATAATGAGACTTTTGTAGATAATATTTTATTGTTTCAGTTGCAGTAGTGCTACATTCTTATCATTAAAAGGGCTCTATTTTTTATGTCCACAAAAGCTTCAGGGATTGAAACAGATCCCAATGCAAACATTTTTTTTACTTACTCGCACGTGTCCATTAACAGACTACTTAACAATACCTGCGTGAATACACATGGCCTCCTTTGAGTTTCTCAAGTGCAGGTTCTGTCTGAGTGGCTTTCCTCAGCAGTGTGGGATCACCAGCCAAATACCTCTGTGTAATATTTTTGCTTCCCATAGTGAGTTTACTGTGTGTTTATCCCTCCAGATCCTCATGCATGTGTTTTGTACATACTTGGACTCCAGACTGCCCCCGCACCCCAAGTACCCAGACGGGAAGACTTTCACTTCACAGCACTTCAGCCACACCCCAGACAAACCTGGTAATTACAAACACTCTCTCTCTCACACACACACTCTCACTCACACACACACATACACACACGAGCAGACAATGGCGTTTCTGTTTTTGTCTCAGTTGTATTAACTCTTTATAGATGTGACCAAGGAGAACCTCTTCTGCATCCACCAGAGCAGCACCACCCCCCCTCACTACCAGCTCATCTATCAGGGACACATCTACAGTCTACCTAAGGTGACTAACACATTTTCATCTTCACAATAATTTCTCTATTTTTTTCAGGCTCTTACAAATGTTTCAACAGCTTGTGATCTGAAAATCAAAATCCCAAAAGAAGTCTGTCTCTGCATCTCTCTCCTTCTTGCTATTCATAAGTCTCCCTGAGGTGACACGAAATCAAACATAAGATCAAATCATCTTTGTTGACTCCCTGAATGATTAAACAAATTAAACAAATGTTGACAAAATGTGGAACAACAAATAAAAAGTACATTAAAATCAAAGGTGGAACATTGCATTGTACACTTCAAACATTTAACACATTACTTTATATTCTGCACAGTACAGCTGCTTCAACAGAACGCACAAAACATTTGAGAAATAAATCTGTTTTTCAGCTTTCTGTAAGCTTGTCAATATTTGTGTTCCTACATGGGTATTACATACTTATATGTGGTAAGATCCAAGACTGGTATTGAATGATTTTTGGCCATAGATGAAACTGAATGATACCTTTTTTTCTTACCTTTATTGTTTATTAGTTTGCTTATAAGAATGGGTCTCCCCTTATGTTTTGATTGTTCATCTCAATTTGAATTTTATTAGAGAATCTTACTAGAGGACTGCATTGGGATTGGGATCCTGCGGGACCCAACGCAAATCTTGCAGGAGCGGGTGGTTTTAACTTTGCTGCGGGCAAACAATGCGTACATATTGCGTTAGGCAATACTGCAGGTTATTACTACTTTTGTGCTCTTTTAGGAAGTAACAGAGGACTGACATGCCATCATCATTAGGAGCACTACTCCTAATCAGTGTGTTAAAAGACAGGGAAACTAAACAAAATAAAACAACCTCAGCAAATCAAACAACCACAGCCAATAACACATGTTCTAAAATAATAAGTAGGCTAAAATAAATAAATACAATGTAATTTTACCTTAGAACAGGTGTAGCCTACTTATTGCACTAGAATAACTTAACTATTGCATAGAATTGCATTGAATGTAATTATGCACTAGAACCCAATTTTGTTATGTTATTACTGTAGCAAAATATAGGCATGCGTCTCTTCATTAATACTACAAAGTAATATAACTTGTTTTCCCTGTGGGACGAGAGAAGACACAAAGGCAATGCAACTCTATTGTGCAGGTGTGAATGGTCAGAATGTTTGCGGGTGCAGGCGGGAGTGTAATTCACACATTGCGGGAGCGGGCGGGAACAGGACTAAGAAAACAGTCCCGCACAGGGCTCTAAATCGTACCTTTTTTTTTTTCCCCAAAGGGTGCATTGGATTTGGTGTTGTCATACACTTACAATACATTGAGATCTCAGCATGTAGGAGCTTTCTTCATACCAGCAATCCCCATATGTGGCACAAATATCCCAGAGAAAATCTAGCGAACTCAGGATAACAGAAAACAGTTCACTTTGATTGCAATGACATGAAACCTTCTTGATTTCTGTTACAGGGCAGGAACAACCTGTTCCACACAATCCTCATGTTCCTGTATGTCATTAAGACTAAGGAGTCAGGGATGCTGGGGTGAGTACTTCTGCTACTTTACTGATGATGCACTACAGCTGTCGAAATCCTATAAAAGACTGGCTAACTCTAAAATAATCTTTGACATGAGTAATGTCATTTTAGAGTAGTTTGAAATATTGATTCCGTTTCGACACAAAGGTCATACAGTGGGGTGCAAATTGCATTCTGATTGAAAATGATTGGTTTAACCTTTCTTGTCTTTGTGGGGTAATTAAATTGCTTTTCATCTTCTTTCACTTTACACCAGGAGAGTAAATCTTGGCCTCTCGGGTGTGAACATCCTGTGGATATTCGAAAACTGATGCATCATAGTTTACAAGGAACGAAAAGCCGCAGGTGGATTTTTCTTCCCTCAATATTGTGTGGCTTCACAGATTGGAAAACCACCTCAACTTAAGGACTGCTCTTTCAGGGGTGCATCGGAAAAACAGCACTTGACTTTGAAAGATACATCAAATGCATATTTTTGGACACTTTCTCAGTTTTAGTGTACAAATTGGCAGCAAACTGTATTGTCAGAGACATTTTAAGAACATTATTCTGTTACACCACAGTGTGCTTATAATACAATGCAGAGCTGTATTTTTAACATTGTTGTTTGATTTTTGTATTTTGAGAATGTACCAGCATGGCAGCCTTGTAAATAACATACCTCAGATGGGTGGTAAAGGGCTCAGACCCATTAGCTTGAATGTAAATACAGTATGTGTGGACTTTGACTTTTTTCCTTTAGCCTCAGTTACCCTTTACAGTTTGTTTCCCTGTAGAATGAATGAATGCAGCAGTGAGGATACTACTGGCATGTGCTTTAAGTCACCTACAGAAATTGGACGTGTACAAAATGAAGCAATAGTAAAAGAATATGAGTAATGAAGTATTAGTAGTTGCTAATACTTAGTTGCTAAGCTTGCCGTATTACTAGGCTGCAATGCAGCATATAACTATGTACAGTGTTTATTCTTTTGATATGTGTTGGAGCACAAATCAAAAGCCTTTGAATCGCCAAAGTCTGAGTATTTCTGAGTATGTTGTCTCTTACAAAGGAGCTCTGAATGCCATTTATTCTGACTTATGTCTGCAATGTGTTGGATATCACATTTTCTGCATTAAGTCTACTTGTTTTCGATATTGCATTTTACAGTTATCGCCACAGACTTGAAAATAAAATTGAGATATTAAAAAAAAGTGTTTAAGCTTGTTCATTTCCCTCCACCTAATAACACTTTGGCTATATTGAATATACACTAGGTGGCAATGTAGTTCACTTGTTACGATTTGACCTTACTGTTGGTCCTATTTTCTCATATGGCACACTGCATAACCACAGCATGAGCACTGTAATGTGATGCTGTGTCTTGTGCTGTCACTTCCAGTGAATCGCTTGAGCCTGAAGAGCGATACTGATTAAACATTTCAAGCATTATTAAAAATTCTAGAGACAACATTTGTTTGAGGAGCAACTGTTAGGCTGGGGAATTTGTGATGTAGCAGCATGCCCTTAATAATGTGTTGTAATAAAAGTCAGTTTAGCACATCCGGGTGTTTTTACTTGTCACATCTGATTAAAAAAAAAATTGTAATCAAGAAAAGCTTGTTTTTTGAATGCAAGTGCCTTGCAAACTGGGAGCATTATCTGGCGTAAATCGCTTTGTTTTGTAGTTTCGTGTCGTCCTCTTTTATTGCAAACATCATTTCCCATAATGCATTTCGCAGTGGAGCTATACCTGCTGGGAAATCTAGTCGCATTGTTAATTAGGTTTGTTTTTCAGATAAATGAAATACATATGTTAATGGTTTATTGTTTTCATTGTGTTGATTAACGACTTTTTAAGATGTCAGTGGTGTGACTATTGTTATTAGTGGGGGTGGGGAAAGGGGGTACATTTTTCAGATACTGGATGAACTACAAAGACCAGAATGCATTTAGCAGCCGTTGCTCCACCGCTCACATCCGCTTGACTCGCTATCTGTGTTGGAAAAAAGGACTTTGTGAAACTGCAGCGATGTCAGTCCAGGTTGTGGCAGCGAAAATGGCAGAGGTCGAGCTCAAAGACGTCCCCACCGGCAAAGACTTACCGGCTGAATCCCCAATGACACCGACCTCGGAGGGCAAAACCCTCGCCAGAAACGACCCACACGAGGCCGGTTTCTCTGCCGCTGCGTCCCTTGCAGCGGAGCCCTCCTCCGCTAAAGCCGGGGAAGGGAGCCCGGGTTTGCTCACCCCGAACCCCCCGAAGATGCCGCAGGCGTCGGCTATGAAGCGGACGGACCCGCAGCAGAACGGCGGAGAGGCTTTTGTCAACCGGGACGGCACCGTCGCCGAAGCACCTCGAATGAAAAAGGTGAGTGAGACAACAATTTTCTCCATAACTTGCTTGTTATCGGACCTCCACAAACCACTCGCTGCAATTATAGCTCGCTGGGAAAAGCTGGCATTGTGTGGCGATGCTAACAGGCTAGCCGTGTCAGTTAACGCTTTTTAATAATAGTCCTCGGTGCTAATAACAGATGTAGAGGGTGTAATAAAGGCTAAACACATTTTTAAACTAAGGGTAGACATTTCATTCAGGCTGACATCGCTAAATCTTTTGGACGTGAATTAAAGAGTTGGACCTCAGCATCAAACTGTTCTCCTAAGTTTCGTTGAGATTGGATGTCAATGAAGGAAAAGCTTTGTTGTTCCCCCCTTTTGAAAGAGTAGTTAACGCTTATTTTTTGTTGTTTTGTGGCTGTTTGACGTATCATGCGCACTACCTTTAAATTAAATGGTACACATACTATAAAATATGAAGCAGGCACATTGACGTTAGTTTGCAAAATCAAAACATAAATCACAGCTTTAGCTAACTTGCTTAACTGTGTCAATTTTTCTTGGTGAGCAGCTAGAAAAATAGACATTTTAGTGACTTCCAGTCTTAGGACACGTGGTGCCTTGTTGCAGCACGGCGCTAGCAAGTGATATATGTATGACTGTTTTCAGTAAGGGATTAGCTGTCTTGCTTTCAAACATGTTTCACTACGTTTGAGATTAGTAATCCTAAGAAACGTTATTGTTGCTGTTATGTGTGAGGCTTTAATGCACGAGCTAGGTACTTCAGCTGATCTGTACTCCTTTCCTGAACTCAAGTTAGTATATTAAGAGTATTCATAGTTCACACAGCTTAAAATACATGCCATGTTAAGCTTAGTTTGGCTGATGCAACGCCACCCAAGGTGTGTGATCTAACTCAGACATAACAGTACAGCAGTCAGTAATCCGTGACCCCGGGGCATTCCTGTCACCTAGTTTTCTCAAGCCTGATTTAGCCCGTAGAGCACCTAGGATCGATATTTTCGTGAGGGAGTTCCTGCCCTTGTGGCTTAATTCAGAGTCTTCACACTGTTTTAATCTTTCCATTTCATGGCCCCCAAAACTGTTTGGATGTGACTGTGCCTCTTATCTTTCTGTGTTTCATATAGTCTTGATTGGGATATGAAGGGCAATGTTCAAAGAAAGAACAATTTTATTTGATAAGGAGTCCTTTGAGGAAGCTGCCAGCTCTGTTTTTCTGATCATAGTTATTGTTGGCAGCTGACTGTGATTTATAGCCTTTGGTCACCGCAGTGCACTTTATCAGCAATCATCAGATTCAGGAAATTATTTTAGATATGCGTATGGTGAGAAACTCTCTGATACATTGACTTCCTCCAGGCACACTATCTTAACAAGCTAAATGCTGAAATTTTTGGTTTTGAAATGGGCTTAACTCTAGTGTTTGCCAGTTTGTGCTCCCACTGTTACATCGATGTGAAAGTACTGGTTAAGTGTGTTTTCATTATGAACCATTAGGATGGGAAAACTGAAAAGGTATCAGTATTAGAAAAGGATGAAACTTGGGGACCAAACAAGTCGGGTGGGATACACTCACCACCCACCCACACCCACTACTACGCCCAGACAGCGATCCTATCCCATTAGACGACCCCTTAACGAAACCCACTAGGAGGAAAACCTGTTAGTACAGTTAGAGAATGGACAGCACATCAACAGCAGCACGGAGCAGATGGCTTTACGTTCCTCAGACTGTCACAGCGAGCAGGGATATGGAAGTCATCCAGCAGTTGAGAGCAGCTGGCCCAAAGGTTGAACCACAATTGGGGGGCTGCCCAAAGCCGGACCTGCTGGATAGCAACAGCCACATCTGGATTGAGGAGACCAAGTTTTCATACAACAGCATGGTACAGCGAGTTCATTTCCAAAATGTTATATGTTCATTTCATTTAGTAGAAATATAATCAGAAGTTAATCTTTTAGTATTTCTTGAAATAAAGAAAGCAGAAAGAATCCCTAAAATGATGTCAAAATTGTCAGGAGTAGCTGATTATTTTTACAAATAATGTATTTTATGTTGCAATAAAACTTGCACATCGCTGGTAGAGGCTATAAGCGCTCTATGTATATATTTTATTTAACTCCCAGTGTATTCAAATCAGTACAAGTATCATTTTATAATCCTTTTTTTTTAATCAGCGCATTTAAATTAGTGATAAGAGTGATGTATGTGATATCCTCTGTGTTAACAAAAGCCTGTGTAGTGAATTTTAATTTAAAGAGATCATATTAATGTAAAGAGAAACTGCACTACAGGGATCTTTTTAACCTATAAAGGGGCATCTCTGAATTTTTAGGGTCAGTGTTTTTATTCATATAATGTAGAGATATCAGTAAGCCTGTGCAGTGGATAATAGGACACTCTAAATACATTGGTGTAGGAATCTGTCCATTACATTAATTCAAATACTCTGTTTTCACCGCATTTGTCTGATCAACTACTTTAGTGTTTATCCACTGGGACAGAAGGATGCCTCCAGCTCATTTATAGATCACGAGGCACAGTGGGTCTTATGGCACTCTGCATTATAGATATACGACCACAGCCTGGCCTTGTGCATCTGCTGAATTCTGCCTCCCCAGTGCAGTAAAGTGTAAGTGAAGCACTGGAGCTGATGATGCAAGTATGCAAGCAGGCAGGCAGGCAGGCAGCAATGTTGCCTGACTGAGTGACTGGATGACTGGCTCGCTTTTAATCCATGCCTTTATCATGTCGCCACATGAGGGGATTAAAAGGCCAGCCCTCTGTTGTAGGTGGGCCCAGATGTAAGCTTTTTGAGTCGGTGATGAGTTTGTAACCCTCGCAGCTTGGCACGAACATCTCCAGCCTCTTGGAAGTCCAGGGTGATACCCCCAGCTGGGAATAGAGGGAGACTAGCAAAGGGCTCTGAAGGCATCAGGCTCAGTTTCTATTGTCACTGTTTGTGACAGTTTGCTGTGTTGCAATCCTTGCTTCACACTCTCATACTGAGCCAGTAGGATCAGCTGTCTGATTGGCTGGTACCTTATTTGAAGCAGATGATTTACCTGTTGAGAACACTGACCAAACATAAGTCTTTTCACCTTCATGACGCTGACTGACACAAGTCTCTGCTGATCTTTAACATTCAGCAACGGCTGAACTTTGTTTTAAGAAAACATGCAGAGTGATATTTTTGTATGATTCCACAGATCAGTGTGTCTGTAAGATCATCCCTCTCTGATGTAATGTTATGTCACCCACTAAACCGGTGTTCCTGGTTAACAGGCTTAAAGTGACCTGTGGCTGCTCTTCTTGGAAAGTGTTTGAAAGAAGAGGTTATATATATATTAAAAAAAACATATCTGGGCTTTAAAAGCTAAAGACAACACTTATAAAATTGTGTACAATTGCAACTACTCCTCATGTAAGATCATTAGGCATCCTCATCTGCCTGTGACTGTCCTTGGCTACAAAGGAGAACGTGTCGCTTTCCTTCCCTTACACCCTCTCATTGTGAGTCACCTCAGGAGATTGAGCTGGTCTGCGTACGTGCGTGTGTGTGTATTTGTGAGAGACTGTGGTAATCACATGCACTTCCCCAGGGGATCCTGTCTTCTCTCATCGGAGTCAAAATGTTGTCATAGCCTAATGCTGCATTTGTCTTTAACAAATTTTGAGAACAACTTTCTCGGATATGCCCGTAAAGCACCTGAACAACACCAGTCTCTTAGCCTTGACATGAACTTATATGATTTTGGCCCTATAGGGATTACTGGGAAGATAGGTTGTATTTTCTTACATTGGAACAGTAGGTTTGCTTTTTAACATTACAGCTATGGAGATGAAAATAAGCCTCTTTTATGCGTATGTAGTATGTATAGAAGCATGTGGGCGTCCGCTGACTGCGTGCAAGTCTGCAGTTGTCGTGTCCATTTTGAAGTGTGGACATACTTTCAGGCTTTGCAAACACACATGCACATATCCCTTTTTCTCTGCACTGACAGGGGGAATGTGGCGCTGTGATGTGAAATAGGAAGGGAACGTTGGATCCAAATCCCAAAATTGTCCCTCGGTCTTCCTCCTTGTTTTCCTTGGATGTTGAGCTCAATGGAAAAACGGCAAGCTCAGCTCTCGTGTGGCTATGTGACTGTCTTAATCCAATCCCAAACTCCGACCCCCTAACTCATGTAGCTCACAGAGGGTTTTGGTGAAAGCATCACAATCACCGCATTATATTTTCACTCTCTTCTTGGACAAACTGACAGTAATTGCTGAGACTCAGTGACAGGACAACCCTATTTGCGGCCTCGTATTAGATTAAACTCTGTTGCGCTGGCAAGAGTTTTCATTGGTTATTGAGTCATCATGGAGGACAGCAAATAAGTTTGACCATTGACAGAGGTCACAGGCAGGGTCACTGGGTTTTCACATGTTTGTGTGACTACATACTCGGGATGTTGATGATTAATGAATAATCAGTTAGCATCCTTCAGACATGAATATGAGGTGTTCTTAGATAACCATACTGTGAACAGTCAGGCATTATGAAACATTACAGTGGCTGATTATTGATTTAGGAAATTGTATTCAGTTACGTACACTGAATGCTGTAGGCGCTGTATACTAAGAGGTGTACATGGCATAATGATGAGGGAGAGTATTTACCACCCACAAGTTAGGGTTTGTATCTATTAGATTCTCTAGATAATATTTATGGTTATAGGTATATATGTAAAGTAAGTAGTCCCTGCTTCATTTTATTTGTAGTTGATGCTCATGATGTATATATTATAGCTGAACTCCTGCACTTGATGGAAAGCGTCCAGCAGTGAGGAAATGTTTTATTTTACAATCAGTGGGAGGGCAATGTTGTAAGAATGTAGAAAAATACACGAAGGAATGGAAAGCTGTATGTCTGTATAATCCCACCAGGCACCAAAACAAGAAGTGACGTGTCTCCAAATAAATTCATATTGGAACTCTGCGGTGCTGTTGTGTAATTTGGTATGTCTTTGCTGCCTCTGCCACTCATGGAAGAGGGTGTATATTTGGCCGGCTTTACCCTCGGTGTACTTAGCTGAGGTTTATTGCTGTTTTTAATGACCCATGAGTGAAACCCTGATTTAACTGTTCTTTCTGCGGTGCTCTCCTCTTCCTCAAATTACCATGTCACAACACTTTTATTTTTGCTTCATCTCCTCTCTGTTTCTGCTGGCCCTGTTTTGCTTCATGTCAGCCTATTCAACAATATTTGGTTCTTCTCTTAAAATGGATTGTCACACTACTTAAAATAAACCAAAACTGAGCTCTTACTCCTCCGTCTAAGTTACAAACTGCACCCGCCCCGGGACACCACTTCCTCTGTTGTTTTTATTGTTTAGTTGTTTTATCCCCTCATCTAGCGTTCTCACAGTCTGATTGTGTTCCTGTACGGTGCGAGCTTTGTCTTCCTTCTTGCAGTGTAAAATCTCAGCACCATGTAGCAAAGGCATGTGTGAGATCACACCTCCCTGACCGTCTTTATCCGTGCTACAGAGGCCGACTCAGGAAATGGATTGTTGGTACTTTACACCAGTTTGAGTTTCTCTCACCCCCAGGTTGCCAGATAGTGATCTCTTATCACTGTCCAGATGGGTTGTTTTAGCAGCTACTGTGCTGCAGAGCTGAATGAATCTGGATAACATGAGAATCTCACTTTTTTTTTTCTATTGATCTGTTTTGTTATTGTCTTATAATTCACAAATATTGGTTTAAAAATATAGCATAACACACAGGCACTCATGTACAGCTAATGTGCGTCGGAGTATCATTGAATTTGTTTAGCGTGCCCTCACTGAGATTTAAAGTTAAGTCAATATCGAGCATATTAGCTTTAATTAATTCTGTTGAAATTCAGCTGTGTTCAAATGTTAATGCAGTTTCCTAAATGCCAGTGAAATTTGTCTTTGTAATGATCAGCGCAGACCTTATTATGACATTTACAATACAATAGTTAATTAGGGCTACCTCGACATTTAGGATTTGCAGCTGAGAAAAATGAAAACACCTGTACTTGACCTCCTGTACTTCATAAATTCAGTCAGCTTCTGTATGTGTTTCTGCACCTGTATGTGGTTTCCCAGTTAAGTTGACACCTGTATGGTCTCATTTCTCTTACTTGACATGCCAATTCAAATTTCACGCTCTATATCGGAGCCATAACACTGATCCTAAGGCAGACAGTCAAGGACCTTTGCCCTGGTTTCTGGCATGTGGCTCTTGGATTTTAGTATTTGGTCTGAATGTTATTGACACTCTTTTCAGGCTGGAATTGGCAGCGTCTGTATCTGTGTATGTGTTTCCCTGTTCCTGAGTGTACCACCCACACATAATCTGCATCTGTGGCTCCCCCAGTTGAAACTCATTTCCTGCCTCGTCATCGCAGCTCGCTATCACTGAGCATGTACAGCTCATTGAGTTACACATCTTCCCATCCAAAAGCTTTTTACAAGCCTGGGGTTCTTGGAACAGTAAAGTGAACAGAATGAAGGGAAAAGGAAAGCACTCACTTTTCCTGGAACTCGGCATAGTGTGAAATTTTAAACCCTTCGCTTAAGTTACTGTTGAACAAGTGAGTGAGCACCACCCCGGTTGATGTGTGTGTGTGTACATGTGCCCGCTAGCCGACAGTGTTGAGTTTACATGAGGATCTGTAGACAGTAGTGGACATTAACACTGAACTCGATATGCAGCATGTTGAGGAATGCAGCTCCGTACTTGAGCACTGCATGCGAACAAAGGGCCAACATTGTGTTCAAAAAGTGCTGCCTCACAAAAGGGCCCTCACAAAGCCTGAAATTAACCTCCACACACCCATCTGTCTGTGCTGCTTCCCATTAGTAAGGCCAAACCACTAACCTCTGGCAGAAAGACATGATACTATAGCTGCCGAGACCTGAAACAGATTCTACACGTATGGCTGAGCAATACAAAGTAGTGATATGGAAATAAGAAACTTTGGTATTCTGTACCAACTGCCACAACAACTTTCAACATAATGGTTAAGGTGCAGATACTTTTGGTACAGGAAGTCCAACAGGAAATAGATCATAATCTTCCCCGAGTACCTGTGCCGACAAAGAAGGGACTTCCCACCAACTTTGCTTGCCACTGACTATTGCGTAAGATGATGTTGTACGAGTTCTGGTTTGAGGTTGGTGAGCACAAGCATTTCCGTTTTGCAACTTCAGTTTGTAAACAACAAAATAACTTTCTACACATGATGTCGTCAAGATCTTCCAAAGATAACAATCAATGATGTTCACTGCATCATTCAAGCCGCAACATCAGTAATAAGGAGTAAACGAGAGAAGGGCTTCAAGATGTAAGTTACATCTCCAGTTACGTCAATAATTATGAAGGTAAGTTCACTTGCTAGCTTAGTAGCTACCTAACATAAACAGCCACATAGGATTAGCTATCTTTCTAACCAGCTAACTTTGCTATCTTTTGAGTACATAGGTTTGAGTAAATTAAGACACTCTGGCTAATCAGATTTATCTCTTTTAATTTCCTTATATTACAATGTTCCAAAAACAGAATGGGGATCAAAGCACACTGACAGCTCTGATGAAGACCAGAGAAAGCTGCACAAACTGAACCCTTCTCTCTCTCTCTCTCTCTATTAAAAAAAAAAAAAAATTCTCTGATGCTTAGGCCCGGTGGGGAGTCAACTCAGGCCTTGCAATACACTGGCAGAAACCCTGAAGCTATCATATTATTCTGAGATACTGTCACTTTGATGAAGATGTTTCAACAGTTGAAACTAAACTGGAGTGAAGTAAAATTATGCTCTACAGAGGTTTATGACAGAAGCCAGTGGTGAAGACAATGACAGTTACCATATGTACTGGGTATGAAGTCTTATAATTCAATGAAGAAAACACGGTTAGTCTTCTCATGTCTGTCCAATCGGTTTAAGATGTTCTTTGAGGAACAACTACACTTGGGACGATGAGATCCGGAACATCCTAGATGGCCGGGCCTACACGTTAGGGACAAGGAGGACAGATGGATCAGAATCGCTATGAGCAAGGGGGAAATGATCACTGATTGAGTAATTTTTTTTAAGAAGATTCCAGCTTCTCTTGATATTTCAGTCTAAATACTTTTTTTCAGCACTGGACAATCTGTAGTGTCTTATTCTCTTAAATTGGTTGTTTTTTTGCGTTAGGTGCTGTTAAACCTACCTCATGTTATGAACCTGAATTATGCAACTAATACACAGTTTCTATTTTCATGCTGAAATCTCTCAATCAGTAGCTTGAGATGTTACTTGACCAGACTGAAAGTTTTATTCAACTGAAAATAAACCTCCTGCTATTGTCAGTTATTTTTTTTGTCTTTAATGTCATATGAGCTCTTTCCATTAAACCAGACAGGTTAATTTAAAAGAAGTGTTTTATTTAGGATAAATCAAAATTCAATTTTAATACACATAAATATGATAAACACAATATGTAAATTCTGATAATTAAAGATCCAACAGGACAAATCAGTAAAACATCTGGGGAGACATCAACTGATCATGTCAGCTGATCGAATGAAATGTACTAAGTTGCACCAGCTATGTGAAAGCTGGCCATTTGGCATCATAGCACATCGTCGTAAGTTGGATCGATACTGAAATATCATTTTCTACTGGATTACTGTGTTGCAAAATGGTAGCAATTAATGAAAAAATGATGCTGTGTGGCAGAAAAACTGCTGTTTTACCATTAGTGAGTTGTGTGATATTTTATGATTTACACCTACCCTTGGGGCATGTGTGTAACTGTTTAGTTGTTACTTAGAGTTATGTTTTAACTTATTTCCATGGTGCAACTGCTCTCTGATCTGTACAGCTCTTCTGTAATCTACCACTGTCTCTAATGTCTCTGTAGCATTTTGATATCTTGACAACACCGAAGCACAGATTCACTGTGAACATTAAGCTTTACGCTATATCCAGTGAGTACACACTGAACCTTTTAATAAGCCTAGCACGAGCAGACAGCTGAAACTGAGTGATCTCTGTGGATGCTTATTAGTCTTTTAAGCAAACTGAAGCTCAGTGAGGGCATCTCAGCTGACGTTCCCAAACTTAAAGCCTCGGTGCAGGTATGGTATAATCATTCCAGGCAAACAGAGAAGGTGCAGCTCCTTTGTTGAGTCTTCTCTGCCCCCCAGCTTTCACAATGAAATCACCTGTCTACAAATGCCTACTACAGAGGTGAGTATTTTAAGTGGGATTGAAGTTGTCTCTACGGATCTTAATGAGCCACTGAACCCGTACCTAAGGATCGATTGGAAATCGATGAAAGCTAATCTCCGAGTTGTACCTCGACGAATTAGCACATTGAGGCAACCATGTAGAGACGTTTTCTTGCCATTTATGTTAATTGTTTCTCCCTAATCTTAAAAGCACTCATGATCGCTCTTGCTATCCAGGTGTTCTCTCAAATCATCCACACAACTACTACATCAAACTACAACCGGAAACAGTAACGCACACCTCATAACCCAGAAGTGAAGAGACGCCCTCTTGTGCACCGGGGGGAATCGCCATCCATCCAGTGAGAGCACTTAGTCTCAATTAGCATTTTGTATAAACAATGAATTTCCTCACATTGTTTAGTGTTTTTTTTGTTGCCAGCATTCAGTTATCTAGAGCTTTCGTCAAGAGGATTAAAAAAAAATCCAAATCCAGCCTAATAACTCATGAAGAATTGCTTCACACTCCTAATTAAACATAGATCATTGACCCCATAATGGTTTTGTTCAAAAATAGACCAGAACCACCCCCGTCTGTGCGCCTTTGATGTAATTATACCTTCCCCACAGGGAGTTGGGGCTATTTTTGGCATCCAAGAAGAGCAATGAAAAATGCAAACAATTCAAGAGATGGACCACTCATCTTTTGAGACCTTCATTACTGTTAAATCTTAAGTGTTCGGTTTGGTTTTTGAGGTTTCGGAGGGATTCGCTGCATCATTTAGCTTACTGACTGACGTTAACAGGCCTTTCTGTTTTTTCAATCCGGTGAAAGGATTTATTGACTCTTCAGAGCTAGAGTGGTAGAAAAATATGATGAAAAGCATGCAGTGATGGAGATGGATTATTGCATAGACATGTATACATTCATTAGACACGGCTTACTGTTTAATTTGCGTAAAAGCCGTGGTATTGTTGATCCGTCACTAGATCAAATGTCATCTGCTGTACGCCATCATTTGTTTTCTTTACATCTGATCAATAGAAATGTGGACCACTTTGCTGTCAGTGTGAATGGAGGTCATTTGACCACAGTTATTTGATGTGACCCCAGGGCACCAAAATGTGCCCTAGTTTGGCGTACACAGGCAAGAAAACTCTGTTACACAAGTGTAGAGGGAGTGTGTGTGTGGGTATGTAAAAGACAAACACTGTTACTTGAGGATAATCCTGTAATAATTAGTAGGAATTTTAATTTGCTTTCTAGGTGAAAACCCTATCCTTGTAGCTAAACTAGTCCGGCTCATGCCATTCATTTGCGAATAAACAGCCTACGATTTATCAGTGAGATTTAATGCGGGAGTGTGCAGTCGAACATTTGAGTAATTTTAAATGTGTTTTGCTCCCAAGAAAATGAGAAATGAAAGCTTTAACTTGTCCTTGAAGGACATGTGAAGCCTGCGGTCTTGGCGCTCTTCCTCCACTCTGTAGGAGATAAGAAGGGAAAGGCATGTGCACGAAAGCACAGAAGGGGGGGAAAAAAAAAAGGTTACAGAAAGCCCTGAGTGTGTTGTTCACCTCTCCCCCTCTCTCTGTTAAGAAGCAGGTAGGGTTTAATCTGTCACTAAGCCCCATCATTGATTGCCTGTTCTCCTCTGGTATCAGTGTCCCTGGCTTTTACAGTGACTATCAGACCATATCAGAACTGTTCTAGCAGGCAATGCTCAGCGCAGATGAGCCCTGCATACTTTCCATAGTTTTATAGCAGCCAGTCGGGGCTGCAGAGGCTAGCAGTCAAAGACCCATCGAAAGGGAAGTTAGATTAATTGAGAATCACAGTTTTGTGGTTTGGACGCCATGTTTCTCACTTACAAATCTAGACACACCAGAAAATAACATAGGCATAGCATTTTGGGTGCATTTGGGAGCTTGAGTTGAAAAATTTTGGGGGTTGTTGTTGAGGATGTATTAACCTTCAGTTATCTCTTTGCTGTTCTCTTGTGCCTGCTTGTTGCTGCTTCTTGTTGCACAAACATAACACAACGCCACTTGTTACACCCGCGTGCAGAAAACCAAGTGTCCCCACACTTGGTTTTATGCACGCGCTTTCCAAATGCAAATGAAGAATTTCTGTATTCAAATTTCGAGAAACTAATCAAGATTGCAATGTACTATGCAGCTCTGATAGATATGACCACCGGTTTGTCAAGCAGCATGTACTTGTGCTGTTACAGCAGCCTTCCATCTGCATAATGCATCTGTACATTCATTCATACTAAATAGGCTGACGCTGTGTGTAGGCTGTGAGAGCAGTGGATGACTTCCTCTGGTGCTGCTGGTGACATGGCCATACTGAGTGTAGTGAAGCCCTGTGTCGGCGTGAAGCCTCTGGTGATGTGTGTGTGTGTGTGTGCGCGGGGGCACGTGTCGGGCCACTCGTAATTGCGTGTGGGCCCAGTAACTGCCAAGTGTATGCAAGGTAATGGGTGTGCGTGAGCACATTTGACTCGTGACTGTGTGTGTGTATGTGTGTCATTATTTACAGTCTGAGCACTTGTCTGTGTATATAAATCAGCAGGACCCATTCTTACATCATAGCCACCCTCAGGGCAGCATGCTGCGCTCTGATACGCACACTCGCACGCCACCTCACGCTAGCTGCTTCCTCCTCCTTTCTCCTCCTTCTATTAGTGAGAGTGGTCAGGAATCCTATACTATTGGGTGAGAGGTGGGTAATTGAGCTCATTGGAGCTCTGAATTAGTATGTCTTAAACTTGTGCTTTACATTTTATTTACCATCTCTCTCATATGTTGAATAAAAACACTCTGTCTTAGGGATAATTGCAGGTTGGTGGTACATAACGCCATATTGACCCTAGTATGGAAATGGCATATCAAGGTCATAAAAGCTGGATCTCACACATCTCCCATCTCTACTTCTGAACATTACACAGACGGATGCAGGCATACATCAGTAATCTATGTGCATGTATTGTGAAGGTGTAGCCTACACGCATGTGTGTATCTATTCTGTGCTGCTGTCTTCTAGTCCGAGTGCCTTTCTGTCTGTCTGTCTGTCTCTTTGTGTCTGCGTGCGTGTGCGTGCTGCCAGAGCTCAACAACTACAGAGCAGTTTCACTAAAAGCCAGGCCTCTCTGTCACAGTCATACGCCTGTTTTTGTGTCTGTCCAGCAGTGTAGAGCGTCTGGTTTGTCCTGCGGTGTGACTTCAGGACTTGGACTCTGCCACAGGTTTCACCTAAGGCAGGTTTTTGCCACTCAGATCTCTATGAAATCTTAACACAGTGTTGCAGTTTTTCTCAGTGATATGACAGCGCAGGACAAAGGAGCTGCTGTAACTTCTGATTTCAAGAATTTCAATGACCGAGCATTCTCTCATTATTATAATATATCCCCCCTGCTGGCCAGTTTATCCTCGACGGACAGTATAAAAAAAAAACAGTATAAAATTGCCAAAAACAGTTAAATGGTAACTTACTGTTCAACAGTTGAAACTGAAATTATAGTCAAGGGTCCCTGTATGTCCAGTGTGTTGATAAATGCATTTTAAAAACTAGTTTTAGATTGAATGTTTGTATTTAAATGTAGGTCTGTATATTGGTAGTCACCATGATGGTAATTATAGCAATTTTACTCAAAATTAGAAACCTCCTTCAGTATTCAACAACAAAAACAGGAATGCGCCGAAAAACAAAGCAGTTTTTGAAAAAGACAACAAGTGCCAGAATGCATACAGATGTTATTATAGGGTTTACCCCCCCCCCCCCCCTTGGTTAACCATTGAAACCACTGGTTGTTCCACTTGATAAGTATTAAGTTCTACAACAGTCAAACAAACAAGAAATCAAATTTCTACTGCTCTCGTGTCTGACTGAAGCTAGCAGTCATCCAGGGGCAGCACAGCCTGCAGTGTGACAGACCGTCCTATACTCGACAGTAATGGCGACATGCTCGATTGTCAGCCGCGTGCTCAGCTCCGTCAGCTCTGTCACGGGAAACTGCGCCAGATAATAATGTCGGCGAGATGTATGAATTGACGTTGACCTGTAATTGACTCAAAAAAGATGTATCAAGAATATCATAAAAAGAAAAGCAACTGGAAAAAAAACAACTTTTTTTTCTCGTTACCAGTCTGAGGCAGTAAACAGCACAGGCTGTACTTTTTTCATCCTCGGACATTGATGTTGTGCGAGTTGAATCGGAGAGCACTATCTCAGGAAAGCTGGGATTGTGTTTGATCTAGGCTTAATTATATATGCATGGAAGTCTATTTTTATTTTTTTGTTTTTTATTCTACACAAGCATAATAGTAATCCAGGAATAGCAGTTGAAAGCATTAAGAAAAATGTACACAACTCTTTTGATGTGCCATCCAAGGGCTTTTTAAAAACATGCACATAATAAATTGTGGTCCACTCTCCAGTCTGTATCGCTTTGTGTAAGGAATAGAGTTGTGGCCGTTGAAAAGGAAATGAGGAGGGTGAAGAGAGAATGAAATGACTAAAATGAAGGGAGAGGAAGAAAAAAAAAAAAAAAGCCTGAATAAGTGCACGTCCTCCACGGAGCGCTGTGCGTGGGAGGTCTGAACAACAAGACATCCGTTGCTTTGTCCAGTAGCCTCTAATACAGGCCTGAAAGACATCAACACAAAAGGACTTCCGCTGCTTTAAGAAAAGAGGCCACATGTACAGGTAACGAGATGTCACATCATTATGCTTCTAATGGAGTGACACATTGCTGATATATATCAGGGCCCTAGGGATAATTTCATGGACTGAGCTGGATGGAGACACTTTGTTGTGACTGCCAACAAGCCTGTGTGTGTGTGTGTGTGTGTGTGTGTGTGTGGGTGTATATTAGTGCGTATGTTAACGTGTGAATGAGAGGAGATTCATTCCAACCGGATTTATTGATCATTCAGGAAAAAGGGCATACCATGTCCAAGTATTTGCAGAATGATAGCCAGCACAGATTTAGAGCTAATTAAAAAACCCCTGTAGTGCAATTCTAAATGTAAAGTGAATGTATTGTATGTAAAAGACAAGCATGAATGTAACATTACAAACAAGAAATTTAGTCTGAGCTGCCTCCTACACAATGAACACAATGAATTTGGTTTATTTGTCTTGCCTTAATTGTGTAAGGCTGCAACTTATGATTCTTTTCATTATGAGTAATCTGTCAGTTATTGTCTTGACTAATCGTTTCGGTCTTAAAATGTCAATTGTGAAAAACGGCTATAGACAGTCCACCACCCAAAGATGTTCAGTGGAAAGTCATCAAGGACTAAACGAACCAGAAAATATTCACAAGAAGCCGGAAGCAGAGAATTTGAGCGATCAATAGACTAATCGATTAATCAACTAATCATTACAGTTCTTCTACTTTTTCCCCCGAAGTCTGAAAAAATATCTTGGCATGGCTTTGAGACGTAGATCTTTTAACTGAACATTTTTAACATAAATGAAAGACACAAATGAGTTGCATTGTGGGAATTGTAGGATCCTGATTGTTGCTGTTGCTTCTTATGTCAAATCTGTCCTTTTTGTGAGTGTCCAATCTTTATGGAAGCTCAGTGTCAAAGTGCTGGAATACCCCTTTAAACATGTAGTAATTGAGTATACACAGTGATTGACCATATCGCTGATGAATTGTACCCGCTTGTTTTGGATTATTTGCAAAACAATTAAGAGTGCCTTCTTACAGACTTTGAAAGAAAGAAGTCATGCTCTGATTGAATTTCATATGGTTATATTTTGTTTTATGTGTTCAGTTTTTCAGCATCCAGCCATGCCTTTTTATTCATTTCACCTCGCTGTCAGAGGATTTTGTAGAGTTATAGGCCTGTATTTTGTCCTCTCCAAATGACTCCCAGATTGGGGACAGTCTGGCGGAAGCACTTTTAGGATTTGGCTTTGAGGATATTTCCAGACATTTGTTTATAGCGTTAAGCCATTAACAGAACATGTTCCTCTTTCCTCTCCTTGCACGTAGTCTTTTTTTTTTTTTTTAAATGTTTTTATGCCATCGCTCACTTTTCTAGGCCTTTGTCAGGCAACGTACAAACATAAAGCTATTAAAAGCCCATTGGCACTTTGATTTGGGAGTACTCATCCTTGCACTTAGCCCGTCTGATCCTCTCTGCCTGTGTGTTCTCTTTTGAACTTCATTTAGTCATCATCAGTTATTATGCTGATATCATCACATGGAAACATGGCCTGACATCCAGCCAAGCATTTCGGGAAAAATTGTGAATTAAGGTCAACCACTGCCCACAATTTGGTGAAAGTTGGCTACAGCTGCAAAGTTTGACTTACAGGAACTTTGACAGATAACCAGGTGTCCATTAGTGGTCAAGGTTTCTTCAGAAAAACCCGTTGACATGGCTTTTTTTTTTAAAAATTTTATCAGACACTCTGTTAGGCTTCACTTCCACCTCCGGCTGCTTTGTTGTCTATATGTCTGAATGGAAAGCATATCACAAGCCTGGTTGAGCTGCTCGGTGCCAACACAATCATCCTGCCATCACCGATACAGACTTTATGTCTGTCTGGTAATGTGAGATTTCCTGGCCAGTAATGGCTTCCCAGAATGGAGCAGGTGTTGACACAATACTCGAAAAACTCGAGTAGCAACTCATGCTTTCAGTTGACATTCAAATGGGTCCCTGGAAAATTGTGTTTTGGTTTAGGACCAGTGCAGCTGACTGTTTATGGTCTGATTCACTGATGGAAAAAGTAGCCTTGAATCTTTTCCGGCTCCCCTTTCCCCCCAAAATCTGACAAAAATCTTCTAAAATCTTTTGCATCTATAAGACCAAAGCATAGTTGTGAGTATTAATCATGTGACTAGGGCTGCACCTAACAATTCTTTTCATTATCAATTTAAACGGACTTAAAATTATTTCCTCAATTTATCGTTTTATTTTTAAAATGCCAGAAAATAGTGAAAAAGGCTTGTTATAATATTTTAGTGACATCTTCAGATGTCTTGTTTTGTCTGATCAACAGTCCAAAATCCAAAGATATTCAGTTTACTATCATGTATCACAAAAAAAGCTTCAAATCATCACATTTGAGAAGCTGCAACCAGCAAATATTTGCCATTTTTCCTTTTTAAAAAAGACTAAAACAATTATTCAATTACCAAAATAGTTGCAGATTAATTTTCTGCTGATCGACTAATCAATACATCGACTAATCGTTGCAGCTCTACTAAACTTTCTATGTAAAAGACAAAAAATGACTAATCTGTCTTAGTTGAACATCACCTAAATAATAATAATAATATAACAGACACACTATTGGCCATTCTCTGCTGCTGTTTGCTGTGTGGTCATAAAGTATAACTAGCTGAAACATCAGGACATCTGTTAAGATTAATATCAATACGCAAAGCAAACAGAGCCGAATGACACATGGGTTTTGTTTTTTGTGTGGCACTTGTACCCAGTCGGTGTATGTTCTCTGGCTGGAGCTCAGGTTGTGTTGCCAGCCACGGAGGCAGGGTTCCCCCAGAGGAGAACAGCAGGGAGGAGATATAAACACCCAGCTTCCCCACCGGCCCTGACGAAGAACACTTCCTTCCATCGTCTCCCTTTGGGTTTCCTCACTCAAAACCTTGCAACAGGTCTCTGCCGGCCCAGCCTAGTTTCCCTCCAGTGCATCTCTCCGCTCCTTGATTCAGATAGATGTACAGGCGGCCTGAAGTCTCTGCTAATCTGTCCGATGGTGACCTTCTGTTGGGCGTCGTGGCATCTTCCTTGTTCAGACTTGAGTTCAATATAGAAAAGGCTTCACTGACATAATGAAATGCATCAGAAATCACAGCTGTTAAGGTTTCCTCGTTCAGAGAAACACACACACAATCAGATGTCTGTCAGACCAGGCTCCAATTCACTGCACATGGGGTCTCGGTATCTCTGGCAAACACAAACACAGAGTTTCTCACATTCAGTTTAGTCTCTCTGGACAAAGGCTCTTTGGTTTTGGATGGAGGGGGTTTCAGTGACCTGGCCCACGATGGTCTGTAGCAGCTCTTTGAACTGTCTAAAGTTGATGGGAGAGTGTTTGGTCAGCGTTTTGTCTCTTTAGGGTGATAATTAGGTGTTCTGCAGTTTGAAAAGCTATCTAGAGGAGATAAAAATGTACTGTTTACCGGAGAGAGACGAGGCTTGAGTTTTCTTTTGTCTCGGTACTTTATATTGACACTCCTCTTCATCACTCGCTCCCTCTCTCTGTTCACAGTTTACCAGAGATTTACCAGACATTCCTCCCTCGTTCATGTCTTGCTGGGGGAGTAAAAACTCAAACATTCAAACTGCTGTCGAACACGACGCCGCATACAAATATATGTATACGAGTGCAATTTGAGGTGTGTTTGTGTAATGACATTTAAGAGCAGATGGGAGAGTTTGCATATGAGTCTCTTGTGAGAAAAAAGGAATCACTGTTGTTTTTTTTTTTCAGTCCTTGCTTATATAGTCATGCAAGGACACAGCTTCAGCCTCAAGCTTGGAAACGATGAGAAAAGAGCACAGAGCGGGATGTAAACACAGAAATGAATCAGAAACACATTGCCTACAGGACACGTGCAAGAAAGCGTATCCAATTGCATGACCTTGTTGACCAGTTGAAGGTGACGGTGAATTGTGTTGAGCTGAACAAAAATAATTATATTCTGTCTGCAGCAAAACAAGCAAGCCTTTTTGCCCTTATCAACATCATCAAATTTCAATTTTCCTCCTAGTATGCTACCTCTTCACAGTAGCTTGTCAGCACCAACCTCCTGAGTGATTCTCTAACCCCAAGTGTGCTGCTTTCTGTCTCTCCCTCAAGGCTTCCCGACTCTGTAAACACGGCAATTTGTGAACGAGCCACACCATTAGTGTCCGCCCTGAGGCTGCAGCCCTGTAGAATATTCATGTAGCTTAATGATGAAGGTAGTGGGTATATCGGCTATATGTTGGTCAGTTTTGGATAAGCTGATCTAATGTATGTGCAGGTTTATTAGGAGACCAGATGTGGTGTTTATTTGTTTATCACACCAGCGTTTAGTACTAGTATTGACAAATGTCTATGCAGGGCTAGAGAGAGGACCTTAGACCCAGCTGCCAGCTAAAGAGGCCCAGTGTTGTGTTGCTGCAGGGGTCTCTGCTTCATCCCCTGACCCATTGTGTTTGATTAGGATCGGGTTCCCTCCTACACAGGTCTGGAAACATACAGAAGATGAATCTCCTCTGGTCTGGACCGACATCAAAAACGCAAGCTGTGTAAGCACAAGGAAAAGTTCGTACCAAGAGGTGCATGCTTTGTGCAGTTTTAGAGGCCAAACACTGAATTTGGAGAAACTAAAATGTACAGGAACTCTAAAGAAACCTGAAGAAGGGAATTTTCAAATGGGACGTGTGTGGAATCCCCAGTGATAACGCAGCTGTGAAGACACTGATGTATGTTTTGAACTCTCTTTAGCATAGCATGCCAGTTTGTATCCCTATAGTAACAGCTGAGTACACACACACACACATATATAGACGGGTGACAAATTCAAGGAAAAACCTGAATAAATGAGTGGAGAAACATAACAAATACAAATGCTTCCACACAGGTGCGCTGCATGGTACAATTAAGCAGTTAACATCCAATCATGCTCTGTAGCATGTATAAAAATGCTGAGCAGGCCCAGTTGATTCTGGTTTTGTATCAAGATGGCAAGAAGAAAACATCAAAGTGACTTTGAAAGGGAGTTCATTGTTGGGGCACGGATGGCAGGAGCTTCAGTAAAAAGCAGACTGCAGACTGCTCAACTGGCTCAATAGAAATTGTGGTTGACAGCCCACATTTGATGACCGTGATGCTGGTGATTTAGAACGATATGTAAGGAAAAACAGAAGAGGAACTCTTCCTCAGGTGACTGAGAATGTCAATGCAGGACGTGATCAGACTGTGTCAGCAAGAACAGTCTGTCGTCAATTACACAGAGAGGGATATTATAGTAGGGTTGCAGAGCATAAACCTCTCATTACAAAGATTATTGCACATTTAAGAGTCCAGTGGTGCAAAAACCACAGGTACTGGTCTACAGAGATGTGGAAAAAAGTGATACGGTCAGATGAGTCATCCTTCACCATATTCTTGACAAGTGGGTGAGTGCATGTGTGACGTTCACCAAGAGAACAGTACAGGCCCGAATGCTTGACGCCTACAGTGACGGGATCCGGTGGCTCTGTTATAATGTAGGGGGCATTTTGCTGGCACGGTTTGGGTCCACTTGTCCCCTTAGATGGAAGAGTCACTGCAAATCAATACAAAGTTTTTCTGAGTCATCACCTTTATACTATGATGAAACATTTCTATCCTGATGGGAGTATTCTCTTCCAGGATGACAATGCCCCAATTCATAGGGCACGAGGGGTCACTGAATAGTTTGAGTATGAAAATGATGTGAATCATATGCTACGGCCTTCACAGTTACCAGATCTCAACCCAATTGAACATCTATGGGAGATTTTGGACTGACGTGTTAGACAGCGCTCTCCACCACCATCATCAAAACACCAAATGAGGGAATATCTTTTTGAAGAATGGTCTTAATGGTAAATGGACTTTACTTGTATAGCTCCTTTCTAGTCTTCCAACCACTCAAAGTGCTTTCTTACACTACGAGCCACATTCGTCCATTAACGCACACATTCATACGCTGAACGGGTACAAGGGTTACCATGCAAGGTCCCAACCTGCCCATCAGAGGGAACTAACCATTCACATACATTCATACACACAGGAGCAATTTGGGGTTCAGTATCTCGCCCAAGGACACTTCAACTGAACCACATCCACATTCCTCCAGTAGAGTTCAGAGACTTGTAGAATCAATGCCAAGGTGCATTAAAGCTGTTCTGGTGTCACATGTTGGCCCAACACCTTACTAAGACACTTTATGTTGGTTTTTCCTTTAATATGTCACCCATCTATATGTGTATGTAGGCTCTTTGGTGTCATACCAAATTTCAGCATCATGATTGAACACCGAATTTCTTGCACTTGTCTGTTGTAGAATTATCTCCTCTAGCTGGGGTGAGATAATCATTTTCAGAATTGAGTAAAGTGGTTTTTCCTTTGTTTCTTCAAATTATTATAGCAAGTTACTTATTACTCAAGATTTGTCAACAAAAAGTTATGTTTAACAGCCAAAAGCCCAACTACGCATATTCTAGTATCTTAGTCCAAAATCCAAAATAAAGTAGATTATTGACTTGAAGGGACAAATGAAGTATGAATGAAGGATATGAATGACTAATTCAAGGATACTTCTCACTAATTTGCCCACAAATTATCAAAAAATCTGCCTCATTACCCAGCCAGACCCTCAACAGGACCGCTCATTGGTCAGCATCAAAGGACTGTAGTATTTAAGGCTGCTGCAACTAATGATTGTTTTCATTATTGATTAATTATTATTAATTTACTTAGTTGTTTGGTCTATAAAATGGTGTAAACTGTTTCCCAAGTCTCAAATGTCTTGTTTTGTGCCGACCAACAGTCCTCAACCCAAAGTTTATTAGTAAAGTTTATTATAATAGAGGACTAATTTAAGAAGAAAAAATAACTCAAAATCATTCATAGATTATCAAAATAGTCAATTGACTAATTGTTGCGACTCTAGTAGTGTTATTGATCAGTTTACAGGTGTTTGTATAACTGTGTGGGTATGTGGCAGATTTAGCTGGGAACAGAGGAGACATGTTAAGACAACAGTCCCTGGTTAAACACAAGCCAAAGAAATCTGTGTGATGTCAGGGCTGCACGCATTCAGATACAGATTTGTTTTGTTATGTGGAGTTTTCCTGTTGGTTTATCTACCAGTGACATCACTGAAGACGTCAAAGTTGAGGTCTGATGCAGTCACGGTCGCGTTATCTAAAGAGTTGTCATGTCAGAGTACTCTTAACGCATTCTTTTGCGTGGAAGATTCATTCACTGTTGATGTTTGGCCAAACTAATCTTCCAAGGTTTTGCACAGCTTCTGGCATGACTGTGTTTCATTTAGACTAGCTTGCAAAGACTTGAAAACATTTTAGCTAAACTTTAATTTTTGGGGGAAGAAATTTTTTTTTTCCCTTTTTGGAGTCGTGCCAAAGGCTTATTGAGCGCAGCTGAGATGCAGAGGAAGCTGGGTATTTTGCACTTAATATGTGCATTGTTCCTGGGTTGAAAAGGGTTTTTGATGGATTGTAAAAAACTAAAGAATTATTTTCCCAAGCTGCTTTGTGGAATATAAAGGACCTGGTGATTTATCTTTATTACCTGTTTAGCCTAGATGAACTTCACCAATCAATTGTCGATATCTCACCTCGGCATATGTGTTTGTTTTTATTTAACAGTCCACCCTGCTGTTCTTCAGGTAGATCTGAAGTAATCTCATTACAAAAGGCTACGTGCCACCTCTGTGCCACAGGAGATTCGTGTCCCATAAACAAACATAACCCTACCTGTAAACCAAATCTACCTTCCTTGCATTGTTTTTGCCTCGCCGTCTGTAATTAATATTTTGTTCTGCCTCAGTCTTAGTGAGGGTACAATCTGTGCAAGCAGAGAGTTTCTTTGTGTGTCAGGTTTTCTGTATGTTTACTAGTGGCACTGACTGAAGGGTTTAAACATCCTTGTTCATTATGAATCAGAGGCTTGTTTTTTCAGTGTGCACAGATTTTTATTTTTTTTTTCATTTCATGGAAACTTTTGGTCAGTGAATCTTAAGTCGATAACCACGGATACTGTGTTTTTTAAAAATGTTTGGATGTTTGGCAGGCGCAGTTCTGACCTTTATTGTATGAATTGGCACCTCCGCCCTTGTTCCTGAAGGTCTCGAAGGTGTAATTTAAATGTATTAACTTCTTATGCTGTTGGTAGAGAAAGTTGCCAGTTCAGCGTGATGAGCTTTGCCTGCAATAATAAATGGCTGCAGGGAAACCGTACAGTATCATATCTCACCACATTCACTGCTACATCTGTGCCTGTTTGTTTTCTTTTTTACTCTCGCCCAAAGGGGTTTCTGTTTTTTCACCAGGCCGGCCCAGACGTTCTTCCTGCCTTGTGCGGCAGATCCCATAGCGTTAAGCTTGCTTGTTGATTGTATTCAGGCAGAGATCCCCCTTCCCTGTCCTGGAACATAACTGCTTACCACAGAGTTAAAACAAACCATGCCCATGCTGGTTATGGCAGAGGGGGAAGTATTTAGATTTTCTGGTATTTATGGCGGTATTTGCTATATCACTGTAGTATCACTGTATCACATAGAGTTAAATAAGCAGATGGAACACAAAGCTTGTGTGTATGATCTGTTAGGTCAGATATCTGTTTGCTCCAGCATGAGTGCTTTGCACCGCTTTAGGGATTCCGGTTGGAGTAAAAATAAATTATTGAGGGTTAAGCTTAGACCTCCACCTCTACCCTAACCCAACATGCAAATGGAGTCATTTTTTATTTTTCTCCTCTAGCCAACCGAAAAAACAGCTTGATAGCATCATTATCCTGTATTAAAAAGAATTAGAAAAGTTGTCATTGAAAAATGAACATATTGAGTCATTTGAGTAAAGTGAATTTATTTTTTGAAGGGGAAAAAAGGTCATAAAATAACTTCCTAAACCATTAAAAATGACACTTCAACATTTTTCATGATGTGAACTCACAAAGCTGAAAGTGCAAAGTGAACATGTTGGATTTTTGCCTTTTATGAATTTCACGGTGTTTTCAGCTAAATATAAATCTGTTTAGTGTCTAGCCACACCTGGCTTCACTCACTGTATCCCACATCGTCTCCTTTCTGTGGCACTAAAGTTTTCGCCTCATAAAATAAAGTTTTAGCAACTTCACCTCATGGCTACCTGTAATCTCATTTCGCTGTGGAGCACACACAGACGAGTGGAAGGTGGCAGTCTTGGGTGAGCGCCCATGTGTCCCAGTATTGAGTTAACATCCATTATTCACATGTCATTAGCCTCCCAATCAGTCACCATCCATAATGTAGGGGAGCGAACGGCAAAGTCAGAGAGAGTCAGCATTTGGCTGGCAGGTTATCGTGAGCGGCTGTGGATTAGAGCATCAGCTCACTCATTGCCTTAAAAGTCTCACTGCAGCAGATTAAAATACAGATGATTTATTGATAGATATCGGCTCTTACAGTTTCCAAAGTTGCTGATAAAGTACTACTATGTAATAATAATTCTGGAGATTCTTTGGTCTTGCTTGCCAAGGACCAACTACAAGATAGAAATCAAACTCTGTGCTGTCATGAGGGTATATTGACCTTCTCGTCCTCATTTATTCACCTGCTCTCATTCACTCGCACAGGAATAATAACACTCCAACGTGCCATTCTATCTGGCAGTACCCCCTGTTCTGAGGCCTGAGCTAACCAGTGGTAATCTTGTCCCAAAAACATCTCATAAGCCCCTCTATCCGCTCCTCCTGAGCTCCCAAAATGACCCTCAATCCTTCGGCGCAAATCTGAGCTCCTAAAAACTCCTCATCTAACCTCCATCCGATAAACCCGAAAAGACCAATAGTCCTATTACTGTTAGCTGCTGTTATAGGGGTCAGGGTTATTTGCACCACTCACTCGCCCTCCTAAATGATGCAAACAGTTGATGAAAAAACCTCTGCTAACTTCTGTGTAGAGATAAGATGCTCAAATCTTAACCGTAAAAGCTTGTGCACACTTTCAATTTCTTTTAGGCAGGTAAAGGCAGCAAACTTTATTACAGATACATTGTTTCGGACTTTAGACCTTCATCAGGTAAAACATATGGTTTTACCTGATACATAGATATGATGCTGCCATTTTAGATTAAGTTTTTAGGGGTTCGCTGCTCCCTTGATTATTTATGTGTGTCATGTTTTTATCATTGGGAGAGACTTGGGAAGCTTTTTGATTTAGAAAAAATAGTGGTTCAGATGACGCCATGACGGTTGTTTTTTTGTGTTCCAATTCTGGATACATTTTAGTAAATCCCATAGAGTCCCACCCTATTTTTTTTGGAAAACACATTTAGCTATTTTAAGGGCCTCCAAGCAGCCTCTCAAGGGCTGACATCATATTCTTTCATTTTTTCCTTCCTTGATAACTTTCCTTGTAAAAAGAAGACACAAGACACACAAAATGTACATGTTCCTAACAGAGTAACATCAAATTTTAGTGATTTTTTTTTTTTTTAAATCCTGAATAAACTCAAATGAGAATACTTACTTATTGATACCTTTTTAGTTATTTTCTATCTTGCTCTTAGTAGGTACACACCATAACCATCTTGGGTCAGCAGGGGTAAAGCTTAGCTTCGGTTTGGATGCCAGTAATTCAGGGGCCCAATCTCTGGAACAATCGACAATTAAACAAGAAAACAGAGGTAGGAGAGAGGGAGGGCAAAAATGAAAGGAAGGGGAAACAATTCGTTGCATTGTGTCTGCCGGCACATGGTCCGACCAGTTTTGGCAGGATTGCAGGAAAACGGATGCAGAGGGAGAAGAGGGTAGCCTATTAAATGATCAGACCTCGAAAGACCGGGTCTCCATCAACACACGCTCAAGGCACACACCATAGTTTCATCAAACACATGTGGCAATGCTGAAGAAGAAAAAGAATGGGGAAAGCAGTGAGTCCTGTGTGAAAAAGGTAAGAGGAAAACAGAGCGGGAGGAGAGAGTGGATGAGTTTGGTGATGCCTTGAATTCAGAATCTGGAGTTTGAGAAAATCGGTTTCTGGATGCAGCTGAAATGTTTAGCAGCTAATAGCCAACATTCACAAACAGCTGGAAGTGAAAGTAAGCAAATAGTGAATTTGTTTGCATTGGATTTGAACAACTTAAGTACCAGGAAATTGTTTCCTCCCTTGTCTCTATGTGATGTGTTTGATTATGGTCTTGCTGTCTGAGAGCTATAATGTTTATGGTTCATTATGGGACTATCTGGAAGGTGTCAATGCTCCAATCTGCATTATTGCTGTGGGGAAGTAGCACTACTTAAAGGGGACCTGTTATGCTCATTTCCAGCTCTATATTTTTATTCTGGGACTCCATTAGAGTAACTTTGTATGATTCGCAGTTCAAAAAATTCCTTATTTATCTTATAGTGGCCCTTTTATGCAGCCACTTAGTTCAGCCTCTGTTCTGATTGGCCAGCTTTCCGGAAGCCTGCCGAGGGGCAGAGTCATGTTAAGTTACCACCGATGCAAACCCAATATTTCCTGCTTTACTGCTTCATATTAAAAGCTTTTAAATTACTAAATAACAGGGGACGTTATTGTGAAGAATTTACAGGAAATGAAACGTGTTCCTCGCCGAATTAGCAGAGCTTTGTTAGTGACACTAAAAACCAGTCAACACAACAACATATGGAGATATTTGGAGCTATTTGTTCAGCGGATCAGTTAGAAATAATCCAGGGAGGAATTGTACAAGCAGAAACAGCCACAGTGATGATGATGTTTGATGAAGACCAGCACACCTCCAACAGGTGAACTACTTATTTTACTTTGCCCTGCTGTGTAATGGAAAAACACTCACAGCATGCCAGCTTGACTTGAGTCATGGCTTGGCGTGACTACTCCCAAAACAATAGAAAAATGCCATAATGTTAGCAGAGAGGAGCAGTGAACTTGCGCACTGTGTGTGGAGCAGATGACCATATAAAGAAATCTGTCACAAATTGACATCAGCTCAGGCTGAAAGTAGAAAAAACTTGAAAACTGAGCGTTCAGAGCAGTCTGAAGCTGGTGCATTTTGCTCACAGTTATTACTTCTACATACGTTTACCTCATTATTTGACACTTTGGCCATCTTAAAATAAAACCCGACACTGTAACATTATATATATATGACTGAAAATAAGGAAAAGCATAATAGTTCCCTTTTAAGAACTGAGAGAAAAAAAATGCAGAAATGAGTAAATGGTTGATATTGTTGATGATTTCATGTGTCGATGTAAGAGCTGACTCAGAGTTCTGTGTGATTGGAAAACAGTTCTGCCCTGTGTGTCATTCACTGAGTGTTCCACATTGAGTGAATTAATACACACACACACACACACGCAGAGCTTTCTGACGTACTTACAGACTCACAGAGGATGTGTTTGAGTCAGAATTTTGGTTTTGTCATTTCTCTCTAATTTAAAAAAAAAAACAAAACAAAACAAAAAAACCCTGAAAATATTTGCTGTGGCGAAGTTGTTTTGTACTCAAGGACGGCCTTCAACACAGAGAAGGGTAAAGACTGGAAATGAAAAAGGAACAACATTCGTTCTGCTCCTTTTTTATCAAATCTTGAAAAGCCTTTTCACCACCTCCGTCAGAGAACTGCGGCATTGGCAAAATCTCTGTTTGTGGGTGTTATTCAACAGTTACAAACCCAACTTTTCTCCTCTCAGGCAGAGATGAAAAAGCTCAAAATTACATGTTGTTTTCATGCCTCAAAACTCACCCATCAGCATGATTGTATGATTTTTATGGTAGGAAAATAATTCATAACATTATCACTGACGATGTTAATAATAACTGGTGATGTCAATAAATGACTGATAATTTATCAGCACATGAATTATGATGCAGCAGCATTGACTCTGATGCAACAGTGGAAAGATCAACAGAGCGATAGTATCATGGTCAGTCGGTGGCCTGACTGCTCACTTCACTGTACCAGGATGAACTGTTGTACCTTGTGTGTAGCCTTGCCGTTGGTTGATAAAAGCCTCATTGTCTCCATTATCTTCTAAAGTGAGAGTGAATTCAAAGCTGGTCTCCTTCCCTGGAGACTGCAATGTACTTGCTCTGTCTCCTCTATTTATTATCACCCCTTTTATCTTGGTTTTTTGCATCTTTTCTTATCTGTAAAACATTTTTAGTTTATCAGAAAAAAAAAAAACCCCGCTGTCCTTACATAAACCCAGCACGACCTGAGTCAAATGTTCATGGGTTTTTACATTTATGCAGTCGTAAAAACCTTGAGTTCTGATCTCAGCTCCCTCTCAACCAGCAGATCCAGTTCGCCGACCAGAAACAGGAGTTCAACAAGCGTCCCTCCAAGATCGGCCGACGCTCTCTGTCCCGCTCCATCTCCCAGTCCTCCACAGACAGCTACAGCTCAGGTAAACAGACACACACACACACACACACACACACACTTCCTACTGTATTACTCAATATCTGTAGAGACACCAAACATCTAGAAAGTACCATGTCCCCTTTGCTTGGTTGTACTTGGTGTCTCTCATTCTCACACTCTGACACTGTAGTTCATGTGAAACTGTGGGCTCTGTGTTAGAGGATTAGCTTGCTGGGGATCTTCTGGAGGAGAGAGAGAAGTATTAGGTGTGGTTGAAACTAAATTATATCCCCAGTCTGATTTATGACTGCAGTGGTGAGAGACGAGAAAGTTAGAGAGAGATGTGGACATGTTGGTGCAGCGTATAGCACTGATACAGATGGATGAGGGTAGCAGAGGATTTAGAGGTAGTTATACCTTTTTCTTGGCTGAAAAAATGGATGTAAAAATAAGTATAATGAACCAGAAGAGAACAGAGGAAGCCATTCATGATATTACAGAGCAGTCATGCAGAAAAATAGTGTCTTTTTTTATTTTTATTTTTTAAGAAAACCTGTTAAAACATATGTAAATAGCACCCATACAGCCACCTTTTCCACAGTTTACCCCTTGAAAAACACAGCTCAAGGAAACATAACATAAGGCTAAGACCTTTTCTGTCACTCCTCTTCTCAGCACTCTAAAAGCAGACTTTTCGGAAACGTCACCACTTAATCTGCTTCAATTTCAGGCACTCTGAGTTGTTGCTGTGTGTCAGGGTCAGTCACAGGACACAGATCTTCCAATGACACCATTAACATGATGAATTAATCTGTGTGTTAGACAGTTGACAGTAGGCAGGATATGATGGACAAACAGATGGATGACAGATGGACAAAATGACTTTTAGTCAGTATTAGCAGATGGCTGTAATGGGTCCCTAAGGTCAGGGGTACTAAAAAAAAGTCTACTGAGTAGTGAGTACTCTCACTTACTGAGAAAAAGATGAAACATTTTCATCCTGTGACTTCCCGTTGGCACATTGGGAGGCTGTTTTTGTTAGGCAAGCAACACCAATCAGGGTCAGCTGAGAAAAAGGCCTTGTGGGGTTTATCTTCTCTCAGGAAAATAAAAATCAGCCCAATATTGTTCTTAATTTTTGTTTATACAGTAAATCATGACACATTTAACTCTTAGCTGCTTGTATTTGTTTCTTAGAAAAAGAGTTTTCTCTAAAATATAATGGAATCTGAAGTTACAGAAGATTTTTGCCAGTGTTCCTTTTGTCACCTGATCTTTTCCAGAAGAGTTTTTGGTTCCTTTCGATAATAACATTTGACAGAAAGAGCAGGTTGTCCACAGGTGACTGCTCTTTAACCTTCTTTCTTATAAACGTAACATTTCGAACTTTGAATTCAACTCTTTACAGCTCTAAAACCAAAATTGGCACAGTCAGTGTAGTCTACCTACCTAAGGTGAGAGTTGGATTCGTTCCAGTTCTCCCGCACTAAATCTTGTTGTTCTCTTTTCTTCTTCTTTCCTCTCAGCTCGGCTCTTATTCCCTCTACCTCCCAACAACCTTCCTCTCCAGCCCCACGCTGTCAGATCATGACTAAAATAATGATCTGGATTTTTTTCCCCCTTAGATATTGTGATAGTGATGAGAGCGCTTAGTCTGCATTTTAATTCACGCAGTGATTTGACAGGCTGTAGTGTTTTGTCTGTGCTGTTGGCTTCTTCTTATGTTGACATCTGAGCTATTCTTAACCCCTATAAAATGAGTGAAATGTTGTCAGCGCTGCCAATATTAGGGTTATTTTCAGAAACTCACACTGCCCTACTGTCTCTGCCTTGACCCTCTTTATCACCCCCCCCCCCCCCCCCCCCCCCACCCCCACCCCCTACCCCCCACCCCCCACCCCTTCCTCTGCTGTCTTCTCCCATAATTCCTTCACCTGAGTGGCTCTTATTTCTCTGATGGTTCCCACAGTGCAGAGACACTCTGAACACACCAGTAATACTTTTCCCGAGACCACTTTGGTATAGATTCTCTTAATCAGGGATCTTTTTTTTTTTTCCAAACTGTCCAACTCTATAAAAGCATAGCAGATGGATTTTATGAACATTGTAATACTCTTTTTTTTAAACCATGTCTCAATATTGATCGGGAAGTAATAATTGAAAGGTTGATAGAATGGTCAAAAATCACTGTTGGCAAATACTGAGTTAAATTTTTTTTTTTGTCTTAAATACAAAAATTAAGAATCTCTAAATACATTTCTTTAAGTAACAGTGATTAACAAGGCTTAGACTAAGTATTAGGTTGGTAAAGGTCAGATATATTTCATTTTTTATGTTTTTAGAGGAATCTAAAACTCTTCTGTGTCTGAAACAGACTAGCTGTACACACTATCTTCAGCTCTGTCCCAGAATCCTTTGCAAGTATCAGTACATTCCTCATGACCCCTAAGATCTCCTCAGCTCACACTCTCCCCCCCCTCCCTCTCCTCCTGTCAGTATGGATGGCAGATTTCAAAAGAAGATTTTTTCCTAACAGTAGACTCTTGGATTATTACCTTTCTGTTTTAAGCCTTTCCTGTACTGGCACAGTACAGCATGTCCTTTAACTTCAGCATTGTTACAATGCTGGCAAGGTATCTGATACTGGTCCCTGGTCATTTAGAAAGGGCGGTAGGAGTGATATTGGCATCGTGCAACTGCTTTTACACACTGCACCTGCTTAGTGAGTCAGCTAGTAACACAGGAACCACACGCTACTGGTGCCAGTCACGGAGGCATCTCCTCACCGGGTGTGCTGGTGTACGCAGTGGGTACCACTGTTTATATCTCACTGAGCCGCACTGATACTTCTCCATGACATGTTTTCTTCCACTTTTATACTGTGTTTACTTTGCACTGCAGTCTTAATATTGGAAAGAGGCTGGAGTCGCTCTGTAGGAGGAAAAGATTTTGAAGACAGCTTTATAATCAATTCACCTCAGTGCTGTGCAGAATCCATGGCCTTGCAAACTCAAATTGCAGGGTTGGGAAAAGCACATAAATCCAAGGCACTTTGTGTTTGTGCTGCACTTTGAAACCTTAAAGCTCTGGATGAAAAAAAAAATCCTGTAGAAAACAAAATCCTGTTTAAATTATGTTTCAAACTTTTACTTGTATTGCAACAGGACTTTTTTTTGGCTATATTGTGCCTTTATGAGTGTGACATGCTGACAATTTCTATGTATGTGTGTGTGTTTGTCTTTTAGCGGCGTCATACACGGACAGCTCTGATGATGAGACGTCTCCTCGGGACAAACAGCAGAAGAACTCCAAGGGCAACGGAGACTTCTGTATCAAAAACATCAAACAGGCTGACTTCGGACGCAGAGAGATTGAGATTGCAGAGCAAGGTTTGTCTGGCTTCTTTTTTCTTTTCTTTTTTTTTTTTTCTTGTGAGACATTTTTATCTCAGTCTTGGTTATTATTATGCCATTTATTAATAGAATATTTGGCATCTTGTAAAATAAGGGACTGTCACTGCTCACTTTGAAAGGGTAGAATCTTAAGATGAACTGTTTAAGGTGTAGATGCAAGGTCATGCTACGTTCAAAGAGTGTCGGTGATGTGCATGTGTTGCTAACACCTCCTCCGCTCTGCTGGGTGGCCATATGTCCCCTGCCACCGCAAGTGAGAACACCATTTAAAAATCAAATACACATTATTCACATCATTCCCTAATTAGCCTACTTCACAGAACTTACAGAGAGCCTCAGCTGAACCCTGCAGGCTACACACACACACACACACACACACACACACACACATCATTATGTCCTTAGCATCAGTATCCCTCAGCTGGATGAGTCGATGGATTAGCGATGAAGGATTAAATGATGGGAATTCCTTCATTCGAGCTTCCAGCTGATTCTCCCATATCCATTTTGTATGTTTTGTGTGTTTTTCCTCCTCCAGAGATGCCAGCCCTGATGGCTCTGAGGAAGCGAGCCCAGGGGGAGAAACCCCTCGCTGGTGCCAAGGTGGTGGGCTGCACCCACATCACTGCCCAGACTGCTGTGAGTAGGAACGCAAGACACAAGACACACACTCACTTCCAGTGTAAATATAATCATAATAATGGCAGCCATATCTGACTCCTGCTCCGTCTCCTCAGGTGCTGATGGAGACTCTGTCAGCTTTGGGGGCTCAGTGTAGATGGGCAGCCTGCAACATCTACTCCACCCAGAATGAAGTGGCAGCTGCCCTGGCAGAGGGAGGTGAGACATTGTGTTCCTGTGTGTGTGTGTGTGTGACACCTGCCTTTTACTTCTCTCCTGTTGCTTTAAAATATTCAGAGGCTCCTTTTCACTCATTCTCCACCTCTGTGGGGTTTTTCCTTTTCTTGCTATGTATAAAATACTTCCCGTCTCTTTCCAGGTTTCAGTGTGTTTGCGTGGAAGGGCGAGTCAGAGGACGACTTCTGGTGGTGCATCGATCGCTGTGTCAACGTTGAAGGCTGGCAACCCAACATGGTAGCACACCTACATTCTCAATAAAGCTTACTAAAGCATGAGAGAAATATCTTTTTGTTTTTCCCCCCCTCCTACAATCACTGTAGGTGGTGCATAGTGGAATTTGCAATTTTCACCAAATAATTTGATATTTTTGAATGTAGTAGAGCGTCTATTTTTAATTGATGATTAGTTACCTGCCACATTGTGCAGAAGAAAAAGGATTAGCAGTCTAATGTGCATGACTGCATTTTGAGATTAGCTTTGATTAAAAACATGCAAATATGTTGTTTGACTTCCAGGATTGAAGCATACATACATTTAAATGTTATCATGAAATGAAAATACTCCCGTGGGAAAACAGATTTCTTTCTATTGAATGTTGATTTAAAAAAAAAAAAAACTTGATTGAATTGAAGATATGTTATCTGACCCTGGAACTGATCTACAAGTTTGAGATTCAGTCAGTCTGTCCCTGGTTGTCTTTCAGATCTTGGATGACGGTGGAGACCTGACTCACTGGATCTATAAAAAATACCCCAACATGTTCAAGAAGATCAAGGGCATCGTAGAGGAGAGCGTCACCGGTGTGCACAGGTGAGACTTGCATGAAGCCTCTATCCTTGACTGTGTAGTTCTGCTGAGCAGCGCTTCTTGTAAAAGTCATAAAATACGTCACTGCTCAGCAGAGAAAAGCACTGATAATTATTTTAAATGGCAGAATGTGCAAGTAAATTTTCATACGCAAAATCAAAGACACACATACAGTCACACGCTCATACAGTTTCTGGTATAACATCACCATCTAGTGGTGAAAATATTCTCTACTAACAAGTGTGCTATGATTACACAATTCTGCAGCATTGCATGCATTGCAGTGTGTATAGGAGTAGAATATAAAGTAGAATATTCATTTTATTTAATGATAACAAATCATTAAATGATAAAACATACAAACGTATTGCTTTGTGTATCACTGGAGGTTTCAGTCTATATTGTCAACATTAAACATGACATGATTTATCTGTTTTATCGTGTTTCATGTATGTTAACGTGCGTGTAGGTTGTACCAGCTGTCCAAGGCGGGGAAGCTGTGCGTCCCAGCCATGAACGTCAACGACTCAGTGACCAAGCAGAAGTTTGACAACCTCTACTGCTGCAGGGAGTCCATCCTAGACGGGTATGAAACAGTCTCCTGTGTCAGAACTCTTAAGAAAACAGTTGTTGTTTGAACATTTAGTGTCGCAGGGCTCTACTCCAAACGGTCTGAATAAATATTAAGCAGCCGCTGAAATAATTCTGTTTCTGTTTCTTAGCCTGAAGAGGACCACTGACGTCATGTTCGGAGGCAAACAGGTGGTGGTGTGTGGATACGGAGAGGTAAGGCTGACACACTGAAACAAGTTCATACACAGTGCTTTTCTCACTGAAAGACCAAAATGTTAGAGCAATCTTCTCTCCCCTGAATACAAACAGGGTAAAATTACATGAAGGCTATGATACATCTACTTATAAAAATATCTTTCAAGTAAAAAAAACATTTTCTGTGAAAGTTATTTATTACTAGCAGGGCACATAGTTTGCTGTCCTATTCCTGATCCATTTGTATGCTTTGCGCCATATCATGGACATTATCCTATAAAACACCTAAAGGTATAATAAATGTATATTGTACATGATTATGTTGGGTTACTGTAGTTAAAATCAAACAGCAAGCATCATGTGGCGTGACATTATGTTGTCTCCTTTGATTTCACGTTTGTCTGTTGTAATGTATGTGAATATCTCTCCTCTGTCATCCGCAGGTGGGAAAAGGCTGTTGTGCCGCCCTCAAAGCGATGGGCTCCATCGTCTACGTCACAGAGATCGACCCCATCTGTGCCTTGCAGGCCTGGTAAGAACTCTGACGGGTTGAGTTTCTTATAGATCACTGCCGGCGTTGACATTTCTTTTAGTCTTATGCTCTTTATTTTCTCTCTCCCGATCACAGCATGGACGGCTTCCGGCTGGTAAAGCTCAATGAAGTCATCAGACAAGTGGACATCGTCATCACCTGCACAGGTTTATTCAGCTGCTGTATTTCTGTCTCAATAAAGAAGAATCTCTCATTTATTTCTGACTGTGTGAAGCTGAGATTCATAAGTAGTTCTGCATCATAATAATTAAATTGCTGACTAATCGCTTTGCAGTAGCTGCACAGTGATTTGTCCTGTTGGTTTTTGTTTTGGGGCGTAATCCACAAATAACAGTGCATAAATAAATGCAGTTATTACACAGGGGAAACTCGCATCCTGTGCATCGGGAAGGTTCAAGAAGTACAAGAGACAGTAACACATTTCTGTCACTGCAGACTGTATTAAATTCATGATCATTAACATGAAACAGTTACTAATCAAGTTCTCCGCTAAGTCGTCCTGAACACTTCATTAAAGCAGAGAACGACTCATCTCTGCTTCACCGCTGTCACTTCATTCACTGCTGTCTTCAGGGTTGAAGCTTCAGTCTGCAATGTAACAGGAAGAGATAATGAAGGTGGAAGACGATTTGTGTGGTTTGCGTGAGATTGTCCTAATACAGTTACAAAGTGCTGTGAAATAAATAAAACAGGACAGGCATTAGCTCTAATAAGGTCACTCACTGTCAGCTCCGTTAAGTTCTCTCATTAGAGCCCTCGCAGCAAAATTCAGAAAGCTTGTTGGATTCCCCGTGAAATAATGAGCAAAATAAGTTATCAATTGCTTTTTAAAATATTCATAATTTTAAAAAATAAATGGATGAAACATGAAACATGTACAGATCCTTAAAAATGCACTACGCAGACAAGTGGAACGCTGAAATGTAATCACATTTTCAGACTTAATTAACAATGATAAATTGTGAGATAAGATATAATTAAATCAAGTATAGTAAAAAAAGAGTTGAACCTTATTGGGCCTCCTTGCAACACTTCATTTGCTAAAACTTAAAATCTACTCTAGTTTGTCTTTTGTTTCTGTCTCAATTGAGCTCTCTCTCTGTCTGTCACCACTTCTTGCTCTTTGTGCATTTGTCTTTATCTTTTCTCTCCCTCCCATCAGGCAATAAGAACGTGGTGGTGAGAGAGTACCTCGACCGTATGAAGAACGGCTGCATTGTCTGCAACATGGGACACTCCAACACTGAGATTGATGTGGTCAGTTACCAGCCAGTTACCATAAACTCCTTTTTCTCTATCTATACTTACATGTGGGCTGAACAGATTTAATAACAACAATACAGGTTACAGCCATCGCACAGTTCAACTTGTTCTATAGCAAGTTTGTCTTTTAGAGGTCCACAAGAAAAGACAATTATACAACAGAACAAATCAAGAAGCATGATCAAATATCAAAACAGAATCCAGAAACAAAAAGTGTCAGTTCTGATGACACGAGTGACAACACGCTGACTGTTCTTCTGTCTGTAAAGCCTAACCTTGGGCAGTGAGTGTTCATTGTCGTCATGGTAACTGACAGCTTAGCTTGAGCCAGTAGAGTTGATGTGAAAGGCCTGATCAATAGTTCAGTGGTCAGGCTGCTAGAGCTTTACAAACCATTAAAACATGACAATGAGTCTCAGACATCAGGAATTTTTTTTTAAAGCAGATCATTAATGAAAGTTATGATGTCTTTGATGCTTGACGTTAGTTTTGAGGTAAATATAAAGACAGTAGTTGAATTACTTTTACATTTTAGGCATTAACTGTAGACTTCTAACACTGAGTGCACCAGTATAATACAAAGATAAGGGTTGTTCTACTCTGACTGTATTTCTCTGACCATAAAACTTTAAAACATCAAAATAGAAGTATTAGGAATAGGAAAAAAATGGAGGATTTGCATGGATTTCAGCAATCAGAAAGTAGTGGTGAAAGGAAGCAGTTCAGATATGAGAGCAAACTGTCACTTCTTACATGCTGGAAAAGAGCAAGCACACTTTTATCCCTTTGCATAAGACTGCTCATCCCAACGAAAACGAGAAGCGGAAGTAAATATTTCCTGATGATGTTTGTCTCATCCTGTAGGCGAGCCTGCGGACCCCCGAGCTGACCTGGGAGAGAGTGCGCTCTCAGGTGGACCACGTCATCTGGCCTGACGGCAAGAGGATAGTCCTGCTGGCTGAGGTACTCGCACATGCACTTATTCAAACAACTTTAAAAGCCGCCTCACAACAAATTTACCATATATTTACCTTTTTGCTCAACCAATGAGTGAAATCACAGAGCTCTATGGCGATAAGACACACACACACACACACCACTGCATAGATGCATTGCAGTTTAGGATTACTTGGTTGACAGAATGAGAGCAGTCTTGACAGGGCCAGACAGACAACCCGCCAGCCCGTCGATGCCTGCCTCTCTGCTGCTGTTTGATCTGCAGCAGGTGTCGACCACATCAGTAGATCCGCTCCTCACTTCTCCCCGCCTCCGTAATCGCACTCTGTTCCAAAAGTTCTGTTTCCTAAAAAAAAGAGTCTTGTTCCAAAAATGTCTGTCTAAAGTTATAGCACATCACCCAGACATCATCGTTCAGTATATCTGAAACGAAGAGAATTTAGATCGCCGGGTTTCTTTTAAAGTTTACTTTAGTTTTTAAATAGTAAATACGTCAAAGAGGAGCTATTTTTCATTCCTCTTTGTTTTACAACCGTTTCACAATGTAATACTAAATACTCAAGCGTTTATTTATTTATACAAATTCAAGATCCGTGCTTGTCTCCCACCGCTAAACTAGAGCGAGAGATGGGTCACGAAGACGCGTTTTGGCAGACAAGACAGTCGCAGCTGTAGAGGCTCTTTGTGTTCAGTTCACAGGGGTCAAAACAGCACAATGAGAGAATAAAGAAACTAAAGCTCCTTCCACAATTTAAAAAAAGCCCACATCCTCTTATAGGAAGGGGGCCAGTTAAATGTTAGAATATGTGTGATTTGTAAAGTGCACTGGACATTTAATTCTGCTTTCATCAAGCAACAACAACAATACAACCCTTCTCTGTTCCCTATGCTGGACTCGAGATGATTCATTTCTAACAGAGACTTCTCTTTTCTAACAACATCTCAGCCAGATTTTTACATCCTGACACTTTGTTCTCTCAACTAAAGAGTTAAAAACCTTTTTCAACTACGTCTTTTCCTCTTCAGGGTCGTCTGCTGAACCTCAGCTGTTCCACTGTGCCCACTTTCGTGCTCTCCATCACCGCCACTACCCAGGTAAACCCTGAGCATCATTTACATTGTTGGTTCATGATTGATTTTGTGTTTTTTTTGCACTGCTCTCACTCAGCTTAAAATATCAAAACCAGAAGAGGTTGTGTGTTTGTGTGCGCACGTGAGTAACACTTGTGTCTCTGCCCAGGCGCTGGCTCTGATAGAGCTGTACAATGCCCCAGAGGGACGCTACAAACAGGATGTTTACCTGCTGCCCAAGAAGATGGGTAAGATTTTCCTCCAGTTTAGTCTGTGTTATTGGAAGAAACCCTGGACAAAGAGCACTTAATGCCGAATAAGACAAAGACACTAAAAATTTGATAACATAGTTCTGATTTGATAACATAAACACAGTAAAATATCAGGTCAGAGAGACACATGATATCATGTTGGGTACTTAAGTAGCCACCAGGCAAGAAGATTAACAGGAAGTCATTACAGAGTTTGTGTTTGCCTCAGCAGAAAGCCCGCAGGCGTGTTGCATTTATTTCCACAGACAACACCGAACACATGTGGCCGACTTTATCTGTTTAATCCAGAGTTGTCTCCCCGGATAGCGAAATCATTCACAGTAGAACGAGCCCTGTGTGTCTGTGCACATATGTATGCGTGCATACAGCCCACAGCGTGTCTTTAGCATTGCCTGTCGCATCCTTAGCTCTCCTCCCTGTGGATTAGAGAAGCACACATAACATAGTATATAAAAACAGGGAGCCAAATGTAGGTCACTCAGGTGACGGCTGCTGCTACCACAGCACACACTGACAGAAAGATGATGGAGAGAGAGAGAGAGAGAAGGAAGAGCTGAGATGAGAAAAGAAGGCAGTAGAGACACAAAGAAGGATGAGGAGAGGAAAAGAGGAAGATAGAAGAATAAAGAAAGAGATGGAGAGACGGTAAATCCCAGAGTGCGTCTTTGCTTCCGTCTCACATTTGAATGATTAATCAGCCACAGATGCCTGGTGAATGTTAACGCGTTTCTTTCCCTCCAGATGAGTACGTGGCCAGCCTACATCTCCCTACGTTCGACGCACATCTCACAGAGCTGACTGACGAGCAGGCCAAGTATCTGGGCTTGAACAAGAACGGGCCCTTCAAGCCAAACTACTATAGGTATGAAAACACCTCAACTCACTAGAAAACAGCCAAGAGTTTATCAGTTCAGCTGGCGGAAGCTAAAAATGAAAGAGAGGGATTTGCTAGTCTTGGAGCTTAATGAATCTGGGGATTTTGTTAACCCTCTGCTGTCTGTGTGTCACTGAGTAAGACACCACATCTCTTACCTGCTAGTTCATCGTCGAATTTAGCGTATATATATTTGTCTGACTTTGAGTGTTTTCTCTCTTTCTCTTGAAGGTATTAAATGAGTGTTGGGGTCGGACAGAAGAAATACCAATACTCCATGAATCGCACAGACTCATAGAGGAGAAGAGAAGGAGGAGGAGGAGGACTGAAGGAAGGAAGGAAGGACGGACAGAATAGTCAACACACCTGCTTTATAAATGGGGGGGGGAGGAGCTCTGATTAAGCCTGTGGGCGAGGGGGGAGGGGTGGGATGGGGGGGGTGGAGGGGGCGTGGCTTTTCCTGCGCTTATGGCAGTTGTTTAATTTATTCACGCTTGACAACAATAATAATAATAATAACATTAACTCTAACTCTGTGGAGCTGCTCCCGTCATTTGCCACTAGCTAGCTCCCACGTTAAGGGACGTCTTCTTCTTCTTCTCTAAGACGTTTTATTTCCCGTCAACTCGTCATTTCACCACCGTTATCTCTTTTTCTCTTTAGACGCCCATCTGTGTGTCGAGTTGTATGTAAAATCCTCCATCCTCCCTTCCCATCGCCAGATCTTTTATTGTTTAACTATTAAAGATGAAATTATTGACGCTAAAAAGATATATACTATATTAAAAAAAAAAAAAATTATTAAAAAAAAATCTGTGAATGAAGATGACCTTTTTGAAGATTTAGTGATGGACACTTTTTCCTGTCCTTTTTTTTTTGTTGTTGTTGTTGTCTTTTCTTTTCTACCTGTGATTATGTTTTTGTTTTCTCTTGTGTAATATTTGCGAGGGCGGGGCTAGACCTAGTGGGAGGGGTTGGGTGGGGTCTCAGGGTCCAATCATATCATGTCTTTTATTTGATCGTTTCGTTGAGATTCACAGTCGTGTCTGTTTTTAAACACTTTTTTTAATGCGTTCTGTCCCTCCGGATAAGCCAAGTTGTAGTTTGTCAGTACCTTCTTCTTTTTCTGTTTTTTTTTTTTTTTTTTTAAGTATGACTGGACGGTGACCGGTTCTTCCCACCTGTCACTCAAACTCACAGTGAAACCATCTCATTGGCTGTTCAGCTTCTTTCTTGGCTTCCCGCTGCTCACACGACGCCAGTGTTGAAGTAATGAAAAGTATTTCAAGCTAGTGCGAGCTAACCTTTTGCATTTTGTCTTTTCCTTTATAAAGAATGACTATATTGTATTAGAAGCATGGCAGGTTGTCAGATCATTACAAGGGGTAACTGTATATTTAGATATTTATATAGAAATTAAGATTTTTCTATCTTTTTCTCTCTTGCGCCATCTAATATCATTACTTTTGGAAAAAAATCAACATATGTCATAAAATAAGCAATTAAATGTTCTAATGATAAGTGTATTAAAAGTACTTAAACTCTCATTTTGAATACTGTGACAGAATATTTACAGAGATACCAAATGTGCAGTAAGTTGCTGCCGGGCCGGTACTAACACAGATTTCTTCAATCAGGTCCTCATTGAAGAGTATGGTGCTGTTAAGATTTACTGTACTTACCATACACACCACAACTCCTTGGTACTCAGTTGTAGTCAACAAAAAAAATCTGGGACTTAAATTCCACCATTTTCTCCATCAAGTTTCCCATCTGTACAGATTCATGTGCATTTGCCTTTTTCCCAACTTGGCGTGCTACTCCTGATTTTACCGTAGTGTCCTCTCTCCACCTGAAAGGCTTAGACTTTTCTGGTATAATGAGCTGCACAGTCGTCATCCTCGGCAGCTTGACCTCAGCTGACCTGACAGTGGAAATTAGACAGTCCTGACAGTCATTTCACCTGACAGGCAGTGCACCTGAACCAATCAGATTCTCTGAGACGCTGCCAGCTCTGCTCTCACACAGTGGGATCAGATGCTTGAACACACACATGCAGTAGCTCATTACGCAGGTCTGAAATTTTTTGGGGGACCTACTGTACTGTATTTGAAATACAAATTTTATCATTTTCCAACTCTTGAACAGTTTGAAATAGCACAAAAAAAAAACTTTGTTTACAGGTCGAATAAATATTTTACTCACTTCAAATATAAATATACCTTCACACTTCATCCTTTATTTGTTATTTGTGTGACCTGTGACTTTTGAGCGATACCATCAGTGTACATATAACCGAATTCCAACCAAAGTCTTTAAATTCTGTGAAAACAAAATAAAGCCTGAAGAAAATGTAATTCTGAAGGTGTGTTGGAGCTTCTAAGATAAACCTACTGTACGCTCATATGCCGCCACCATATGCAAACTCAGTGTCACACTGATCCCTGCCAATGTTTGTGTATTTCTGTCTCTTTGTGCTGTTGAGAATCCCCTCTTAAAGTAGTGTCATCTGTTGTCAGTGTAGTTCTTAAACTTGCTGTCTAAAGTCTTATTTTTTTTCCCTTTTTGTATGTGTGAGTGCGTGTTAAAGTGTGTGACCTCTTGAGAGAAAGCTGAGCTGATTATATGATGATGATGCGTGTGTGTGTCTAAATGTCTTTCTTTGTTTCTATACATCCTTTTTTCTGTTGTAGGCCATGGTTGCTTTGTTAACAGCTGCCTCAGGATCCTAGCCTGTGCGTTAGGGGGAGAGAAACCTTTTTTTTTGGTTTGTTTTTTTTTGTCAGCCGTAAGCTGACCAACACATGGGTGGGCGGGGGATGACACCAGCATCGTATATGTATATACATACTATATACAGATATGACAACCTTTAAAAGTATAGGAAGGAAAAGAAAAATCAACTCCTGTATTTATTGTTGTAAATCCTCATACAGTGCAAACTGGCAAAATTCTCAAACCTATTTTAAGTTGTCTAATAAAAGAAAAAAAAATCCTATGTTTAAATATTGCAAGTGATACTGGTAGATGAGCAATAATTAAAAAAATCTGTAATCTCAATGAATAAAGATGTAAAAATTGTAACCATCTTGCGTGCATCTCCTGGTCTGTATTTAAGATTTTTTTTCTACAAACACATTTGACTCCTATTCAACAAATAATCATCTACTTTATCCTTATGTAGATGTTTGATGTGTTGTCATAGTGGATTGATTTCAGCGTAGTTGTATTTTGGTGGGGGGGAGGGGAGCATATGTGTGCAGCTGCTGAGGTCCGTCAGAGCCAAAGTGACCTCATCTGATCCAGCAGCGATCAGACAGGGACATCTCTGACATCATGAGAGTTCAGCTGGCTGTAAGCCTTTTATTCATTCCTGACACGAAATCTCTATCTCAGGGTTAAATCTGTAGTTCAACACATACAGAATACATTGTCGATATGTCATTTATAACAATATGAACTCCGATTCAGTGATAAACAGATGTCACCACAAATCGTTCTGCCCCTTTCTCTGTTCATATTTCTGTTTGTGCCATTAAAAATCTCAAAATGTAAGTGTAACATTTGACACAAGAGGAAGTACGACAGCTTGTCAAAGATGTTTTTGAAGATTCCATTTCAATACCCTGACTGTAAAAAGTCGGGTTTTAGAAAAATGTTTAATTTTTCTGAAAGCTTCTGACAGTTCAGTACAAGATTTTTAAAATGAACAATATGAAAAAAAATTTCTACCTTCTTTGCCACTTTTTTTCATGCAGTTATTTTTAAGAAATGGTGTTCTAAAAATTCCTTTAGCTTCTCGGAAAACAGAAATTTTAATTGTTACTGTGTAGTGTACTACAAAACAAATGTCCACCTAAGATACCAATTTAATTTTTTTTTTTTTTTTACCACATCCATCATTTAAAACTTTCTCACTTATTTGTTTGTTTAGACTTTTAAATGATATATTTTTAGTTGGTATGACTTGTTAATTTGTGAGCTTAAGAGTTGCTGATAGACTGATTTTGTTATCTCCGGAGTGAGCTAGGCTAGCAGTTTCCCATTGTTTCCAGTCTTTGTGCTAAGCTAAGCTAACTTGCTTCTGCTGGTAGCTTCATATTTATCGTACAAGCTTGCGAGTAGTATCAATCTTTTCAAAATGTCAAAATTAGAAAGCAATATGTTCTCAAAATGCAGATTTTGTGCCAGAAAATGCGTCTGGTCTTTTTAGCACTTCATTTTAGACTGTTTCTGTTGTTTTTCAGTGATAACCTCAGAGGGACAGTGTTTGATTTTAACCCTCCTCTGTCATTGTGAAATAACTGTTATGCTGGATTTATTACTTTGTCAGACTTCAGACTTAATTGATTCAACCACCAATGAGTAATTATTTAATCATGAAGACAATTCACCCCCTGCTGCCCTGCCATGTGGTCAAGTTCCAACAGAAGCTCACGCCTACATTCAACTGTACAATCCAATCATGTCATCTTAAGTGGTTTTCACAGTCAGGGGTTTGTGTGTGTGTGTTGGTAGGCAGGGGCATGTGGCAGCCTACACACCAACCCCGACTTCCACTTATCAATAATTCACTTGCTCCACTGAAGGGATGGTGGCAGGAGGTGAGGTAAGCGGTAGCAGGGGTCCCCATTTCCCCCTACATCTCCATGTAACATTTCCAACAGAGACAAATGAAGATGCAGGCACATGAACTGACTTATACCCCTGACAGCAATTTGTACGACTTCAAGATTCAGTAGTTTATTGCCCTACTACTTAGTTGTTAGGAATTTGCCTCAGTGTGCTCATGACAGAAGTCATATCAAGTGGCTATCTACTACATTTACAGTCTTTTTAGCATCAAATTCCCTCTTTGTGTTTCCTTGCACAGTGTTTCCCTGTTGAGCTGTGGTGGATATCTACTTGAATTGATCATTTGCTGATGCTTCATATTAGTTTCTGATAAACCTTTAAATACATTTTTGCATAGACCGAAGCTTGTGGATTTTTTCCCCGTCACTTACACTGTAAGTGCATTATGAAGGGATCTTCTAATGGCCAGTATGAACAGGAGGAATTATGGCAAGAAAAAACAATTTCAATGTTAATTTGAGAAACTGACTTGTTTTAAGATAGACTGTGTGGGAACATGTGGTCAAAATGAGTTAAGGAATAAGATGTTTTGATGTCAGTTTTAGCATATAGAAAGTAATATGTCATAGAAAAGTGTATTTTTTTAGGGAAAAAGAAAAAAAAACATAAAATTTGCAAGAACTACAAAGCAGGTAAGCTAACCCAGCAGTTAAATCCAAATCACAGTCAGCGCTATGGGACATTAAGGCTAGCTTAGCTCCTGAGATAGCCTTAACTAAAGCTAACTTAGCCGCTTTTTCCTATCTGTAATTGAAAAATCTGTTTTGATGCTCTAACATCTCTGTAACTGAATTGCAATACCACATAAATAAGTCCATGGCTAAATGTTAACATAAAGGAGGGAAAAACAAGACACCAGGTAACTAGCCTAGCTTAGTAGAAAAAGAGTTGTTGACCAAGCCTTTGTGGAATTCTCATGTTTTAATGTGGTTAAGCTATATTTAATTACATATTCAAATGTAATAAATTATGGATTAATTTATTCAGCTAGCTCATTAGTTCAAATGGAAAGCTGACAAAGAAACAAGAATGCATCTTTGCAGACTGCGTTTACCCTGCTGCTCCAAACCAGGGTTCATTACATTTTTTATGTTTTATGTAAGGTTCATGATTAATAATTAGCCTATTTAGCCTGTTTATGTAATTACTGCTCTCTGCCATTGTAAAGCCTTGTGTTAGAGCCTGGTTTATTCAGCACAATTAAGGGGTTTTAATATGCTATTATCCATCTATCCATTAGTTTTCCATGTCGCAGTTGTGCTATGGGGCCAGACAGAGAAACACAAGTACATCACAATTTCACTTTATTTTATTTTTATTTATTTATTCATGAATTTTACATTTAGTATTGAGCAAATGTCCATCCAAAATGATGCTGGTGATGTTAAAATTCCCCATCAACAAAATCAGTTTGGTTTATATGTTGTCTATATGCACTTGATAGTAGTATTTTCAATGTCAAACCAGGTCAAAGTCACTTATCAAACAGGGTCATCCCATTAAAGAGCTTTACAGAGAGCACTTAGCTTGTGTAATGTTGCTGTGATGCTTTAAAGCACTATTTTCATCAATTAACACCAGTAATTCACAGTTCTAACTTTACCTGCACCTCAAATAAAATCACTGTAATTTCCCCCAAACATTTCTGTGGCATTCAAGTGAAACATTTCACTTTTTATCTATGCTTTTATACTCCCACATGTGTGTATCTTTCTAATAGTGATCATATGATTTGTTTTTATAGAGAGCACTGTCAAGCCTCAACCTCGTATCTCCAAACAGATGTCTTTGGAGTTACGAGGATCTATTATGAAGTGTATTTACCTTTATCTTTACTCATCAATCCTCAACATTTTCACACTAATCCTGTGTAGTGTAACACCACGTCGTTTAATGTTCTTGTGGTCAGCTGGTGCTTCTTTCTGCTGTCATGACTGTGTAACCCCGCCCTCACAGAGTAGGAGGAGGAGGAGGAGGAGGAGATCCTCAACTTGGGGCTCCGGAGTCGGGTGCTCCTCCTGGTGCGGTGCAGTCTCAGCTCTCCGCCGGACCGGTATGCACTATCCCCGGAGGAGGAAGTGATCCGCGCCGACCGTGAAAGATGCAGTCGGAGGACATGGAGGTACCTATCATTAATAACCTTAACGATAACGGCGACAGACTGAGGCCGAAAGGGAAAGATGTGTTCAAGGATCAGCAGAAGGAGTCGGAGGTAAATCCGAGAGGCGTTTGTGTACAGTGAGCTACTACAGCTTATTGTATAGGAGCGCTGTGGAGGTGTGTGTGTGTGTGTGTCCGTGTCTACTGTATGTATATGTGTGTGTGTGTGTTGTTGCTGGGGAGCTTTCAGATCAGCTCAATGTCCTTTCCATGCGGTGAGTCGCTGTCTTTGGCTGGAAAGCATGCGTGCATGCATGCAGGCAGACAGACACCGAGGTGTTATTTTGGCAACCGGCTCCTATAAATAACCCAGCAGTAATCCTACAGTGGTGCTCAGCGTGGAGAATGCAGGTGGTGAAATGTGACTGCTGCTGTCAGAACCACACCACCACTACCAAACATATCAGGATGTCATCTAATATTTATGGATTTTTTATTATGGTTTCAGAGTGTCCCATAAATTATATTATTCCTACCCTCATAGGTTTGCAATTTGTCCTTCAGTTAATCTCTGATTTATTGACTGAAATAAAATCAGTTTTGAACATCTGATAATCCTTTAACTAAATTATCAAGCCTACCAATTGTAAATTTGCTGTATTCACACATTGTTGCACATAATTACAAATCGGATACTTTTCGTTTTCAGATTAAATGTGCAATTGTAAGACTGATAGACATTTGTCATTGATTTTAACATTTTATATGGTACAGGACTAACTGATTATTCAAAAAAATAATTGAGCATTAAAAGATGATGGCAATCTGCAGCTCTATGCTTAAGGTTAATTTGTTTCTTGTACCATTTCTTGTGGTTAAATTAATGTTTTAGGTATCACAGTATTTGTGATTTTGATTCATGGTGTTTTCAAAGTGCCCAACTGACAATATTTAAGAGCTAAAATGGTTATTTGATTAGCCAACTGAAAGACAATTAATTGTCATTTTCTTCCAAAAATCCCAAACTCCTGCTGGTTTCTGCCTCTCAAATGTGAAGATTGGCTGCTTTTCTATTTTATATGATTGTAAATTGAATATCTTCATGTTTTTTGGTTGGAAAAAAACAACCAATTTAAAGATGTCACCTTGCACACATTTTCAACTATTTTAACACATTATAGAGACTAAACGATTAATCACAAGATTATACATTCATCAACAATGAAAATAATTGTTAGCTGCAGCCACAAGTATTTCTCTTTTATCCAATCAGACACACTAAAACATTGCCACAAATCCAACTCACTAAAAGATTGCACATGATTTTAAGAGTGTTGAGAGCAACTTTATGAAATACGGACCAGTAACTCATAGTCTGCCCTGCTCTCTAATCATGAAGGCTCATGTTCACTCTGATGATGACTCTCTTAGTGCCACGCAGCTATAATTCATCCCCTCATGAAAAAATTAGAAGATGATGGGTTTTCAGTCCTGGGTTGCTCAGTTCAGATACATCAGATATGTTGAGTAGTCAAAGCTGTCATCGAGGCTAAAATCCAGTCAATAGCACCCGTTGACTTGTGTGTGTTCTTGTGTGAGCACATTAAATGTTTTGAGGGAATTAGAGCATATTCATCTCACAGCTATTGGATGCTGGGAGTCGTTAATGGTGTGGAGGGGTGAACGACATAGAAGTTGAATGGACTAAAGCACTTAACACCAAAGCCATGTGTTGATGTTGATGCTCTCTGGCCTCTGCACCAGAACCAGGATCCATTGTCTGTCTGTTGGGTCAAGTTAACCTCAAATCTGATTCATTCATGTATGTAAATTGTCCGTCATTTGTGCCGGGTAGAGCAGTCGTCTGTTGTCTATGTGGCATATGTTGGTAGGAGTGGGGGTGATCTGCCTTGACAAAGTGCCCAGAGTTTGCACACTGATGTGGTGCAGATTGTGCAAGCACAGAGACTGTGCCAGTTTGGAGCGAGGACGGCTTTTTGTTATCAGCTGGTGGCAGAGAGGGGCGACTGGAGGGAGAAACAGCGAGTGAGATGGGAGAATGAAGGAGAGAAAAATGGTGTGTGAGGGGTTAGGGTGACTGGAGGGAGAGAGAGGATCGCATAGAGAGAGAGAGAGAGGCAAGGATGTCTGTGTGGATGCACACAGTTAAAGTAACATCTCAGTTGGGTTTGGAAAGAGCAGTCACTTCATTTTCAGGAAGACTGCAAGTCCTCCTGCGCTTTGTGTCCTCAGGTGCCCACTAGAGTCATAGAGGATGAGGCTGCTTGTATGATTAATTAATTAATTAATTCACATAAAATTAAAAAGAATATAGTTGATTAAATGCTTAAGTCATTTATAAAGCAAAAATGTGAGAATTAGCTGCATTTTTCTGTTTGTTTGTTTGTTTTTTTTTACAATATCTTTGTTTGTTTTCAGACTGTTTCTTGCACACAAACTGGAGTTTTTTGAGAATCATATGAATTTCAGGTACAAGAGATGAAAAACGGATGTGTTGATGTCAACATTAGATTGCGAAATCACTTAGAGTTAGGGTTGTAAAGCCCTATGAGGCAAACTTGTGATTTGGCCGGTATAAATAAAAGTTGACTTGACTTTGATCCAAAAGTTCAAAAAGATGGAAGAGATGTAAATATACTATGTTTTGAAAATATTCACATTTAAAAAATCTGGAACCAGAGAATTCTTGCATTTTTTCTCAAAAAATGACTCAAAACAATTAATCAATTATCAAAAGAGTTGCTGTTTAATTTTCTGTCAATTGAATAATTGACTAATCGTTGCAGCTCTAAACAAAACAAGAAATTTGAAGATGTCCCCTTGGGCATTGGGAAATTTTGACAGGCATCTTTTGCCATTTTGTACACAAAACAAATAAAAATTAATCATAGGTTAATCATAAAAATAACTGACACATTATCTAATTAAAGCTGCAAGCAGCGTTGGTCGGGACCTCGCACTCTGGCCTGTCGGGATCAGATCATTTTGCATTTTAAAAATTAGGGATATTTCTTTTATCTCTATTATTTACAAGTGTGGTGTGTTTTTATTTTGAAAGTTTGATTGACATGTGTACTGTCAGGTGTGTAGGGACAATAAGTAACTGCAGCTGGACACAGAAAAATACTCATATATTTGAATAATGAGTGTGAGCGAACCCACACCTTTTTGAACATTTACTGCTTCCACATAGTTTTAGATACAGACTTCATTTGAACTTTAAATGAGTCACGAGACTTTGACCTACAAATCTTGAATTTACATGTTATTTCTATCTTTTACTGTTTTTGAGATATTAGAGTTTGACTTGTAAAGTCTTTTCTTGCTCCTCCTGTGATTTTATAATGAGTGTGTATTGCGGAATGTTTCACAGCACTGAGGGAGTGACATCAGCAGGAGCAGTTGGAGAGGAGGATTTTAGAGTACGCTTCTTGTGAAATCACCTCATAAATCCCATGACTTTTGCCAAATCTTACATTAAAAATCATATTCTAGTAGGAAATTTCGTGGCGAATTCATTGATACAGGTTTGAAAGTGGTCAGACTCATAATTTAGATGTCAGAAGCCTCTGTTTGACACAAAGTTCATGCCTCCCCATTGTTTTACATTGTAAGGGTGATGTGGCACTGCAACTTTGAGGACTTATAAAATCCAAACCGTTTGAGTTATTACAAAGTTTTAGCAACTTTTTTTCAGCATAGTGTTATAAGCCATCTATTAAAGTTTGAAGTCGATACCATTAACGCCCTTGGAGGAGATAGCGTTTGTTCAGGGGCCAAAATTGGGGCAAAGTCTTATTTTGAAAGGCTAATTGCGGACTTCCTGTTGGATTCAGGTCAGGGTAGTCCGTGTATGATTTGTCGGTTGAATAATTGAGTTTTGGTTTGATCTCTCTACAACATTCCTATGGGCTGTGGCGGCCATTTTAGTTACATAGGTGGCGCTAGAGAGCACATTTTGGCACTTTAGGGGTTAATTTTTACGTTTTATCAAATTTTTCACCAGACCTGATGTGCGTGCCAAATTTGGTGAGTTTTTGAGCATGTTTAGGGGGTCAAATTTAGGTGTGATGTCCCGTAATAATAAAGAAAGAAAGAAACAAACAAACACACAAAAAACAATAGGGTCCTCACCCTTAGGCGAGGACTACTGTTTTACAGTAGTCCTCTGCCTTTTGGGCTTGGTCCCTAATAATGAAAATAAGTAGTTGCTGCCTTGTAACTGACTGAACCATCAGACAGCAAGTTGAATGGGAAGAGTGTTTGCTGTGGATTAAGTATTGGTGTTGGAATAGCTGCGTGCAGCATAGATGATACTGTACAGCCAGTGTGTGATACTGTATATCTCAGGTTTTTATAGCTTCAAATAGGAAAGTATAGTAGCAGAACTCGGCTGATAGTAGTAGCAGGTAATAGAGCTTGTGGTTATGCCTCTATGTGGGCTGTTTCTAGCTTTTTGAGGGCCCTATGCAAGATCTTGTAAGCAATGTCCCTTATGGTGTAACAAAGTTCACTTCTTTGGTATGTTCAAGTTTCCTCAGTCCTTTCTGTTCTTAGTTCTGAGTTCAGTTTAGATTTCTGGGTGCACCTAGTAATAAAGCAAAGGGATTGTAACACAGTCCTACCATACTAGTGTGGCCACATAAGGGGATGAAGGAAAGGTGTCTTCCTCCAAGTAGATTAAGTAGAAATGGTGACTCGCCATCTCCTCCATCAAGGAAAGAATCCGGAATCCAAGGTCTAAGGCAGGTATCTTCAGGGAGTCTCAAAAACCAAGCCTGTATAACAACAGGGTTATTATTTTATGTCATGTCTCCATTATCTATGGCCATAGTAAATCAACACATCATTAAACTCTCAATATCCCATTAGAACAACATGAGCAGTTAAATGAGTTCAATAGTTTTAACTGTACAGTATCTTCTTTTATGACCTGTGTTTCTCCTCTTTTTAACATCAATCATGAATTATGATTACACATTTAAACCATTTTAACATTTTAATTTGTTCTTAGCATGGATTCATTGTATTTCAAGAAGCAGATGGCATGTAGAAATGGGTAACTGAAAATAATTTATTTCTTAGGACCATAAATAGTTCATAGTTTGACCCAAAGCCACAAAATCCCCAACATATTCAATTTGTATTGATATGAAAGATAGGAAAAGAAAGCAACCTTTTTCATTTTCTACTGGTATGACCAAGCTGTGATCAAGCTTTTTACTATTTAAATGACTATGACAATGAATTTATTGAATGACAATGAATCATCTATCACATTCTGATTCATTTAATCATCTCTAATTTCAGCATTTAATTATATGACAGCTGGTACTGAAACACGAACATACCGTATATCTGCTGTCCTAATTGCTTGTTGCAGCAAGATTAATACTGAGCAGTTATATAGGTGTCATAAACTATATAACGCAATGGTGATTGGAGATTTTCACATGTATTTGTAGTGTAGGAAGCTGAAAGGACTGAAGAGGAGACAAAAGATAAAGACAAAACAGTGAGTTGGATGCCTCCTAAATAAAATGGCACTTGAATTTATTTCAGAATGATTTTCAAAGCCTGTTGCATATTTTCAGTGAGTTAAGTAAAAGCAAGGGAGGCAGCACCTGGTCACAAAGCGTCTTTCATCTGCACTCAGAGTTGTGGGTAATTTTGTTGATTCGTCTGCGCTCCCAAGTGGTTCTCATTTCCTGGTTTTGAAGTGCAGTAATGACATCAAATCATATTACTTTGGCTTGGTGTCATAAACAAACTGCTGACTTGGTCACTGCAGGTATTTATAGAAGACAGTAACATGACAGCACACACAGTTATTTAACCAGGATAGCTGACTCAGACCACATCCTTATTTACAGTGCTGGCCTCGAGGCAGATTTCACAGGGTTAAACACATCTAACACTCGGAGCTCGGAGCCTTTCAGTGCTGCCAGCAGCATTTCTTATTTCTCATTAACATATAATGAATCTTTAATCATCCCTGAAGGGAAATTTCATCAGTTCACATCCCCCACCAAAAAGGTAAGGATAATAACCAAGAATCTTTCAGTCATCTTCTCCTACTACTATCAGGCTCCTGTTTGTCCAAGGTGTTCATACACAGCTTTCACTTTATAAAGGTTGTCAATATTATGATAGTGTGTGTCATTATCATTATCATTATACAGTTAGGGTCTTGGACTCTTGAGGAAAATTATGGAAATGTTTGTTTTACAGGCATTTGGTCATACAACAGGGTATTAGATAAAGTGAAATTTTGACTTGATGATGACGCTGAATGAAAAGTTAAGGGATCAAAAAACGTATTATGATTCATCCTGAAGGGGACATGATTGTTCCTACAATCTAGCAATCTTGGCAATCTAGCCAATAGTTGTGGAGACATTTCACTCAAAACCACCTTTTTTGTACAACCGCAAATAACCTCAACTTCATGATGGCAGTACAAGACCAGTTTACCAGTAGGATTCGTCATCTGGGAACCATGAATGTCTGTGTAAAATTTTGTGCCAATCCATCTAGTAGATGTTAAGTAAAAACCTGTTAGAAGATGTTATTAGGATTCATCCTCTGGGCAGCACAGATATCTGATTTTGATTTCATTGCAACCAATCCAGTAGTTGTCAAAACATTTCACTAAAAACTTATGATTCATCCTGAGGGGGACATGATTGTTCCTAATTACGTGGCAATCTATCCAACAGTTGTGGAGACATTTCACTCAAAACACCTTTTACAACCATAAATAATCTCAACTTCATGGTGGCAGTAGAAGAAAAATTAGAGGTTTACCATTAGGAGTTGTCATCTGGGAACCATGAATATCTATATAAAATTTTGTGCCTATCCATCTAGTAAGTATTAAGTGAAAACCTATCAGAAGATCAGTAATGTTATTAGGATTCATCCTCTGGGCAGCACGGATATCTGATTTGATTTCATGGCAATCCATCCAATAGTTGTTCAGATATTTCTGGGACTAACACGTTGACTTACTGACCAACAGATTAACCAGCATTGCCATCAGTAGTGTGGCTGAAAACCTTCCAATTTTGGTTTTACTTGATCAGTAGGTAGAGAAAGATTTCTGACCTCTTGAAACCCAGTCAAAACCCATCAGATACAACTTTGTCATCAAGCTAAAAACAAGACTCTTTTTTTTTTTCTCTCATCTCTGAAAAGTTGATGTTTTCGACATATACATTAGCAGTGGTGCAGTCTCATGAACTGTACTGTAGCCAGTGAGTGTTCACAGGGACCTTACACTAATGTGTGCAGGCTGTCTCAAGGGCACGTGCTAATCACAGGGTGAGGCTAAAGTCTGAGCTAAGTCAGACCCTCAACTGGATACAGCAACTAATCTGCTTTGAAACTGGGACCATATTGACTCCTGTGCCCTCTCTTTCCTCACGTCCTCCTCTGGGTGTGCATCATTATCATCAGAAGCAGTTTATTGCTACATTGGAGCATCTGGATGGACTACTTTGTTAGGGAAAGCATCCTTTAACCGCTTGATGAGGGTGATGAAAGCAGTGGCTGTGCGTACCCGTTGAGAGCACCTGTAATTGTGAGTGACTGTGGATAAGAGGATCTGAGAGAAAAAATGTAAATGACTAATCAACGGTGCCTAGAGATCCAGCAACCAATCCAAACCACTCAGCAGCAAAATACATATGGTTAAGCAAAAATGTGACAGAGCCTGGAGTGTGTGTGTGTGTGTGTGCATGTGTGGGTGATTGTAAATGGAGTTCAGGGTATTTGTAGGTGTTGCAAAATGTGAATAGCCTATGTTTGAGTGTATCTGTTTGCATGTGGGTGTCAGGACATCTGTGGTTAGCTGAGTGCAGTGTCACACTACAGTGTAATTTATGCTTATGTGTACTTCGTTCACAGAGCTCGATGGAGTCTCCCAACTTGGAGTTTGAGTATGGAGACACAGACACACTTACTGCTGAGCTTTCAGGTAAGACTGAGAAGCTACTACACTTGCAACAATCTCAGACTTTTACTCATTTTGATTAAAATATAACCACTGAAGTGCAACAAAAGTTTGCACCTAATTTGTTTCTCTCATACAGATTGACTGATTAGTAAAATCTCTGATACTGTGATTTTTATTTTTAACTAAATTCTGTTTTATCCATAAAAGACAGATCTATTTTTTTAAAATTGTAAACCTCATTAATCATTTACCTTTGTGCACATCTCCAGTCTGGTTAATTTCTTGAATTTGCGCTCTTTTTTTAAAAAATTGCAATTCTTTTCATGTCAAATTTGCAAAATTTTTGAAATTATGAATAATAATTTTATTTGTATAGCACTTTTCGAAACACTTTCAAATGGTTGTTATGCGTGACACACTCAAGATGTATTGCAGAATTCCTGCAATACTACCTCTGTTTCTACTCAGCATACAGAATTGGATAGGAAGAATAATTCTGCATTCCTCTGGTTTTTCAGCTGTTTTATGTTAACAGTGTTACCATCTGAAGGCACAGAACAAAAATCTCCTGGTCCTAGCATGTTTTCTGGACAAATAGGACACATTGCATGACTAATGTCGTGACTAATCATAAACACTGTGATTATACATTCAAAACTGTTGAAATATTCCAGCATCTGTGTAGCCGGTGACGGCGCATATGTGACTTGCAGCTTGGTTATTTTAAAGCCAGTAGATGCAAAACAGAATTCAAAACCACTGATAGATGTTTCCGATTGCACTTTAGGTTATTTGAAGTGTATTATTTAAATTCCTTTTTACTACATACTTTTTTTTCGAAGCCAGCAGATGTGCAGAGAAATAATGGCATTGATTTTAAGTCAAAACGATTGTCCCTTTGGCAAGTGACAGCTGATTTGCCAAGAGTGTTACTCACATTGGCAAACACACACAAATAGACAGTCACGACAGCTTTCTGGCGACAGCTCCTCGGGGTCGAGGAATGACGACTGCTCTCAGATTGTCTCTGAACAGGAGGAGATGCTTGGCAACTTGACAAATCACTAGACTGTGCATGAAACAGATGAGATCCATGCTGAGGAGATAGGAGCTCAGAGTTTGCCTTCTGGTACAGCTTACCTGCAGGAGTTTACATTTCTCTAATTTCTGTCCTTTTTTATTCTGTCCACAGAGCTCTACAGTTACACAGAGGAGCCGGAGTTTGCCCTGAACAGAGACTACTTTGAGGAAGACTTCAGAAGCCATGGTACTGTTTGTACATGCGCATGTGTGTTACTTTAAGGTTTACTTAAAAAAATGTCTTTAATGTTTTCAGCTCACCTGTAAGGGCCCAGCCAGGTGTGTCATTCCCATCTGTCGCTGGCTCACATGAAGAAAGAGAAAAAACTGAGCTTTCTCCAGAGTGTTCCAGACACAAAATGCAATCACAAATACACAAACACACTCTGCCAAGACCTTGCGTTTCACTAGGGCTGGGCAATATGTCAATATTATATCAATATCGATATATCGTCTTAGATTTTGGATATCGTGTTGTCTTTTCCTGGTTTTAAAGGCTGCATTACAGTAAAGTGATGTAATTTTCTGAACTGACCAGACTGTTCAAGCTGTTCTATTATTTGTCTTTACCCACTTAGTCATTATATCCACATTATTGATGATTATTTATCAAAAATCTCATCGTGTAAATATTTTTTGAAGGCACCAATAGTCATCCTTATAATATTGTTGCAGTATCGATATCAAGGTATTTGGTCCAAAATATTGTGATATTTGATTTTGTCCATATCACCCAGCTCTATTTTGCTGTTCCATATCAAACACACAGAAGTTTCCATTCCAGTAGACTGAAGCTGCTGCTTTTTGTTGCTGTGTTTATCAGAGGCCTTGACAGCTCCTCTAACAGTGTGGCTGCTGGTGACCGCAGCTCTGATAACAGGGTCCTTAAAGGACACAGTGAAGGTTAAGTAAACATAGTTTTCATCTCACATGATAAAATGTGTACTAAAGGGAATTACAAGTGAAATTAATAAATGCATTTTGACTTCAGCTTACATTTTTACAATTTTTTCTTTCTCTGGAAAATCCAATTATGTCAAATTGTTTTTGTTTTTCACATTTGAAATCACAACTTAAGAGTAAACGCTGTAAAAGGAATGTATTCAACTTAGTTCAGCTCAGTTTTCTCACCTTAGAAGTGCAACACAGGACACAGTGTGCTGCTGTGGTTTTTAAGCCAGCCGGGGTGAGACGAGGTGGCAAGGCACATCAAAGCTCTGCTCTTTTAAGCTTTTCAAAGAATGAATATCCCCACAGATACAGATGGGAGGGCCCTTCCTAACCATGTGATTAACGTTTGATTAGCAAGAACAAAGCGGCTTTTCCAACATGAACTTTGACAAAAGATGACTATTTGCTGACATGTTTCTGGAGATGATGGACCAATAATTACACCTTTATTTTGTGTGTAACATAACACTGAGATTGCTCTGAAGGTCTCAAGTCACTATGGCACACACTGTAGACTAAAGAGCGTCTTTCCAATTGGACTAGAAAAAGAGCGAGGCAAGCTTCATCCTCTTTATCTGTCACCTCCTCTCCAAGCTGAGGGGTAATGAATAGCGGGATTATATGGGAACTTCTCTGGCTGCTGTTTTACAGAGATAGAGCACAGAGCTGCCTCTTTGCATCACAGTCTTTTCATTAGTGTGTGTCTGTTTGTCTGTATGTGCTCAGTTAGCTTTATATGTCAGAGGGTGGTTCCGTGTTTGCTCTTTGTGTGTGTGCATATGTCAGTGCGACTGACAGTGTGCTCATGTGTGTTACCCTGTGCTACCAGTTCCCTATCAGTCACTCACATTAATCACTGTGATTATCACGACATGTCTAATTTAAGCTCCTTACTGTAAAAACAAAAAACAAAAAAGGGAGAGTTTTTGGAGGACAATGCTGAAACTAGAAAGCACTTTTTGTTTCCTCACTTGAGTAAACAGTGCAGGGTATAAGTAGAAGAATATCTGAGCTTCACTGATAATGGTGATGTTACTGCCCATTACTGTCCACTTAATCAAATGAAGTCTAAGAATAGAAGACTTACACAGTGAAAAAAAATTAGGCTTGAATTCTTGCCAGAGGAGGCGTGAATTTCTTGTAGCACATTTACATTTAGTAGTAATAGTTTTTAGTGTTCACTTTTGACAGTAATCTTCCTTTTTTGTGCATGTACACTTTGTGGGTCTGTTTTCTACTCATGACTCCACTGACTGTTAATTACAGCTCTGTATGCTTCAGCACTCTGTAGCTTTCAGCTATTTCTAGAGCTGATGCAGTGCGCCTGAACATGATGTTGAAAACTAATGACAGACAGATCAAAGCAGCGGTTAGTCTCTATATTTACACACTATAAAGAATTATTACTGTGAGTAACCAGATGATAATAGTCTAACATTATTTGCAGTCACTGGATTCCCCAAATAGTCTTCAAAGAGTTCAAATAATTTGTATGTGAGACTTTGGGGAGAAAGACAGAGGAGATGAGATGTATGACATGCAGAGTGAAGAGTGAGGGAAAGCCCTAAAGAGAATAGACAGAAAGAAAGACTGGAACATAAAAACACCTTTAAAAAAGTAAGGTTGTCCCCCTAAATGGCTGAATCTGGTAAGTCCCCAAATTGCACTTAGCTTTGAAACTTGTTTTCATGTATTGATGTGTTTCAAAACACATGATACACCATGGCTGGATAAAATATTAAAACCAGATGATAACAAGTACAAAGTGACTAATAGGAAAAAAATAAGGAGTATGATAACGAGCATGAAGTGACGAATAGAAAAGAGAAAACAGACCCTATATTACAGAAATGTATTTTCCTTATTTTGTCTCAAATTGTCTTAAATTGTCAAATAAACCCCTTTCATGACAGTCATTTTGACTTGTCAAAGCAGGAAAAGCACAGGTGTAACTGATAACATTAACAATGGCTTCATTCTGTTAATTGTCCCGGTAAGTCATGTCAGTGAGTGAGCATGCACAATATCAGAGCGAAAACCAGGAACTGGCTCACCTAAATGGAATGCAGCCATCATTCAAATGTCATTAATTTCACCCGTGCATTTCCTGCTTTGACAAGTCGACATGTCTGCTATAAAAAGGAAACAAGGAAACAGGTCTATTGTCAATTGACTGCGTCATACACAACACAGTCAGGGCACAATATGTTTTTCATTGTATGAAAATGCACTGTATATTACAATAAATTCCTTGAATACCTTTGAAAGCTAGATGCAAGACTGTGTAATTGTCCAGTGAAAGTTACATAGTCTCACTTTAAAACCCATACAAAGCAGAAGAAAATATACTGATGAAGTGCTTCTGAAAGTAACCTTGGACTCGGTGTTGTCGTGTCCGTGCTGCAGCCCGAGGCAGGAGGTGGATCGAGCTGACAGTGGAGGAGCAGAGGACGTATGTGATGAGGCTGCTGGATGCACTGGAGGTGACTGACAGAGACAAGAGGCTGAAGGTGGCCAGAGCAATCCTCTACCTGGCTCAGGGTGCGTACTGTGATGCAGCATGCGACTGCAGCAGTTACTTAACAGCTGTAATCTGATACTCTGCCACATTTGAACAGAAATTTGCTTTGAACAGCTCAATATCACATCACCGTAATGCGAGGGCCCCGGCTCATAAAGTACTTGTCAGCACAACATACAGTAGCACACAGTAGAATTATGAAAACGAATGTACACTTATATGAGCAGTACAGTATATCAGCTATTTCATATTTAATCTCTAATTCATAGAGTGAACACTTATTCTGTGTCTGTGTTCACGTGTATGTGTAAGAGAGAAAGTTTATGTATTATTCTAAAGTAATTGGTTAGTTAGACACCTCAAAACTTAAAAGTAAAGTGCAAACAGCTTAAAAACACACTTCTTTTGTCCCATTCTTCCCGACACTTTCTTCACCAGGAGTGTTTGATGAGTGTGACACAGAGGTGGATGTGCTCCACTGGTCCAGACACAACGTCTTCCTGCTCTACGACATGGGCATCTTCACAGCGCTGCTGGAGCTGCTCAGCATGGAGATAGAGTGAGTAGGACACACACAGGTTATACTGTATGAGTCATTAAAACATTTCTAGACTATTGCAGGTGAAAAAAAGAACTGCCAGGTAAAATGAAATGCCCGGGTGATGACATCAAATTATTGAGGAAATCAGGAATACTTTTTCTTTAATATAAGCGACAATGGTGCACCCTCACCATGGATTTACTTGATAGGACTGCAGACGTGCTGCTGCTGGTGTTTTTACAGTAAAGGGAAATGAAGGGAAATTGGCAAACAAGCTAGAGACACAGAGAGGGACAACCTTAGGTCAAAGATTCAAGTCCCAAAAGAGTCTATGTTTCTTTCCGTACTAGAGGAACAAAATTCTCTCAGACTCCCATGTTTGATGCTCAGGTCCCTCAGCATGTCTGCTCGTTCCCTTCCAAATTCCTTCCATGTCCTCTTTGAGTAAGAGGCGCTCGCTCGAGTGACAGGAGAGCACGTTCGCAGGGACAGAAGGACACAGACAGACTGAAATGCAAGAATACAGAAAACATGCCGGCTGTGATCCGAAAACACCCGCTGAGGACGCGGTGCGGCAGCGCAGCGGCTCCTTCAAACCGGCTTTGTTGCTACTGGTGTCAGCCTCAGTTGGGATCCGGCTCTTCTTTGTTGTTACATAAGCTGCTCTGAGGCATCATGGCACAGTCTGGCCTATCACCATGCCGCAGAGCAAAGCGGTGTAAGCAAGCCAATCAGGCAAATACACACATGACGTTTGGCAGGTCCTGGCTGGGAATTTGAAAAAAGCATAAAAAAGGCTTTACATAAAAAATAACTGGATGTGTGTATAATCCCTGGATCATTATGTTGTTAATATTATATGTTGGTCATATATTACTTGGAACTATATACAGAGTAGCTCTTCTTTTTCAAATAAACCACTAAAAGGATGTGATCGTTCATGTGTGTGTGTCTGCAGTAACAACCAGGCGTGCAGCAGTGCAGTGAGGAAGCCTGCCATCTCTCTTGCAGACAGCACAGAGCTCAGGTGAGGAATACAACCACATTACACAGTTTTCCTTCATCTCTGATAAAAATGAAGCCAATAAGTAATGTACAAACTGATTTTGAACATATAAGATATTTTGCAGTTTCCCAATTTTACAGTATGTTTTCTGTGTGGCTGTTTTTTTTTTCTCCTATTTTTTAATTCATTTCAGTATTTCTTATTCTCTCCTTCCTGTCATCTGGCCACATGCACACGCATTTACAGACACACGCACACACAGCTAATCTGCAAAATTTAATTGTGTTCTTTGTCCCTTTCCCTCACATTCATTTTCAATGTGTGCTTCTGCTTAATGGAATTGATTTTTGAACGAAATAGGCCAAACACCCCACCACACACACACACACACTAATGTCGTCACACATACACAGGGCTCCGTCTGTGCACTCCCCAGATGAACACTTACGAATAATTACAGGCTAGGGGAGTAGATTCACACCTAATTGCTGCTACAAAATTGAAAACCATTATAGTTATTTTGAACAAAATGGGAAGCTTTGTTGAGTGAACAAAGCACTTAATGCACAAAACACCACCTGACTTAAATCAGTTAATTATAAATGATGAGAGACCATGAAATTATTTCTTCCCGTTCTCAAATGCACATGCAGATTGCATAAAGCAAATCTGCCACTTGCACTTACCTTTCATTGTTACGTATCTTTTCTTTTATCACATTATTTTGGGCCACTAGCATTGTTTAGGGCACCAGTAAAATGCCTACCACACACACACACACACACACACATACACACACTTACATGTGACCAAGCTGATTCCTGTATGCGTTTCTCTTCTTCTTACAGAGTGTTACTGAGCATCATGTATCTGATGGTGGAGACCATAAGAGTTCAAACAGAGGACGACAGACCAGAGTGGAGAGCTGCCAGAGAGGCCTTCAAGAATGAGCTAGGTGTGTATGTAAAACCAATACAAGGCACCTTTACTGAAATATGTGTTGTTCCAGTGGAGTATTCCTTTTATCAGTTTAAGACTTTACATGAATAGATGTAACCAAACTTTTAGTCATGGTAGTGGTATGGCTCTGTCAGTCCACCACGTTGGTCCAGATTAAAATATCTCAACAACTATTGGATGGTTTGCTATGAAATTTGATCCAGATTTCATGGTCCCCAGAGGATGATCTTCAGTTTATGACCAAATACCTGCAAAACTAACGACAGCCCCACCTCTACTTAGTTTTTAGCACTAATTAGCAAATGTTAGTATGTTAGCTAAAGTAAGATAGTGAACATGGTAGTATCATGAACATGGTAAATATTACACCCGATCAGCATGTTAGCATTATTATAGTGAGCATGTTAGCATGCTGACAGTAGCCTTTAGCTCAATACACTGCTGTTGCATGGCTATAGACATTGTCTTGTTTGAATACAGACTACTAAAGTTTGTTTTTATTTGATATACGCTCACCTGCCACTTCGTTATGAACACCTGTACAATCTAATGCAATCCATTACAACAGCTCTGTCATAAATTTGACACATTTATGAAGCTTATACATTCTCAGTTTTTGTTGACATTGTCAGAAAGGTGATAATTCTACTTTATGTCTACTATTGAGCTTGTAGTGGGTTGTGGTGGTTTACTGGAATGCATTATATTGAATGGTGTTCCTAATGGAGTGCATCATATTGAAAAGCGCAACCCATTAACATACATGAGTAAAGCAAAATATTAGGAACACTTTTCAATATGATGCACTCCAGTACACTACCACCACCGCTGTTGTATTGGATTGCATTAGATTGTACAGGTGAACCTAATGAAGTGGCTGGTGAGTGTAAGTCTAATGTCTTGTGCTTTGTGCAATTTTAATGAGTGATCTCATTGTTTGGTAAATTTCATTCCAGTAAGTTAGACTATAATTGGAAAAAAATCCCTACTTTATGGCCATCATGTTGTATCTTGAAAGGAGTGTATACCTTCACAGTTGCTTTCATATATTCACATATCCAGTCCAAAAATATTGTCTGTAACCTTTCACCCCGCAGGGTCACCTCTGTACAACGGTGAGCCTTTTGCCCTGCTCCTCTTCACCATGGTGACCAAGTTCTGCAGTATGAATGCGCCACACTTCCCCATGAAGAAAGTACTTCTGCTGCTCTGGAAGACCATCTTGGTTAGTACATCACAACCATTCATACATCTGAGGAGAATGCACATTCATCTGTTTCTGTGCACTTCTGTGTTTGTGTGCATTTGTTACTGCTTTTATGTTTGTTTTTACCCACAAATAACACAGCACATATTTTAAAGCAGTGGTCCTAATCTGGGGGTCAGTCCATTTACCTACAAACTGCCTATTCTGCCTGGACTTTTATATACGTTCAATACAATTACCTAACCATACTAGATTTTTTATTTCTTGAGAAAAGTATGAAGAATGAATTGTTGGCTAAAGATACAGTCATCTGTGTTCAGGCCTCTCCTTGATTCATAAGCCCATAAATCTCTGTGTTTTCCATCTCCATCATTACTGTCCAGTTCACCTTGGGGGGTTTCGAGGAGCTGCAGGAGATGAAGGTGCGGGGCCGCGAGCGTCTGCACCTGCCCCCACTGCCAGAGGACAGTATCAAGGTGGTCAGAGCCATGAGAGCAGCGTCGCCACCGGCCTCCGCCATGGAACTAATTGAACAGCAACAGCAGCAGAAGAGAGGCCGCCGCAGCCGCAGGGTACACACTCCCCCACACACACATACACACACGCACACACACACACGCCACACACATTCAGAGTTTCATTTGTCTCGTTTATCTCGTTTAACACATAGTGTAAATGCAAAAATCGAATATGCATTCACCGAGAACGACATGTTCGTTTCAAACACGTCTAGCAGTGTAGTTTCACACACAGTCCCAGAGTTGTGCTCCAACATCCAGCTGTTTATCTAACCCAGTAACACAGAAGACAAAAGTGTGCGTGGTATCTTTAACCCTACAGTATATCTGTACAACAATAACATCATAAGTGCTAACTGAGATCATACAGGCACTCAAGACTAATGCTAAGTCTTTATAATTATTCGCTTCATCTGTTTCCAGTAAAGTGACTCTATCGAATTCCTTCTGTAACTCCTCCTATAACTCTTTGCTGGGTCCAGTTTTCCAAAAGTGCTTTGGTGCCAACATCATCAGTTCCCTGTTGTAAGTCAGTGACCACAGATGATCTTGGTGCTGGGACGGCTTTGGGAATCTCAGCCCAGCCTGCTGTTTGTAAAGCTTTAACCAGACAGGCTCTCTCTCTCTCTCTAATTGCCCTCTGGTTTCTCATTGCCCCTCTTCCTTGTGTCCCCACAGAGTGCCTTTGTTGATAGCTTGGAAGGAGACAGTCCCTTTCCCAAGAAGCAGGTCTTTACCCACAAATTCCCTCTTCGTTTTTTTTTTTCCCTCTGCATTTTCTCTCTGCATTGAGCTGGACTTTTTTGCACTCTTCTCCCACATCCCCGCCACCTTCTATCCTTTTGCCTTCCCCTCTCCTTGCTCTTTTCTTTTTCCCCTTCTCTAATTCTCTTTCTCCTGTTATTAAACCTCATTTGATCACACAGGGATGCACCAATACGTAGAGAGTGATGTTTCACAACACTGAAAAATTTACATTTTTTCTCTGATATAGTAAGTTTTAATTACTTACGTTATCTAAATAATTGTATCTAGACACTCCAAACTAATCCGATGACAGAAATAGATCAGAAACGTTAAGGTTTTGGTGCAACCCTACTCTGTGCTGGACATCTAATACTGCATGTTTGTTCTTCATTTATTTCCATTTTCTTTTGTCTCTTATTTTTCTTTCTTTCTTAACTTATCCTCCTTTCATTTACTTCTTCTTATACATGCCTCCATGTCTCCATCACTTCCATAGACATTTTTTAACTTATTTTTAGCCTCCTCATGTCCCTCTTTTCCTCCACCTGCTCCTCTCCTCTTTGCTTTTTCTCTTAATATTTCTCCTCTTCTTCTTGCTTTTTATCCCCCTTCTCCTCCTCTTCCTCCCTGTCCTCCCACTTTCCTTTCCTCTTTCCTTCACACAGTATTATTTAGTCTCATTTTTCAATTCAGTTCTCTCCTCACTCTCCATTTACACCTCATATCGTCCCTTCCATCTTCTCATTTCTTCTTCTTCTCTCCTCCTCCTCCTCTTCCTCCTCTCTCCTCCTCCACTGCGGCCTGCTCGGTACGGGGGCGGGGTTTGAGAGACAGGGCTGACTTGCTGGCTGTTGTCATTGGCGCTGGAGCAGTCACTCTCCACTGTCCCATAAAGACAGTCACTTCAGACATCAACAGTAGTAGCATCTCCCCTTGTAGTTTTCATCACATTTGCTACCAGGTTTGGCCTCAAAAATCACCTTGCACCGTAGACTCTGGACTAGGGGTCAATGTCATTAAATTGCATTCATTGAGGAGGTCTTGAATATAGTTTTTCCTCCGAGGGTGTTATATTTGGGTTTCAGTTAACCTCTTAAATGGATGTCATTGAAAGCAGTTGCCCCCTAACCCTGATAGAAAAACACTAGCTTTACCTCCCACATAGCAGAGAATGGCTTCTCCATAGAGAATGGCTCACGACACAGTTTCACTTCCTCTCTCCCTCCCTCTCTTCCTTCTTCCCACCATACACTCACTATATATTCCTCACGTAGTCCAGCATTAGTACTACCACTGGCACACCATACATTGACTGCACTAGCTCAACTAATGTCCAGAACGCTGACTCATGCCTGATGCTTGCACTATTGCCCCAGTCATTCATTGGAGAAATGGTTTGAACTGAGATACTATGTGTGTGTGTGTGTGTGTATGTGTGTGAATGTGTGTTTCGCACTTGAACTGATATGGAATTGTTTGTAGATAAGAGCTCAACTAAAAGGCCTTATTAGGTTTTCTTACTGTTTTTATGCCTGTATCTCTTTGAATGCAGATGTGTGGTAAGTTGAACCAGAAATGTTGCTTGCGGTTGCTGTGGAAAGTTTTCTTTTCCCTCCCACTTTGGGAAAATGTCACATTGATTTTGAGCTGCCCTTTAAGGATTTTGGTAATTCTACGGTTTTCAACACAACAGTGGTCTGTACAAGATAGAAGAGAAGAATTCAAAAACAACACTGTTTCTTTTTTTTTTTAAAGGAATAGTTTTACATTTTGGGAAATGTTTGCAAGCTTATCTGCTTTCATGTTGATAGTTAGATGAAAAGATTGATACCACTCTCATGTCTGTACACTAAATATGAAGCTGGAGCCAGGAGATGATTAGCTTAGCTTAGCATTAAGACTGGAAATGGGTAAACATCTCTGCTGGCTCGATCCAAAAATACAAAAAACATCTGCCAAAACTAATATGTTTTATCACTTTTGTTTACTGTGTACAAAAACTGAAATGTCAAAACAACAAGTTGTGGTTTTACAGGGAGAAGGAAGGAAGAAGTCACTGTTAGCAGTCAAAGAATAGCCTAACACGTAACCTGCTATAAATCTGTAACTTTAAAAAAACGAAGATATAATGTGTTTATTAGTGAGCTTTAGAGGTGCCGGTTGGTAGATGTTTTTACCTTTGGACAAAGCCAGGCTAACTGTTTCCTCCTGTGCCCAGTTTTTATGCTAAGCTAAGCTAACTGCCTCCTGGCTCTAGCTTCATCTTAAAATCCACTGCACACCCATACTCATCCCACACAGGTGTTTTCACTTACCTTGTTTAGTTAGATCTCTTCCATGGACTTTGTGGGTGTGCACAAACTGTACTTGACTGACATATCCCTCATCCTTCTGTTGGTTTTATTGCACCTGTCAACAAATTGGCTTTGTCGCTCTTATTAGCACATAGCTTTGAATACACCTGTGTGGGTGTGCAAAGGTCTTTAACAAGAATACACATACATGAGAGCTGTATCAATCATCTCATCTCACTCTGCTAGAGAGTGAATAAGTGTAACTCCTCAAAATGTTAAATTCCTTTAAAATGAAAATACTGGTGTTTTCTTTTATAGTTTGTGCTAGTCTTTTTGGATACATTCACATTGTAAACCTAAATGCTTCTTTTTGATCTATCCCTAAATTGGAATTTTGTTAAAATGCTTTTCAGGCTGCTCATAGTATCTTGTAAATGGGGCAAATGTCTGATATATCAGAATAATCTAGCAGCTTTCTGTAATGCTTTATCTGCAAGAAATTTACCTGGGTCGTCCCTTACGACGGTTCACAGTGAGGTTTTTACAAAGTTACAAATGTTGGATGGGTTAGTTACTCCTTGGAGTGTGTTTATAGATAATCTTAACATGAGCAATCCTCCCAGTGCAGCTGACCTCCTGCTCTCTCTCTCTCCCAGCCTCTGGTCAAGCAGGACAGCCTGGACACATACAACGAGCGGGACCCCTTCAAGAACGACGATGCACGGGATGAGGAGGAGGACCCAGAGGACACAGACAGCGGCATCGAAGGCGAGGTGGACCCCTTGGACCGTGATGTCATCATCCAGCCCCCACCACCACCGCCTCCTCTGAGACCCCCGACGGAGAGGGTCAACTTCCCTAAAGGCCTTCCCTGGGCCCCTAAAGTCAGGTTAATTGCACAGTTTTTGTTTCTAATTCAGTTTTTTCAGTAATTCTAGTAAATCAGCAGAGCTCAGAACAGTTTCAGCTCTGCCTCACTTCAAGATGAATCACAAACTTTATCCATACTCTACACTAAAACTTAGACAGGAGATGTTAAATCAGATTCTGCACACAAAATAGCATTAAAAACAAATTATACATTTACCTACGGCTCTTAACTGCTTAAAAAGGATTTCTGTCACATGTTTTATTAGTTTAAAAGCACTTAGGTGTTATTCCATAGAATAAAACCTTCAAATGATGGCTGGCCCTCTGCCATTTCAACCATTAAAGTAGAGAAAACTTCCCACCCACAGCCACTACTTAACACCTTTTGGCTGGCAACTGGTGTCTCTTTTCCACCCTAATTCTGTACTACCATTTGAGAGGTTAAAGCTAAATATTAAATAAAAAAATCTCTCTCAGTTTTCTTTTGTCCCTGTCATCTGGCAATATGCTCTCCATCTGTGTATTCCTGTGTGCCTACCCAGGGTGCTGCTGCTGCTTCAGGCACATGAATAATGCATCTGAAAGAGGACACAAACACTTACTAACGCTGCATTTATCAGGCATTAATTATCAGAGAACCTACATTCTGATTATCCTTTAGTGAACTCTTTTTGTGTATTTCTGTTTATTTCTGTGTCAGTGCATAGCTTTGAATCGAGTGCTGCAACATACAGCTCTGATTAAATGCTGATCGGTAAGACAGACAGCAGCAGCAAACAGTGTGACCGATGAGATTTCAGAAAGCTCATGCAGTGTGTGTGTGTGTGTGTATGTGGGCGTATGCACACATGTAAATGCTCCTTTAAACTCCTTTGACTGTAGCCTGTTTGTGTATCTACAGGGAGAAAGACATTGAGCACTTCCTGGAGACCAGTAGAAACAAGTTCATCGGCTTCACCCTGGGAAGGTAGGTATTTCCCTGGAAGCAAATAATTTCCGTATATTATTCATTGAAATAAACTGAAGAAATGATTCACTGGAAATCTCATTGTGTTTGCTGCTCATTGTTTTGTAGTGACACAGAGACCCTCGTGGGCCTGCCCAGACCCATCCATGAGAGTGTCAAGACTCTTAAACAGGTGAGTGTGCTTCAGCCACTCACTAATGCAGATTCTCAGACTCAAATGTCCTCCTCGTTTATTTCATTATGGCTGGAGTGTCTACTAATCAATACTCTCACTCGCGGTTGAATCCCCCTGGCATTGGCATCCCAGTTAAAAATCCATACCCCCTGTTTGAACAGGGTGAGAAGTGTAGTTACACACAGGAATACCCCTGTGGATGTCAGTCAGTAATGGTAATTAACACATCCTTCCAACACCTCTGTATACAGTCACTTGTGTGGTATCATTTGGTTTCCTTCTCTCCTCCAGCACAAATATGTTTCCATTGCCGAAGTCCAGATCAAGAGGGAGGAGGAGCTACAACAATGTCCAATGACCCTGGTCAGTTATTCCACCATGAATAAATATCATGTCTCTGCTCATTTCATTGTCATGTGACAGCCTTTTCTATTGGATTTATACTGTATGTGTGTGTGATTTCATAGTATATTATATATATGGACTTCACAGGGTGAGGAGGAGGTGGAGGAGACACCGGCAGAGATGCTGTACCTGGGCATGCTTCCTAACCTCTCCCAGTATGTGGTGAGTAGCTTATAATGTATTATTGATTTCCGTCATTGTACTTAATTTGATATAATTACCAATCAGAACAACATATGGAAAATTCCATAATGTTTTCTTGCTTTTTCAACCCTCATTACATCACACTCATCTGCTATAAAATGTGTTTTTATCCAGTGAAACAGTGTAAACAGGCAAAAGCTGGATTCAAATCTATTTTGGTTAAATGTGGGAATGAATTTAGGTTGGGGACAGATCTTAAAATCAATTGTATGTTTTTCAGATATGCATTTTTTTTGCCTAATTCTAAGATATAAAAATCTCTACATTTTGCTTTGTGTGTTACGTCAGATTGCCCTCCTTAAACTGCTGCTGGCCGCAGCTCCGACCTCCAAAGCCAAAACTGACTCCATTAACATCCTAGCTGATGTGCTGCCTGAGGAGATGCCGTAAGTACTTAAGTGTGGATAGACTGTTGCTGCCCTTGAATCTCTTCCCCCATGGTGCTGTTTTTATCCACCTGCAGACATCTAGAGCCACATTTAGATCCGGCAGTTTAAAGATCAAATTTACCCATATGCTTTCAGATTTCGCCACCATTTATAACAGCTGTTTTTGAGCAGTAATCAATTAATAAAATGTTGTAATGTGAAGAATATATGAAAAAAGAATAAGTGAAAAGCAAATTTACTCATTATTTGCTCCCTCAAACCACTATTTGGAGCTTATCAGGCTGCCACCACTAAGAAAAGTCTATTTTTTCAAATCATATTTTCTGTGCAAATGGAGTACTTTAAAAAACACACTCACTCTGGATTATTTTTGGTCTGCAGGGTGGCTTTTTTAGATTGACGAAGAGAGCAACCTGAGAGAACTGAAAGACAATTTAACATAGGAAACAGAATATGTTTTTCCAAATAAGAGAGAACAGTCTGTCTCTTCATGTTTTTATATTAACATAGTTGTGTTTGTCTCTTGTTGAGACAAAACTGTTATTTGAGACCTTGTGTGTGTGTGTGTGTGTGTGTGTGTCCTCCAGTATCACAGTCCTTCAGAGCATGAAGCTCGGAATTGACGTGAACCGTCACAAGGAAATCATTGTCAAGGCCATCTCTGCTCTTCTGCTGCTGCTCCTCAAACACTTCAAACTGAACCACATCTATCAGGTTACACACAACACACACCTCTGTTCTTCCCTCCTACAGACACCTCACATTACCTTCTTTGGCCTCTCTTTCATTTCTCTCTCCTCTTTCTCCGTCTGCCTACACACACACACACACACACCAGTAGCCGTGCACCTCCCCCCACATTACCTTCACTATCCTCCACCTGATTATCCGGTCAAGCGTGCCATTACTTTCCTCCTTTCATTCTCCTCTCCACCCCCACCCTTGGACCACCATCCCCTCTCTTGTACGTCACAAGAGCTGAAGCTATGTTCTCATAATGAAGACAGAAAACAGACAGACTGACAGAGAGCATCTGATCTAAAATCTAAAAAATGATTCGGGCCCTATTTCATGTTTTATTTCTCCTTTCAGTTGCACTTGTCCAGATGTAAAAATATCTTATTGAATAGTGTCAGTGCAGGGGCACAGAGGCATGTTTTCTGTTGCTAGGAAGGGACATTCCTTTACAATCTTTTCAAGTGGCTGCTCTGCACACTTATAGTTGTAGCGCCCTCTGCTGCCACAAAAGGAGACTGCACATATAATGCAGTCACTGTTCTGTACATTGTTTGACAACCACACAGACACAGTGTTATAAAAAACTGTCTTAAAGGATAAATTACTTACGTAAATACTTAATAATCTTCAGCAAAGAATCGTTACATGCAGAAAACAGGGCAAAATTAGCACATTTAAACCACCACAATCAGTCAAAATGCTGATATATGAGCTCATGATAATTCAGCAGCGGAATGCTTTTCATCTTGGTAAAGCTTCCTGGATGAGGTAAAGGATTTACATAGCTGACTCATGAAAATAGAAATCCTCCTGGTTGTTGACCTTTTACCCCACACAGGAAACTCATCAATGATACAAGATTATCAGCTGCAGGATTATTATTTTCCAGAGATATGGATTTCCTTTTCATGATTTGTGTCATTAACATCACTGTCTATCATAAACATTCTTTACCTCATCTATAAAATGGTTTAAGACCACATAAGACTGTGTAAAATGTATATTTATCAAAGTATTTTGGTTCTAGGACAGAAACTAACTCTTCACACTGCCGCCTCCTCTTTTCCTGCAGTTTGAGATTGTCTCGCAGCACCTGGTGTTTGCCAACTGTATCCCACTCATCCTCAAGTTCTTCAACCAGAACATCATGTCTTATATCAGTGCCAAAAACAGGTAAGATTTTTTTTTCACTCACTGTATCCTCAGTATAAACACTGCACTTTTTGTTTTGCTGTCTAATGACAGGCAGGTTCGGTTTGGCACAAGAGATGCAGTAAAAAAAAGTGAGCTCTCGTTATCTTCATCCCATTACGATTAAAGATAAAGATGGTCCTCTGGTATGACAGTATAAAACAGGTTATCACAAGTATGAGCGGAAGTCCTGTATCTCACGAATGTACAAGTGCAGGCTTCCAGGAAGTGGCACAGATGGCTTCACAGCAGCAGATTAGGGTGTGAAAGAAATTTAAAAAAGCATAAAATCAGGTGACAGGACTGTACAGGTGAAAGAACAGGTCCAATCTGTGTGCAGGCTGTAATACCAAACTGACAAGAAGACTTAAATTAAACTATTATTTTACACACTTTGATGCAGCAGTGAACAAACAAAAGATGTTTCCTCCCTGTTCTCATTGCAGTATATGTGTGCTGGACTTCCCCCACTGTGTGGTCCATGAGATGCCTGAGCTCACAGCTGAGAGCCTGGTGAGTCAAAACACCTGACTGATCCACACTGGATGAAGGCCATTAAGGAAAGAAGCCTTCCAGCTTCCAATTATGACCTTGATGTGTGTGTGTGTGTGTGTTTTTTTTCAGGAAGCAGGAGACAACAATCAATTCTGTTGGAGAAACTTGTTTTCTTGTATAAACCTACTGAGAATCTTGAACAAGCTGACCAAGTGGAAACACTCGAGGACCATGGTGAGTAATTCTCCAACACTGCAAAGAGAGCAGCCTTGAGGGAAAACGTTCACTGACATGACTGTAAAAAGTATAAATCCCAATGTGACTCATGATATGATATGATCAAAATTTGAGTAAAAAAAGGGGGGAAAAGTTGGCTGTGTGATGATATTGTTGTATGTGTTCATTGCAAATCAAAACAACTGTATCAAGTAACTTTATCTTGAAAGATATTAAATTTCCTACACAAAATCAGCATTTTTTGCATATGTTTTAAAGAAATCAAGCTTGCACACAATTTGCAAAGACAAAATAAAAATACATTTCACACAGATTTAAGCCAAAAATTAACTTGAACATAGATGTTTTTATATGTTGTGAAGCGGGAAAAAAATAGTTGGGTTAAATCTCATTAAATTTGAGTTACTCACTTGACCTGTAGCAACATGTAAAGACAGCGGCTTAATCCAGCCATGGATGAACATTTTGTTAACACACAGCATGCTCAGAAATTCTCCTCTCGTCATTTTCATTCTCCCGTCAGATGCTGGTGGTGTTCAAGTCTGCTCCCATCCTGAAGAGAGCCCTGAAGGTGAAGCAGGCCATGATGCAGCTCTATGTTCTCAAGCTGCTTAAGATCCAGACCAAATATCTGGGCCGCCAGTGGAGGAAGAGCAACATGAAGACCATGTCGGCCATCTACCAGAAGGTCCGCCACAGGCTTAATGACGACTGGGCCTACGGAAATGGTAAAAAAAAAAAAAAAGTTCACTTAGGGTTTAGTTAAAGACCTTTTAAACCTTTCAGTACGTTTTGATTTTAGACTGTGAGTGCACAAAAGACATTAAAAGATGACTAATTAATAACAGCAGTATCTCAATTTGTACAGATAGTTCCAGCCCTTATTCATGATTTATGGTGATAAAAACTGTTGTATTATGTTATAAACATTTTAAAGTGCAGCTTTAATTAAACTAGTGCCAATGGTTTTCATTTTCCTCAGGAATGTAGGGTCTCAGAGTAGATTTAAGGACAATCTGCAGTGCTCAGAACACTCACAATGACCCTTATTTGTCATTCTCTTCATGCCACAAGGCAGTTTAGCATTTCAGTTCTTCATAAATAAAGTGGTCATGGAGATAATGAGTCCCAGCAGTCTTGCTCTGCCCTCACACAGAGCTGATTAATAGAACAGAGACTTCATTATAAAGAATACACTCACCCCAGCTGTGTGAACATGACATTTCAGGTTAATAAATACTAATTGTTCAATTAATAGCGGGTGTGTAGTGTTTATGTTTCTGTTCGTGCGGTTATGTCTGTATACATGTGTTTGAAATATAATGCTCCCAAAAGCCACCGCTGAACAGTCAGGATCGTGTTGCCATAGCAACAGGGAAAAGGGACTTTTCAGGGTCAACATCCCTTGTGGGAGAGCAAGTAATCTGTCCCCATGAGTGTTACAGAAAGAGATGGATAATAGCAAAAAAAAAGGGGGGAAATGAGGGGTAATAGTTGGAAATAGAAGAAAATAATTTTATTAGCTGCTGGCTACCCTTCTGTTGAAGTACAAGGTGAAAGTAGGTGTATGAACATTCAAGTATATATTAAAATAAGTGCCCTTGAGATTGATTTAAATATTTCCTCCCCTCTGCTATCCATCCTTCCCCTCCTCCCAGATATCGACGCACGGCCTTGGGACTTCCAGGCAGAGGAGTGCGCCCTGCGGGAGAGCATCGAGAAGTTCAACAGCCGTCGCTACGACAAGAACAAGAACGGAGACTTCGCACCCGTGGACAACTGCCTGCAGAGCGTGCTGGGCCAGCGCGTGGACCTGCCCGAGGACTTCCACTACAGCTACGAGATGTGGCTGGAGAGAGAGGTCTTCTCTCAGCCGATCCAGTGGGAGGGGCTGCTGCAGAATCCGTGATGCAGGGACGAGGGAGGGAGGGAGGGAGGGTGAATGTCGGAGGGGATTGTGGCAAAAGAGAGGTCACGTACAAGCCTGTCGGAGTGGTTTTAGGGTGCGATTTTTAAGAGGGAGGGGATGTAGGATATTCTGTACATCAGTGATGGAGGGAGGGGGGAGGGTAAAGGGGAAAAAAGAAGCCGGAGGTGAAGAAAGTCACCTCGCAGATGGAAGATGAAAGAGAAAAATGGAGCAAAGTTGAGGAGCACAGACGCACAAATAGACGCCACACACTTCACACACACTTGACGCTAACATGTGCCTATGACTACTGTGAACACATGGACGTGACAGGCAAGAACAGAGGTAGCAGTTAATAAGAAACATCTGATATCGCTGTAGCAGGAGACTGTTTTGGCCAGTTATACTGCCTACCCCACATCCCGTTGGTGCTGGTTTGACTCCTCCTTCGTTATTTATTTGTATCAATGTGTGTGATCAACTTTTTTTATTATAAATGATTTTTTTTTTTGAGAGAAGATGTAAATTTAAATGATTTCTAATCAGTTTTTGTCTTGATAATTTGTGGGTTTTTTCATTTTAATCACAAAGCCTATCGTAGGTATTGGGTTTTAGATTGTTGGTGATGGATTTGAACGTTTTCTTATGCATTTTCTAGGGGAAAAAAAGGCTTTTTGGAAACAGACCACAGGGTCATTTTGATAGTCCAAATGTAAGAGTGGGAGCCGTTTCCTCTCATGGCATAATGATCACCCAAAAAAAAACTAATATGACAGCTGTAAGTGTTCACGAATGTAAAGTGTGTGTGCAAAAAGAATAGAAGCAGTTATCTGAAAAAGGGCAGATGTTGAGAGGAGAAGAAAAAAAGAAACTATCCTATTTGTTCACTTTTAAAATAGAAAAATGTACCTTACACAGAATTCTTGCTATTCCAGATATGTTAGACACTTCCGTAATCTTATCAAATCCAGAAGTCGCAAATCTGTAATCACTGATGTCATCCAGGATTTATTCGCACACACATATCCAACCTCAGCAATTATCAGAATAGCAGGAATCCTTCAGCTCACCGTCTTCACTACTTTTACAGGCCACCTCCCTCTCCATCTGCCCGACCACCACACTAAACCACTGAGCTCCTGGTGGCCTTGGTGAGCACTTTGTTGTCACAAAAATGGTGCTGTTTTTTTTTGTTTTTTTTTCTAGTACGTCTTCACTGTACCTTACCCTACCTATCAGAGTTTGTACTTGAGAGCTCTTAAGTGGAAACGTCTCTACTAAAGCACACACAAACAAGCACAGAAGACAAATAGCATGCTCACTTTTTTTTTTGTTATCTACTCGCTGTGAGGGGTCAAGAGCCGTTATGTATTATCTTTGTATAGATCAATAATTAAGTCTTGACTCGTGCTTCTCTGTGGAAATGTGCATGGCCACCGTTCTGTTTTCTGAGTACCTGTATTTGGAACAGCTTTTTTTTTTTTTGACCAACGATGTTTCCAGCACAATTAGAAAATGTTTCTGTGTTCTGCATTACAAGGGATTTTACTGTTTTTCTTCATCAGGAGATAGAAATCTTTGAAAATAATATTGTATACTTAATAGATTCTCAGGTTTATGGAGATAATATATTGCAACTATAGCTCACTCTAGCTTCACTACCTGCTGTGATGAATACACATTATCGTCACATTCTTACACTGAACTAACACCTGAAGCACTGCCGCCGCGTAGGTCGTTGTCGGGGTGTTAGTACATTTTCACACAGTCACTCAACACAATAACTCATTGTAAGTGTGTATCTATGTCAGTTACGTTTCAACTATTGTATCTCGTGCCAAATTTGAGTGCCATTTTCTATTTTTATTTGGTTGTTGTTGCCTCCATTGTTGTATTTAAGGTTTTTCATTCGAATCGCCTCTGAAGGTTTGCAATACAAGATGTTATTTTCTACCTGAAAATTGTACAATCAATGAAAATAGCTGTTTTACTGTATCTGGTACAATATTTTACCAGATGTGTTAAGCATTGTATGGATGTTACTACAGTATATATGTGTTTTTGTTACACATTTCCATATAAGCATAGTCTAGATGAATACTCTACACTGAATTTGTTCAGGGGTATGTGCAATTACTGATCTGTAGAGGCATTATTCAATAGAAAGACAAATTACAATATCAGAGTTGCTTATTAAACAATGTTGAACAATTGTGAATGTTTGTTGACTATGAATTACATTGCAGCTCTGAGGAAGTCGTGCAGATAACAGAGTGTAGAAAGCTGGTCAACACACAAAGCTGTGTACACACCCATACACACAAACAGTAAAGGTCAAACTGACCACACACTCGCATCACATCACATCACATCACACATTTCCTCGGGCCAATGTTCCAACAGTTTGGGTACAGCTGTTGTGGCTGAGGATGGGAGCATATGCCCTCTCTATGATTGGCTGGCAGTGTAATGATGTAAAACTGTCCTGTACTCATTCTTAACCCTGATAGGGTCAAGATACAGTATCACTGGGGACAAATGAATCATTTTGGGGATGTTATTTAGTGTCTGTGTCTACCCGGTCTTCAGTGCACCTGAATGCATCTCCTACAGCTACATGAAAGCAGAGTGATATGTAGTTGGAACAGAAACAATACAATAGTATAATATTTCCTGAGTGAAATGAGGCTCACACAAAGAGACACTTGCTGTGTCGGAGCACCAGGACCATTAAAGCAGGAGATACAGCTGAGAGCAAGAGACATGACTCATTGATTGCGTGATATTAAACCATCAGTACACAGAAATACATGGATGTGTGATCTCAGGCCTGTGAGGCCTGTGTGTGATCTGTCAGCATTTAGTATAGTAAATCTATTTATCACTTGCACAGAGGAATATGTAAAGACGAGATAATTAGTCTTTTCTTATATGGTTTTAATGTAGAATATATCATACAATGTTTTACACAGTCTGGTACAAAAATGCTTTTTTTAGTCTATATGTTGTGCTGCATTTTCAGTCCCAGCGCTGCTTTGCCGTGAAACTCCCCCATCCACACCAGTCCCTCCGTGTTAGTGAACGCCCCTTCTCCCTCCAGCCTACAGTAAAAGAACACATCAGTTAAGACATCTAAAATATGATGTTTGGTGTAATTGCACATCAAGAAAATGAAGTAAAATAAAAAACATCAAGTCCCAGTAGGGTCCCAGAAAAAAACTTTAAAAGTACTTAAGGGTAAGTTAAAGGAAATATTGTGAATGTTAGGGTTCTTGGGGTTAATGTACACAACACTGTAACAACTTTAGTCCTGTCTTTCAGTCCTGCCACTATAGATTTAAGTGGGATTTGTCATGTTAAGGTGGAAGAAACCTCTGATTGCTTTGGAAATGTACAACTGAAGCCTTGCTGCTGTATTCTAGGAATAAAAAAGGCTAACCTGAACAATTGTGCACAAATTAAACCTTTTTACCTGTTCTTGTTAAAGTGGCCCGTGTACATGGAGCCATCCGGGAAGGTGTATGTTCCTGTGCCGTGGTACATGTTGTCTTTGAACTCTCCTTCATATTTTGCTTTGGAGGGATGCTGGAGGGTCCCTCTGCCATGCATCTGGGAGAGGAACAGAGATAGAGAGAGAGCAAGCATGTATGAGAAAATAAATGCAACCATGTACACAGATGTAGATAGGTACACACACAGTAATACTTACTTTGTCCTCGTGCCACTCTCCAGTGTATATAACACCACTTGCTGAGGTGTGTTTACCAAAACCACTCCTTGTTATCACCCCTGAAGCAGATCTGCTGCACTCCCCCTCTGTGGGTGAAAGAAAAGAGAAGGTGACACAGACCCACAGCATGCATTGGATTGAAAAGCTGAATCCATCATTTGTCACTCACCATATCTGTCCCCATTTGGGAAAATGTAGTTCACTTTCACAGGTTCTTCCCCTGCAAACACATAGACATATTTCCCTCAAGCACCTCAGCTGTAAGGTGAATTTTGTAGGTATGCAACTTGGATATTTACCTTGTGTAATACCTTGAGTGTTTAAAGAATCTCTTTCATTCTTGTCTGAAAGTTTGGGGAAAAAAATCACAAAAATTAGCCAACAGATAGGAAAGACAGACAGGAGTTGTGATGTGTGCTGTGGGTGTTAGAAAATCATCTTCATAATCACACCCCACCAGACATCCGTGACAGCTCAAACCCGACAGGAAACGCTGTGTAGCGGCCAAGTCCTGCGATGTGAAAAGTCAAACAACTTATGAAAAAGTAGTGAAAGTGACACAATATAACTTTATACTATATTTGTCCACTTAATCACCCTAAAAATAGCCAGTCCTGACTATACTCTGTGTAGTCTGTGTTGTAGGGGTGGCTAGACGCGAGCTGCTGTTGCCATGGTTACACGTTCAATGCGGAACTAGCTTTAAAATGGTTGAAATTGTTAAAAACGCAGTTTAGCTCAACACATGTTGCATTTACTTTTGTAAATGACCTATGAATGACCTCCGAATATTATTTACGAAATATATGATGCAAATTATTATTGTTATTATTAATATGACCTCGCTCAACCTCACCGGAAAAGAAACTTTGAACCCTAGAGTTTCGACCAATGAAAGAGATGCAAGCTACCGGTGGTTTCAACAGCTGTCGCAGGTTAGTACACTTGTTAGGAAAGTTTAGTTTATCAAGATATTTAGCTTTTTTATCTGTTGTCATATATACCTTTATTTTTGTGGCATTGTTGAGAAGTTTATCCTCTCGACTTGACTTGTGAGAAACCTTCTTTTAGCTCTGTTAGCTTGTTAAAAACAAGTGTGGAGTGAGCTCGCTAGCTGTTAGCTTGTTATATAGCTGAAGCCTGATATATAAACCGACACACTAGCGCGTTCCCTCTTATACAGGCTATATCTTGCGCTTTTGTAACTTGATAACATAACACATTGTGATCCAGCCAGGCGTGGGGTTGCTTCAGTCTGCATGCTCAGTTGGGTTGCATAATTGTAGCCACCAGCGCTGTGTGTCAGCCACCATCTCATTGCTCTCACTTGAACTGAGGAGCCACAACGAGCCGCCCCGCAGCTATGTGCGACTCTGTGGATGTTATAGTAGCTGCCTGCTCTGTCCGTGTCCACAGCTAGCTCTTCTCTCTGGTGTATCCAGGATTATTATCGGATACTTCAAGGGCTGAGAAGATTTTATTCAAACAATACAATCTCCTGCCTCTCTTCACAGATTATTTGCTGCGATGAAAAGACGCTGATTGAAGGTGAGTATACTTTGGTATGGCAGCCGGTGTATTTCGAGTAAGCCATGATTGTCGAGGAGTGCTTTAAAAAAATCTGTTTATGTCTATAGAGCTGTGACGATTAATTGATTAGTTGTCAACTTTTAAATTAATTACCAACTATTTTGATAATCGATTAATCGTTTGGAGTCATATTTTAAGAAAAAATGTCCAAATTCTTTGATTCCAGCTTTTCAAATGTAGATATTTTCTGATTTCTTTAGTCCTCTGTGACAGTAATCTGAATATCTTTGGGTTGTGGGCTGTTGTTTGGGACAAAAACAAGACTTTTGGGAAATACTGACTGTCATTTTTCACCATTTTCTGTCACTTTATAGACAAAACAGCTAATCAAATAATCAAGAAAATAATCAACAAATTAACCAATAATGGAAATAATCGTTAGTTGCAGCCTCATATGTATCTATTGACAGAAAATGAGTGCGAGGAGAAGAGGCGGGAAGCCCAACAGAGGAGGAGGGAGATTTAACAAGCCAAGGGGAGGTGGAGGTGGTGGCGGCGGAGGAGGAGGAGGAGGCGGAGGCGGTGGTAGAAAAGGAGGAGCTGGCCGCTGGGATGACGATGATGATTTCAGCCTTGATTTTGGACCCTCTCGGCCTAGCAGGTATACATTCATAGTGAAGGAGTTCATTATAAGATTTAAAAGTGATCACAGGGTGCTCGGGGTTAATCATATGATCCTCTCTCTTGTGCCCCTGTGTCTGCCTCTATCTGTTTTTTTTTTTCTCCAGACCTAACAAAGGACGGGGCAGTGGTGGAGGTGGCCGTGGTGCTGGCAGGGATGGCGGTCGAGGACGGGGAGGCAGGGATCGAGACAGAGACGGCAGAGGCGGTGGGAATAGCAGCGGCAAGGCTCTGCCAAGATCCCTGGCGAGACCCAGAACATGCCTGAAGCCAGGTGACGGCATCAGACCAGAGGTGAGCACCATGCCCTTGCAGAGGATTTTCATGACTAATGAGAACCAAGAACAACTCAAGGAGTTGCTGCGGGAACTACAGAACCAGGACTTTGATGAACCCTATGAGTAAGTACATCTATCTAAATATGCTTGAAATAGGCTACATCCCTTTATCTGTTAAATGAGACTTGGAATACTAGATTGTGAGTGCGTATGAACTCATACGACCCTCTCTGCCTCAGTGAATCTGGCTCAGATTATTCGAGGGGAGAGGAGGAGGAATTTGATGAGTTGGACCATCGTGACGAAGGCCAGTTTTGGGCCACTAAAGACGATCCTGTGGAGAGAGCAGAGAGCCCAGAATATGACCCAGAGTCTGACGATGAACGTCCTGCCCCTGAACCTGTTATCTCCTTATTTGCCATAGGCAAACTCTGCAGGTGATGTACAGATTTATTTTGTTCTTTTTATTGCAGATTTCAGATTTGAAGCCACTATTTTCACTGCAGTGCTTTCAGGAACTTAAAGAATGAAGTCAAATGTTGTGCTTGCTCCCCTAACATCTGTTTTGCCATCTCTGCTCGACATAGGTATGGCTTTGACAGGGTGCGCAGCAAGCAGGCACTGGAGGTTAGTGGAGGAGACTTTGGGGCAACACTGGAACAGCTCCTCCTCCAGGTTTTCACTGAGCACTACGGCCAGAAAGCAGTTTCCCCTGATGGTCTTGAGGGGGTGCCTATGGATGAGTGCTTGAGCCAGAGGCAGGAGGAAGCTCTGGCGCTAGCTGCCATTTACGGTGAACGGTTCAATGAGCGCATCGCTAACACAGTCTGGACAGTAACCCTGGACCTCTTATTCCTCACGGGTGTGAACAAGAACGGCAGTGAAGTCGGAGATCGATATGGCGAAAAATCTGTTAACATCCGTGATGTCTGTCGATTCTACCTGAAAGGGCAAGGCTGCCGGTTTGGGAACAAATGCAAGTTCAAACACCAAATGCCCACCAAAGGGAGGTCTGGGGCTGGTTCCCCAGACCTGATGGGCCCCAGCCAGCCTGGGATCAGCAGCTATTCTCCTCCTGAGTATGAACTAGAGATTCGATTCCCCAAAGGAAACCGTTACCCATTTCAGGCACCGATAGTAGCCTTCAGCACCAATGATGAGTCCATGGGAGCTGCAGGGAGGCTCAGCGTGACCGAGAGATTGTTTGGAGAGGCATTGGCCGCAGCAAAGAGCAGCGAACCTGTTGTTTACACTCTCATCACCTTGTGTGAGGATGAATCTACCATGAGGGAACTGTTGGCTGTTAGTCATCACAAATACAGCACGCCGCCACCTGTTGTGGCAGCTCCTCCACCCTCTCTTGCCATAGCAAAGAGTAAGAGTGTGAAGAGCAATGCTTCTGAGGAAAGCAGGAGTAGCAGTACCAGCAGTAGTAATTACACCAACAGCAGGAGGTCTGCTCCATCTTACAGCCAGAGACACTTAGATTGTGAGTCAACAAGTGACTTTATACTTTATACTAGACTTGTTTTTGTGTTATTGGGTTGAAATCTCATCACCTATGTCTTTACAGATAAAGAGACAGAAGAGGCAGAGGAGCTGGATGAGAGGGATGAGGAGGAGGATGACAATGCCGTTCCAGTGGAGAGCGAGAGTTACGTCAATCTGAGGAAGAGGATGGTGAACAAGCACAACCTGAAAATAGACAACCTACTGCAAGAAAACGGCAAGCTGTGTCGAGAGTTTCGGAGGAAACAGGTAAAAGAGGCCTGCTGCAATTTAGACATCTTAACACTCCGATATATTTTACTCTACCCTCTCCAGCACAATGCATTTATAATTTACAATGTATTTTCACCCAGTCGTCCAGGCGCTTCAGGTCCATGCTGGAGCAGAGGAGGAAGCTGCCAGCTTGGCAAGAACAAGACAACATTCTAGACATGTTGGACCAGTGCCAGGTGCTGGTAGTCAGCGGGATGACTGGGTGAGTCACACAGAGCTGCAAGTGTTGGCATTCACAAAGACTCATGTATGTATGTATGTATGTATGGAAAATTTTACTTGACTTCATATAATCTATATGATTCTGTTTGATGTTTATTTTCTGTTTACTCCTCTGCAGGTGTGGTAAGACAACCCAAATCCCACAGTTCATTCTGGATGCCTCTTTAAATGGTCCAGCGGAGCAGGTAGCCAACATCATCTGCACCCAGCCACGCCGCATCTCTGCCATCTCTGTGGCTGAGAGGGTGGCACAGGAGCGTGCAGAGCGTCTGGGTAACTCAGTGGGTTACCAGATCCGCCTGGAGAGTGTCAGGGTACGGACATTTAACATATATCTAGTGTGCAGTATTTGGAACTTGCAACATTTATTCACTCTGGCTATTTCAGAGCATCATGAACTTTAAATTTTGAAATAATCTCTCAATATGTAGCCAAGCTTTACGTAATAAAATAATCTCATTTTACTGTGTTCTGTTAGACGTCCGCCACCAGACTGCTGTACTGCACCACCGGTGTGTTACTGAGGAGACTGGAGGGCGAGGCAGACCTCAAAGGCACCACACACGTCATCGTGGATGAGGTGCACGAGCGCACAGAGGAGAGGTGAGATTATGCAGATCAGTGACATATGGCACAGAAAGTGACTCTTCATCGTACATTTCTAGATGTTTATTCACAGCTTTTGTAATTTAGTCAATTGCAGACATCTCAAACAAATAACAAGATCAGTTTCTTTCTAAATCTTTTCCTAAAATGCATATTTACACACTTTTTTTTCTGTCAGTGACTTCCTGCTGTTGGTTCTCAAAGACCTGATTATACAGAGGCCAGACATGAAGATTATTCTAATGAGTGCCACACTCAATGCCAACCTCTTCTCTGAATATTTCTACAACTGTCCCACTATCCACATACCAGGTAACTTGCCACATGTAGTTCATACTGTACACCAAACCTGCAAATTATATTTTGCTCAAACTGAACATCTGTTCACATATTTTTTTTCTCCTCTTAATGAATATCAATATCTCTCATTCCAGGGCGTACATTTCCCGTTGACCAGTTTTTCCTAGAAGATGCCATCACCAAAACCAAGTAAGTTCCTCCTCCTTCGCTCCAACAAACAAGTATACTTGACTGATCTTTTTTTTGTAACTTTTTATTTTTTACATTCACTTTCTCAGCTATGTGATTGAGGATGGCAGCCCTTACATGCGCTCAGGGAAGCAGAACTCATCCTCCACAAGTGGGCGAGGAAGCAAAGGAGGGTCAAGGGACTTGGTGGACGACTTGGGAGACGACATGTGGAACTTCATGTCTTTCTGTAAAAAGGACTTTGTCAAAGACTCTGTTCCCGACCAGCAGCTCAGCTTCCAGGAGCTCACAGTTAGATACAAAGGTGATTTGAGAACAAGTGTCATAAACTGAGCTGATCTGTTTCATGGGTTTTTAAACTGTACCTCATTCATCTTATCCAAATAAACTGGATATCACATTTTGTTTTGCTGTGGATGCAGATACTAAGAAGTCTGTGCTGAAGACCATTGCTGCGATGGATTTGGACAAGATCAACATGGATCTGGTGGAGAGTGTGCTGGAGTGGATCGTAGATGGGAAGCACAACTACCCCACAGGTAAGAGTTAGAAATTTACTCTTAACATGAGGGTAATCCAGCATACCTTGGTAGTTTTAATGTGGACTTGAGTTATGTTTGTGTAATCTTTTAAATGTTTTTTTGTGTGTTCCAGGTGCAGTGCTGGTGTTTTTGCCAGGCCTCGCTGAAATCAAGATGCTCTATGAGCAGCTGCAATCCAACAGAATGTTCAACAACAGGGGTGCAACCAGGTCTGTCGAAAGCTGTGTGTGTGTTTGTCCTTTTATTGTTAGTGTTGGTGAGGGTATAAAACACAACAGAATTCATCTTCTGTGGTATTTTTGATTTACCTCGTTATGGTTTTCACTGGACATTCTTCCAACTCACTTCTTAAAAGAAGTATTTCATACAATCTCCCCATTTGTCCTAGCCATTATCAATTCCCTGCTTTTATCTGGTCAAGTGTCTAATTATTTTAAACCTGCTACAGTTCAACCATTTCTCAAAAAGCCATCTCTTGATCCATCCGTTTTAAATAACTTCTGCCTCAATATCTAAACTTCCCTTCCTGGCTATGGTCTCGGAAAAAATAGTTGCCGTGCAGCTCATCAATCATATGAACGGCAACGGGCTCTTTGATAAATTTCAGTCAGGTTTTAGGGCAGGTCATAGCACTGTGACTGCACTTCTAAGAGTTCTTAATGATATTCTTTTAGCAGCTGACAATGGCCAAACATCGGTTTTATTGCTTTCCAACTTTGACCAACAGGTGAAGTCAGTCATTCAATCATACTTTCTGCAACTTCACATCTCGAACATTAAATCTTATTTATCTGCTAAGAATCTGGAAACTGTCATCCACGCTTTCATTACATCCTGCTCAGACTACTGCAACTCACTGTATTCTCGTCTCATTCAATACAACATCTCCAAACTTAAACTAACTTCAAAATGCTGCAGCAAGACTCTTCACAAAATCCAACAGAAGAGTCCACACTCTGCATCTCTACACTGGTTACCTGTACGTTTTAGAATTGATTTTAAAATTTTAATGATTACATTTAAAGTTCATTTGGGGTTCCTCCATTTTCACTTTACTCTTTTTTTACTGTGTTTTGGTAATTCATAGCTCGCTTGTCGTTATTACTGTCAGTTCTACTTTTATTTATTTTTTATCTGGTAATTTCTCTTGTTTTTGTCTTTGTAAAACACTTTGTAACTTGACTTTGAAAAGAGCTATATAAGTTATTATTGTTATTACTATAACAGAATTCTCATTTTCACTTGCGATAAACACATGGTTATCATTCACAGTATGGTATTTTCACATAAAAACCCAGATGTGGATAATCTATGTGGGTAAAATCATTTGTGTCTTTTTTTACATGTATATTATTTAGGTATTGTACAAAATGTAAAACGTGTGCAATATCGTCATGAAACATTTTGATCTAACGCTCAGTTGGATAGGAAATGAACACTATCTATAAGTCAAATGCTAACTAACATAAGTGTACGTCCCCAACATCAGGTGTGTTGTGTATCCACTCCACTCAACCTTGTCCAACGAGGAGCAGCAGGCAGTTTTCAGCCGGCCTCCAGAGGGTGTCACCAAGATCATCATCTCCACCAACATCGCTGAGACCTCGGTAACCATTGACGACGTGGTATATGTCATCGACTCTGGCAAGATGAAAGAGAAAAGGTAACTTTATCTAAAGTTAAACCTTATTTAACCTTAAACCTTATTTATATATGTGCATGTCCACATAATCCACATACGTCATACTCGTTTGGTTGTATTTTCAGGTACGATGCATCTAAAAGCATGGAGAGCCTGGAGGACTCGTGGGTCTCTCGGGCCAACGCGCTGCAGAGGAAGGGCCGAGCGGGTCGCGTGGCCTCGGGGGTCTGCTTCCACCTCTTCACCAGCCACTGCTTCCAACACCAGCTGCCCGAGCAACAGCTGCCTGAGATCCAGAGAGTGCCTCTCGAGCAGCTCTGCCTCCGGTAGATCCATCTGTTTGCCCTTTGCACAATGCCAGCTAGTGTTGTCGCTCTGTAAATGCAGACAGTAAGGTTTATGTATGACATGGAAATGGAGAGGAAACTGGCTAATTACTTTTTTTTTCTCTAGCTTTCTTTGTCTGATTTTTCTCTTTTTTTACCTCTCTCTCTCTCTCTCTGACAGAATAAAGATCCTGGACGTGTTTGCAGAGCAGATGCTCGAGTCCGTCTTCTCTCGCCTCATCGAGCCCCCAGCTATGGGAAGCTTAGACGCAGCCAAGCAGCGCCTGCAGGACCTGGGAGCTCTGACTGCAGATGAGAGGTTGACCCCGCTGGGCTACCACCTGGCCTGCTTGCCCGTGGACGTACGCATTGGAAAACTCATGCTGTTCGGCGCCATCTTCCGCTGCCTCGACCCAGCGCTCACCATTGCGGCCAGTCTGGCCTTCAAATCACCATTTGTAAGGCAACCACTCGGTACCATTGAGAGACCATATGTTTCTCTCCTCAGCATCACAGCACTGATTGTTTTCATATGACATATTCATTTTTTCATTTGGTCCTCTCTCTTTGTTTTCCAGGTATCTCCATGGGATAAGCGTGAGGAAGCCAATGAGAAGAAACTGGCCTTTGCCGTGGCCAGTAGTGACCATCTAGCTTTGTTACAGGCATACAAGGTACAGACTTTGTATGTTAAGCTTTTAAAGCTAGTATGTTTTTCATTTATTGAAATAATCAATGTGATGGGCTTATCCTCTCTTTCAGGGATGGTGCTGTGCTGCGAAGAATGGCCACCAGGCCGGCTTCCTTTACTGCAGGGAGAACTTTCTGTCTTGGAGAGGCTTGCAGGTTTTTGTTTTTGTTTTGTTTTTTTTAATTCACCACTTCTTGCAGTGAAGTGCTTGAACAGTTTGGTTTTTGTTTTATTCAACAGGAATTTTCTTTGTATCCAACTTAAACATTTCTTAATGCATGTGTGTTGTGACTCGTGCAGGAGATCGCCAGTCTGAAGAGGCAGTTTGCTGAGCTGTTGTCTGACATTGGCTTCATCAAAGAAGGACTGAGGGCCAGGATTATAGAACGTATGTGCTCTAAAGGCACTGATGGTGTTCTGGAGGCAACTGGTCCTGAGGTAACACACACACGCACACACACGCACTATTGTACTATTTTTTTTGTTTTCTTTTCAGTTCACATTAACATAGTTGTACAGCACTGCTTTTTCTGCTACCCTATGATATCACTTTTCATTTTTTGTTAGGGAAATTATTCTAATCTTTATTCTAATCTCTTATTTCAGAAATTAAGTCTTCTTTTAAAGCAAATCTGATCATTTCTAAAACTGAAACATTTTAACCTTCCATAATACAAACAGATTCACACATTTAACCACTTCTACTCCTTTCCAGGCGAATCTGAATTCAGACAACATCCGGCTGATGTCTGCCATGCTGTGTGCTGCCCTCTACCCCAATGTGGTCCAAGTGCGTATTCATCCTCTCTTTTGTTGAAATAAGAAGCAAAAGCCAATGAAGCATAAAAGTATCTCTCGTGCTTAACATCCCGACTTGGCTTTATACTCGCTGCTCTGTGTTTGACGCGGTTCTCAGGTGCGAGCTCCTCAGGGGAATTACAAGATGACCAGCAAAGGAGCGATGAAGATGCAACCCAAAGCCAACGAGCTCCGCTTCATGACCAAGAACGACGGCTGCGTGCATGTGCACCCTTCTTCCGTCAACTACACGGTGAGATGATTCAAGTATAAAAAGATGTAGCTTCATATTTAACAGCAAGTAAGAGAAACAACCCTTGTGACTCTCCTCTGTGCTGCCAGGTTCGCCACTACAACAGCCCCTACCTGGTTTACCACGAGAAGGTGAAGACGAGCCGTGTCTTCATCAGAGACTGCAGCATGGTGTCTGTTTACCCGCTGGTGCTGTTTGGAGGCGGTCAGGTCAATGTGGAGCTGCACAAGGGAGAGTTTGTCATCTCTCTTGATGATGGATGGATCCGCTTTGCTGCTGCTTCTCATCAGGTCAGAGTGATGACAGATGTAACAGTTTACAATAACTCTCCTTTACTTTTAATAACAGTGATATTATTTTGATGATGAATAAGCATGGCCCAAAGCAGTTACATAAGAATTATAGCAAGATCATTATCATTTGAGGACAAACTTTCATACTTCCTTTATGACCTGCAAAGCAGTCTGTATTCACTGTAATAAAGCACAGAAACACATTTATGGGGGTTAAGATAGTATTTATGAAGGTTAAAAAAAAACTCCCTTTAAGATGAGGGCAGAAGAAAATTAATCCTGATGGAGGAAATAAAATTACCATATAAGGCAAGCTAGAGTAACCAAATGAACTTGATCTTGTTAATGTGTGTGTGTGTGTGTGTGTTACCCAGGTGGCTGAGCTGGTGAAGGAGCTGCGCTGGGAACTGGACCAGCTGCTGGAGGATAAAATCAGGAACCCGAGCATGGACCTGTGCAGCTGCCCCCGCGGCTCCCGCATCATCCACATGATAGTCCACCTCATCTCTACGCAGTAGCTCTGCTACTTTATTCCCCTTTAAACCCTTTTTTGTCACCCTCAAGGGCTTAAATGCATGGAGCTCTGCAGTATAGATGTCTTTCTGCTCCTGCATCACTGCCACATAGTGATTTACTCCATTGATCCCACCGAGGGATCCTCACAAGGAGGAAAGTCAGAGTAAATAACCCTGAAACTGGTTGAAATTTGTATTGTGTTTCTCCAACACATATCAGCAGGCCAAATACTGTACTTGAAGTGCAGTCCTCTGGTTGAAGGACAGTCACCACACCACCCTGCTGTCATTGTGTTGCTGCACTAGGGGCTTTTTAAATCAAAGTATGCCTTGGGGAAAAAAAAAAAAATCGCTCTATGCAGGTGATCCATAAACCTCCAGCGCTGTTACTGCTGAAATCAAGTCTTATTTTGCTATTGATGAAATGCAACAATAGAAAAGTTCTTGTTTTTTGATGCCATACTACTACTGTATGTGCAGTAAATTGGCACAGAATTGATTGTGAAATTATGTCAGATAAGATGTCAGATGAATTGTGCACAGTGCATTTTTATTTTGAGTTGTGTGTCTTTCTCACAACTGAGAAGTTTCTTGGATCCATATTGGATTTCTTACACTCATAGTGACTGCATACTTATTATGGTTATGAATATTTATTTGTAGTGCATGATTGAGAGATCCAAGAGCTTCTGCATGGTATTCGGTTGTTTTACATTTACTGAATGTATTTCAATGTTACAGTGATGTCAAAACTACACTTTCACAATGTGAATGCAAGGGCTTTTTAAATCAGGAGAACTTGATGTGAGTTGCCAAAGAGTTTGAAAGCTGTTGTCTTAACAAGTGATGAATCCCACTGCACAAAAAATAAAAAAAGTGAAGACGGCTATCTGCTGGCTTTTATTTGCATTCTTACAGATTCCGTTTAGTTTTTCAGCTTTGTGATGTGTTTGAGGACAATTGCATCTCGGATGCAGCTAAAGAATTTACAGGCTTGGCAGAGAGGCCAACCCCGTCATTCATGAGTGAGTCTGTTCTGTCTCTATGACAACAGGACATAAACAAATGGGGTATCACTGTCCCCGTTGAAGCCATTCAGTTGCCACTTAGAACAGTGCCAAGTCCAGAACTGGTAAGATATATATATTTTTAATTAACAATTTCACTGTGTAGGCTGTTTTAAAAATGCACTTTTTTATGCTTATCCTTTAAAGTAAGCAAATTCCTTAATTGTAGTCTGCTTTTGAACTAATGACAAATCATTTTGTTCATGTACTGTTTATTATAGCATACTAAACAAAGTAACTAATTTCACAGATGGATGGATCATCCATCATCATATAGGAAGTGACACTGACGTCTTTCACTATGGTAAAGTTCAGTAAACAGACAATGCAAACTATTAATAGTCAAAGTGGAGTAACTGATCTAAATTGAGTAAAACACTTGTATTTCTTCCAAAGCCCACCAAATCCAGGAAATCAAGATCCCACAGTTCTAGGCCCGCCAAGAAGAGTGGGAGTCCAAAAACACCCAAAAAGAGGTCTTCCAGTGCCAAATCCAGTAAGAAAGAGGTTGACATCCTCAGCCCAGCAGCCATGGAGAATGTCTACTACATTTCACACAATGCAGTGGACTGTTTGGAGTTCAGAGGCTTTGGGTGGCCAAATTCAAAGAATAAGAAGAAGAAAAAGAAGGGAAGAAAGCGGAAGAAGAAAAAGTAGATCACATTTTGCCAAAGCTAAGATACTTTTTTTTTAATACATTAGGATGAATGGGACAGTAAAATTTAATGCCTTGCTTGTGGCTCCCTCTGGTGGACAGATTTGTGACAGCACAAGTAAAACACTTCTTGTACTAGTGCAATGCAGCAATATAGATATTGTTTTTGATTCCACAAATTCATACAGTACTGTTAAGCAAATGTGTGCCAGTAAATCATTACATAACTCATGAGACAAAGACTTTGAAATTCATCATCAGCAACTTTATTGGAAGCTGAGTGTTTCAGAATTGTATATGTATGCACCAATATCATAAAAAGTTTGGCAGTTGTTATTGACAATTAGGATGCTTGTGAGGGAAAGTCCTTAAACTCTGATGTACCAGCTTACTCTTTTCATATTCACTTTAGGGACACCTAATGTGAAAATGAGTGTCATGTGTGAGTTAAAACACCACTGTGCATCCTAGAAAAGGCCAGCTAACAGTGCCATGACACTGGACTTGAAAGTGTTCCCACAAGGTAGTTTTAATGTCCTTTAAATCCACACTTTGCTCCTTGCATCTTATAAAAAATAGGCTACAATGAGAACATGCCTATAAAACTAAAGGCAGAAACAAATACTGCTCCAGGCACTGTTAATATTCCCAAACATATTTTACATTATCAATCCTTTTATCAAATGTACATCATTATACCATAACCCTGTAAAATAAATAGTTTCTCCGCAGAATCCGTCTATTCTTGCTCGCAACATGGTCCCTTCTTTCTCACTCTGGGGGCTTCTTCTTGGCCTCCACGTCTTTCTTGAAAGCTTCGATTTTCTTGGCTATGTTGGGAACCTAAAGTGGAAAAAAATCAGTACAGTCAATTAGAGCTGCAGCAATTAGGCGACTAATCGATTAGTCAATCAAAACAAATAATTTAGATAATTGATTAATCATTTCAAGTCATTTTTTTAAGAAAAAATATCTAAATTCTCTGGTTCCATCTTCTCAAATGTGAATATTTTCTGGTTTCTTTAGTTCTCTATGATAGTAAACTAAATAATTTTGGTTGTGGACTGTTGGTCAGGACAAAACATCTTAGGTTGCATCTTGGGCTTTGAGAAACACACTTTCACAATTTCCTGACATTTTATCACCCAAATGACTAATCAAGAAAACAATCAACAGATTAACCGATAATGAAAATAGTCGTTAGTAGCAGCCCTACAGTCAATATGCACTCTTATGTATATACAGTTGCCAATTCATCAGGTGTACTTACAACAGCCTTTATGAAAGTTATAATGTTCTTTTTTTAAATCCAATTTAGAAATTGAGTTGTATTGTGTTGCACTGAAATGTATTTCTTAAATATTTTGTCCACTCCATTTATGTTGAGGAACCAAAATATTCAATTGCACCACAACCTACAGCCTCCCAAATGACCATGAAGTTTATTCAACACTTCTCTTGTACAATTTCAACAAAAACAGGACATTATGATCTTCAGTAGGAGAGTTGTTGCAGAGCCATTTCATTAGATTGCATTTATGGTTGCTAGGTGTTCATAATAAACTGGAAACTGATGCAGGTCAGTGGGAGGACTGAACAGCTTTAGCAGCACCTGTCCAGACACCCTTGCTTGCCGGTGTTTCGGTTTAACAAGTGACCGTGTTACCTGGTGACTCTCAGCAGAATGCGTACGACAACTACATACACACCGGCGGAGGGCATAGGTCAGTGTCACGGAGATTACGTCACTGACCTGTTAAATTAAATGAGGACCTTTATTTAAATAAAGAGAGACGTGCAGCAAACTCACATCGTAGTTCTGTGCGAGGTACATTCCCACCACATTCCCCAAAGTGAAGCCAGCCTGGAAAACAAAATACAAATGTTATTTAGGGCCGAAATATCAATCAATCAAATGATGACTCCACAAGACATTAGTTTTACTGTCATACTGACTTCATTGGTTTTTAAAGGGTAACACAGTTAATTGTTAGCTTTTTGGTGGCTGACAGCTACTTTTTAACTTAATAAAACAGAAACTTTTTTCTCGAATTTTACTCATGCTAACACATTAGCTATGCTACCTCCGCTGGTGTCTCTCAACATCCTGACAAATGTCGATGTCACACACGATAATGTCAGTTAAACTCACCAGAAACTGTAGCATGGTGGATTAACGAAGGGTTAGCAACAGCAGACTAACTTACTGACTTAGAACCAGGCAGTAAATTACAGGTTAGAAGAGGGGAAGTCAACCACCCTACTTCATTAACGAAGCTAGTCTGTCATCAACAATGGGTGTACGCATGCGCGAGATCAGCAAAAAAAGAAAAAAGATACAGAAGTAGTTTATCGCGTTATTTCCGGTGTTGTAGTCTTTTCCACAGTCTGAGCCGTACTGGCTCCCCAGTCGAAAACTACAACTCCCAGCACCGCACAGAGTCTACCCATTGGGTGTTGTTGCAATGGTGGTGTCGGTGGGACATTGAATGACTTTGGCTCCATCACGAAATTAGCTGCTAAATTTTTTTTAATTCTCAAAAACGTGAGCATGGAGGCTCTTATTCCTGTTATAAACAAGCTTCAGGATGTGTTTAACACAGTGGGCGCGGATATTATACAGCTGCCGCAGATAGCAGTAGTGGGGACTCAGGTAAAATACTGTGATTGTGTGCATCTTGAGCGACTGTCATGCTAGCCTGATAACCTGAATGCATAAATAACGACAACATTATTAGAGGAGACATACTTGGAAGGCAACATTTACTACAATACTTCATATTCACTTACTAAAATGAATTTAGGCTACACGGAAGCAGCTCTGCATGTTTAGGTGGCCTGCTACAGACATTATTTGCAAAGTACTGGCAGTGGCAGTGAAGTCTATTTTGATCATCTCCAATCAGTCCTATTTTAAGATCCACAACCAGGTCATTGCTGAGTAAAAGACAGGTGCACAGCTCTACAGTATATCAGGGCCTTGTGTGTGAAATCAGTTTTGCATGATAAGGAAGTCCTTCCTGGTTTATCCCACATCTAACTCATGTCTTTATCTGTATTTTGTGTCTTCAGAGCAGTGGTAAGAGCTCTGTGCTGGAGAGCCTGGTGGGCAGGGACCTGCTGCCCCGTGGGACCGGCATCGTAACCAGGCGACCTCTCATCCTCCAGCTGGTCAACGTGGATCCTGGTGATGCTAGGAAGAATGATGACAGCGGTAGGCGCTAACATGCCTCTAATCTGAGCAGAGTTTCAGACCGATCGACTACCCCCCAGCAGTTTGTTTTGGGGTTCTTCCATCCACACACATCTATGGGGGGAACATGCCCATCATTTTTGATTTCCAGTTAATTAATATCCATTTGTGTTCTTTCTCTGTCACTGTCTGATCACTTGCAGATGCCAGGGTGTGAAAAAGCACTGTGCTTCATAAAGGTGCATTGCACAGGTGTCTTTACATGTAAATAACCCGAAGTAGCGTTCTAGTTCTGCTCCCTCCTTTACAACACTATAGCTGTCATTCTTGCTGCCAAACTCCTCAGACCAGTAACTATTGTCAGTCGTCCATGCTTAGTCGAGCCCTAACGTTAGCCTCCTGCTCAGAGTAGTTGTATTTTAACACCTGTGCTTTCCTACCTCAGGAATGCTAAGTGTAAACTCTGACACATACTGTTTTCTGGTGTTTCTCAGACAGAGAAGGTGAAGAGTGGGGGAAGTTTCTACACACCAAAAATAAGGTATGAATTTTTGTGATACAAAACATTTAATTAATACCATAAAGTCTTGCTGTTCTTAATAATGTTTTTGTCTTTGTGCAGATCTACACAGATTTCGATGAAATCAGGCAAGAAATTGAAAATGAAACAGAGCGAATATCAGGGAATAATAAGGTGAGACATGGATGGAGGATGAAGAGGTCTTTCTGTATGTTTTCTAATCTATAGATACCAGATTTACTGCACCACATGTGGCTTACATCCCTACTGTTAAGCAAGGAACTCAAAAATGACTGAATGACAAATCTATGACACATATTATTCCCATAAAACGTGTCTAGTATCAGTTTGCTTGCTGTCTGGTATGATAAACAACTCAACTACTTATAAAGCACTTTAAAAGAAGTTAACAGAATTGCTTTCCTACAAAACAATATGAGAAATTGTGATTAAGATGAAACACAATGAAACATTACATTTGCACAACCAAAAGCTGCAGATCATAAACAATGTAGGTGCTGATTTTCAATAGAGGTGCAGTTACCTTTGCTCTTCAGACAAGTGTATGGGATTGACAGAAGGATTTAGTTTGATGATTTGGTGATGTGGAGGAGAGCTGAAGTAATGAGATTTTAAATAATAAGATCATATTCAAAGCTATGTAAATAAAACAAAGGCAACTACAGCAGCAGCCAGTATGTTCCTTCTTTCTTTGCCAGTTAGGAGCCTAACTGCAAATTCTGGGTTAGCTTCAGGCAAACCAAGGATTAGTGACTAACACACATTATGTACAGAGAATTAAAATAATCTAGTCTCGATGAGATGAAAGCATACATAACATTTTTCCAAATCTAGGATGTGAGAAAAGCTTTCCTTCAGAAATAGCTCTGAGCTGAGAAAACTGGCTTTTACAACAGAGAGCGTATATGATTATGGAGTTTGAGGCCACAGTGGAAAATCACACCAACATTTTTGACATGTAGCTGAGGGCTCGAGGTGTCTGGAGAACTTCATCTTATAGCATCTTATATCCTGCAGGTGCTTGAAGGGTGATTCAGAGAAAACTTTGGGTTATTTGCATAACTCCAGTTGTCTGAGTAGCATGAGTGAGTGTCTCAGAGCGGGAACTGTGTTAGCTACCTGCTTGGAAGTCAGAACACTCCCAGCAGACCTGAATTAGCATTCTAGTTTTGTTCCCTCCTTCACAACATTATACCTTGCTGCCTTCTTCCCCACACCAGTTACTATTGTCAGGCGTCAACCATGTTTGCTTTACTTTTCGTCCTCCCGTAGCCATGCTAGGCCAGCCATAGAGGACACCTATCCCAAGTTTGTGCCTCCTATGTTTTAGTGTTACATTCAAAACACAGTGTTTCTCCAAAAGATCAATACCTAGGGATGTTAGTAAAACTCAGAAGGTCATTTAACAACACTCACTGCTGTTCTGAATGTATTTCCAGAATCCCCAAATACCTTCTAAACATCTGAATGAAGAAATATTCCTTCTGCTGGATGAAAAAAAAAGATTTTTAACACATTTCTGTTTCCTAATCCAAATAAAGACGGAGGCTACCTGGATAGGAAACACAGTTGAAACTTATAAAACAGATCAAACCTCATTTATTTTCAATATGCAGCAAACTGAATTTTAGAAAAGTCTTTGAGGAATTTCTTCAGAACAGTGATGAGTGTTGTTAAATGACCTTGCAGGTTTTTCAAACATCACTGGGTTTTTATCTTTCGGAAAAAATTACTTAGCTCCATGACTGGAATGTAACTCTCACACATTAGAGGCACAAAGCGGGGCTAAGAGACAGCCAGCTTAGCAAAAACAGCCTCAAGAGAACTGAAATATTACCTAAAGTATTGTTATTATCATTGGAATTGACAGTCAGTAGAACAAAAAAAAAAAAGATTGTGCTCTGCGGAAATGATTTTTAAATGTTTTTTTTTTTTTAACTTCTGTTCTTTAAAACAGTACTGTGCTGTTCAATACACAGTGTGCATCTATTCTTTCTTATTCGTCTGCAGGGAATTAGTGATGAACCCATTCATCTGAAGATATTTTCTCCTCACGTTGTCAACCTCACACTGGTGGATCTGCCAGGAATCACTAAGGTAATACATGCCGCACTCCCCACTTCCTACTCCTCAAGATAAGGCTTTGATCATCTCAGACCCCTCAGGAAATTTGTTATACAACACTTCCTTTTTTAAAAGATACAACTATTCATTAAAAAACACACAAAAAGCCTAAAAAGCAAGATATGCCTGGTCACTGGTGTTAATATCCCAGTCTGGTTGGTGCTTTTGTGTATTAGATATTTGTAGACTGCAGGGAATTATTAACTCAGGCTTGATGCTTCTAAACCGTGTACCATCAAAGCCCGAGTGTACGCAGGCTTTGATTCCAGCCTCATTAGTTCCTCCCCTCCGGTTGAACATGTGTTAATTTGAGAAATCCCCAGCTACGGTTTCTAACGAATCAAATTGAGATGTACTGTGTCTTTTCTTTAACTGGTACTGTTCCCTTCAGGTGCCCGTGGGTGATCAGCCTAAGGACATCGAGGTTCAGATTAGAGATTTAATCCTGAAGCACATCTCTAACCCTAACTGCATCATCCTGGCTGTCACGGCCGCTAACACAGACATGGCCACCTCAGAGGCCCTCAAGGTGGCCCGGGAGGTTGACCCTGACGGTAAGAAAAACTAAAACTAGATATTTTCCAAAACTATTATGACAGTTTGATTTTTTTCCCACTATTGGGAGTACACTTTTACAGAACAGAACACAGTTTAAGTGTTAATCAACCTTTATTTGCTGACTTTTTACCATTTATTTTGACACAAACTGAACTTTCTGAACCAATGCGGCTCACCAGGCCGGAGGACCCTGGCTGTGGTGACCAAGCTGGACCTTATGGACGCTGGCACTGATGCTATGGATGTGCTGATGGGCAGAGTCATTCCTGTCAAACTGGGCCTCATTGGAGTAGTCAACAGGTCTGTAAAACAACAGTCATTGTACAATAAATACTATGAAATAATCCATTATTCACAATGAAGATGAGTGTGTAATAATAGAGATAGGTGGTAGAGATGAGTGCACTGTTGGTACATGGTGGCTGATATATCAGTGTGTGTTGTTTATCCTTTATCACCGTATCACATTGTGGGATGTTTCTAATATAAGTTAGATGAAATGACAGTTATGAATAATGTAAGATGGTCTTCTGTATATCCTGACATTTATTTTTATTTTCCTTATGCCCAGCATTAAATATCAGTGTTGTGTTGTATTTGGACTTTTAGGAGTCAGTTGGACATCAACAATAAGAAGACTGTTGCTGATGCTATTCGGGATGAACATGCTTTCCTGCAGAAGAAATATCCATCTCTTGCCAATAGAAACGGAACCAAATACCTGGCAAGAACCCTCAACAGGTAAATGAATATTAGCATGACAAATTCTCATGCTTCTCTTGGTGAGAACCATTTTAAAATCCCAGTATCAAAAAAAGAAAAGAAAAGAAAGAAATCAACACTTTGAAAAATAGACAAGAAAAAAAAAACATATTTTCATCATGTTTGTGCCTCTGTACATCTGTTTCAGTTTCACTTAGACCAGTTACGACTTTTTGATAGTAAACTCCAAAGAATTACCTTTCAGAAGAGACCAGGACCTGTAATTAGAAGAGTTTATGAATAATACGTGTTTTATTATGAGTATGTCATTTTCAGAGCGGTGCTTGTTAAGTCGTTTTAATTGAATGAATGAGTCTGCAGTCTGGATAGGTAGAATTCCCTGTGTGAACCACATACTTGCAGCCTTTTGTAATGAAAAAAGAATATCTAATTCTTAATTTTTCCAGGTTAGTCAGTGCACAAAGAGTAAGACACAGATATATTTATACTGCGTGTATGGACATGTTACCAGGGCAACATCATCTGTCAACATCAGTGACTGTCAGAAGCAGCCCTGGTCAGCCATCAGAGAAATTGCTGTTGTCTTGTTATTTAAAAAAAACAAATATTTAGCTTGACAATGCAGAGCTCAGAATCTAATTTGACATATCTGCATACAAACAGAACCCTCTGCCCTTTAATATCACAATGTCAGGTTACTGATGCATCACATCCGGGACTGTCTCCCTGAGCTGAAGACACGGATCAACGTACTGGCAGCCCAGTACCAGTCCCTGCTCAGCAGCTACGGCGAACCAGTCGAAGACCAAAGTGCCACCTTGCTCCAGCTCATCACCAAGTTCGCCACAGAGTACTGCAACACCATCGAGGGCACGGCCAAATACATCGAGACGGCAGAACTGTGAGTTCCAGTGCCGGTGCACGGCCACATGGTGATGCTGTTGAGCCAGCTCAGTGAAAATGAGCAAAACAACTGCATTGGTTTCATCATTTAATATGATACAACTTGTAAGTTGAGGCACGCACAGCCTCTGTGAAGGAAAAGCTGACAGGAGAGTACACCACAGGGTTCACACGCCAACTAATATCCCCCTGCTGCTATTTTTCAGGTGCGGTGGAGCCAGAATTTGTTACATATTCCACGAGACTTTTGGCAGAACATTGGAGTCAGTGGATCCTCTGGGAGGACTCAGCACCATAGATATTCTAACAGCCATAAGGAATGCAACAGTGAGTGTTGGTGCATTATGTAAACATGACATCATTAGGGACACTAAAGTTTCTCCTACCAACGATGTTCTGTTGCTTTTGGTGTTTGCTCACGTAACAAAAGTTCTTCTGGGTAATCGATAACCTCCTACCTCTCCTCCTCTACATCAGGGCCCACGTCCATCCTTGTTTGTGCCCGAGGTTTCCTTCGAGCTGTTGGTGAAGAAGCAGGTGAAACGCCTGGAGGAGCCCAGTTTGCGTTGCGTGGAGCTGGTCCACGAGGAGATGCAGCGGATCATCCAGCACTGCAGCAACTACAGCACACAGGCAATCAACTCCGCTCACATCTCCTCAGTCAAAGAAAGGACCATGTGTATTTATCTTTCCCTGTCACGCAGACTTCCATATTCATGTTGTTTTTGTCCTGCAGGAGCTGCAGAGATTCCCTAAGCTGCATGAGGCCATTGTGGAAGTCGTCACCTCCCTCCTGAGGAAGAGGCTGCCCATCACAAATGAGATGGTACCATCACATTTATCTCCTTTTTTGTATGCATGCTTTCATGTCCGGAAGTCAACATCTTTTAGGTTGCAGTGCTTTATTGAGAACTTTTAATTTGAATACTGGTTTGATGACTTTGATTGTCCTTTTTTTCCTGTATTAGGTTCATAACTTGGTTGCAATTGAGCTGGCCTACATCAACACAAAGCACCCAGACTTCGCAGATGCTTGTGGGGTCATGAATAACAATATAGAGGTCTGTACTCACAACAAAATGTCCCCAAAATACAGATATTTTTCTGGCAGAATAAAGAGACAAGATAGGATACTGTAGGTAGGAGAGGCATTATATGTATTGATGAATAATTATTTAAGTATATAAAAAGTATGAAATGTATGGAAGCAAATAAAAGCTGTAAGTATCAGAATTTATAAACCTGACCTTAATTTTTCAGGGCAGAATTCGAGAAGCTGTAATACAGAATTTGTGAAACCAGAAAAAAAATACAAATAAAACTTTAAATAACCGCTTGGGATATTTAAGAGAGGAATTCAAACCACATAAATTCAAACAGATATTTCATTTCATTACACCTTTGCTTCTACAGGGATGCCAGAAACTTTATTCTAGGTAATTGCATTTTATTATGCAGGAACCAACTTGTGTATCATTACGTTCTGTAATTTTTTTTCTTTTGAAAAGTTGGGATTTATACATGTTACACACAAAAAATATCAGGCTCTGTGGAAGAGGAGATACATGTAGATATAAAGGGCTCATTCTAAGGTAACGAAAACACAAGATTCCTATTTTCGGGTGATAGTTCACCAATTAAAACATACTTATGAATATTATATTCCATTTCTGCCTAGTCCATTCAGCTAGATGCCACTAAATCCTACACACTGCACCTTTAAATGATGAAATGTGCTTTTAATTACCAGAGTGGTTGGTAGAGCTTAAAGCATTTTCTTTGAAAAGTAGAGTAACTTCTTTCAGCGTGTGATTTCCAGTAAAAGATCTTACATACTTTCCTAGGATGTGTTGGAGTTTTAATAATTTTGCCAACATCTGTTTTTGTGTGTTCTTAGGAGCAAAGGAGAAACAGGATGAGAGAGCTGCCCACTGCAGTACCCAGGGATAAGGTAAAAGAAATACCACTATTCTGAAATCTAACACAGTGTGTTATAATATCGAGTTGCAGTCTGCAGCGTCCCCAGTATAAAGGCCACTTACGCAGTGTTAATTGCAGGATGAGGATCTGTGAACCAAATGCTTCGGATAGTTTCCATCGAGGAATTTTATCCCACATCTTCTCTCTCCTTCTCAGAAAGTCCCCTCTCCTCCTCTCAAATGACTTTCGACTGCCAACCTCCTTTCCTCTGTCTTTCCACATTTCTTCTCAGTGCTTTTTTTTTTTTTTTCTCTCTCTCCATCCCCACTCTCATATTCCTGCTAGTCTGCTGGCCCAACTGTGGTTTCTGGCGAGCCCCCTGCGTCTGGAGCAGTCATGGACGGTGCCAAGGTGGGCACATACGCAGCTCGCTGGCTCTGTGCCTTGCTGGCTGTGGGGCTGGTGATGGAGCATGGATGGATGGATGGATGGATGGATGGATGGATGGATGGATGGGCATGGGCTGCTGGCATGCACTCTGATCTTTGTCTGCTGATGCTGTGCTCTTGTTTCGCTCTTCCTCAGCCTGTGTGGACATGCACTAACAACCGTTGTGTTTTCTGCAGAGTCTGTTTTCCCCAAAGTTGGTCCACCTGTCTCAGAGAAAATACCTTCTCCTCCCTCTATTTTCTTTTCCAACCTCTTGACGCTTTGGTTGCCTCGTCTATTTTTACTTAGATTATAGGAGTTGTTTTATGATGGATTTTCTAACCGCTGTGCACCATCTATCCGAGCTGCTCTGAGCTCTACTCCTCTAAAAATGCATATTTTAGAGGAGTGACAATGGTTACTGCCGTGCCTATCATGTCTTCAGTTTAACTGGTGCATTAATAGTTGAGTTCACTTCCATTCTCTGAGAGCAGTGGAGGAGTCCATCCAATTTTATCTCCAAAAAAAGAAATTTAATTCTGTCAGTGGCTTTACTGTGCTCAGTTATGAATGTTTCTTTTTTTATGCACTCGCCTGCATATGATCCTGTCAGGGTTATTATGCTACATACCCTAACCGTCCTGTCCCTGTGAACCCTAATGACAAGTGAAAGTTTGGGCCCTGGTTGATGTGGTAAGGGTTCAAATTTCTTCGTTTCTGATTTGGTCATGTTTATGGCTCCGTAGGCCCCAGCAGCAGGGCCCCAAGGTGAGCAGGACGGCACAGGGAACTGGAGGGGGATGCTGAAGAAAGGAGAGGAGGCCCCAGGCTCGGGACCCGGAAGCCCCCTTAAAGGAGCTGTCAACCTCCTCGATGTGGTAACTCAATCAGTTTCACTCATTTGGGAGATTAGGAGTATTTTTCATTGAACGACTAATTAAAACACTCTCTCCCCTCACCTCAAGCCCGTGCCAGTTGCCAGGAAGCTGTCGTCACGTGAGCAGCGGGACTGTGAGGTCATCGAGCGCCTTATCAAGTCGTACTTCCTTATCGTGCGCAAGAACATCCAGGACAGGTAGGCAGCTCGCTCTTCTGGATATGGAGGAGGATATGTCTGGTGATATTCAATATTTTTTAATTGTAAACAACAACAAGGAATTGATCCTCCTAACAAGTGTCTGTATAGCTAAACCTCCAAAAACACACACACAGTATCCTGCTGCTGCTGTAAATACTCACTAGTGCACCAAATATATATCAATCTGCAACTGAAAATAGTCCCCAACAAATAGCCTTTTTCCTCCTGCTTGAGTAATGTTTGCTAAAAACTACATTGCCAAACTGTTTTAGAAAATTGCTAGACTTTTTTTTTTTTTTAAACTGAAAGATTTACATTTTCAATAGAAACCAATGGCCTTGGGGCTGAGTGCCACACACAGTCTGGGGAAGTTGGAAAGAACTGAGCGATGGACTAACACATTGTTGATTTGAGTCATTTCGTGAGATTTGTTTACAATTAGAGAAGTAGAGGTTTCTCCTCTGAAAGAGGAAAACAAATGGGGTTTTTTGCCGTATTGTTTGGGTGTAGGTCCCCCTAGAGCTCAATAGAGTTAAACACCTCACATTAAACTCGTAGCTCGTACTTAAACAGCTCGATACTTAAACAGGTGCAGCCACCTGGTGGGTCAAACCAAAGCCCCTCCATCTGGGGGACAACACAATCACCAGGCCATCTTGCCGCCTTGTTCTCAACCATCTGTTCGCTCTGTTTCCTCTCCCTCTTTCACAGCGTGCCGAAGGCAGTGATGCACTTCCTGGTCAACCATGTGAAGGACAGCCTCCAGAGCGAGCTTGTTGGCCAGCTGTATAAATCTGGCCTCCTCAATGATTTGCTGACTGAGTCGGAGGATATGGCCCAGCGGCGCAAGGAGGCCGCCGACATGCTACAGGTAACAGACCCCCACCTTGTAGTCTGCTGTGTTTCCCCGATGAGTTGAGGTTCTTTTGGTCATTTCAGTGCATGTTTTTTTTTTAATCTTGTCCGCAGGCGTTGCAGAAAGCCAGCCAGGTGATCGCAGAGATTAGGGAGACACATCTGTGGTGAAAAATCAACAATGGGAGCTGAACCTGATCTTGTTGGTCTGTTATCTCCTCATCATGCACTCATCATGTCTAAACTTGAAGATTTGGATTAGCATCCATTAAAAAAAAATGCACTGTTATGATCCCTGCCCCAAACGTAGGTATCATATTGGCTCACAGCTACCTGAAAGAAATGTAAGTTAATTGAAGTCTTTATTTAAAATACTCCTTAAATATGCTTTTGTGTCATCTACAGTATAGTATGACAATGCACTGCCTCTGTAAGTTAATGTTCAAGATAAGACTTTAGAAACTGTAGTTGCCACCCAAGGCTCCTGGAGGAGATGGTGAGTGCAGCCAGAGGTAAAGCACTTCTCATTTTGACAGATTGTGGTTAACCAGTATGGAAATGGACTTTGGTGTGAAGCAGAAATGAAAGTTTTGATGCTATTTTGGCAGCTCCACAAAGCCTTCTGCAAATGTTTTGGCTCCAGGTTATATAAAATCATAAAACATTATTCATCCCCTCATCTGCAACCTTTTCATTTAGGAATAGCTGTCGTGTCAGAAACCATGGAACCTCAAAAGTCATAGTGTAACAATACAGCAGGGATTGCTTCATTGAATTGAAAAGACATAAGCTGACTCGCAGCACCACAGTCCTGTGTACATACTCCATCACTTTGATTTTTGCACTGTTGTCACCACACTGTACTCTATAGAAAGTCCTGACACTGTAATGCCACCAGAATCTTTATTTATTAATGTGTTATTTAAGTGTGCGGTTAGTGTCATGAGCACTATTGCAGCTTACTGCAGTAGATGATTTAATTATGTTTACATATCGCTGCCTACATGTGAAATTTATGGTGCACTGTGGTTCTCTGTGTATGGTTCCCAAAAGAAAGAATAAATAGAGGTATTTTATTGCCACCTGATTGATTTGGATTCATTTGTTCTCAAGCTGACAAATAATAATAAATAATCCAAGTGGGGATTGCTGGGAAGTAAAGACAAAATATCAAAACACAAATATTGTCTCAAAAGCACAAGTCTCTTTATTGGTTATGTGTACAACCTTTAAGTGTATGTTTATGTCATCAAATTCAACACTGCTGCTCGTTTTCAGACGCCTCCACGAAGAGCTCTCGCTGATACGCCTGTCTATCTCACCCTGCCCTTGGCCTTGCCTCTTCCTTTGGCACTGTTGAGTCACAGAAAAAAATTTAACAGTTGAGTGCATGTGTGCATAAATGCATATTTATTAAGTCCATCTTTATAATTTCATTTGTTTGCTCAAGTGTGCTTCCTAACAATCATAGCGTGTGTATATATAAGGCTGAGTGTCATTTGACATTTTGGATCCCAGTGGTGATGCGGTATGGAGGCCCAAAGTGGAATAAGTGTAATTAAGATATTATAAAATAGATAATAATATTAAAAATAAAAACACAACATATAAATAACAGTAAAATGTGAAATACTCCAATACATTTTTAAAACTGAGCTAATTAATTATCCTTCCTCTTTATGTGATTAGCTGACCACTCATTTAGACCAAAGCAACAGACAATCACATAACAGGCTCTGCCCATTTTTTTTTTTATTATTGATTGATGTGATGAATGGCGGCATTTTTAAATAAAGAGCGCTGGAATTAAATAAAATGACCTCATTGTGAAAAGAGGCTGGGTGAAATATTTCATAATAATGAGCTGAGTTTTAAAAATGTATTGGATTATTTAGCAATTTCATCATCATAGTCCATATTTTGTAATTAAGTATCATATTATTTATTTCATATTGTCTTATTTAATTAATTTTGAATGGTTATTTGATACCTTACTTTTGTTTCCTTTGTTTTATAGAAAATCTTTTTTAGTCCTCCAAAAAGTCCACCTCAAAAAGGTGCTGTACGAGAACTTTGCCTAAATAAAACAGTCTCAATTTGAGAAAATTTTGAATAAGAAGTAAATAAGTAAACAAGATTACAAATCCAAACAAATACTCTATGTCAGTTTACAGTACATTTACACACATTTTTCAATACTTGATGCTCTGGATACATTTCAGTCAGTACCAGAGAAGTATTACCCAGCCCTTGGAGTGTATGACATACAGTACATATTCATGTCTGCATGGGGGCTGAAGTGCAACATTTCTTTAATGCCCCATGTGCTGTAGTTTCCATTAAGAAAATGAGAGTAGATATTGAAGAGAGTGAACTTGAATGGAGGAATAGATAGAAAGAGATAAAAGGGCAAACACCAAAGCATCATGCTATTAGATGAGTGCAGAGCACACAAAGTCACACAGGACACAGATGGTAAATGTCTGGGAAATGATGATTATGTTCTCTCAGCAGTAGTCTTACCTTTGATACGCTGCCTTTGTTCTCTTTTTGCATCTTTGCCCATAAAGACCTGATCCACCCACAGTTTAATCTACCAGAGATTTGACTTGAAAAGTAAACACTTACCAGCTGATTCAACAGTCAACAGACATCTCGCTTTCTGCCTTAAACTTACTCTCCAAGAGATTCAATTCCGAGAATGGCGGCACCGATCAGTTTACATTTCAAAATTTGTAACTGATACTGTTACGAAGAAGAGTTTCAACAAAGAAACGAGCATTTGTAGCTTGTTGCGCTCAAAGATATCTCAACAGGACACATGGCTGATGTGGGGATTCAGTCTTTGACTGTCTGGTTTTGGGATGTTTGCTCTAACCACCACACAGCTTCTCTATTTTACCAACTTCAAAGCTCAAGTATAGCTGTGGATCAGGACCACAATGTTTTCAGACTGCTGCGATGAAGATGTTAAGATGGATGTTGAGTAATAGATGAATGGAGAAAGACCGGCTGCATCGGTTAAAAGAGAATAAACTATATTAAGTAGGGTATGAAACCTGTAGGAGGTCATATGCATGCCTTAAAACTTGAAAGAAAAAAGAACAAAACAGACTATTTGCTACTGAGTTGATCTTCTCCATGGCTGTATGAAACACGTAAAAATCACAATGCATATGTTTTTTTACTTGTTTACAGCCATAGGAAGGTGCGATCTGTGCTGCAAACCGAGCCCAGATCGCCATGTCATTTTTGTGCCTATGTTAATCTATGCTCACAACTCAGTCAGTAAAGAATGCATCACATGTTCCCATATTATATGAAGAGGGATGATGTGACTTAAAAGGCCTTGGGGTACAAGAGATAATGTAACACATTGAATATAATGAAGAAAGTGTGTCAGCTTTATGTCAAATACCAAATTAATTTTAAAAAACAGATTTTGCACTTGAGGTTTGTCAGTAATGTATGATCTGAATGAAAATTTTCCCGAGGCTCTTTAAAAGAGGAGGAAAATGACCATTAAATGTCATTTCCCTACTAAAGCCAGTTTAATGGCTTTAGAAAAAAAAACTACTGATTTGAGCCACACCTGAGATTTCCTGAAAAAATCTAAGGTTTGGATCAAAGATGGCGACTTACCCCTGGTGGTCCTGAACGCGAGCCAGGAGCTGATTGATCTGTGAGGGGTGACAAACATGGAGGACTGGCTAAGCACAGGAACAACAACAGACAGACATGGACACCAGCAGAGCCAAAGAACAGAGCTTGTGGCCCTAAAGAGGAGCTCAGCAGGGAAGGATGGCCCAAGGATGCTTTCATCTGTGATGAGGAATTTCACCTGCAGATGGGGACTCACCTCTCATCCTCTTGACTCACCTGACCACATAACTGAATCCTAAAGGGGAAGCTGCAGAATCTCAGAAATGTTTATCATGCAAGTTAAGTTGCACTTGCATCATAAGCTGTCAAAACTGTCGCTTAAACCCAGAAATGAAGGATAAGATACTGCCCTGACAGCAAAATGTGACTTCAGATCAATATATGGCTGTCAAACATTGGAGAGAAAGTGACAACACACAACTTAAGTTATGTACTGGAGACAATTTGCAGATTATTGTGAGCTTTTTCATGAAGACTTTTGTGGACTTAGTGTAAATAACCAACACTTGCAGACACATAAAAGGATCCCTTGTTATTTTCTTAGTTAGAAAGTTAGACAAGAAGATTGACCCCACTTAATCATAAAAGAGTGGTATTGATCTTTTCATCTGACTCTCACCAAAAAGTGAATAAGCGTATATATATATATATCCCTACCTGTGGAACTGTTCCTTTAATGTCAAAAATTTCTCGTTTCTTTTAAGTGGGACACCATACTGACTAAATCTAGGAACATACAGTAATACCTGACTCTTGGGACTTCTCTTGAATTCCTGGATTAAACACAACCACATGCCAGCTCCTGCTGGCTTCTTCATCAACACATACCACCAGTTTCACCTGCTGTTTGAATCACTCAGCAGTCGCCCGGCTTTGTTCGTACTGCCGCAGTCTCAGTTTGTGACCCTTCAACACACAGGCAGCAAAACTACACAACAACCAAGCGGCCCACACTCCTCATTAACAGTTACTCACAACTTCTGCTGCTCATTGATTCGGGTCTGGAGTACATTGATCTGAAAGTCAAGCCACATTCATTTTAGATAGGAGCCCTCAGGAGTCAAGACAGCCCGGCACTTGCAAATACGGTACATACCATTTCAGCTTTCTTATTCTGTGGCTTTTTAGGGCTGTAGGCTGTATTCCATCAATTTTCAGTGTTAATTATCATTTTACCCCCTAATTAAGATTGATATTAGTACAAAATCAGGTTACGTTGTAAATATATTGTAGCTAATTTGATGCTTTAGGCATGATGATATCATTTTTATTTAATCATATTTAAATTACACAAATATTACATCTTAAAATTACCCTATTTTGTGAGCAAAAGCCTAAAAAATACTTTGACATTTTGGGAAATGTGCTTATTTGTGTTCTTGATACAACTCTCAGCTAACACTGTGAAAGGACAGGTTCACAATTTTTTTAAGTCTGTCTTAAAACAACAGTGTCTTAAAACAACAGCCCATATGAACAGTGAAAGAGGTTTTCCTCGCTGTAATCATTCCTCCTGTTCATACTGGCTATTAAAAGATCCCCTTCAAATGTGCTTTCAATGTAAGTGACAGGGGACAAAATCCACAGTGTAACCACACAGTAATTCTATTTAAAAATGCATTTAAAAGTTGATCTGAAGCTTATGTGAGGCTTCAGCAGTCTGAGTTAGTCATATCAAGTGGATATCTACCACATTTACAGTCTTTTTAGCATCAAATTCCCTCTTTTGGTTTCCTCAGACAGTGTTTCCCTGTTGAGCTGCGGTGACAGTATAGTAACAAAAGGAAGAACTTTGGCTCTAAAAAGACTGTAACATTGAAAGATATCTACTTGATTTGATTAATTTGGACGGAAACTTCATACACTGTGGATTTTGGCCCCTATCACTTACATTGTAAGTGCATTATGAAGGGATCTTCTAATGGTCAGTATGAACAGGAGACATCATTATGGCAAGAAAAACCTATTTCAGTGTTCATTTGGGTACCTGAGATGTTTTAAGACAGACTTGAAAAATAGTGAACCTGTCCTTTAAAAATGATGCTACAGCCTGAATTCTGTTAGCTTAGCTTAGCATAAAGACTGGAAGTGGGGGAAACACCTAGCTTGACTCTGTCAAGGTTAACAAAATCTGCCTACCAGCACCTCTAAAGCTCTCTAATAATGACTAATAACATGTTATATTGCACTGGACAGAGCCAGGCTAGCTGTTTCCCACTGTTTTCAGTCTTTATGCTAAGTTAAAGCCTGGATATTGGCTAAGCTCACTGTAGCTTAATAGTTACCAAACATTAAATTGGTATTGATCTTCTCATCCAACTCTCAGCAAAGAAGTAAATAAGCATTTTCCCAAAATGTCGAAAAGTTTCCCAACTTAATTAAACCAAACTGATGTTAAATTCCACACTGGCATTGTTGTTGTAAAAGTGTGTTTTTCCACAAGTGCACTTTAAAAAAATGTGGAGGAAAAAGGTTTTCATTTTGTAATGTCATTTCACGGAGCAGTAGGCACATGAACACCCTGGAGCAAAGCACTTACATCATATTTCTGTCTTTTCAGTCTCTCGCCAAGGTCAAACTTCTCAGCCTCCAGTGTCAGCAGCCACTGCCACAGCTCATTGGCCTTCTCCCTTTTGAGCAAAAACCAGAAGGATTTTTGTAACAGAAAATTAAAAGGCCATACTGAAATGTAGAGTTTAATTGCACAAACTACTTGCATCAGATTGGAAATGTGGAGAAATGCGAAAAAATGACTACTTCTGAGTCCTTCCTTACTTCAGTTTGTCCTCACTGAGATGGTCAACTTGGAGAGGCTTCCTCCTGTCCGCCAGGATCTTCCTCTTCTTCTCTCTCTCTGTCTGCTTCTTTGCTCCCTTTTTGCCATCTTGCTGTATATGAGAAAAAAGAAAGAATATGTTGTGTGATGGCAGAAAATTTGTAAATCAGCACAAAGCAATCAACCGGTTTTTATTGTGTATGTTTGTGTGTGTGTGTGTGTGTGTGTGTGTGTGTCTGTGTGTGTGTGAGATGACTGACCCTCTGTTGGACGCCACCATACTGCTGAGTCCTGTTTGTTAGGGCCTTCTTCTTCTTGGCATCCTCATCCTGCTTCCTACGTGCTTCCTCTTGCTCCTTCCTCTCCTTTTCTTCCTGAGGTACAGATTGTACAACATGGTCACAGGAGAGAAGAAACACAATACCTGTCTATCGTCTCTGTCCGACTACACAGTCCATACTGAAGGAAAAAGCTAACTACTGCCAGAAAAGCATTTTCAGGAACAAAATATTGTTTGTTTGCCATGTAAAAAAAAAAAAGTAAAATGGGTTTTATGTAAATTTCAAGTTAAACCTTCAATAACTGATTTTTGGCTACTTGGAGGCAACGAAACAACACTGTGAACAATTTTAAGCTATAGTGAACTTGTTAGCATACCGTTTCCTATTTAGACATCAAGCATCTAAAGTATAAAATTCATTTGAAGTTGTGTTTCTGGCCACCTTGCGAATGTAAGTCACTCTCCTTTTAGCTCTGTTTTTGGTATTCATGTACTCCTGAGGGAAATATCTGTCTTTTTAGCGGCTAAATGATCGAGTATGATCACCAGCTAATAGCTAGCTTTGTCTGTTAGCTGTTTGGTGCTGGGCAGGAAGTGAAACATGGGTCTGCTTTGGCTGAAAACTATGTCATGAGAGCAGTGAGAGTGAACCAAAATGAAGGTTGTGGGCCAGAAAAAACCAAAACAATGAGCTGAAAAATGCCAATAAGGTCAATAGAGTTGAGCAGAACTGCAGAGTAGGTTGATAATTCTTTGTGGGTTCGTCACTATGAGTGACCTCTTCTACATTACACATTGTTATTTGATCCATTTATAAAAAATATTGTTTATAGCTCCTTTAAAGTAAGCAAAAATACTCCATTTAATAGTTACAGTATTTTTACCCACAGTCTACCCACATATACTGAATAATAGTTAATATACTTGAGTCTATCAAAGGCAAAGACTTGATCCATGTTGATCCAAATCTATTCCATTTGAACAGAGGTTAAAGCTACAGATGTACCTGGAAATTTCATAATGTGACGTCAGTAAAATACACTCTTTTAAAAGATTGACCTTTATTTGATGTTTTATAGTGTTCATGTACTGCTGTTTAGCTTATATCTGTCACATCCTGCAGCCAGAGAAGATTCCCCACCAGTATACACACATGTCTGACACCCTAACTGCAATTTGGAAGCTAGGTGAAACTACTGGGGTGTCAGTTATCAGGTACTGGACTCTCTTTTTAGATTGAGTCATGTCCTGAAAAGGATAAGACTGAGATCAGAAGGAACTCACAGCGAGACGAGCCTGCCTCTCCTTTTCCTGCTCAGTACGGATCCTCTGCTGTTCAGCCCTCTCAGCACGACGCTTTTCCTGCACATCCGTGCCCACACACACACACACACACACACACACAGTGTAATTGTTTGCTGGGTAGTGCATCACTCCAGTGGTCTGGCGTGCTTTCCTGGGAGACTTACGATCCTGTTAACGAGAGCGATGAGCTCCTCCTCGTCCTTCTTCCTCTGAATGAAGTGGGCCTCGATCAGGGACTGCAGCTCAGCCAGATCCTTTTCCTGACGCTTCCTGTGGATGTCCTGCAGTCACATGCAGATATGTTTGTATTGACATACCTCTGAGGATCGCCATTGATGACATGCATTCCCAAAACCCTATCAAGACTTTGTTTTAGGCTTACTAAACCTGAGGCCTAACCAAAGTCCCAACTCTGAACTACTGCAGCAGATGTTTTGACATAAAAGATCACAAACATTTACACATACAGAGAAATCAGCAGATACACACCAAGTATACAGTAAATTATACAAGCATCTGCTCATCACACCTCCACAGACAAACTCATTCAAGTTCATAAGTGTATGTGAGTGTCTTTGTGTTGCTTAAAACTATATTACTCACATCAAAGTCGACTTTTTCTCCCTCAGGTATCTTTGGCACAGACATAGGTGGAGCAAATGTCCTACAATACAATAACATTTCCTGGTTAGAATAAGAACATGACCAGCTTATCACCAGTTGGATGATGTGGACTGATTAAAACCAAAATGACAAAAGACTTACTTTGGTTTGGGTTTAGAGTCATCTGTCATAACAAAAAGGGCAGATAACCACAGTTAAATTCAGTGAATTGACTCAACCTCACACTAATAGAGCAGTAGAAGACAGACACACACACCACACACTGACAGATTCTATATAAGCGAATAATTAGTGGAACAAATAATATTGCTGAATTCTTTACATACTAAGTCAATTTATTTGTTTTAAAAAAAGATTATCATTTCATGCATGATGTCCAATACAGTCCTCATAAAATGAACAGCATGTGTGACAGCATGCTGAAATCCAGGACACTCAGTGTGAAAAGCGTTTGGTTTTTTATTTTCATGGTCTCTTAAGATCTGTTTTTGAAATACAATATTTATTTTGGCAGGCGGAGAGTGTCTGTGAGCATGTGCTGGACAGCACTCCACAGCTGATAGAGCAAGCTGAGGTTTGCAGTGGTTATCCAACTGAACCGCTGCAGACAACAGACATTTATGTGAAACTACAGCAACGATCACAAAATAATGTCTTTATTAAGGAGATACTCTACCTTCATCTACGTGTGGAATCTCTGCGGCAAAGCACAGAAAACATGTTAGTGCATCAGCAGATAGAACAGAAATGTATTTATCTTATTATTCAGGGCTGATATCTACTTTATAAAATATGAAATATATTTCCTCTTCAGAATTCGTACTGGAAAATTTAAACTTTTAAGAGTCTCTATATGCATGTCATATTGGTTTATGGTGTATTTATTCTAGTTCACATCACAAAATCTGGTTAGCTTTTATAAAAGTGTGACACTGATTATTGGAATAAATAAGGTATGAGTGAGAAATCAAATAGGAAGACAGCAGTACTACATATGAAATCATCAGTAACGGGGACCTGAAGAAATCAAAACTGCTTATTCTTCTTTCCCCAACTAATGACTGTAAAATATGCTGGGATGCACAAACCAGAGTGATGCAGTGGAAAAGTTTGAACAGAGACTACATTACCTTCATGTGCTGGCTCTTTGTGAAAGTAATGCGAGCAGGCAGTTAGTTGTGATCAATGCAAGAAATGGAGAAAAGCTCATCAGTAAATGTTGCTCTGGGACAACTTTTAAAAAACCTTTTAAAAAACTTTTTTAAAAACTTAAAAATGTCATTACCTTCTGCTGGAGGTTCTGAGGTGGTGTAAAAGCAAGAAAATATAATTTGATATGTCTCATAGTCATCAGAAAATACAATTCAACAACATGTTTTATAATATAAAGTCACTGGATAATATTTTATGATGATAACTTTTTTGCAGTCATGAATGAGGTGTTGAAGATTTCAGATGTGTAAAATCTCTGAAATGCAAATATGTTGATGGTGAAACACCAAAAATCTCAACAATGCTCTGTACTGAGGCTTTGTGAAAACAGTAATTTAATCTGAATAAATGTCACAATGGAAAAGTTTGAACAGAGATTGCGTTACCTTCTTCTGCTGGCTCTTTGTGAAAGTAATGCGAACAGGCAGTTAGTTGTGGTCAATGCAAGAAAATAGAGAAAAGCTCATCAGTAAATGTTGCTCTGGGACAACTTACAATGTTAATGTCACCTGAAAGAATGGCTTTAGCTTAAACATGCTGCAGATCAAGAAAAAAAAGCATGTGCCATATGGAAGATGTCAAATTTTAAAGTAATGTGATGCTTTTTATGCTTAATGTAGATAGCATTTTTGTTGCAGCAGCTAACACTTCAGCAATTGGATGATGGTTATTATATGCATTATATTACAAATGTCCATACCTTCTGCTGGAGGAGGTTCTGAGGTGGGGTAAAAGCAAGAAAATTTGATTAGATATGTCTCATACTCATTAGAAAAAACAATTCAGCAACATGTTTATGATATAAAGGCCCTGGATAACATTTTATATGATGATAACTTTTTTGCAGTCATGAATGAGGTGTTGAAGGTTTCAGATGTGTAAAATCTCTGAAATGCAAATATTCTGACAGTAAAACAGCAAAAATTTCAACAATACTCTGTACTGAGTCTTCATGAAAACAGCACTTTAATCTGAGTAAATGTCACAATTTTCACAAAGCAGACATCTCATTTTGGAGTGAGATTCATCAAATATTAACTCAGCAGGAGGCTCATCTGCAGCCAAACAGCAACGTTTAGTGAATACTAAACATGAAAAGCTTATATTTTTATAAGTAAATGAATAGTGCTGATGTGAATGAGAAGTGATTGAGAAGACAATCCCATTTTACTGTAGTGTGCAAGTGGAGGCTCTATGTGAAAAGAGTTTTTACGATCTAAAGTCATGAAAATGTAGTTTAATGCATGAGTATGTGTGTAATGTTTAAAATGGCACAGGCTATGCTGTGAGCAAACCTACCCATATATCTTTAATTCAATGTTATCCTTTTATGAATATTATTTTATTGTATAAGAAATTATGAAAAATGTTTAAAAAAGATTATTACCTTCTACTTCAGGTGCAGCCTCCTCTAGATAAAAAGAACAACAGGGATTAATGAAGCCAAATTCTGCTCATTTTCAACTGAAGATAATACAAAAGAAGCACTACAAACACACAATGCTCTACTATAATATGCTACAAAAGTAAAAAAAAAAAGAAAAAGAAAAAAAAAAGTGTTATTTAGAGACAAAAACAAGTCATAAAACCTTCCTTCACTGTCTCCACGACTGAGTGAGCAAACTATGGATTAGTGGATCAATGAGACTTGGGCCAACAGCTTGAGGCTGGGATTTGGTCAAACTCTGAACACTATGATATTGTCTCTCAGGAGGCACCGAAACCAGTGCTGCTGTCTGACATTCATTCTGAACAAAGCTAAAAAACAGAGAATGATCACTAACTGAGCCTGTGAGCTGCTTGGAACAAGTCCGATATCAAAGGAAAATCTCAACAAAAGAAAAATTCAATCATGTTTTCTCTTTATCCAAGGAAAGTTGAATCGAGGGTCCAGTTGCCCTCAATTCAACTCTCCTTTGATAACCATGACCTGGATGACTGAGAATCTTCGTAGACATTGTTTTCTGTTTACTTTGACTCATTTTAGTTAGTAAAAATACTCTTGCAAGTAAAAGTTCTGTTTTGTAGGTTAAAGTACTTCCTCTGCAGAAAAAAATGACTCCTGTGATGGATATATTGTTGTATACGACGCTGAATCCCCTCATTTTCAACCTTAAAATACCATAATTTACCCATTAATAATGATAGAATTAAGGTATTTATTAATGCTTTAATGGATTAATTGATAAAAAGGTATTTTTATGGATTATTTGCACAGTTTAAGGAGTTTTTAGTGGTAGAAACCACCTTTTAATTTATACTTTATAATGCCATAATTTTCTCATGAAAATTCAGGGGAGAGTTTCATGGGTTTTGGTCCATATTAACCCTCTTAAAACTCCCTTAAAATGGACCATTGCATTTTACTGGTATAGCTGGTTGAGGTTGAGGTGTAGCTGGCTCAGTTATTTTGCGCCAGTGGTTTCCAACCTAGGGGTCAGACCTTCCAGAGGGTCACAAGATAAATCTCAGAGGTTAAGAGATGATTAATGTGGTAGGAAAACACGTTTTGTTATTCGATATTTATTGTTTGTTTTTTTGTGAAATATTGGATAATTTTAACTGCTTCGGGCGTTGAACATTATTTAATTGAAGCCATGTGAGAGGGTTAGAGGGGGAAATTGCTTTCTGGTTGTAGGCTATTGCTAACAACTCACCTGAATTGTGACAACTAGACACTGCTTTTGTGTAAAAACAAACCACAGGTTTTACGAAAATGGTTGTGTGTTAAGCTATGCTAACTGGTTGCTGGCTCCAGCGACATATTGTTGTATTAATCTTCTTATCTTATTTGTGGCAGTCGAATACAGGTCATGGAGAAAAAGAGAAGTATTTCCCTCTGAAATACAGTGAAGTAAAAGCAATATAAAATGGAAATAGTCACAAAAATGAAAACTCAAAATTGTACCGATACACTGCTCATAGTCATAATAGGTTTTTATAGTTTTTACTGCAAATATCATAATGCTTGTTTGACCAAATACTGTGATAGCATGCACTGGAATACTAAATGCAACACATAGTCTTTTACTCAGAACCATTTAAGTCAAATTTGTGAGAACACTGAAAAATATACATGTATTAACCAAACACTGCAGTACTAAAAATAGGATGGAGATAATTCTGACAAAAAAGTGACAGTTATACATGAGCCGACAGATTAGTGTTGACAAATGAAGAGTTAACATTGAAAAAGAAAACACACTCATCTTGCTATGGCTTTCATCACTTGCAGCAGACACTGTAACGGCAGCAGACACACCGGAAACAAGGCAATACATGTGAAGCCATGCAGAAGCCTTTACCTTCCTCTTGCTGGGTTTCTACCTCTGAGCAGACATAATCAGGTCAGCTAAGTCTAGCAATGAAGGCATGAAAGTGACATTTTGCTTTCCAAAGACAGTGAATGAATGCTTTCAAAGTCTCTACTTACCTTCCTCCCTGAGGAGATAGGAACACAGGAAAAGATAGAAGTGATCAGTCTAAATCAGCTGGATTTCTCTTAAAATACTAGAAATGCTTCGAAAATGTTGTGAAGGTACTTACTGCATCTCCTCAACGACTTCTTCTTCTTCAGACATCTTGGATTGCAATAACCTGAGAGAAGAAAACAGACAATGCATCAAAATACTTCAATTCACCACACAGGAGACATTTTTTAATGAATTTCCTTGTTTTTCATGCAGAACTGACACACACACACACAACCATGACATGACTCTCAACTTCTATTTGTATATTTAATGTTTTTTCCTGCTTTGATTCGTATTGCTGTTTGTCTTTGTGATATTTTCCTCTGTATCTTATCGACTGTAATGTTTCCACGAGCCCTTGAGATTTGTTTCTCTCGGACAGATGGATTGTATCTCTCTTCTTTTCTTCTCGAGTCAGTGCTTTTATCATTTGTGCAAACAACTAAACCAAAACCTTAAAAAACAACCAAAAAAAGTTGGCTGCATACTGTGAGATTGGAGCAATTGTAGAATTTGAAATGATTCCACCATGGGCACTGCTAGCAGAGGCCCAGGGCTTTGAACAGCTCCAGGCCTAATCCTCAGCCATTTCCTCTTGGCACTGATCAAGGCTACAGGCAGCTGACTGGAGTCTGAACAGCGCTGAAAGTTCCAGGGCTGCATTAGTTCTTCAGGGACGCACTGATGCATCTGAAGTTACGCGTTTCATATTGGCTTGAATATGTACACTTGTAAACAATTTTCCAGGTGCTCAAAAGGCTTTAAAGTGCTACTCTGTAAGAAATGTCCATCATAATAAGTGTGATTTAGTCTGATAATTATGCAAATCGTGTTATTAGTGTGAATGCTGACAAGCATTCACAGTATTGTTCTTCAAAGCTTTATTTATTATTCCTCCATACGTTTTCCGATCGCAAACTACTTCTGAAAACTTTAAGCTACAGAAACCATTCAAATATCAAAATGTTAAGCTTGTTAAGAACATTTATACTACGACTTGTCTTCTTTCTGGCATATTACAGTGATTGAATAGAATTTTTTAAAGTATTAAAATTTATAATGGAAAGTCTATGGGAGGAATGTTTGAAAGTTGATATCTCAAAAATAAAAAGTGCAGAAGTATTCATACTTCATGGACAGGTGTCCCATGTGGAAATACTCAATATATTAAAATATGGTACCAATAGTGCCACTATGTGGTTGGTTATCACGTTTTACATTTTGGCTAATAAATCATGAACTGTGAGGTGTAGAAAAACAATATTTGCACTGTGTATTCCTTGAATGATGCTGATTTGACTGATATAGGCCACGCCCATTTGTGCATAGAAAAAATTTTCACCATTTTGGATTTTTTGGTAAACACATTTTTTTGTTTTGTTGGCACATATTTCATCTAATCTTCACCAAACTTGGTACATACCATATTTAGATGACCCCAAATAAAACTTATAAGTTCACTTTTGGGTATAGCTTACCGTTTGTCTGTAATTGGTTATCAAAATTTTGAAGGCTTGGCTTGATGCACTTAACGGGCCATAACTCTTCAATGCTAAATTCAATTGCAACCAAATATGCGAATGTTGTACGTAAAGCTACACTGCACAAATGTTGATATAGTTCTACCCACAGGGGGCGCTGTGGCCATTAGTGAAACATTACCATATTACTTAACTGCCATCTCTCTTAAATGTAAAATTATTCCATAGTAACCAAATTCAGAAAAGTTGTACAGATGGTGATGCTGAACAAGTCTGTAGCTTTTGATACAATTTCCCCTGTATGTGACGCTACAAGATTTTTAAAAAATTGCTGCAGATTTCTGCATTTTCAGCAATGCTTTGCGATTTATTTCAGCTGTCAGCATGATTACTTGATTCAATGAAAAGGCATTTCACCAATTTAGAACATGATAATCAGTTTACTTGGCAAAAGAAGTACTACCCAACATCTGAATACAGTTGTATAATAGGCCTTTCTTTTTTTTTTAAACTTTATTTAACACTTATGTATGGAAGACCTGTGTGGCAAATGAGAAAAAAAAAATCTGGTCTGACCTAAATTGTTTTCTATCCTGTGTCTGACTTATTAACAGTCTAAAGTCCTTGATTTTTTTTTCATCTGTGAAAAAGGGGGGGCAAAAAAGTTTTGCCAGGTGAAGAAAAATTGTTTTGCCAGGATCGTTTTTCAAAGTTACTTTTTTTGTCATCTGTGAAAACAGGTGAAAAAAAAGTCTTGTCAGGTGTTTTTTTTTTTTTTTTTTTTTTTTTTGGCCAGTATCATTTTTCTAAGTGTTTAGTGTTGTAATACTCATTTTGGCCACAAGAGGCTGAAGCCCACCACTACCGAATAGGACTAAAAGCATTTATGTTTTCTTCCAGGTGAGTTTTAATTTTTTCATGCACGCGAGACACAAGATACATATATTGTGTATTAGTAAGTTATGTAACATTACTGTCATGTCTTCCTTTTGGCTATAAATGTATTTTAATCGGCACTAATCTGCCGTTAGCATTAGCGATACTGATGTTAGCTGTTAGCCCGCTGGCTAGCAAGTGAAAAACATATTGTTCATGGCTAACCAACAGCTACAACCTAGGTTAAGTTGACTGCATAGCTAATGTTAGTTTACTGTAACATTAGTCATGGTAACAGGGACACTCCACTCCTTATGAGTGAGATGTTTTACCAATAAAGATTTTAAAAACTGCCTTATGAGTGGGACATCTGGACACTTGCTAAGGTAATAGGATAATTTTGTACATTTAATGATAGCTAGATTTTGGCAATTTAAATTAATATGGTTATTATTCATATTTGTGATATTGAATTGGATGCTGTTTATTGAATATTGCAATTATTGTGTGATGCTCACTCTTAATTGTTCTTCAGTTGAACACTGACAGTTGAACCATTTGTACTTAGACAGTTGATTCTCAAATCTTTTCATGTCAAGGATCCCCAAATTGATATGTAACAAGCCATGGACCCCCATTTGATAAGATTTTTGTCCCAGGGACCCCTATCTGAAGTGATAGTTGTTAGATATGATTTAGTGGAGAATTCCATAACTGTAGGTGGGGAGATGACTGTAGAAAGAGTGAAACTTCTGATCAGAATAGTCATTCTTATACATTGTGCTAACTTCCAGTGAACAGAATATTAGTAAAATTTAACTTCTCCTCATTTTTATGGGGACCCCCTGGCACCCCTTCAAGGACCCCTGGGGTTCCCCGGACCCAACTTTGAGAACCAATGACTAAGGGTGTGTTTGAAATCATATACTAACGTACTGCCTACTACATACTCAATTTGACGTCATACTTATATATGAATAGTATGTTAGTATGTGATTTGGAACACAGCCCTAGACCAATCTAAATCACCCTTGAGGCCAGTCAGCTCATTTTGTTTGTTTAATATTCCAGATGGGAGTCCAACGTTTGACTTGTGGGTCCAACAATTCCATCCTAAAGGTGTAATCCACATTGATGAAGGAGGAGGCCATGTAAGGTTAATAAGCTTTGTTTATTTATTAAATGAACAAAATACTTAAGTAACAGCAACAATGACTCTGAATGATGCTGTCTTGTTTCACAGAGGGCAGAATGAGACCTACACACTGTTGGGGAGAAATTCAAACCTGATCAGATGTGCGTAAGCAAGGTGTTATGAAGTATGACCCAAGCTATTCAAGCATATTGGAGCAGTGAGCCAAACTTGATTTTGTTGGCAGATGAAAGTGCTCAGAGAGAAAATAAGAATGTGTTGTTAGTCTTACCTCATGAATACTTTTATGTGAAACACAGTAATGATTGTACAACGTGCAGAGCATTCAAAAGACCCAATCATCTCACTCTCTTTTAGCTCACTCTCTCAATACATTATAATTATGCTTCTCACTTTAAGTAGTGGATTTTCCCCTTCCCTTTCGTTTTTTACTTTTAGACCCTTGCCTTTGTTTGCCATGATTTATGATATAAGATTATTGCTAATTGGAGTAGAGTAATTTCATTTAAATGAATCATTCTTTCTGTTGATAAAATCTATAGGAAAAACATAGTGTGCACAACTCAAGGGTCCAAGCACACCTGAAGGTTCCGTTGTTGGCCAAGTACCTGAACCTGATCAGATGAGGACATAACAAGTTTCCAGCTTTTCAGTATTATATGAGAGTTGTACCTATATTTTTGGAGGACATAAACAGACATTTACACTATCTGATTAAATTCACTGCATGCAATCTCTTGTAAACAAGATATTGTATAATAAACTTGTTTAATGAAAAGTCAGTTCCGTATTGGTAACCAGCCAGATGGTAAGCTGAAGACTTGAAAGACCCCTATCATCAGTATCTAAGTAAATTTTGTTACAAAGATATGTCTTTGATCTTTTACACATGCACCACCCAGTGGTTTCTGCCACAAGGTCTCTGGTTACCATGAATCCTCATAATTGATTTTAGAGAAGATTAAGATATCCCAATACATTATCCATTTACTGCTCCAGAATCAATGGCACCCATGGTAAGTAAAATATCAAGCAAGTATGCTTTATAATACCACTTTACCAATCATTTGATCATAAACCATAGTCCTTTACTTGATCCATCTTTCAGGCCTTTTCATTTCACCTTAAATGGGCAGTTCACCTAAAATTCAAAAAAATGTATTTTCCACCTTACCCGGAGTGCTATCTATCCATCCAGATAGTTCCGGTGTGATTCGCCTAGTTTTAGAGATATCTGCCGCAAAGATGTCTGCCGTAGAGATAACTGCTGTCACTCCAATACAATGGAGCTGAATGGCACTCGGTTTGTGGCGCTCAAAGCACCAAAGAAATACATTTGAAAAACTCAAAAGCAATGTCTCTTTACAGAAATCATGACCCGATTACTCAAGATAATCCACATGCCTTGTTGTGAGCAGTTTCATATAGGAACAATTTTCTTCCAACCTGACGTGCCAGATGATTTGTTACACCAAACCATCTGAGAAATCGTCCTTGGATACCGTTTGGAAAAGGGCAGGCACTTTTCAAAAAATACTTCCTATACTAAACTGTTCACAACAAGGTACAATCATTACTGTGTTTCACATAAAAGTATTCATGAGGTAAGACTAACAACACATTCTTATTTTCTCTCTGAGCACTTTCATCTGCCAACAAAATCAAGTTTGGCTCACTGCTCCAATATGCTTGAATAGCTTGGGTCATACTTTATAACACCTTACTTACGCACAGCTGATCAGGTTTGAATTTCTCCCCAACAGTATGGAGATCTCATTCTGCCCTCTGTGAAACAAGACAGCATCATTCAGAGTCATAGTTGCTGTTACTTAAGTATTTTGTTCATTAAATAAATAAACAAAGCTTATTAACCTTACATGGCCTCCTCCTTCACCGACGTGGATTACATCTCTAGGATGGAATTGTTGGACCCACAAGTCAAATGTTGGACTTCCATCTGGAATATTAAACAAACAAAATGAGCTGACTGGCCTCAGGGGTGATTCAGATTGGTCTAAGTCATTGGTTCTCAAAGTGGAGTCCAGAGACCCCCTAAGGGTCCTAGAAGGGGTCCCAGGGGGTCCCCATAAAAATGGGGAGTAGTTCAATTTTACTAATATTCTGTTCACTAGAAGTTAGCACAATGTATAAGAATGACTATTCTGATTAGAGGTTTCACTCTCTCCACAGTTATCTCCCCACCTACAGTATAGAAAGTTGGAATGCTCTATTTAATAATATCTAACAACTATCTCCTCAGATAGGGGTCCCTGGGACAAAATCTTATCAAATGGGGGTCCACGGCTTGTTACATATCAATTTGGGGGTCCTTGACATGGTTTGAGAACCAATTGTCTAAGTACAAATGGTTCAACTGTCAGTGTTCAACTGAAGAATAAGCATCACACAAAAATTGCAATATTCAATAAACAGCATCCAATTCTATATCATAAATATGAATAATAATCATACTAATTTAAATTGCCAAAATCTAGCTGAATGTACAAAATTATCCTATTCCCTTAGCAAGTATCCAGATGTCCCACTCATAAGGTATTTTTTTAATTCTTTATTGGTAAAACATCTAACTCATAAGGGGTGGAGTGTCCCTGTTACCATGACTAACGTTACAGTAAACTAACATTAGCTATTCAGTCGACTTAACCTAGGTTGTAGCTGTTGGTTAGCCATGAATAATATATTTTTCACTTGCTAGCTAGCAGATTAATGGCTAATGTCAGCATAACTAATGCTAACAGCAGGTTAGTGCCAATTAAATTACATTTCTAGCCAAAACAAAGACGTGACACTAAAGGTACATAACTTGCTAACACACAATATATGAACCTTGTGTTTAGAATGCATGGAAGAATTAAAACTCACCTGGAAGAAAACTTTTAGTGCTTTTAGTCCTATTCAGAACATGGGGTAGTGGTGCTCTTGTGGCCGGAATGAGTATTACAACAACAAACACTTAGAGGAATGGCCAAAAAATAAAAAATTAAAATCTTTTTTTAGGAATTAAAAAAAAAAAAAAAAAAAGATCCTAGCAGAAAACAATTTAGACCAGAATTTGAAAATGGATCACCAGTTTGTTAGTTTTAGTTAGTAAGCCAGTGTAATGAACTTGGGATGTGGAGTTAAAATTGCATTATAGGAAATGTAGTATCCAGTGTTATGGAACTTACTTTGGGTCCATACTAGGGACTAAAAGTCAAGATATCTCAGTCTCTGCTGCTTCTACTTTGGCCATGTAAAAAAAGGATTAGTTTGATATTATGGAAACTAGTTTGCTTTCTTTCTTAGAGTTTGATGAACAAGTTAAAACCACAGGCCATGAGATCACTGCTCCCAGCCAAGAAATAGTACATAACCCCCCAGTAAAACCACAACTTGTTGTTTTCACCTTTCAGTTTTCGCACAGATTAAACAAACAAGACATAACTCATTTATTGTGCTCTTAGGTGGATGTTGTTACCTTTGGACAGAGCCAGGCTAGCTCTTTCCCCCTGCTTCCAGTTTTTATGCTAAGCTAAGCTAACTGTGTCCTGGGTGTAGCTTCATATTTAGCGTACAGACATAAGAATGGTATCAATCTTCTTGGCATATTTCCCAAAATGTCAAACTATCCATACCCCTAATATTAGAAACTAACACTTGAATCAAGACAATACAGTTAAATATCTTTTTAGAGTAACACTTGATTTTTGTCATGTAAGTGTTACAGTACATTCAGCCACTGGGGGTGTTTAGGTTCAAGGTCAAGGTTACAGAGATGGATTTAATAAGGCTGTCATTACGTTCCTTATATGCAGTGTAAATATATGTATACATCAGTTATATGTCAGAGTATGACAGCACAACAATCCCTTGGACCACATATTTTCCATATGCTTATAAATCAACAGATCATAAAAACCGATGTCAGTAGGGGTGAACAGTGGGGGAGAGTGAGGGTCTATTTTTAAGAATAATAGAGCATGCTTTTGAACAGGTGTGGAGCTACTCCTCCAGACAATGGGTTTGGCTCACCTCACTGTACTCACAGTAAATCAATAAGCTGGGACCCACATTCAGACAGGCTATTTTTGTCAGCGCCAGTTTGGTCAGCTGCTGGTTGGGAAACATTTTTACAACGAACGATGCCTCTCAGGAGTTTGCTTCTCAAACATATTCCTCATCATAAAAAAAACAAGTTTATTCTAGTTTGTTGGTAATAATAGGGACTTATTTCATACGCATCCCTGGTTCTCTCACTTCCCTCTTCACCCTCCCTGCTCCTCCTATTCTTTCTTTCTGAGTCATTTCAAAGGGGCCAGCTGCACATTCAGTCTCTGCATGCCATATTTACACCTTCCCTGTATACGGTTACTGCCCAAAAATCATGCTTCTGTTTAAATTCTGTTACATCTCTGCTCTAGTTCACACACTGTGGTGCTTGGAGTCCCGGTGTGGTTGTTACTTGTGTCATCAGATTAAGCAGTTGACGTCAAACGACTCACATGTGGCCAGTGAAGAGAAAATATGAAGAGAAAGTTGAGAGACAGAGGAGAAATACCATCTGGTTGAAGAAAAGCACTGACTGGAAACCCAGAAAGAATTCACAGTGTATGAGGGCTGTCATGGCTGGGGTATTAAACGTGTATTTGCTTTAATGCATGCGGTCAGTCCGAGTCTGGCTTAAACTGTGGAATAACACGCAGTCTGACAGTGGCAGGAATGTTGCGGGTGCTGGTTTCGGCATTAGGCAGCATTAAGTCAAAGCCCAAAGCATGCTACCAACACGGCAGTCTCAGGGGCGAGCTTAGCACCTTCTTCACCAGCATATGCACTGCCCAGATCAGAATACATCAAAGAAAAGCCGTCATAAAATCTTTAAGAGTCTACTTAGGCAACGTCTGAGCCAATTTAATTCAGCATTCATGACTTTGCATGAGAAACAGCTTCTTGTTAGATCATGCTGAGCTTTATCAATATAATTCAGCATAGCCCACTCAAGTTTTAGATAAATTGACCAAGATTTAACAAAACAGACACTCAAATTAATTTAAAAAGTGCAAAGTACTTAAATGCAGATTCAATTATTGACCTTTTCGCTGTCATGCACTCAGAGGTCACCATGCTCAGCTCTTACCTGCCGTGTATCCCTGAGGAGGAGATGGGATTAGAAAGAACTTCTGGTTTTATTCTTTCAGATCCAGTCAGACACAAGTTCAATCATCCCCCCCTCACCACCACCAAAAAGCACACTTAATACAGCCCTGTCCATCATGTGACCACATATCTTTTCTATGACTGGTTTGTGTTGTCAGTTCTATTGTTGGAGGCAGAAGATGAGTTATACCTGGAGAGGAATGCTGCCTTCAAGCGTTCCTCGTAATCCACCTCATTCCATGCTAGAAATTGGGCACACAACTTGTTCCCCTTCAAAGTACTTTTTGGATGGAGATAAAACAAACCTTGTAAGGTTGTTTTTTTGTGGTTGTTGTTTCTTTTGAGAGATGACAACAGTACAGAGCTGCTTTGTGCTACAGTAACAAAGTGAAAAGCAGAAAAGACATGTAACTGTTTTTAAATCAATACTTCATGCACAGCTTTTACCATGAACATTTGTCGAACTGTAAACACATCACATCTTGGCCACTTGACTGTGAGAAACACCTCGATTCAAGTTCGCATTTTTCATAATTACAATATTCCTGATGGCACTTAAAGGCAGCAGAGGACATGACAATGACTGGATCCTATGTGTGTCAGTTCAACAAAGCCTGTGCTTAGAGCAAATAAATTTACAAACATGACAAGTAGTTTGATTCATGTTAAGCGCTACTAGGGCTATGACTATTATTTCTATTGTCGATTAATCTGTTGAATATGTTTATTTTTAATCTTTTAGTCTAAAACCTCAGGAAATATGAAAAATGCATAAATCACAATTTCAAAAATAAATTTCATTCAACCAATACTTCAAAACCAGATATAAAACTGAGAAAAGCAGCAAATCCACACATTGGGGAAGCTGAAACCAGTTAATTTTTGGCACTTTTAGCTGTGCAGTGGCATGGATTGGCACAATATTTTGTACATTCAGATGTTGAATCCCAATGACTTTGGTGAGCCACTAATTTTTCCTACAGCACCATCACTAGGATACAAATGTATTTTGACAAATACTCCAAGCTTAGTATATGACCAAATACCTGCAAAACTAACAACCTTCCCATCAGCCACAGCTGTACTGATTCATGCTATTTAGCAAATGTTAGCATGGTAGAACCAAAACTAAGATTACATATCAACATTATAACTGAACATCATAACATTGTTATGTTGATGTTAGCATAACAATGCTAAAATCATTTTAGCATTGTTATTGTGAGCATGTTAGCATGCTCTCATTAGCATTTCGCTAAACTCATCAGAGCTGCAAACATGGCTATACACTCTTAGTATTCTTTCTTTACAAATGACTTTAATGATTGATCAAATGTCAAAACTGTTTCGCTTTCTGCCTATTTATTGATCGATTTGATTAACTGACTAATTCTTTCATCAATATGTGTTACAATAGGCATGTACAGCATAAAATGTTGTCTACTGTAGAGTTATGGAAGGAAACTTAACAATGCGGAATACCTCAATGTCTTTATTGCTGTTGTTGAGTCAAGGGTACAATGTTTAAAACATTCATCCAGTTGGAAACTGCCCCCTTCTATGACATTGGGAGTGTTTAGAGAGACTACAGATAGTGTGTTTTGCATAGGCTTAGCGCTACACAAACAACAAGTGTCTGGTTAAACATGGAAACAAAAGAACTTTCAAAAAAACATAAAATGGACATAAGGTTGTAAAAAAAACAATACGGCATTATGAAACCACTGTATTAAAAAAACCCATAAATGTCACATTAAATCACGCTTAAAAATATTTTGGTCCAGCTCCTCTGCTCTTTTCAGGAGCCATGGAATGTGATTGTCAGACTTTTGAGCAGTAACATGGATCAATTTAATGCCCCGGCAAACCGTTCATATTATCAAAGCCTGTGCCGCGCAAAACCTACGAAAGGGAGTGTGCTACTTAAGACCATGTCAGTGAAAAATAAACATGAAAATCAAAAGTCTTAATATCATAAAGAGTTGCTATGAGGCGATCATGTACTGTACCTCAGCTGTCATACATGTTTTCATTGCAATCATAAGGCCAGAAGTTACATAGTGGTAAATATCCTCGTATTGTACTACTATCTTGCTATATGCTTAGGCACCCTGATTTTACTTTGTATGCCCTCAATGACAAAACTATCGCTGAGCATAAGAGTGTGCATAGAGGCAATAAAAAAGTTAAAGGTAGACTGAAAAAAGATGGCTGGTTTGCCGAATTCCTACATTATAAAAACCTACAGTTTTTAAGGCATCTTGTGCACCTGCTTTTTAAAGAGGAATGTCCGAAGATTTTTAAAGTGATCAAACAGGTACAAAAGCTACAAAAACAGCTAGAAATAGAAAAAGGACAAAACACATTAAAACATAAATAAAATGACATAAAAAGATAATAAAAAAAGTCATAATGGCCTTCTGAATATTCAACACTCCTATCACCACCAAAATTAACTGACTGTTGGTGAATAGTTTCTGGATACAAAAAAAGCAAAATACCTTTTGTTATGAGTATAAGGATGTTATATAAGATACAATATGATAGGTCATATTCAAAACATCACATGTGCTAACATATATTACTCAGACCATTGCTGCACTATTGGTAAGACATAATAAAAGTGAAATCAGCTAAATTCTAGAAGTGCTTATATTTCTATCCTGAAGTGGTGAACGTTGAATAAAATAGCAATGTGTGAAGCTTTTGCTTTAAATATAAATAAAAAAAGAGATGGAAAATGAACTGTATGAGGGAGAGAACTGATTTCACCCATCTCTTTGGAATGTGGATTGAAACTTTTAATTCATCTACTCTGTCTCTACCAAAACTGTCAAAATGGAGTACAACAGATAAATCTAAATTTTAATTTGTTTTTTTCTTCCTGGCAGGATCGTATAAAGTAATTAGTAATAGTAATAACAAATGTCCAAATTTCACAGCATTTTGTTTCTTTTAGAAAGCAAAAATCATTGTGCAAAGGCACTATACATGGCAACCGTACAAAAATATGATGCTGTTTCGGTACAGTGCTCGGACAGCGTCTCTCCTGTCCCTCCATTTTCTTGGGGTCCCTCATGGGATTGTGGTCATTATTTGGTATTTAAGACAAAGCCAAAGGAAGAGTCTTGGATTGTCGTGGTCCCCAGCTTTAGTGGCTCCTTCAAGACATTAGTGTCCCATACCTGGCAAAAGACACAAACAAGTATATCAGCGGCTTTACTATGTGTGGGATAAGGACTCTGACCTTGTGACACAAGGGGTCGAACCAAGCAAGCAAACACCACCAGTCGTGAAGTTAACTGCTGTCAACATGCAGTTTAAAGGCAATATGATGCTGGCTCCAAGAAAGATTTGACTGTATGAAACTTTATGGAAGAGACGCCCATTTACAATTCTAAAATCAATATAAGTTTTTCACCGTTTTGAATATGTTTCTTGGTTATAGTTCTTAAAATTATAATTCCATTGACAAGGCTGCTTTTGAAAGGGGCATTTCGGGGGTGTTTGATTGATCTACAGGTCTTTTAGGCTGTTAAGATATTCTAAATTCAATAAGTCAGTGACAATTACATTTCTATTCCACTTTTTCCAAATTAGTCAACATTATTTTAGAGGCTCTTTATTAGAGCCAAGCATGTGGAGAGTGTAGGCCTGCTAACATGTTTGTGGTCCATTGTGGTGTCAAATATCTGTAACGTCCTGCTGCCAACTACCAGCAAGAAATACAAAATCTATACAAAGCCTCTGTCATCAGAGAGAGTCAGACCGAGATGGTGTGCTAATCTCCAACATACCAGCTATTAATGTGACAAACCGGCCTGGCAGGAACACTGCTTCAAACGCTCCCAGAGGCAGGACTGTGGTCTGAGCAGTAGAAGTGGACGCTTGTTGCGAGGAAGGGTACGTGCAGATGAGTGGAAAGGCTGAAAGGTTTGAGTGGTGTCAAGATGGCTGTTAAGTGAGGTTTATAGAGGTGAAATTGGTGTGTGCATATGTATTTGTGTGATCCTGTGCACTGAACAGGCAACACATTGCGCAGACATGTACGGAATCCCTCAAGGCCAAAACCCTCTTCAGCCTGCTGTGGGAACAAAAGGAGGAGGAGGCTTCACTCAGATCTAGATTTAAAATAGCAAGCAATGCTTAAGTGGCATCCTAACACGCTGTGGAGCAAAAGGGCAAATGGCAAACTGAAAAAGACTCCAGGGTGGGCTATGATAGGGTAGTTATTGGGTTTGGGACACATGGTGTTGTATAAATCAAACAGCCTTTGACAAGGTGGCACAATTCGACCAGAAAGTCACAGGTTCAAACGCTGCAAAAGTGTTTCTGAAGAAATGGAGACCAGTTTAATCACAGTTGTGTGCATATACATACATATACACAATTGGAAATGTTGGTTGGTGGGAAGCCAGTGAGGGATCATGTCCTTGTCAATGCAGCTATCTCATCACTAGCTACCCCTACTGGTTGACCAAGACACCTGCATGGGTATAGATGCGATCTTTGGGGAATACGTTGAATTATGTGCATGTTATCCCCTTTTAGTGTAGCTGAAATCACAAAATGTATTGGAGGAGACACATGGTTGTCTATGTTTTGTGTTTTATGCCTGTGTATTCACAGCAAGCTGCTCACATGCTTAGAAATGCATATTGTCACTGTCAGGTTAAAACCTTACAATTCATTGTGGTCATTTTCATGTTTTTACTTCAACTAAAGAATTAAGCTCTCCTTTATGGGTTGAGAAAACCCCCAGTCTTTCGGTTTCTGAAACCAATTAGAAACATGAAAAAATGCACTGTGGCCAAACTAAGAGCAATGCGGTATTTCAGAGAGGTTCTGAAAAGTTGACATTTTGGAGCCACAAGTTCACCCTACAGTACCCACATGCCTGCCCACCCATTTGTGTGTTTGCTTGCACACAAATTCACAAGCTCTGCTGTTACAAGCTGACACTTTTCCTGGTGCCTTATAAAAACTCACCGTTGGCGACTGATTTGGTCTCCCCTCTGCCTGCCACCTGCAAGACGTGAAGAGAGGAAAGTAAATACATAGCAAAGAGGCAGACAGATGCAGAAATTCAGCAAAATGTACCTGCAAAGCTTCCTTATCATAGCCACAGGCAATTTCAAAGCAGCAAGCACTTACTGTACTGTACATCCACTTCTGATCTAGCACTTCCACCTATACAGACTCTTGAATCTATCCAGATTCCCCTTCGTCGTGCTGCTCATCTTGCCTTCCCTGACATCACAGCATTGCATGGTTAGCTAATGACAAGGTCGCTAACCGCTACCTTTCCTGTCCAGGGCCCATTTTACGTCAGTGCAGACCACCGCCTGGTGCCCTCCAACCCTACTACTCACTGTGGCGGACCACAGTCTCCGGCCTGTGCTGCAGCTGTTGGCTGCAGGAACACACTACTACCAGGGTAGGAGTAAAGGAGGGAAGGAAAATGTATAAGAAAGTAAGTGGGTAGGTAGGACATCCTTGTCAAACTCCTTTTTTTAAAATGCAGGGTTTCACTTCTACTAAGCAGCTCTACAAACAGCTTTATCTATGTATGAAAATAGAGATAAGACAATTTATTCATGTCAGGTTTAGTCAGACGTGTTTGAAAATGTGAGGTGATAACAATGATTCAATACTGTGGAACTGCCATTGTGCAACTCAGCCAGCCGTCTTACTTGTAACAAATGCTGTAAACAGTTTCTCCATTAGGGCAATAAAAAGTCAAGTGAAGTTGGACTGAGAATAGTGATTGTGGTTGCTGTGTCCAAAGCGAGTCAGAAGAAGGAGCGGTGATGTGATACAGCCATTTGTGAAAAGCATTCAGCCTGCAGTTGGACAAAAGGCATACTTTGAAAGATTTTTATGACACAGAATTTACACTAAACTGTAATCTTCTGGATTTTTGTTGAGTCGGCTTTAAGAAGTTATGGGTGTTAACAGCGTAATCCTTCTTTAAAACTGGCTTCACTCTGGCTTGATTGATATATTCACTTTGTTCCTTTTCACTTAGAACATACATACTTTACAAGTAATGAGTTTCATTCCAATTTGCCCTATGTGCATTTTCAGAAAACACTTGATGTTTATTGGTCAAAATGTGCATTTTAAATGCAGATAACTACATCCTCTTAAATGTTGTGACTTTGTGCATGAAGAGATTTGAATAATATTCAATGTGACTAGGCGAAATCAAGGTGATACCTTCGTCAAATCATAAATATATAATTTTGGACCAAAACACTATTATCATTGTGATAAAATAAGCAGTTGTGTCCAACCACAGCAGACTAGAGCACAGCTTTGGCAATGACAAAGAGCAAAAAGTCGACAGTGTGACAGCAGAGTGTGAGGTCATTTCGTGATAAGAGCTTTGAAGAAACGTGGAACAATTACTCTTTTACCTCTCCAGGCTTATTCCAGATTTAACGGTGAGGTCAACTAGCTATGAGAGTTCTTTAAAACAAAAACAAACACAAGTGATTGTTACTCCCAATGCTGCTTACACCAGGGTCAAAATATCGTGAGATTAGTCTAATATTCCTACACCATCTCTTTTACAAAACAGTCTCCTGATTGACAACAACTGGGAAGCCATGAAAAACCACCAGAAAGCCTTCCAAGACCACAAAGCAATTTGGCATCGTTAAAACTTCATCTGGAGATACTCCAGGATGTATAATGCTCGCTTGGATTTTCCCTGGTGGGTAAATCTGGTGCTCTGATCACCCCACAAATCTTTCTGCATGATGACGGTAGATGGTTTGAAATTAATAATAGCTACCTTGGTTGGAGAGGCGCCTTTGTTTTCCCATAGACTCCTCTTGTTGGTGACGTCAACAGGCTTCAGATCCTGTCAAAGAGAGGCAGAAAATAAGAGGCAAAGACAAAGCATCATATCAGCCGTGCTCAGCGTTTGTAGGTCAATTTGAAAATAGTCGTCATATTGCAGCAATGGCAGAGTACCTGAGATATAGAGGAAAGGAATGACAGAGGAGGACAGAGAGTTTGAAGAGCGAGAGCAAAGGTTGACAGACACTATCAAGCAGAGAGGTGCTTGTGTAGTGAGAGTGGAAAATAGCTTGCTCACTGTGTGCCTGAGTCTGAGGCGATCCACTTTCAAGACACTCCATCACAACGCAAAGTGAAATTGAGGAAGATTTATTAACATCCTAACACTGGAAATACCAACATTTATGGTGAGAGACGTCCAGGTTTTGAACTCTGAAGGAAATTGATTTCAGAATATTCACTTGTTGGACACTCTCATTTGGAAATATTTGTATTTAAAGTTTCCTTTCATATCCTCAGTCTCTCCTGCTGTGTATTACCCATCTGAGCACTATCCAGAATCTTGCAGGCTGGAAAGCCTTAATACAAATATTGGTCTGGGTGAAATATGGGCAGGAGTGAAGACAGGCATGCTTCATATGCTGGCATGGAGCCATATACTGTACAAAAAAATCTTGCTCTCTGTCTGCTAGCAATGCTAACGATAAGCTTATGATAAAATACTGTTGCCAAGTCTACAATATCCACATGGACAGTATCCAGATATTTTAACAGATGTAAGAGTGGGCTGTAGCAAGCTCAGACACTTTACAAGTTATTTTTACTAGGGGCCACCAGGTGGTGCCAGACAGATAAAATGTCACAAACATGCAAAAGGACTTCTTCATGACTTGCTTCTACTGCATCATTTGGAAATGATTCTGTCTTTACTGCAACTGCAAGTGGACACAGTAGATGTGCAGATCTTGAGATATAAATAAAAGATGATGATAATGATGCATAATCCCTCTATAGGGTCCTATCCAAATAAATCCTGGCTCTGAGCTGCACTGTATGTATTGTACTTCCAAGCAGCAGCGACAGGGGTTGCTATGGAGATGACCTACCGATGGCCTCGCTCCTGACGTTTTGCCGCTCTCCGGGGTTTTATTCAGCCAGTCGTTGATGCGGCCCGCCACGCCTGTCTTTATCACAGCTGCTTCCTGTTTGGACAAGGTCAAAGGTCAGCCAAGCCTGGTCGTCATCGGCAACCGGCCGGAGCAGGAAGTGCCAGTGAATTGGGCTCTTTCCTCTCTCTCTCTCTGTCTCTCTCTTTCTTTGCTCCAGTCACACAGGCACATTCACAGAGTTTAATCAACTATCTCACATCCTCAAACACGTCCTCTTTTACCTTGAATGTGCTCCCGCCGCCCCCAGGCGAGCTGAACACGTCGCCTTTCTCCCACATGCTCTTGATGTTTCGTATGCTGTCGGTGACCATGGGCAGATCCACCGCTCCGGAGCGAGGGGATCGAGACTCCTTGTTCTCTCTCTGTGGAGACAGAGTGGTGGGTTTAATCTGGCTAATAGCAGGCATGGCTGTTTTGATTAAAGCTCAGGTATACATACTTTTTTTTAGAAAAATCCACATGAGCTTTCTATTGATAAGAGTGACAAATTCCTCCTGTGTCTTTGATATGTCCTCAAAGTGCACTGAGAAATATTACTGTGTTGCTTTGGGTGTTCAAATTATCAGTACTGGGGACGACTAAAAAAATCAGCCACATGATGCCAAATCTGACTGCTTTTGTGTTTCTAGGTTAGGACACAGGACACAGGATGGATGCTTTTAGGATCAGAATCGGATTTTTAGCACATCAAGACTGGAATCAGACTTTTTAAAAACCTGTCTGAACAGCAAAAACCACAAGGAAACATATTTTTGGCAGTACTGTATGTTTCTGAATACAGGTTTCTAAAGTTTGTCTCAGTTGTGGATGCACTTTAGTCTGGTTATCTGGCCGTGACTGCACATTTTGTTTAGTGAGATAAAAACAGAAATGGATTTTTTTTTATTCTTTAAACATGGACGATGCACAAAAACTGAGTTGGCTATTTACATTTGAAACATTTAAAGATCCCCTCTAGACATGTTTTAGGACATAAAATCCTCTGCTTTGAATGATGAATTATGTCTGACATGTTTTTTCCACAAAAAAGTTCAATTGCCTTGTTAAAAAATCTTAAAATGACTACTCCTACTTCTTCTCTTTCATTTAAAAGTCCAGAATCTATGAATATGCAAATATGTTCCATTTCAAAAGTTTAACTGCTGGACACAAGATGTCTGCTACTTCACTGAAAAGTCCATTCTCAGTGTATGATCGCTGGAGGCTTCAAGTTAGGGTATCAAACCTATCACACTTGTCTAAGATGTATACTTGACCACAATTTGCCTCCCAACATCATGCTTGTACCCTCCTTTTAAACTCAGATTTCTGGTGAGCACAGAGAAACTTTCCACTTTCAGCAGATGAATGTGAAAACAGCCTCCTGGTGTCAAACTCTGCACATACATCATTCTGCATAGTGAAGCTCAAATATCCAACTGAAGGAACAAGAAGGAAAACACATTTTTGACGCGAGGGACTTAAGGTTAGTTACAGTTACATATAACAGTACGCCTGGGAGATGAGGAAGCCCTTAATCAGGATAAACTTTAGGTTTGTAGCATTTCTCTTCTTTCTTCTGCTATTCGGTGTACAACATATATGAAATGTGTACATACATATGTTATCTGAAAGTATATAGGAGTACATATAATGTTTTTCTTTTGGTTTTGTTACCAGGAGATGTCATGTAATATATTTGATGAATAGGCCAGATGTTTGGCATGGCATGGAAATAAAAACAAAGCAACAAACTCTACTTCCTTTTTTCAATAACACTTTTGCTTCTTCACAGTCAATGCAATGCTAACCTGAGCAGCTGAGGTGTACTGCTCCAGCCTGTTGTCTATCTTGGACACCATGGGAGAATGAGACGCCTTCACTGTGCTGCTGGGCAAAAGCAAATAGTTAGCACACACCAGAGTACCAGAATGAAAAATGGGACAGCTTTAAATGTTATATACCATTTGGTCTGAAGTTGCATAACAGCAGGCACTTGCAAACACAAGTGGGAATTACACCTCCATATCAGGGTTACAGTTTTCCTACTCAGCAAAACAGGACTGCAAGGCTTACAAGCTTCAATAAAAGCTTTGTTACCGTGACAAAACATGAACTTTTTTTTTTTTACCTTTTCTGCGCTGACTTGTTCAGGAACTCTGCTCTCTCTCCAATCTGTAGAGAAAGGTCATGGAGCTCTAGATTAATAAATATTGCAGTGATGTTCTGCACATGCATACTGTACTTCACTGCAACACAACATTTTCTTTCACCCCTCAGTAGCCTCCAAATTTCTGTACATTTATCACTTATCTATTGTTTGTATGAGGAATTTTATTGTAAAATGCTATATATCCGAAAGTCAGTAATTACACACATGATTCTGCTCTTATGGCTCCTTAGATGGTCCATAACATAAACAGCATTATGTACTTCACTTTCTTGCAAGCAGCAGACTATATTGACTTTTGAACACACATCTCGTTTTATCATATTGTATTGGACCTCTTCATATGTTCAATAAGTTGGATTCTCCTGAACAGCAATGCACAATTTCACTGATTGTTCCCATTCAGTGCAAAATGCTCTGAGATACGTGCACAAACAGAGAAACAACATACAGCAAGCTTTTTCCTATCTCTGCCTTAAGACTGTGGGAATCTCTCTCTGTGGGATTGTTTATGCTATATGGCAAAAAGGGTAAAAGGGGGGCAATGCATGTGTTCCTTAGACGCTCACAAAAAAAAACAACAGCCTTTAAACAGACAAAAGAAGAAACAGCAGAAAAAGCTCTCTCCCCCTCCCTCTGTGAAAAAAAAACCTTGCGATCGGCTGCTACCAAATGTGGGAGTTCCCAAAATACTCCCCGACAGGAAATTCCCCATTCTCAGTCGCGTTTTAAAGAGCTGTAGCCATCCGAATGCAGTTACAGTAATCCTGTTAACCCTAATCGCTTTCCTGCATCCCTGCAGCCTGTCCTTCATTCTGTCCCTCTGTCCTTCTCTTCCAGAAAACACTGTATGTTATCAACAATACATAGCAGCGTTATGCTGGTTTACTGCTGATAACATGTTGACCAGCTCCTGGGACTGTGTCCTACTGGGAGGTGATTGCTGATAGTGAGACTTATTTCTCTATGTTTCAGTGTTACAGAGCCACAATATGGCAGTTGTGGGGCAAAAAAAAAACACTTAATGACAAAGGCAACAAAGAAGAGATTGTATGTTGTCAATACTGTAGCACACATGCAATTTTGAAATTTGAAACAGACTTTTGACAGGCTTCAAAGAACTGAAGGGGCATAAAATTTACTCAGCACATAAATGGACCAGAAAAATGTCCAATTTATGTGAGAAATGGAGGGAAAAAAAACTGTTGTTGAGTAGTTTTTATATAGCACTAGCAACATACTGTATGAGAAAGATATGAGTCCCTTTTCATGTGTTCTTTCCATTTATGGGACTATAATGGCATCCCATATACCCATTAAACTTTTTAAAGTGGCACTTCATCAATATTTTCATGCTAACAACAGGCCATATGAGTAGGTATATTGTGAAAGGCGTCGCTAGTACTGACAAACCCACAGAGAATTATGGCCTGGCGCTGCACTTCCCCTCAACTCAACGGGGTGTTTTAGCATCTCATTGTTTTGGTTTTATAACACACAATTCTTCTGTTTCTAGACGCAGCAGAAAGGGCAGCTGACAGACAGCCGATAGCTGGTGAACTCAATTATGGAGCATTTAGCAGCTGAAGAGTCAGATATTTCCCTCAGAGGTTGGCGAAGACCAAAACAGAGCTAAATGGAGAGTGAATACTGGATTTACCTTCACCAAGTGAGCCAGAAACACAACTCCAAATGGACGCCATATTGGCTGGATGTCTAAATAAGCAACTGCTTGCTAACATGTTAGCCATATAAACGTTATACGGTGATAATACATCAAGTTGTGCTTGCTCTGCTGTCCCAGCTGTTCCCAAAAACATAAAAATGCTTGACTGAAAAATTGTAGATTGTAGATGGTGTGTAACAGATTTATGTTAAGTTTTTTTGTGTATACGGCATTCACTTAATCAAGTGTATGATGAAAAAAATGTAAAAAAATGTAAATCCAATGTTGGAACACACAACACACAATCCAACTGTATTATGACATGGTAATACAGTGTCACATAAACCCATAAAACAAACACTGCAAAGTAACAATTCATACACAATTTGCTGTGCAGTGTATGAGCTATGCAACACACATACACACACAGCTGTACCTACGGTGAACATGACGACAAAGTAAAGCTGTGTCTGAGGTGGGCGCAGTGGGGGTGGAGAACAACATCATTTACAAAAACTGACCACAAACAAACAAAGAACCTTAGATTCTAATACAATCAGAGCTCACACACCATTAAAGCTGAGCCTCGAGTCTGGAGTCTCACCGGGACAGGCCAGATGGATATTACTGCTAACTGTCACTAATTAGATTCTCTCCACCGGCTGAAATCCCCTCGATTTTCAGTTTGTGGGAGTTGGCTTTTGGCAACACTTGAAACGTGAATTCACATTTGAGTTAATTAAACGTTCCTTCGCCGTGACAGACATTTATCTCTGGATGAAGTGGGGGAGGGGCATGCACTGGGTTGTTTCGGGTTGCTCTTTCTCGTGTGCAGAAAACAGGCGATTGATAAACAGGTTAGCATGTCAGCAGTTAAACAGCAAACAGTCAAGTGAGTTAACAGAAAAATTTGCCAGCAGTGGACTTTTTCCACATTCCTCTCCTGGTTTATATAGGCTCTTTTCCACTTATGAAAAGTCCCTCATCTCAGTCAGAGAGCTAAAAGAGGTGAGAGGGGCAGATGCGGGTCATCTGGCACTTAATCTCTCCAAATATTTTGAATGTTTAACTTGAGCTTTGCTGCACTGCCGGATGAGTGGGATTTGCAGGTTCTGGAGAACTATTCTGTTCCATTATGCTGACAACTGGGCTGGACAGGATGTAAATACAGGCAGAAATATACAACACAGGCAACATGTTTTACAGTTACAGTTGTTTTAAGTGATGAATGAATTATCTGTGTTTTTATAGAAATGGCTGATGAATTTGCTAAACACCCCAACCGTGCAATGAACGTCCAATCATAGCTTAGCATGGCAGGCCTGTTAAGCATTAGATTTCTCCACACGGTGAAGCGGTGTGCAAGGGGCTGTAGTAAGAGCGATACTTGCCATCTTAAGAGTTTGGAGGATCCAGTGTTTTCCTCTAGCCTTTCTAAAACCAAAAAACAAGCTTAGCACATTAGTTTCTAGGGTTTGGATTTAGGGCAGCCTCAGCTAATGTTAGCCCAAGATAGTGTTATGCTAACCGAACACATTGGTTGGCCTTTTCACTTGTAACATTAAAAGTGGAAACTGTTAAAAATGAGGAAGTATGTAAGAATAACCAGCTAAATAGTGTTATGTTAGAACAAAGCAATAGTCTTTCTCATACTTAGTAACTACAGCTAACTAACTCTGTGCTATCATATACACTATATATTATATCACAATATCATGTATGTAACCACCACTTAGATTTTTGTCACCTGGAAACATAAGAAAGTCAGCCGCAGCTGATAAAATCTGCCAGCGACAGTCATTTCAGCCGGCGTAATCGACTATATGAAATCAGAGACTCACTGTTTAAAATATTATAAAAATTTCAGGTGGTGAATCATATACTCGTTATCATATTGCATTTGTGCCGTGTGAGAACAGACAGCTTGACGGACGTAGCAGCTGTAACTAAGGGGGTCGGAGCTTGGCGAACAGTCAATTGGCAAATAAAACAGGATTGACGCTCTGCAGTTGGATGCGGGGCAGAGGTGAGAGGTTAACAATGACGGACTGACCTTCAGAGAGGAGCCACGAGGGCTGACACACTTGAAGGGTTTGCCCTCCCCGTCCATGGTGTCTTCCACCTTCTGTCTCTTCTCAGCTGCCTCTGCTCTCCTCCTCTCAATCTCCTCCTTCATCTTCCTCTTCTCCTCCTGAGAGAGACAGATGTGTTGAATCAGTTCAGCAGATGTACTTATGAGTGCAAAATTAGAAAGAAATTAATAATCCTTGACATTTTTATCATTTTTATTTGCTTTTAATTGGAGCACATGAAGGTGGCCTTTTGTTCTTTGCCTGTTCAGCCATGCTCGATTTTTGTGGAGAGAAATTAGTCTTTGTACTGGTGACAAATTTGCGTGTTTCATGATCCACAAATAAAAACAAAACTTAGAAATGTGTATGATGATTGTGAGTAGTTTGTGGTGTTCACAAATTCATTTTCCAATCCACAACCAATTTGCCCAAATGTAATCCAGTTTTACAAATAAATACAACCCAACTTGAATAAATGTCAGTATTTATATTTTTATATATTTCTAACTTGGTGTTCATTAATCCATTAACATTTGCTTTTAAAAAATCCTTCTCGTGCATATAAATTTCTAAAAATATTTAACGTTTTTTCACGTGTATTTACAGATTGTTTATTATATGTGCAGGGATCACTTTCTACGTGTGGATTAGGTTACATTTGCCAATAGTCACCAACATGACAGACAACTAACAATTAGGAATCCAGCCAACCCAGACAATAGATATGTGCCACTTTCTAATTGATTCACTTACTTTATCCAATGAGGCAGGTCAGGAACAAATTCAATTACTCTGAACAAATTCTTATTTACAGTAATAGCCTGCCTCAGGAAAAAAAGCCATTTTGAAAAGCTTGAGACAGGCCTATCAACAGTTTCTTTTTTTTTACAATTAGTGTATGAACCATTTGTACTGTATTCAGAAGAGGGCTGGCACTTGGCAGTATATCAGCCCTCTCCAGCAGCCTTGTCTTGGTTAATTAGTCTCTCTGTAACTCTGGGCCATCTTTTAATTACAAACCAAAAGGCCTCATTAACATCACACAAGAGGACAAGAACAGCGGCAGATAGCGAGAGATAGGCCGCTACGTTCAGAGCCAAGATCAACAAAGACGGCCAGTCAGGGTAATAGTAAGAATGCGGGGGCCTCAGAGTGAGTGCCTGAGAAAGAAAATGAACGACATCGCGCAGTTGAGCATGGATGTGAACACATAGGAAAGCGGAGGTTATCATGTTTGAGATACATAAGGATGAGGTCGTTATAAGAGGAGGAAAAAGGAATGACATATTTGAGTTACGAGTCGGGACCCAAATAGGTTAAGTCATGATAACAGTGAAGTATGGCGAGATAACGTCGCCACGGCGCTAGTATGAGTGTGATGCATGAGCTTCAGCTCACACAGGTGTAAAGGGTAAATCAATGTGAATGTGCTGGTGTGAGAAACAACGATAGAGGAAGGGGGCTGTGAAATTTAAAGATGATAGTAGAAGAAACAAGACGCAGAAATAGAGACTGAAATTAAAATCCTCATAAAAAACTTAATTTCAGTTTGATTTTTCCTGTTAATTTTTCTGCCGTGATTGTACACTTTGCATTAACTTCTGGTATCAACTGACACTGTCAGTACTGTAATTTGATTGGTGCAACATCTGTGTGGGAAGGCACTAAAAATAATTAGTTACATAATTTCAGTTCTAACAGCAAAGCAGGCAGATAACCATAGATGTATTATGGGAACTGGATACTGGACTCAAAGATGGTTCCTATTCAGTCAAATGAAAACTGCTCGCCTGGTGCATGTACCCAAATTTTTTTTGAGTTTCCGTGTTTACATCTGGGTTGTGAGGCACACTGAATATGTGCAGTAATGTTTCTCCTGCGAGCTCCCCCTCGGCCCATAGACTTTACGTTACTCTGTGAACCTGCCTGCAGGTCACCGTATTGGACTCATGAAACAGAGACAGCTAACACTAACTACACTCCGTCCTTTCTATAATGTAGGTTGAAAACTGTACAGGAGCTGCCAATGAGTTAGCAGGTGTTGAAATAACAAGAACTAAAATTAAAGTCTAGAGTGAATCAGTGCTAACTATCAAGCTAGGTTAACTATATTCATGCGAGGTAGTGGATTGCTGAATGCTGTAAAGGAAAAGATGTCTTAAATTGCTAACAATACATAGCCTACACTATGTGTGCTTGTTGAAACAGGCTAAAAAAACATCTTGTATCAACATGTGTAGGTGTTACGGGTTTATGATGTCCAGTAAATAGTCATATCCAGTCAGTAATGCACCACAGAAGTTGACTGCATGTCTCCTGGCAATGGCTCTCTAATATCTGTCAGTCGCTGCCATGGGAACCACCCACCCAGAGGCCTGAAGTTTAGATGCTGTTTCCACAAATATGTCCAAAAACTGTTTAAACCTCTTTCGAAAAGTAGTAAAATGTGCACAGTAGCTGCAGTATCATGATAGTTTCTATTGCCTTACACAAAAAGTGAGGAGAATTTTAATTTCAAGGAGAAATTGGATAAAAAGGAGAAGAGAAACATATACAGACAGAGTAGAAGTGATCAAACAGCATCTATAAAGTGATTCAAAAAAGAAGACATGATCAAAACATCACTTTCTCTTCCTCACCTCCTCTCTGGCTTTCCTTTCCGCCTCCTCCTGCTTCTTCTGCCTCTCCTCCTCCTCCAGCACCTTCTTCCTCTCCTCCCTCTTTCTCTTTAGCTCCTCCAGCTCGGCTTCGGCCTCTTGCTGCTTCTGCCTCATCCTCTCGAACTCCTCACTCTCTGCGTCGTCGCGGCGACGCTTCAGCTCCTCCAGCTTGCGCTCTGCCTCCAGGCGGGCTGCGTCGTCCTGGTCGTCAGCCGCAGACACCTCGGTGGAACGCACACTGCTGCGACTGGGACAGACAGACAAACACGGGTCAGGGCACACGAATAGAGTACCTGATGCGTGCAGGTCACCACTAGAAAACAAAAACTGTGTAAGTAGGACGCAAAACTGGTTGACATTCAGGTTAACATTTTGACATTTGATACCATCTGAATATTTAAACATGCACTTGAAGGGTTTCTCCCTTTCATGGGTAAGCAAACAAACAGAGCACATCTGCAAATACAAACACTAACAATCACCTTGGCAAAGATAATGTTACAGCACATCTAAAGTTTCAGGCTGGAGACTTACTTAAGGTGACCCAAGTCAAAAACACACTACAGAAAGCAAAAAAGCAACAAAAACAGCCTGAGAATCTGATTCAGGTATACCTTTCAATTACTTTGCAGATGCCCCTGGCAATTTTTCCATACTTTTATACCAGCCTGAATGATAAATGTCAGACTGCAACGTCAATAAATTACTCTTTGATTAAAGTGCTCCTGTTCCGCACATGCAAACACAGTAGAGATGCTGATATAAATATTAAGATTTATTCTGCATCATTCTCAGATTATATAAGATCCAGCCTGCATCATTTAATAAATACACGACATGAAAACTTTAAAAAGCACTAAATGTTTTTTCACCTCACCTCTGGGTATCTTATTTTTGGTAAGTAACAGTGATCTTTAGTTGGTAGGTACCTTAAGCTTCTCAGCGAACTGTTGTATTAAGAAGAGTATTAAGTTACTGCAGTACTTTTCTACAACTGGTCAAATGTAGATAAGCACTGATATATGAACATACTGGTGTAATCACGCAATATATAATGGATTGTCTAATGACAATACAAATTGAATTGAATTGAATATCAGCTTTATACATCAGTATCACCATTTCTCCAATATTATTTTTTACAGTCAGTATTTGGGCAATTGGAGAATAGTGGTGTTTGTATGTCAACTATCACTGTTAAATCAGCTACAATTAGCTAAGTATCATGCCTATTTAATCATGGTAGGTATGTATGATGTGGTGTATTTCTTGTGAAGTAAGGAGGATGAGATGAAAGATACCATTTTAACTGTTATAATTTAGCAATACTGTACAGAATAACCACATTCAGGTGATAATTATGATTTTCCATTGACAGCAAATTGGGACATGAATCATTGGAACTTTGCTTTGGGAAAAACAAGTGTCTTTAATAATACATAAGAGGTGACTCGGTGTCTGTTGTGTCTGTGTACCTGAGTGTCCTCTCAGGTTTCCTGTGCTGTTTGAGATCCTCATGCAGCCCTCCGTTTTGCTTGCTCTGCTCCTCTCTCTCGTTCACCTGCAGCCGCACACACACACAAACAACCACAGTGAACAAACAAAGATGCTATTGGTGGGTGGGCTGAGTGGGCGGGGTCTATCATGTGACATCACGGGATTGTCACGCTCGAGAGAGAGAGAGAGAGAGAGAGAGAGAGAGAGAGAGAGAGAGAGAGGGCGAGAGAGAGAGCACACCCTGAAATAAAATAACACAGAACATCACATAACACAGCGTCCACTCCAGAATTACTGGTAGCAGAGGATTATCTAACATGTGATCACTCTGGGAGTGTCTCCAGCTGTAGATTCTACTGTCATCCATCATCAAAAACATAATTTAAGTTTTATAACTTATAATTATTATGTACGCTGCCAGTCAAGTGTTTAAAGACCATATATTAATAACCTCTAACACAGAACATACACTTGTCTTCCTGTTGATACTGTCTCACACTGTCTATGCATTTTAACATACAGTGATATTGGCTGATCTGGTGAAGCTTTCCAGCACAGCTGCCTCTAATAAAGCACTACATAAGAGTCTCTTTAGAACTTGTGATTAATATGTTTATTACAAATACTTAGGTGTTTGGCGCATCTGTCTCAGATATTTAGCAAGGACGTGAGTGATGTCTTTATCTTAACAGAAAACGTGCCAAGAAACATGAGGTGTCTTTGAGCACTGCTGTTTACATTATCAAAGGTCAAACCTAGACTGAAAACAGTCTATGGAGCCTGAAAGCATAGTTAGTTTGTGTAAGAGAAGGCTCAGACGTTGTTTTTGGGAGGCATGGTTAATGGATTGCGTGACAAAAAGAGTTCAGAGGCTCTTAAAAACTTGAAAAAATAATGAATTGCTGCACATGAAACTCATATTGTGGACAGATGAAACCAAAGGTAGGGATCTGTAGTTCATCAGGCTATTGACTATTACATTTTGCATTTCCAATTTAATAGAAAAATCACAACCAATTTCAGCTCACTTCAACATTTTGATTATTTTTGTTTTCAAGTTTTATAATAAGCCCAAAATACTGGTCTAGTATGGTCTAAAACTCTTGACTGGTGTAATGATTTCTTTACAATATCCCCTGTAGTAAAGACTTATTTTTAAAAAAAAAATTACATTATGTTCCTCTGCTACAGCAAATTTTTCAGAGCGGAGTCAGTGTGATGTGGAGTGTTGCTGCTCTCATAGCTGAGGTGGAAGACATGCAGAAAAACACCGTGACCACTCTGTGGAGCATAGCATTAACCTTATTGAAAATCTGACCACACTGGCTGCAACCACACCTCATAAAACGCTGGCTCAGTTACCTCCAGTTTGCAGCGGCGCAAACCACACTGTGACGACACAAGGTATCTGGGTAATTTCAGCGTCTGGCTCCGACATTAATCACTAAGTCAACAAGATGGTCTCATTAAGAGAAGTTTGTGTGGTTTAGTCGTATAGGTATTCTTTACATATCTCTCCAAAGACACTGAAGTTACCCAGAGGGATTTTCTGTGCTGTGCATCACACCTCTACGGAAATCCTTACCACATATATAATATACCTCATTATCCTCTGAGTGCAGTATCTCAGATACCTCTTTGTCCACTTCAGTATCATTTCTCAGTATCATAGGCTTGTTCTCTGATGTGTTATCTACATAATCATCCTCAGGTACCTCTTCAGCCTCCTCTGATGCTACTGCATCCTTCTCAGCCAATGAATTTGCTGCCTTGGCCTGATGTAAACCCTCACTGACTACTGAATGTGTTTCCTCTTCAGCGAGCTCCTATGAAAAAGGATTATAGCAGTTCTTTGAAAGAAGGATCAGTGATCAACTCCAGGATGTGCAGCACAAAGTCAATAAATCAATGACCATACCTCGTTTTGCATTCTAGGCTCTTCAGTTGATTCCTGTGGAAACATCATCACATTTGCAGGGAGTTTCAGTTACCAAAAGTAAACTTACGAAAACAAGAGTACAAGATTAAAAAAAATGACTCACCTCTTCTCTAAAGTAAGATCTTCTTGGTTTTTCCTCCACGACTTCCACTTTCTCCTCCTCCTCTTCATCTACTCCTTCCTCTGCTTCATCTCCACCCTCAGGAGCAGCCTCCTCTTCCTCTCTTGGCTCCTCTTGCTCCTTCTCCTCTCTCCTTGAGCTGTACATCACCGTCTTCTCCTCCTCTTCTTCATTGTCGCGGTAACGGCCCCTACGCCAGGAGGAAGGCCTCTCCTCCTCGGCGTTGTTTTCCTCCGCGGCCACGCTGTCGTTGCCCTCCGTCTCGGCGGGGTCCAGCTGCCTCTGTCTATCCAGCGCCTCCTTCATGCGTCTCTGCCGTCTCTCCTCGCGTTTGGCCATGCGATCCAGCAGGGCTTGTTCATCGTCGTCTCCGCCGCCTCCTCCGTAAGAACTGCTCACAGACACGGTCTCTGTCACACTAGGAGGAGCAAGAGAGGACAGACATTCCACTGTAAGGGTTTTTTTTAAATAAGGAGGAGGAAACCTTGAGGGCTGAGCAGCAGGCCTAAAGCTGCTCAGAAAATGTGGGCAAGAAAAGTGCATGTATAATATTATCTCGTGTTAGCAATGATATGCCCTTTAGCAAGGCACATAACCCCTAACTGTTCCATAATTATTTAGTGGCAAACAGCAGAGATCTACAATACGTTCCTTTTAAGCAGCTTCCAGGTTTGAATGTGAGTAACATATATTCAATTCAGTTTTTTTTCTACTGTGACTTAAACTGGCCACTGCTACATAAAAAATGCTGAAAGAATCTGGGTTGCAAAAATGTCACAAAAAAAAGAAACACTGTGACAGGAAATCAAAGTTTAGAGAGTGGCTGCCACATCATTGTCTGCTCTTTAGCCAGTATGTGGAGAATGCTGACATTTGGCTGTATTGACAGGTCCTCACCGCAGAAATGTTTTAAAATAAACTATTGGTCAGGACTTGAAATAAACAGCAAATCAGAAAAAAAAAATCTATTGGATTCTAGGTCTGGAAAATAGATTTTTACCCTTGACTGAATTACCGTTTCTGTAAACACCCCTTCCGATACCACCTACCATAACGCAAAAAAAAACCCAACATTTTATGATATCTCTTCCAATCCACCGACTGTCCGCCATTTACCTCAGCATGACTCAAACTATTCTGACCTAACAGTCTGGCAAACATTATCCTTGCATCTAAACAATCGACAATGGCCAGTGAGCGCTAGGTCCCGTCTCAGCATCCTCCCGCACAATCCCCTTGTTGTTCGACCGGGCCCAGGATGTATCTCTGAGCTCATAGAGAGGAAACATTCATGACCACAAAGCAGCATCTGTGCTGCTAGATGTCAGAGCGACCCACCACTTCCACCACAGCCAAGACTGATTGATGTCACAGAGTTAAACTGCATAGAAATGACATTTTTTGCTGCTTCGTTCCTGTGGCAGTCTCTCTGATGGATAGGTATGAGATCATGGGTTGTTTGTCATACTGACAGCTGGGATTGATAAGGAAGTGGCGTTCAGTTATTGCATTGATTGTCTTATATGTAAAAAAAGATTAAGACATATTAGAATTAAGATATTGTGTATGCTGATGAAACTTTTCTTTTTGTCTTCATATCAAGTTTTTTGTGATTTTCTGTTATTTTTACACTGTTATAATGTCAAATGTCTATGTTTAACATGGTAAAAGGCAAAACTTGTCAATATATGTAAAAATCCTCCCCTGAAAATCAAAAGCCAGGGCTTCAGCCTGATCTGTATGTTTTGTTTGCAATATATATGTATGCAATATATCAGTAAAGCCCCAGAATAAAAAATATAGACCTGAAAATGTGCATGATACATCCCCTTTAAATGTTACGAATTGTCCTTTAATAGAAAATCTGCTTTGATTTTGAGCTATCATTTGTTTACATAAAGGGACAGCTGTCTCCTTTAAAAAGAAAACACAGGAAAGGCTTTAAATAATCTTCAACTCAACAATATATAAATATATATATATTTTACAGCAGAGGTTGTTAAAAATGTGGTGGTATTCTTTGTCTGAGATTTTTTCCTCACAGAAAAGGAACTCACATAGATTATTGATGAGGTACAACCTGTATGTCTGGGCAAGATGACATGACAGTTCTCTCTTTTTCCTGTTGCTCTTTTGCTTCCTCAGCTGGACCAAAAATTGGAAGTGAAGCAGTCTGAAGTCATCTGCTGACTACATACACTATTTATCACAGACAGAGCTTGTGTTGCTATGTGTGTGTGTGTGTGTGTGTGTGTGTGTGTGTGTGTGTGTGTGTCTGTGTGTGTGTCACCTGTGGCTGTTGGTCATGACCAGACTGTCTGGCTGGCCGCTGGGCTCCTCGCTTTCCCTGCTCTTCAGCCTCTCCTGGCGTGCCCTGCGCCTCCTCTCGCGGGCCGCCTCCTCCTCGTCATCATCATTCTTCGCCAACCTAAGGCAGTGAAAAAAAAAGAAAAGAGAGAATGAGCAGACAAAAGAGACATTTTCAACTTTCAACCTCTCATCTCCCGCCTCATGCTTCCCGTCCTCAATTTAGCTCCACAGTTAGAGACTTCAAAGTCCTTGAACATTGGACTGTAATCATCACAGTGACCAAACCTAGTGGATTTGTCTGGAGTTTTTTTTCTCTCCTTTTTCTCCTATTAAGCTGACCTGTAAGCTGTGCAACAACCAATACTTCTTATCACTGCAGTTTTCACGAGCTGATAAAAACTCAGTCTTGAGACATGGCTTGGCTGAGGATAAGAGAGAGCCAGAAAAACAGTGCTTCTGGCCCACAGGTCGTCCTGGTCTGGTCAGTGTTGGAATAAAGTAAACTGGAGAGGTGTGTGTGTGTGTGTGTGTGTGTGAGAGAGTGTGTTTATGCACTGCAAAAGAACGACTAGACTTAAATTTTATATCTCTATGGGGAGTTTAAATCATTATTATCACATTAAATCAAGAAATCACATTTTTTTTAAGTTAACAACAGTAACAGTAAGCTTACTTTTACTTGTTTTAATACAATTCTGGACACAAGCTAAGTTTTGCTGATAAACTCATTTCAACACAAATATCTCCTACCAAGTTTAAAGGAATAGTTTTTCATTTTGAGAAATACGCTCATTTGCTTTCTTGTAGGAAGTTAGATGAGAAGATTGACACCACTCTCATGTTTGTACTGTAAAAATTAAGTTACAGCCAGGAGATGGTTAGCTTAGCTTAGTTTAGCTTAGCATACATACTGGAAACAGGGTGAAACAGCTAGCCTGGCTCTATCAAAAGCTGACAAAATATGTCTACAAACACCTCTAAAGCTCATAAATGAACACATTATGTTAGTTTTTTTGCATTAGACTGAGTGTCTAATGCAAAAAAACGACTCTTTCAACGTCTTGCCCTGACATTAAAGAAAATAAATCTATTGTAGAAAAGGCTGAGATCTACAGACCCTAGCTCATTTAATAGAGCAAAATCCAAAGCAGACATGCAGTGGGATTATACACATCTTTATTAAATGCAGTGGTTTAAGTAAAGGGTGCCGCTGAATGTAATCAACACAACTCCATTGTTTAAAATTCAGTTGGCTAGCAAGCTACTGTATTTATGTGCTTAAATCTGCTTGAAAGCAACAATTTGAGGCCTTTCTCTGAGGCTGGTCCAAAGTCATTCTGGGAAATGAAGGAAAGTTAGAAGTAGACAGGTTGAAGGAAAGAGGCTACACCCAAAAAATAACACTACACTTGACAGTGAAATACATTACAGTATTAGCTATAAGAATCCAATGACCATCACGAAATGTCTAATGGTGCAATAAAACCAAAGAATGAAATTTTCCTTTTCTTCTGAAGTATCAAATCATTTCCTGAACTGCTGTGTTTCTGGCCACCTGACATCTATGAACTCAGCTCTATGCTTGATCTGCATTGCCCCGACTGACCTTTACACTCCCACTGCTAACCACATGCCTAGCTACCTAACATCAGCGCAGCCTTTGAGGTCAGCCGACGAAGCGTGCTATTGCATGTTAATTGCAACATGTGTGGTGAGCCGAGCTAAAGCTGCCTGGGTTTATATGAGGTTTTACAGCTTGTGAACAACAGTTTCCCTCTTCCTTTCCTTCCCCTCCGCTGTCCCCCCCGCCTCCCGTTTCGTTCTCTCAGATGAGGAATGTTGTCATAACAGAACAGATGAATCTGTTAACGCCCAGGCTTGACCTATGGGACGGTGACATCAGTGACGTCAGGCAGTGTTTTACACGTGCGCATGTGTGTGTGCTTAGTCTGGATAATTCAGCAAAATTGGTCTAATCCAGATGGAAGTTTCAGTCTCAAAGAAATAGTTTTCTCCTCTTAAAACCCCCTTTTTTCAATTTCATTCATATTCCATCGACTTCAATTGAATCCCCAAGCAGTAGAAAGTACATTAACCCTTATTTAAAATGCCAGAGTGATATGTTGTTTCGGCGAACTAAAAAAAAGTTGCAAAATGACTGCCTTAACTCCCAGAGGACTGTGTTGTCCCAGATACAGCACTAAATGTCATGAGAAAGAGAAAACGACAACATCTAAAAATGGAACAAAAAAGTCCTTGGTGGCGGTGACGATGACAATCTCAGGGTTAAAGATTCCTCAGTAGGAGAGAAGAACAAACTCCTAAAAGCTGAATTAGCATTCCTGTCAATCACAGCCTTGGCTAGAGTCACACACACAACCGAAGCCCTGATTTAATATCCCTTTCCTTACCTAGGCCCCAAACTCTATCAGCATACTGACACAGAAATATGGGGAGAGGTGGAAAGGAAGGTTGGGGGGGGGGGGGGGGGGGGGGAGGGGGAAGGAAAAAAAAAAAAAAAAGAAAGAGCAAGTGAAATGGAGAGTGAGAGTAAAGAGGAGAAGTGAGAAATGAAAAACGAAAAAGGAAAGGGTGTGCACGATAATGGAAAAAGGAGTAATCTGCAGATTTGATCATAGACGACACCCTTTCCTGCCCAGAATGATGTGTAGCTGCAGTTATAAGTTGCAGGTATGTGTGTCTGTCACTGTATACTATACAACAGATGCTCTTTTCTTGGGTGGCCATGTAATGTAATATGACTTCACAAACCAAACTGTGATTTCCACGTGGCAGCTATAATGCATCTGGAAATGAAATGAACAGCTTTCTTAAACATGTGCATAAATTGTTAAAACAAACAAAAAACAAAACACCCTGCAGGATTCTACATTTCACAACTCGACTGTCTGCGTGGACACGAAACATGGCCATCAGCGACCCTATTAGGGAGTAATATCTCTAAATATTTTCTTTACAGAGAAATATCTCAGAAATGTCAGTGAAAACAATTTGGGAGAAGCCCATGAGAAAAGACTTCTTCACCCCCTCCTCGGTAAGAGGGGGACAGAGGAAGAAAAGTAAAAGAGAGAGAGAGAGAGAGAAAAAGAAAAAGCTGCTGTGAACAGAGGGGAGGAGAGAGGAGCGAAGGAAAGGGATGGAGAGGGAGAGGAGGGAAAGAGGGTGGGGGCTTGGGCTGTCAGAAATGCTGACCCATTCCCACGCTGGCCTCTCTGGACTATTTCCCTTCCTACTGCCGGCCCAAAGAACCACAACGCACCCCGTCTGTCTCTCTTCCCCACCCTATGCTCTGCTGGGCCGGCTCCAGGAATACACAATGTTAGCCATGATAGAATTCCCCTCGCTTGCATTTATTCTTATTCACAGATGAAGCAGCAGTATAGCACGCATACAGAACATAAATACCAAATTCTGCACTTTTTGTGGAGAGTAAGCAACAAGAAACAATAGCAAAAGTTTTATCCGAGTTGATGTGGAAAGTGTATAATTGACATACATGGCTGCCTCTCCCTCTCTATCTCTGTGTTTCTCCCTCTTCCTGTCAGAACTAAGGTTTACGATGCAGCACCAGGTCATGTTTGGAACGGTCCATTCACCAGGGGCGGGGATGTTTGGCATGGCTCATTCACGGAGGATGGGTGTTATTTCCTCAGCCCTTCCTGGTCTCTCAGGCGCAGGGCCAACACAGATGTAAAGAAGAAAAAGAGGATGAGGAGAAAGAGGAGGAAGAGGAAGAGAAGTGGGGGGCGGGGGGGGGAGTGAGGATGGAGAGAGAAGAGGAGGAGTCAGAGGAGAGGGATGAGGAGAACAAGGGGGTGAAGACTTAAGTGGAGGAGCGAGGTCAAAAGGAAGGAGGATGAGGCACTTGGAGGTTAAGATGGAGGACGCAACAGGAGAGTAGAAGAAGGAGAGGAAAGAGAGGGAGGAGGAAGAGAGGTTGAAGATGAAGCTGGACGAGGGGAGGGCCAAGAGGACGAATGGAGAATGACAAGAAAGAGGAGGAGGACGAGAGGACAGATGATGGAAATAAAAAACAAACACTTCCTAAAAAGGACACCAAAGAAACCTTTTTCCAAAATTAACATTGGGTGGCTTTAGATTTAATGTTGCTTTAATAAGTTATGTTCAGTATGCACTATTTGACATAATGACTCACTATTGTCTTCATGCAGAATATCACCCCAATGAATTGCTCAAGAGCTCCAGCTGCATTTTGCAGGGAGTAGCAACTGTTTTGTTGTAAACTATGCATACTGTTATAAAAGAAGACTATTTTTAGCTGTGGCAGATACCCTTTGGTCACTGAATTGACTGGGGAAATTCCACATCCATGTGCTCTCTTTTTGGAAAGAATGAGAAAAAAGTAGTTAAGACATTCCAGTGTGAGTGACTCTGTGTGTGTGTGTGTGTGTGTGTGTGTGTGTGTGTGTGTGTGTGTGTGTGTGTGTGTGTGTGTATGAACAAAAATATACTTCAGCGCTGATGAAGAGCATGAGTGTGAGAAAGCTAAGCAGAACAGAGCTACAAGTCAATCTAAGCCCATTGTGCACCTCTATGTCAACAATCATTTTCTTACAACTATAACTGAGGCTGATGTAAGACAGAACAGGGGAGGCTTGGCTGTTCTCTCTTCACACACACACACACACACACACACACACACACACACACACACACACACACAATTGCACACATTTGCACTCGGTTGTAGATCAGAAAAGTGAATGGAGCTTGTCAAACCTTCATCACCTGATGCTGATCCAAACACACACACACACACAGAGTAAAGTGAGCACCCTGATGGTTAACTGCATGCATGCACTCAACCTAACTCTGCACACATGCACACACTGGCATGCACATGCATAGCACACACAGGTCCCAGCATGAGACACATATATCAAAACACACTCTCTCTCTCTCACACACACACACACACACACGCACACACACAATCTCACTGTCCCAGCATGTAGGAAACAGCTCATGTAGACCTGGCCAGTAAACACTTATAATAGCCAGGAATTTGGCATTCCTACAGCCGTTATTATATGGGCCCAAACTCTCCCTGTGTTCTCCGTCTTCTCACAGCGTGCTCAGTGATGGTTGAATGGAAGCAGGCCAATGAGACAACATGTGGTTTTGACTAGTCCAAGCAAGAGGGGCATGTAAATATTGATTGTTTCAATATATTGGCAGAAATGGAAACAATGTAGAGATGCAATCTTTTATCAATAACAGGAGTGGCATGTCGTCTGCCAGCTGAAATGATCGCTGCTCGGACCAAATAAACAGTCATGAACAAAGTCCTGCTGAGCTGAAAATGTAAATGTCAAAGGTGCTTACTACCTTTAATCTTTTTCACTCTCGCTGCATTTCTCTTTCTGTCTTCTTCATCTCTACTTTGCTCTCTTTGTCGGCTCTTCTAAGTCTGTATTTTCTGCCAAATTCCATTGTCTGCGTGTAACATAAACACTGCAAAACTGCATAAATAATTCTAGCGAGTGATGGGTTTATGGGGGTTTTATTCTGTGAAACCGAAAAGAGGCGTTAACCTTCACTTCAGTCAGCTATTTAGAGTGCATCTGAGGAAATGAGGCATAAAAGATTAAAAGAGGTACAAGCTAAAAGATGCCAAAAAGGAGAATATTGCATAACTGTAACTGTAACAAAAACAACATAAACTAAAGCAATATGAACAGAATCTTTCCCATTAAATGATACTGGAAATCTGTCTCATGTTACACAATCTGTAGATAAAGTGACTCTGCAAGTAGTCACTAGTTAAGTTAGGTGTGTGAGTAAATTGGTCATATATTATTTGTTTACCACACCTGAGAATTTCACTATTAGAGTATGGATACTGGATTTGTGAGGCTGATACTTTTGTCCAATGATGACAAAGGTTTCAATTTCAATTCAGATAGCATATCATGTGATGCTTATATGCTAACAGAAACACAAAACAAACACTTTGTAATTTAATTGTTATTAAAGCTGAAAAAATCAATATTTCTATATAAACAAGTGATCAAATGACATATAATTGTATGTATATGCTGTGAAAGGGGTTGTTCTTAGTCACAAATCCACAGAGAATTATCTCCCAACTCTGCAGTTCAGAGTGTGGAGCATTTTAGCATCTTCAAATTCATTGCTTTGGTTTTCTGGCTCGCAAAATCCACTATGATCAACTTAATTTCCAGGTGCAGCAGGCCACTGCAAATGCTGGAAATGCACAGCACCAAACAGCAGACAGATAAAGTTAGCCAATAGCTGGTGAACATAGTGGCTAAAACATTGGAAATGGAATTGGTGGAGACAGAATATTGGACTTCAATTTATCATGTGGCCAACTTAAATGTCAGATGTATCGAGCTCCCTACACTACCCAAAATTCTTAGCTATCAGTAAGTTCAATTTGCGAGAAGGCAGACTTGTGAGTTTCCATAGAATACCTTTGTGGAAGTTATTTTCACAAGGGTACAAGGGACATTTATTTTCAATGTCTGGATGACTGATCCTGAATTTTATTACTTTGTGAATCTACTACAGTATTGCAGATAGTGTGCCCTCCATCTTCCTGGATACAAATGCTGTTTTGAGTTAAAGGCTTTGTTCATCAATAAGGTAAATGCAACTCACGTATTCTTTGTGTCATAAAAAAGAATTATCAGAGAGAAACATCTATGTATTCGGCAGTGTCAGCTTGTTTTTCACCAATAATGGACTAACTGGCTCTAATAAAACGCTTCTCAGGGATACATCAAACAGGCAAGTGACCTTGCCCAGTATCTGCATCCACATCAACCTCATCCTTAATTGGAAGGGCTGCGGCACAGATGAAGAGACTTCAGTGAAAAGACCCCATAAAATGCCTTGGCACACTATGTATCAAGTTCTCACAATAAAAACCCCTTTTTACTATTTTTGATGACTGCACTTGGCGTGTTACCACTCAATCAATTTGTTGGAATGAACTTTAGTTTAATCAATTTCTTCCATTGAATCTAGGGGAGTTCACATGGCCACAGTATCTGGGAGAGAAAATTGGAAAAAGGGAGGGAGGGAGGCCATGATTGAAAATTCCCACTTAAAGGTCATCACATTGCTTATCTGATTGCTTATCAACCTTTTTTTTTCTCCTAGCCTGGGTTGGGGAAGCCAATATTTGCTGAGCAATGTTTTTAAAGACCCGGAAGAGGGTCTTGTGCTATTAAAGCAGCACTGGCTCCCTCCGCTTCCAACTTGGCATGAACATCAGAGGAGGTGCGCTGTGCATTGACAACCAGAGCTTCATTACACAACACAGGCTGCTCCCTCAGCTGAGGAATTCTTCACACAAGCTAAGTAGTAAGATCTTATGTAAACAACAGCAACGTCACCCCCACTGGACTGCAGGTGATCTGTGACTACAAATGAAGCCATTGTGGAAGTATGACTTGTTTAACACTTGCTGCTTTGCAAAAAGGAATTAGTTGGGAAATCCTGGAGCACCAATCTGCAGGTGTCACTTCAAGACAGCTAAATGGGTCTTACCGTTCGGCCTCCAGGCGCATCTCCTCCCGCTTCTGCCTCCTCAGCTCCCGGCGCCGCTCAAAGTCCATTTCCTCCATGGTTGTGCCCTTAAGAACGACATCATCAAACACAAACATTGTAATTTACTCAATTTCAGGAAGAACTAAACCGTAAAAAAAAGACGTCATTGTAGTGTTCAAAGAGGGCAAAATACTTTCTCAACTGTCAAACAAAAGAGCTCATTTCCAGATTTCTGGTTTATCAACATACCAAATCTAAGTACAATCCATCCTTCCACACACAGTATTGACCAAGTATGTGATGTCACATTATTGTGTTTACAAGCCTCAGTAAGGTGACAAAGAGTGTGACTACAATTTAGGCCCACAAACTCAAAAGGATCTAGGCAGAAAATGACAGAAAAGAAAGGCAAGGATAGAAAGAGAGGAAGGACAAGCCACCACAGGATGTTAACTCAATCAGTTAAGGGAATTCTCACTAAAAATACCCTGTTAGGGTACGTGACTGGCTGTGCTGTGAGGACTGAGACCACCCAGGAGCTGCTGAGCCTCCCATCATACATCTACGATCCCCGCTTAAACCACCACCAACATCTACTCTACACTGGAGCAGAGCAAACATATGCTAACTAAGCAACTGAGCAAAAAAGACAAAGGGGCATAATGGCTCATGGTTTGAGAGAACATCACATTTAAATACTATAGTGTGTACCCAATAGTGCCAATTCTATTTTGGTATAAGATGAAGTTGAAAAGCAACAAGTGAGGCACAAAGTATGTGCAGAACAAAGAGGAGAAACAAAGAAGGGACTGTGACCGTCATACCTTGAATTAGCCTTCAATGTCTTTTCCTTCACACCATACCAGCGCCTCACAATGCCAATACAAAGTAAAGATACAATTCAACAACGTCTAGTAATAGTCTCCCACAGTCCGGCCACAGCTGACAGAAAAGGCAAATGCCTGCTCCTTCCCCTCCCTGCTAGTTGTCCCTCCCTCCATCCCTCAGTGACCTCCTTCCTTCTTTCCCTCAGTTTTACCCCCAACTCCCTCCCTCCCTCCCTCGTCTGTCCCGTCTCTCCTTTTCTCCCTATCTCTACTACTAACTTTTCCTGTGTTGTTTTCCTGTGAAATGTCAGAACTTGGCTAAACTCTGTTCTCGGACATGACTCGGCTCTTGAGCCCTGCTTCCTGTGTTCTATAAGCATGTTTTCTGCTCCCTTTTTTTCCCCTCTGCAGTCCCATACAGAAGGAGTCAAAGAAGTATGCATGCACACAAGCATGTAGATGCAGCATGCGCATTTTCATGCATGCACCCACATTCATAAGCATACTAATGAGCAGACAGATGCACACTTAAGGGCAAACACACACACATGGACAGGAAATACAAAGACAGGAGAGACGCTTTTAAAGAAACTCCTCACCTCACCTCCCTACCCCCAACACCAAGTCCATCCCGCCCCACTGCATCTTCTCACCCAGTCTCCTCCTCCCTACGAGCCTGTACAGTAAACACAGCCTTGGCTCCCAGCTATTACACTGTGAAAGCCTCTGTGACTCTAAGGAGGGAGGGATATTTTAAACACCACAAGAATTCACTCACTATGTTTGGATGCACAGTTTGTGTCATTCGCAAAACAGGAGGGGTGGTAGAGCGGCGGGTGGGGGGGGGTGCACTTGAATGTGGGGCTATTCATACGACCGTAATTAAGACAAAACGAGAGCAATAACTAAAACCGACAAGGCCTCCAAACATAACCAGTCTAATCACATACTTCCTAGAACCAGCGACGCCAAGGGAGACAAAGTTATTAGTAATGCAAGCACAGCAGCATATAAATTTGGAGTTATTGTTGCAAATAATGCATGATTTATGCAGCAGTGAGGACTCTGTTTTCATTTGGTGTTCAATTAAACACGTTTGTACAAAAACGGGTTATAGATCATTTAAAAAACGTGTCATTTACTTTTACAAAATGATCCCTTCAATGAAAGAGGGTATAAAATTTGGTATGTCAACAAAATGATTACAGAGTGGATCGTTTATGCAAGACTTAACATGAATAATAAACCTATAGGAGATGTATTTTAAAGCTGATATATTGCTCTGCTCAATGAATGGAGACTCTACATGGGGGAACATCAGGCGTAGGGCACAAGAAGAAGCCTGTGGCTTGTACTAAAAGGCCTTGGGTAAGATGTAGAAATGTGTACTGTTGTGTATATCACTGAAAGGACCACCCACACTTTGCAAAAGCTAACAGAGGCAGAACGAGAGAAAGACAGCATTCCATGAAGTTGTGCACCCTGGAGTCAAAAGTTTGTGACATTTCAGACTTTTTAACAAGTTCCGCCTGTCCACTGTGAAATGTCTTCTTCCATCCTTTGCTGCATCTGTCCATTTATTCCACCATTGAAGTCTAATACTTGCATCCATCCATCGCACCCTCCCTTCTTAACCTGTCTCTCTTTTTCTTCTCCTCCCCCTCTTTCTCTTTCCCTGTCTGCCTCAACCTTCTACAATGGCTATAATGACACATTTACCAGTCAAATTACTACCTGTCAAGACTGCCAGACCCTGGCACAGGATCTAGTGTCTAAGTGCCAGTCTCTTAAAAAGCCTTAAAAGCCAAGTTGATATTATCCTGACAGCCACTGGGATTACACCACCTTATAATGCCTCTATCTTCTCACGAAGTCTTGAGTTAAAAGCACCACAACAATGGGCCCCTATCGGCCAAATGAGGCACAAAGTAGATCAAGGAAAAGTCTGGGAGTAAGGCTGAAGAAAAAGTACGGGCTAGCAGCACATCTATTTTTGGCTTTGGTGAAATGTTCCTAACACTGGCTTACCATTCTTTGAGAAGAGAAGACTGCAGTTCTTTTGGTCAGATCTGTTACTGTGATACTCACAGCAACTATCCCATCACAACCTTTAGACAAACACATTAATCTCCACATTATGGTTATGGAGCTATGCGAGAAATGCTCCTATTTAACCTTTGATTTTAGCAGAGGGGACATGAAAGAACCTCAAAATTACTCATTCACATGCCAGCTAGAAACAACCCCTCCTTTGGATCTTTTGCGTGCAGTGACTGCTTTGGTTGTTGAACAAAGGGAATTAATGAGAGGATAAACAAGTAAAAACTAGTTTAGCGTAAGTTATTTGCTTGCCAGCTGTGAGCTTGGCAAATAATGGAACAATGGTGACTTGTTACAGCTGCAACAGTCATATACAGGCCTTTATGATGGTTAAACATTTAATTTAGCCCTGACATAACTTGCTACATCAAACATGTTGCAACATGACTTACCTTTTCACTAAAGTCAGTATGATTCATCATCTGGGAACCATGAGCATCTGTACCAAATACTGTGTCAAACTATCTTGTAAAAGTTTAGATATTTCACTGAATAAGAGAAATTTACTGGTGCTACCTGCTGACAGCACTAAATCAAAAGTCGGGAGATAAGCAAAGTCTTTAGGATACATCCTCTGGGCACCATGCATGTCAAAGTTTCATGGCAATCCATCCAATGGTTGTTGAGATATTTTCATCTGGACCAGAGCGGTGGACCAGCTGACTGACCAACATTGCTATTCCTAGAGGTATGGCGCTAGCATTGCTGCAGTCAAAGTTAACTGGTGCTGAAAGATCATCGGGTCTAAAAAAATTACAACACACAATAAACATGTCTTTGAGATATCATATTTCTGGCAGCAATATTGAATCTGTCAAGGAATCCATGTTTTACCCAGTTCGTTATAAAAAGTGGGGTCTACGGGGCATGGGCGTAGGAAGTATTGAAAATGTGGGTGGGACAAACTAAGGGGGGGGTCTGGGTGTACCTCCCCAGGAAATTTTTAACAGAGTAGATGTCATTTCCTGTATTCTGATGCCTTGTAACAGGTGGTTTGATACTTTTATCTAGCTATACTAGCATGAGAAAATTATGGGTACATTTTGTAATTTCATCCAGAGGAAGTGGTTGGCCCCAGATCACATATTTGAAGATATTAAAAAGCTAAAAGTACAGAAATTGATTCGATGACTAATTCAGAGACATCTTTAATAACCACTCATTTTTTATTTAAACTTGAGGATCTCTTTATGCTTGCATGCAACTGCAATTTCTGTCGAATTAATTTCTTTCATGTTATCAAATCAATGAGTAAAGTGGAGAGGACACCTGTAGTCAAAGTGCTGCTATGCATTCTCCATTAAACTACATTCATCTTCTAATTACTTCTACGACTATGAAGAATCAGCAGGACCTAAGGCCTTTTCTCTAAACTAGATTAGGTTGATAGCCAGTTATCTCGATGGCTTCGTTTACACACACATTTTTACACACATAACACTGCTATCGAGAAGCACTCCACAACATTTCATGACAAAAGGCATCAATATAACATCCATTTGTCACATTTCATGAAAAGCAATATTCTTGAATTCATAGGTGCCAAAGGGTTGAGGAGGGTGTGTGAACAAATCTATCAAGTTGGCTGGATAACATCACAACAGAACCTAAAAATCTCATGAATGCTTTTTGCTGTTTTTTATTCAATAAATTTCATAACCTCACACAATTATCAGGTGCCCAGTTGTACCAACTACTGTAATTGAGGCACTGCAGTAAAAGATTTAAAGATAATAAAAAAAAAACAAAAGCTTACAGCTACAGCTCCTCCCTGCCTTGGTACTTCCTTCATTGTTTTCTTCATTACTCCTCTTCATCCCTTTATGTTTCCTTGTTTAATTCACTTATTCTTTCTTTCTCTGCTTCTCTTTTAGTCTCATTTGCCATCTTACTTTCCTCTTTCCTTTCATGTTTCCCATCTTCCAACCTAGTGTTAGCGGCACGCTCGTGTGTATGTGTGTGCGTGCTACGTGAGAATCTGCTCGGGTGCGAGGTAGTAGTGAAAACGTGGTATGGAATTTCATTGATCTGAGTATTCTCTCAATAAGCAAGCAGTGGAAAGACCAATGCACTGATTTTCAACATGGTAAAAACATGTTGAAAGAGTGTGTGTGTGTGTGTGTGTGTGTGTGTGTGGGGTGGGGGGTCTAAACTAATAGTTTTAAAAAGTGGTCAGACTTTTCCCACCCTCTTATAATAGCTGTGACGCCTGTACTACGGGGCCACACAGGGGTGTGAGACTGAAAATTTAACTACCACCAATAGAAATTCTGGTTTACATATTTACAATTCTGGGTTACGTCCACTGATTCTCATTCAAGTGAAAAATTAAAGAGCAAGAACATCAAACGGTGCCAACACAAACCACTGCCTGCAGTTGCCATATCTGTCCATATACCCTAAAAAGAAGAAATGGTGCATTATTACTAGGGCTGTGTTTACAGAGCAGGACATAAAAGGAAAACATTACAGATACTGCCGCTCTCCTCTTGGCCTCCAGAGGAACACATAACCTCTACAGAACAGAGGAGGAGAGGAAGAGTTATATGCCTATGTCTTGTATCTATGGAGTCACAGCTGTGCAGGTGTCCAGGTGAATAGAGGTATTCCAGTAATCTGAAATGTGAGAGAAGCACGGGCACAAAGCCTGGCCTTTCTAGTCTTTGTGTCAATGCACAACCTACCTGTCTCACTGGTAGCTAAGTTGCAGAACTCATGAGCTAATTCCAGTCTTTTACCAGCCACACACCCTTTGGTTTTTCAGAACTAATGAATACAAACTACCTTCGGAGACCAGATAACACATGCGACATATTCAAGCCCTAGAGTGAAATATGTTCTGATTGTTGCAAAATGATACCTAATTATATAATACAAAATAATGTCACATATCATTGAAAAATATGGAATAGGCTATATACTGGAGGTTGGAAGTTTTCGCAAGTAGCAGGATTTCAGTATTTTGACACATGCTGTCTTCAACTATCAATATTCAGTCAGCCAGACTTAAATTCTAGGGCTTCTAGTCAAAAGCTGCAGAGGATGAAAATACAATTGCCTCCACATCCTGACAAAATTTGAGGCTTTTATTATAACAACAGCTTTGTCTCTCTTCAAATGCTGTCATGTGTCTTCCAGACTAGCTCTCCCTCACGACAGAAATTACTGCCACATTACTGCCTCTTGCTCTGTCTCTGCCAATAGTCACCTTAGCTTAAAGGTACTCTGTGGAGTTTTCTTGTAAATAAACACAGTTATATTTACATTGTGTTCTTTTTAATCAAAATGCATTGTGTGTCACCTAGAGGCCTAATTAACACATTGAAGGTACTTACTCAAAAAACCTTAGCAAAGCTGATTTTCTTGCATTGTTCCCTAACGTTGTTGGTGAAGTGCTGCATTTCCTGAACTGTCAATCAGTGGAAAAAAGTGGAAAACTGTTGGCAGGAATGTGTCATCTGTGTGCTCATGAATGTAGATCGTGGATGTACTAATAGAGATGGATACAACAAGGCCATAAACTGCATATAAAGATGGAAGTAGCAAGGTGTGACTTGATGGTTGAAATAATATTTCCAGACAGAAGTTGACACTTTTTAAATGGGAGTTGGAGCCAGGGATTTCTTGGAGCCAGCATCTAGCAGCTGTCGACGGCATTGCGCTGTATAGCCTAGTACTTCCACATTGGCTTTAGCCTAAAGCCGTGGTAGTTGCCGCTTGGACACAGTATGTCAACCTTTTTTCCAATTTACCCAAGTGGCTAACTGCAGTACTGCATCTACAAAATGAGAGTAAGTCATGTGGGCTAGAAGGAAAAAAAAGACAGAGAGAGAGGTCTATTGGTTCAGTGTAAGCTAAGATATACTGGTAATGTATTCTGGCATATCATTTTATGATGATTTTATCACATAGATAAAGCTTCTGCAGTAAAACAGGGAGGAAGAGAGAAATAAAGAGAGAGAGATACTGCATGCCTGTAGGTAGTGCACACTAACAGCTGTTTTGGCTGGGGCTCTGGGGACAGTTTGAGTTGGGTAAACCTAATGTTTTCTGCAGGGGTAAAGAGTCTCCTGAGACTAGTCTGACAGGGCAGTTAAAATATGTTCAGTCTGTGTGCATCATGATAAACAATATTTAACAAACAAGATTTACATTTGTTAATGGGTTTTGTGTATTTACACAAATGTGTGTGTGAGAGTCTGCAGATGTGTATAAAGGAGGTACATATACATACGGATGAGTGTGATGCTTTTACAACTGTAATACTGCAAATACTGTACGTGAGGCCACTAAAAGTGCAGTATGTGTGTGTTTATGGTATAGTAAATGCGTGTACATGTGTGATATCCATCACCACCTACAGTGCTGTGTTTGGAAAGCTGGCTTTGTGGTTGTGGTTCTGTGTGCTATGTGTCTCCTCTCACACGTCCAGGCCTCGGCAGCATTAACACGTTTACAGTCCCAGGATGCAGAGCGGCTGTGGATGCGTATTCATAAATTCACTGGAGCTTTTTTGGCACTGCAAGGCCAAGAATTTCTCTCTTTCTTTCCATCTCCGCTTGTCCCTGTCTCAGCTTCATCTGTCATCTAGAGTATCGCTTTCTCTGCCTGCCTTTTAGAGGCCGACCGATACATTGGCAGGACGATATATCAGCTGCTTTTACCTTATAACAGATATATTGGTGTCTCTGTAAGCCAATGAATGTTAACAGGAAATATAAAGTACTCAAATTAATATATGTTTTAGGCAACTTGGGAAACAACAATTATTGTTTCAACTCTATTTACTTTTATATGAACAATGACTATGTGTAACATGAAAGAGGTTGCTCGTAGTGACAAACCCACATAAAATTACCACTCCGCTCTGCAGTTTTATCTCAGCTCTACAGAGCATTTTAGTGTCTTTCAGTTCCCTGTTTTGGTTTAACGGCCCACAGCGTTAGTATTTCATTTCCTTCAGCTATTTCCAGCAAAAAGGCTCAGTTAAACCCACTGTAACCCACCAAACAGCTGACAAAGTTAGCGACTAGCTGGTGACCACAGTGCAGCATTTAGCTGCTAAAAAGCAAGATATTTTTCTCAGGAATTGGTGGACATGTGTTAGGTGGACAGAGACGCAACTCCAAATGAATGCTAACGTTGCTCAGTGTCTCCTGCATGTGTAAAGAGCTTGCTATCAACTTTACAAGGCCATAATGTGTCAAATGTGTTTGAGTTTTAGCTTGTTGTGGAGATCTGCCCTAAGGTGGCAAAAAAGTTTAATGCTCATTAACAATGTGATTATTTTTGGGGTTTTATAGAATTCATTTTTATATAGTCTCAACATTAACAGTATCGTATTTGTGTTGTTTACAGTTGTTCATAAAAATTGATACAGATTTAATTATCTGTTTACTTTTTAAAATTTACTGCTATATTTGCCGTTTGAAAAGTTAATTTTTCAGTTGAAAAATGTCCTGCTCAGTACATATCTTGCCTTTTAATACCAAATTAAAGGGACTTTTATCAAAAATAACTGCTTACATTACATGTTTGTTACAAAAGGTTTATCTATTGATATACTGTGAGCATTTTTTTTACTCTAAAATATCAATATCAGCATCTGCCTGAAAAGTCTAGTATCGGTCGGACTCTACTGTCTTTACCCAGTTGTATTGCATTTCTCTCTCACCCCTTCCTCACTGTGTCTTTTCCTCTTGGCCCACAATGCAGCAGTTTAGCCAACAGCTGCAGACTACGTGTTCAGCTAAAATATGAAGAGACACTTGATTAGTATGAATTTAGGTTAGTACTTGGTTTAAATTTTATAGGATTTACTCATGTCCACGCGGCCAGCTCCTTTTCTGTATCTGCATCTGTCTGCATGCCACAGTGTGACTATCAACCACAATATCTTGCGGTTTGGTTGTCAAAGCCGAGGTCTTAAGCTGTGTCTATAGCATCAGAGCTCAGCTCAATCTCAATACCATCTGCTTTCCGCTCACACTCTATCTCTTCCAAAACAAATTTTTGAAAGTGTGGCTTCAGCTCGAATGAGGAAAAATTTCACT